>NC_081408.1:64924545-66124545 GCF_030272615.1 Cryptomeria japonica | reverse complement strand
AACTAATCAAAAATAGTCTTATACTTGGTCCGGGTGTTGGTGAGGATGACTGAGAGTGAGTCCTTGAGACTTTCCATTAAGGAGTTTTGTGCTTGAATATCAGATAAGAGTGATATCAAGCCATCAAGAGTGCTTCCCTCTTGTGTAGTTGATAAGCTTGTAGCTCGGTTGAGCTATTCCTGTACTGATGAGAGATGAGGAAGGAATAATGTTTGAAGGGTCATTATATCCATCCTAATTTTACGCTCTTCATTCCTCAGTTCTAACTATTGAGCCATGAGCTATTGTAGCTTCTTATAAAAATTCTGAATTGAATTAGGCTCAGTGGTCAACTTAGATGAGAGATCAATGATCTCTTTTTCAATGGCACTAGTTTTATTTTTGATATCTTTAATAAATAAAGAAAATGTACACAATTTCTAGAATAAATAAAGAATGTGCTTGAGTTGAGGGGACAACTCAGCAATGAATTTGACAAGTTTTACCTTGCCAACAACAATTGACTTTTGAACTTCCTCTATCATTTTTGTTGTAAGCTCTTTATCCTTGAGCTTGCTTAAGTACTCAGATGCATCAACTCCAGATGTTTCAATCTGATTTAGGAGTTCATCCAACTGAATATGGATGGCTGCATCGATTGACACTATTGCTAATGGTAGCATTTATGTGAGTAGTGTCCTAACCTTCTGAAGTACTTTATTCTTTTTCTGTATGGCTAGTTGCTTCTCCTGTTCAGCCTTTGCTTTGCATAGTTCACTGAATTCAGTGAGTGCTTTCCCTTTCAATTTGGAAATGTCTACATTGGGCAACACGATCGGTTTAGATAAGTCAAATTTAAAACCATGCTTTCTCACCTTCTTCTCTTTGCCTTTGGTTTGTGGCACTAAGACAAGTGCTTGTGAGGCTTGCTAACCCTCGGTAGGTTGCTCGGTAGATGCAACACTTTGGTCTGTTCTTGTAGCAGTTGCAGTGTCCTTGGGTGGCTCGGTACTAGGGGTCTCAGTTGTAATAGTTGTAGGGTTTGTCTATGCTTGAGACTTTTGATCTTTGGTTGTGTCTATTGTAGCTTCAGATTTATTACTTGTATCTTCTGCAACTTCAGATTTGTTACCTTTGGTAACTTGCTCAGTCTCCTTGGGAGCTTCGGTTGAGACTGGTGGCTTCACTAGAAGATAAGGTTGAACTTGTTCTAAGATAGATTCACTAGAGATAAGCTCTACATAAGTGGTACCTTCAATCATTTCCTGCTCCGATGCTGCTTCATCCATTACATCTTCATCAATTTGTATAGTGTCAACTGGGTCTGGACCTTGCTTGGTGACATTTGGATCTTGCTTAGTGACATCAACAATTTCAATTTGAGATTGTTCACCAACATCCTTTTGTTTGAAGATCTCCTACCACTTGGCTTTAGTCTCATTTTCAACATTAATGTATAGCCCATTCATCAATTTTAAGGCTCTTTGTTTCACAAGAAATTTTGAATTGTATGTGGACAAATGCTCCTTGATTTTAGCTATGGACATGTCAAGAAATAGATGGCCTAGACTTCTTTCTCTTATTTGTCTCTCTAATTCCATTGCATATTTCCATCTGTTATCAATATGTGAGTAGAGTTCACTTGGAAGTGACTTTGCTAGTTCTAATGGTGCTAACCGAAACTTTAGAAGTGTACCTATGACAACTTCTTCAATTTGTCATTTCTCATCATTATTCCTAGTCTCATACTTAACATATCTGAATCCTGCAAATCCACCGTATTCTTTGAGATTGGCACAAAAGTTTTCAACACTGTGAATGTTTACCTTTTTGCTTTTCACAATCTGGAATTTGTTTGCATCATCAGACTCTGTATCACTCGACTCTTTTGCCAAAATGAGTCTCCGAGTTGATTTCTTGTAAGTCTTAGTTACCTTGGGAATGGCAATAGTCTTTTGTTTCTTGCTCGATGATGCAGCTAATGCTCTGGTGTTGGGTCTGTATGTTGGTGGAGTCGGTAGGGCCTTTGTGATGTCCTATTTCTTTCTTTTTAGAACTTTTCCCTTTGGCAACTCTGTGCTCAATGTTATTGTAGCCTCTTGAGCTTTTGTCTCCTCTTTGCTAATGGCAAGATTGCCTTTGGCAGGTGTAGAGGAGGATCCTTCTCTGAATTTCTTAGATAAAGCCTTTATCATCTTTGTAGCTTTTCTTGTAGCCTTAGGTACTACAATGCTCATTTTTACTTTCTCCTTCACCTCTTCATAGGTTCCATAACTTAGTTCAGTTGCATGCCTTGGCAATCATAGATAGGCATCAATTTGTTGTTGTGTGATATCATAATCAATCTCATAACCCATTGGTTGCAATGATTGAGTCCTCGCTTCAATAACACTTACATAGAAATAATCAGTGTCGACTTCAAAACATATATTGTCTTTGTATTTTTCGACTAGCTGTGGTGGGATCCTGTACCTATTGTGCATTTTCTCTTGGAATTTGCTAAAGTAATCATCCATGATATCATTAAAGTTATCTCCTAAATTCTTGATGTAGTCATTGATCTGATGGGTGATAGGTCGGTGTAGCTCCCATACTACTTTACTGACTGAGGGAAAGAACTTCTCAAAATAGAAAAACATACATACAAGTAATGAACCGAACTTGAGTGTGTTTGCCGAGTTGTTCTTCTTTGGCTTCCTTATTGTGTTCAAGTTCTCAAACAAGTTCTTTAGTAGCACTTCACATAAGTCTACTTTCATTCCCTTCTTCACTATTTTGTAGGCGAGGTCCACTGCAACACATGGTACACTATTTTCCCTTGCAGATTGGAAAAAACAATAACCAATAACTCTGATTGTAAATTTTAGTTCAGCATCAGTGACATTATTCAATTTCAATCCTCGGTAATCAGATTCTACTCCAGTTAGACTAATTAGCTCCTTTTGTGATATTATTTTCTGTGCACGAGCATGATCGTAGATGGGATATCCGGTGATTAGGTGAATGACTTCCTTCATGATCTTGAATGGTTGTTCTTGTAGCCACATGAAATCATCATGTACTCTGCTCAATACAAACTTGACCCATTGGGGTTTGAATACATGAGGATAGACTAGGGCTTCAGTTAATCCCTTGATTTTGATGTGCTCAAACTTACTATCCAGTTTGCCATTAGTGCACAGTTCATCATATGTGTCACTAATCTCTACATGACCAAGTTCCTCAACATGGCATTTGGTAAAGAATTTGACATCTTCTACTAACAAGACTTGATTTGGGATGAGTGAAAATGTAGTTTTATCATCCGGTTTTGAGGCAACTGTAGGAGTTAGGGAATATTTTAGTGAGGGCTTCTCCACATTTTGGACAACTACAGGGTCTTGGATCTTGGGCACCATGGTAGATTTCAGGTAAGATTTGACAAGTTATCCTTAGGGTTTACAAGTGACTAACTCTTCACACTTGGTAGACAATAGCAATTTGAGTAGATCAAAAACCAGCAAAACAGTGTGAATAGATTGATGTAAATACCTTGATATTCACTCTGAATGAAGTTTGATCGCTTTGATTCACTCTATTCTTCTTCTTGAAAACTTGGGTGAATGAAAATCATTGTGAAAACACTTTTAAGTACTCAAAAATACCTCATCAGGCTCCATGCAAGTTAGGTCAAGATATTGAATGCACTCGGTTCACCTTTTACCGATTTACTCCATTTTCTATTTTCATTGAGTACCCAACTTAGCTTTATTAACCGACTTGATAGGTTTCCTATATACACCGACTTGACAGTTTTCCTGTATAGTATATAAACTGACTAATTGCATCTTAACTATGCAGATTTTGAATTTTGTACATAATAGAATAGGAATTGTTATGATTTAACTTTTTAAAGAATGCAATCCCTTCATACCTTTCATTGACTAATTTGAAATAGGTGCACCCAACTCGGTAGGTAAGGTGTTTTCTTCATCAGACATAATTTCTTACTTTTTCCAAATCATCTTGAATTTTTCTTTTATCTCATCAGTATCTTTTCTCGATTGATCTCTGCAATCTCCAGCTAAATGTCCAGCTTTGTGACAATGAAAACATGCCATATCGAGATTTCTCCATGATCTCTGGTTGTTCATTCCAAACCCTATAAAACAATTGGCATTTATATGTCCATATCTTCCACAACATTCGCACCATATCCTTGTATTGTAATCCGATGGTACTACTACATATTGTCGGTAAGGATCTATGTGAGTTCGGTAACCTCTAGTGTTTGCTCGGTGTGGATACTTCATGTAGTTCTTTTTCTTAAACCAGCACTTCTCGGTACTATGTCCATATCTATTGCATTTTTTACAAAACCCTTTGAATTTTGCCTTCTAATAGTTGTTAACAGACTTTGTCCTACATTGATTAGGTGTGTGACCATATTTACTGCAATTGTAACAATATCCATTGGACTTAGAGATATTCGATTGCTTACCTTTTCTGATCTGGCATATGTTGGCAGTATGACCTTGATTTCCACAATAGTAGAAAATAGGCTTCGTCCTTTTGATGTTATTCCTTTTTCCAGCTTGTTTTGATGATTCTCCTCTCTCGGTAGTATGAATTCCTTTCTTGGTTGATTCTTTTCCTTTGTAACCAAGTCCTCCATCTTTGTAGAGTCTTCTTGTATTCAGTTGCTCATCCAACATCTTTGATACTTCATAGCTTTTCTCCAATGATTCTTTGGATTTCTTTTCTATTTCAAGTTCACCAGTCAACCTTGATACTTCAAGTTTCAATGATTGATTTTCATCATTCTTCAGAATTGCTTCATGATGTGCATAACCTAGTTGATCTATCATATTTTGTTGAATACTAGTTAACCTTATGATTTCATCATCCTTATAATATACTAGAGCTTCAAGTTGTTGTTTCTCTCTTTGTAGATCTCTTGCTTTATCCTCAGCTATCCTTAATGCATCTAGATTTTTAGTCATTTGTGTACTGAAATGTTCATGTTCTCTTTTCATTGCTTTTAGTTGATCAACCAATGCTTTGTTCTTTTCTTTCAACATTCCAATCATTTCTTTAGTCTCTTCAGATATATTGTTCTCAGATGATGTCTCGATTTGTTTGACTAGCTCTTGGGAATCCTGCAAGTCATCAGATAATCTTCTCCTTACTTTCAAAGATTTTTGCATTTGCCTCTACACGTTTGCAATAACTTGATTTGCATTATCCAGCTCTTCTTGAAGATGCACAATCCTCCAAGATTGTTTGTAGCCTTCCATTGCTAAGATCTTTCTCTTTAGGTAGTTAAACCCTTTTCCAAGATTGTAGCTCTGATACCAATTGTTAGGCCCGATATAGAAAGCTAATGTACTGAGAGGGGAGGGGTGAATCAGTACTTCAAAAATTTTCCCTGATAATAACCTTACTGTTATGCATAGACTTAATAGTGCAGTAACATAAAATAAAACTAAAATCAACAGATAACAATCATACATGATTCACTCCATAGCACATATATTTTGGTCACGTAGAAACTCTTGGTTAGAGAGAAAAACTGTGGTGGGGATGGCACCCACAACTTCACTACTGCAATAATAAAGAATGCTCAGTTAGAGCTACATTTAGATATTTCTGATAGCTTACCTTGTTAGGAGTATCAAGATCAGTTAGATCTACCTTACTAAAGTATTTTTACAACACTATATAAGTGTAGCACCTGGTTAAAGGATTTACAATTTATAGACTTGGTTAGAGTCTTTTACCCTATTAAAGGTTTTTCTTACAACTTCAAAATATTACAATAAAATCATTACAAATATCTGTAGCTTTACATCTGAAATGCTAAAGCAGATTTTATGTGCTTTGAATAAGATTACCTAGCTTGTAGCATACCTCGGTAACCCATAATGAAACTCGATAAACCCTTCTATTTACTCTGTTCTTCGACTGTTCACTGATAACCTTCTCGGTGACCTCTCTGTGTCTCTATAACAGTCTTCCCTCATGCATACACACAGTTATCTCACATCTCTTATTGCATATGTTATCTCTAACCCTAGAATCATGCTATATAAATAAATCTCTTACAGCGGTGATCTAATTCATTGCTTTGATCTTACAAAAAGATTCTTTGAATGAATGACTAAACAAAATATCTCATTGGTTAGATTGACCTTGTAATCATACACAATCTCCTAGTGAAATTCCTAATGCAAAAATGGGTAGATGTGCCTCGATCTTGTAACACGTTTTCATGTGCATGTCTAGGTTCAATGTATCTGGTAAAATGTTTCACTCGGTGAATATCAACTTGGTGAGTTAACTTTACCACTCGGTAGCCATGAAACTTTACTTGGTAATGAGCTCAGTGAACACTGTGTTTTGTGACTGCTTTCTTCTATAACTGACTTCTCTGTGTGTACCGACTGCATGATTCGGTAATACTAACTGACTAGAATATATAGTATGACTTTGGATAAGAAACTAATGGCAATTTGATAATTAGTAACATAGTATTCTTAATGTTTTTGGCCGACAAGATTATTATAGTTTGTTGTGGATGTTTGATGAGTAATTTTTGGAGGTGTAGCATGTTCGAGGTGCTGATTTAGGTCCATGCTATGTGTTAGCTAATATTGTTTTGATCCACATGTGATAATTTATATCTGATCAACAAATATATCATTGTAATTATTTTATGTGTGTTGAGCTGACCTTGTTTATCTTTCTGAGGTTGATGTCATGTATAAATAAATGTAATCTCTTTGTATTTGAGTGTGGTTGTGGATAGGACTGAGCAAATAATATATTTATATTTTAGAAGTAGAGAAGAAGTGTGAAGAAGAGAAAGTTGTTATGTGCTCAAATAGAACTATAAAGAGGAATTAAGGATATGTTATTTTCTAGTTCATTTTTTTCAGATGTAATCTAAATCTATTTGTAAGGTACTAAGCCTTGCTTGGGTTGTAGCCATTATTTTCTTTTAGCAGTGAGCTCGAGGCAGTGTGCCTAAATGCATGTGAATTTCCCATTGTAATACATCTATACTTCTAACATAGTATAATCATATTCTGCGTAGGTTCCCATCATGATTTTTCCCTTGACCAGGTTTTCCACGTCAAAAATTTTGGTGTTATGTGTATTCTTGATGTTTTGATGATTCATGTTTTCATACTTAATTATAAGATCTAAGATTAAGTTCAAGTTGTGTAGGTTTTGGAGAAAATATGATTCACCCCCCCTCCTCTTAGTTGTCTTCCCTATTCAAGAGATATTTCATCAATTGGTATCAGAGTAGGTTCCTCTGAAGAAGCTTGACCACTTGAGGTGATCCGGAATGGAAACCTATAAGAAGGATAGTGTGAGATTTTATGGCACAAATTACTCTCTTTGGATGAATCGCATTAAGTGTCACCTAAGATGCATTGGTGAATCTTACTAGACTATTACTAAAATTAAGTATACCATTACTACAAATGGTCCTTCTACTCCATATGAGATAAAGGAATATGAATAAAATATTAGGGCTAAGGAAGCATTATTGAGTGCTCTAATTGACTCTGAGATGAAAAATGTTATGAAATTCCAAACCGCTCATAAGATCTGGAAGAAGTTAGAAACTTTGTATGAAGGTGATAGTTATGTGAATATTGCTAAGTTGTAGAGTCTAAAAGGAAAGTATGAGATTTTAAGGATGGGCGAAGATGAGAACACCACTTGCTTTATGTAGAAGGTAAATGAGCTTGTGTGCAACATTAGATGTGCTGGTCGAAAGCTGGAAGAATTAGAGATTGTTGCTAAGGTGCTCAGATCCTAAGCTGGAAGAATTAGATTGTTGCTAAGGTGCACAGATCCTTACCTGCATCCTACAAATATAAAGTTATTACTATTGAGGAAATTGAGACTATGATTGATGTAACCAGGGACATATTGATTGCTAAGCTTTCATCCTTTGAGTTAAGTGAGTGTGGTGATTCTCTTCCCAAGGTAGAGTCTACATTCAAATCCATTGTTTCTGAAAAGGATAAGCAGAGATGATCTAGGAGAAAGTTCTTCAAGGTGGATGTCTAGATATGATAAGCAGAGAAAGGAAATTGAAGAAGAAGAGAGAGAACTTGAGGAGCTTGGAGCACTTATTTCCAAGAGATTGGCCAAAGGAGAAGATAAGTATGAAGGAAAGTTGCCTCTTAAATGTTTTTCTTGCAATAAGATAGGTCAATTTGCCTCAAGGTGTCTTGAAAGAGTTCCTAGAAAAAAATTCAAGCTTAAATTTTAGAAGATATTTTATTATGTTGTTGATGAAGGTGTGTTAGATGATGAATTAGATAAAGGAAATACAAATGATAATGAATGGGTGTGTATTTCTGTCAAGGATGATGATCTAATGCCTACTGATTATGCTAGTTGCATGAATGTGGAAAGATATTTGACTACACAAGTTGAAGAGAAAGATGAATGGGTGAGTGATAGTGGATGCTCTAATCATATGACAGGTGATAAGAGTAATTTTGAGAGTTGGATAAGTATGAAGGAGTTGTGAAGTTTGGTGATCACAAAGTTTGTATAATCCATGGTAGAGGTTCTATTTCTCTTGATGGTAAGCATAATATTGATGATGTATTGTATGTGGAAGGCCTAAAACATAGTATTGGATAGATGGTTGATAAGGGACATGATATTCAATTCAAGAATGGAAAGTGTAGAGTCTTGGGTAGCTCCACAATTGAGATTGCATTAGGTACAAAGACTAAAGGTAATATCTTTCACTTAAATAGTTCCAGTAAAAGATGTTTGATTTCTCAAATTGATGAAAGTTGGTTATGGCATAGGAGAATGTGTCATGTGAATTTTGATAACATTGTTAAGATAAGTTCTTCACATGTTTTGAGAGATCTTCCTAAGTTGATGAAACCTGCCAACCCTATGTGTAAAGAATGTCAGTTAGAGAAACAAACCAAAATTTCATTCAAGAGTAAGAAGCATTTTTCAAATGGATTATTGGATCTTGTGCATACTGATTTATGTAGATCTTATAAAGTTATAAGCTTGCAAGGAGACAAATATTTTATGTTGTTAATTGATGTCTATTCAAGGATGATGTGGGTTAATTTCTCAAGGATGAAGTCTGAAGCTCTAGAGAAGTTCAATATTTTCAAAGCTATGGTTGAGAATGAGATAGGTTTGAAGCTAAGAACCTCAAAGTTGATAGATGTGGTGAATTCACTTCTGATGAGTTTAATATATTCTGTTAAGAACATGGGATTAGAAGACAGTTGTCTGCTTCAATAACCCTTTAGTAAAATGGAGTTATGGAATATAAGAAAGCAACCATTCAAGAAGTTGCTAGAACCATGATGTTGGAAGGAAATGTTCCACATGTTTATTGGAGAGAAGCTATGAGTATTGTTGTTTACACTCTTAATCGGGTGCATATCAAAGGTGATACCAGCAAGACTTTTTATGAATTATGGTTTGGTCATGCTCCTACTCTTTAATATTTTAGAATTTTTGTAAGTAAATGTTATATCAAGTGGGATGAAGATCTAGGAAAGTTTGATGATAGATGTGATGAAGGAATATTTCTTGGTTATTCTACTAAAAATAAGGCCTATCCATGTTATAACAAGTGACTAAAGAAGATAGCTGAGAGTTCAAATGTCAAGGTTGATGAAAGCAATGAGAGATAGTAAAGGTCTTGCAGATATGATTCAAATGACCAGAATGATAGTGAAAACAAAGAAAATCAACCTCAATGTCAGAATCAAGTTCAAATAATTTTGGGGAATCTAGTAAGTCAAGGAGAAGGAACAAGTGCAAGCATAGAAGAAAGAAATAAAGAGTCTGAAATTCAAGAAAATCCTAAAACTCACAGGTTTGTAAGACTGAATCATTCTAAAAATTAGATCATAGGAGATAGAAATAAAGGTGTTCAAACAAGAATAAGAATTACTAAAGATTAGGTTGAGTATTATCTAATTTCTATGATTGAACCTAAGGATGTAAATGAAGCATGTAAAGATGAACATTGGGTAAAATAAATGGAAGAAGAATTAAGTCAGATAAAAAAGAACAATACATGAGTTCTTGTTCCCAGATCTAAAAACAAAAATGTAATTAGAACCAAATGGACCTTTCGAAATAAATTGAATGAGAAAGGTGAATTTGTTAGGAAAAAAGCTAGACTTGATTGTAAAGGATAATCACAAATGGAAGGAATTGATTTTGAAGAGACTTTTTCTCTAGTCACAAGAATTGAAGCTGTAAGATTGTTTCTTGCATATGCTTCTTATAAGAATTTTAAAGTCTATAAGATGGATATCAAGTCACCATTTCTAAATGGTGAATTGGAAAAAGAGGTGTACATAGAGAAACCAGATCGATATAAACTGACTGATCAAGGAGATATGGTTTTTTAGTTGAAGAAAACACCAAGAGAATGGTATGCCAGACTGGATAAGTATCTGCTAAAGCTAAGATTCAACAAAGGTACTGCTGATAGTAATTTGTATTTCAAAATTTATCATGATAACATTTTGATTGTTGAAGTTTTTGTTGATGATATTATCTTTGGAGGAAAATGATAGTTTGTGCAAAGAGTTTGCTAATGAAATGCAGAATGAATTTGAGATGTCTATCATTGGAGAAATGAAATTCTTTTTGGGTTTGCAAATTACTAGGTTAGAAAAAGGAATTTTTATATCTCTATCGATGTATGTGAAAGAGTTATTGAAGAAATTTGGTTTGGATGTTACAAAGCTAGTTGGAACTCCTATGGTGATCAGATGCAAGTTGACTAAAGATGTTGATTCCCCTAAAGAAAATCAAACAAGATATAGATCTATGATTTAGGGATTAGTTTATTTGACTCAAGCAAGACCTAATATCATGAATGTCGTTTGTTTTGTTGCTATATTTCAAGCTGATCCAAAGGAATCTCATATTGTAGCTGTTAAAATAATTTTCAGATATCTGAAGGGAACTGCTGATTTTGGTTTATGGTATCCTAAAGATGATAATTTTACTTTGAGTGCTTTTAATGATGTTAATTGGGTAGGAGATATGGATGATAGGAAGAGTAATAGTGGTGGTGCATTTTTCTTGGGAAAGAGATTGGTTTAATGCTTTAGTAAAAGGAAAAATTCTATCTCTATCTACTACAGAAGAAGAGTATATTGTTGTTGCTAACAATTGTACTCAAGTGGTATGGATGAAGAAAATTTTGAAAGATATCAGAGTAGTGTATGATGAACCTATTGCTATCTATTGTGAAAATTCAAGTGCAATTAACATTTCTAAGAACCCAGTGTTGCATTCAAAGACTAAGCATATATCAATCGAGATTCACTTTTTGAGAGATATGTTCAATGAGAAGGATGCAGATTGGAGTATGTGCCTACAAGGGAATAGATTTCAGACATTTTAATGAATCCCCTTCCTAAGGATAGTTTTGATTATCTTAGAGGGAAGCTAGGGTTTATTGCCCCTCCCGGTCAGAACTAACATTGGTATGCATCAGTCAAATACATTTCACAATCATATCTTATGATCCAGATTGATGAGTGGAGGCTGTCACTTAGGCATAGCAGTCAGTAAGTTAGTGTTTTTATTTGATTGCAAATATGTGGCTTTAGCATTGATGTCAAAGGGGGAGAGATTCATGTGAAAAACATGTAGAGAAGACTTTAGGGGGAGAGAGTCATAAAAGATTTGGAAGAGAGATTGAATTTTATTTTTCTATGTCATCGATAATTTTTTACATCATATGTTACCATCAATTCCAAAGGGGGAAATTGTTGGAAGTATTCTACAAATATGTGCTTGAGATATATCCGAGAGATGTGTTGTCATTGATGTCAACATATTTCTCTGTCTCTAATAGTGATGTACTGAAGTTCAACAAATTAGTTTGTTTAGTATGGTGATAATAAGATTTTGTGGATGAAAGGGCTTGTAGAGGGTTCTGTATAGATGATCTAATGTAATTCTTAGAGGTCCATATGAATATTTGAGTAAGTTATGGATATCTGTGATGTGGTTGGTTTTTCAATTGTTTGGTGATGTCAATGTTCAGTATTTTGATCTACATTACTCCACATTATAATATCTTGATCTACCAATTTTGAGGATTGGTTGGAACATTGATGTGTATCTTCAACTCAAGTGGTTCATAGTTTGGAGCTCGTCAAGTTATTTATCAAGGTTGATAGTCATTACAGTTTGTATCTTTTAGGTTTGGTATAATGATGATGTGATTCTAGTAATTTGTGTTTGTGCAAATGTTTTTATGGTAATTCATGATGGTTATGGATGTTTCTAGATCATGTTCCTTTTGTTTTGGTGGTCTGGATTAATCATTGAGCTTGTGATTCATGATTTCTCTCTGTTGCGTTAGTGTTATTCATATTTTTGGATAATAGGATGATTGTAGCATGTTGCAGATGTTCGAAGCATAATTTTTTGAGGTTTAGAATGTTGAAGGTGATGATTCAGGTCCATGTTATGTCTTCACCGACATTGTTTTGGTCCACATATGATAATTTTTATATGATCAATAGGTATATCATTGTAATTATTTTATGTGTGTTGATCCAGTTTTGTTGATATTTCCAAGGTTTATGTCATGTATATATAAATGTAATATCTTTGTATTTGAGCATGGTTGCAGATGAGATTCAGTGACTAATGTATTAATATTTTGGAAAAAAATAAAAAGTGTGAAGAAGAGAAATTTGCTATGTGCTTAACCAGAACTATAACCACACATTAACGAGATGTTATTTTCTAGTTCATTACTTCTAGATCTAATCAAAATCTATTTTTAAGAGACTGAATCTTCATTGGGTTGTAGCCATTATTGTTTTTGAGTAGTGAGATCTAGGAAGTGTTCCAGAATGCATATGCATTTTGCATTGTAATTATTTTATACTTCTAACAAACTATAATCATATTGTGGGTAGGTTCCCACCATAGATTTTCCCTTGACTAGGTTTTCCATGTCAAAATTCTTGGTGTTATGTGTATTCTTCTTGTGTTGTTGATTCATTTTTTCATGCTAATTATCAGATCTAAGATTAAGTTCAAGTTATGTAGGTTTTGGAGACAACTGATTCACCACCCCTTCTCAATTGTTTTCCCTATTTCAAGAGCTATTTCATCATTTCCCATATTAAATGCCTTGATATTATTTCCCTGAAATCTAAAATGTAATTTCATATAGTCAATCCCCTTGGGTGATCCTTAGTTTTTATAATTCTAATTGGATCATCATTGTCTCCATATTTTATTCTCAGGAGTTTGATCCATTTTCGGTCCCTGTTATTGTATAATTTCCGAACTAGTCCCATTGCTAGATTTGTTAGAATACACTACCTAATACCTGTCTCATTAAATGCCTTTGGTGTACATATTTTTTTCCAGGCAATAATTATAACTTTATTTTGATCCACAGTGCTATTCCCAAAAAAATCATCTCATAATATTGTTCAATTCTTCCTCAATTGTTTCAAAATTCTTAAACATGACATGTATCAATAAATAGGCACTGTTGATAAAAGAGATTTAATCATTAATAAATTACCAACAAATGACAACCATTTCTCTTTCCATGATCCCATCTTGTTTGTATATTTTTTATTAATGCCATCAAAAGGTGTTGTACCAAAAAATTTCCCAAGAAAATTGGCCAAATTTAGATTTAAGATTCTAGCTAAATCTCTTTGAAAACTAGGTTACATGTTAAGGAAGAAAACCTTATATTTATTCCAATTGATTTGTTGAGAGGAAGTAGCAAAGTATCTATTGAGGAGGATTTTTTTTCCCATCTTCTCTTGTACAGGATTATCCAAAGATAATTATATCTCCACAAATTGTGGATATATTACAGGATCCATCCCTACAGATACTTTTATTACATTCTACATTCCCACACCTCTTATCTTACAAATAAGTCTCCCTAAATTTTCTACCATTATAATAAAAATAAAGTGGGAGAATGGGTCACCTTGCTTGATTCCTCTTCATGTGTTAAAGAATCCATGAGCAGATTCACTCATGAGTACCAAAACTTTTGGGGAAGATCCACTATATCCAATCTTAATTAAACCCAAATTTCATCAGATCTTCTTTTAAAAAATCTTCGGCCACCAAATCATATGCCTTCAAGATATTTAATTTAAGAATCATATTTATATGTCTCATCTTCCTAGCTGAATGTACTACTCCATGAGAAATTATTATACCTTCCACAATTGATATTCCACCTCGGCAAAATAACTTTATTCTTCCAAAATAGTTTAATTTAAAGTACTTTTAATCTATTTGCAATTATTTTAGAGATGATTTCTTATGTTGTATTACATAGATAAATTAGCCTAAAGTCACTCATTGTTTGGACTTCCTTATTTTAGAGAATCAACGCTAAAAATGTATGATTAATTTCCCCAAGGATGGTCTTCTTCTTTCTTGATTCTACTGCTGCCTTAAAGATATCATCTCCTACTATTTCCCAAAAACATTTAAAAAAACCACCGAAGAATTCATTGGGACCAAGAGCCTTATCAAGGTTCATTTGAAAGACTGATGTCCTAACTTCCTCCTTGGTGATATTTTTGAAGAGCTCTTTGTTCTATTCTTTTATTACAATTCTACGAATCACTCCTAAAAATTCCTCTCTAGCATCCTTGTTCAAAAGAACTTCTTTGTTTAGAATTTCATCAAAAAATCTAACTACTTCCAAATTTACTTCCTCCAAAGATTGTGCTTTTGATCCATCTTCCCTATAGATGTATGTGAATGTACTTTTCTTCATTGTCATTGAGATTTTATGAAAAAAATTATATTTTTATCTCCTTCTTGAAGCCATACCTAGTGAGATTTTTGTCTCCAATAACATTTTGTTGGCATATGCACACTCCAATGAGACATTATATGTGATTGAAGGTTTTGTCATTGATGGCAACCTTGCAATCCTATGGCATCGACAAAGACATTATATCAGTACTAGCAGATCACACTCTACATCGGCACTCAGGACATCGGCACCAGCACAGAAGAAAGGAAGTATACCGGCATAGAGGCCAACAGGATTTTTGTTATATAATATTTTTATTATTATTGTAAGCCGACTTGGAAAACTGTAAAATGACTCTTATATATAAAAGAGATCATTGTAGACATTTTGTAGTGAGAAGAATGTGAAGTAGAAGCATTAAGGAAAATATTAGGCAGACCTAATGTGCGAAATATAGGTCAAAGGGTATATGTAAAGAACAGAGCAGGAACTGGTACTGAATCAGGCATTGAAGATGCTATTGTAAAGCAGTACAAGATATTGGATTTGTATAATCCTTATTGTAAGTCAGTGGGACTTCCCATTGAGCAGTGAGCTCTAGGCAGTTGGCCTCCATGCATGTGCAGGCCCCTATTGTAAGTAATATTCTCTTATTGGCCAGTGAGTGAATATTGTGGGTCACAAATCCCACCGAGGTTTTTCCCACACCAGGTTTCCTTGTTAACATCTTGTGTTATGGTGTACTTTTCATGTGGATGTACTTGATTCTATTTATTGCATTATTTCTTGCATACCGGTACACTATTATATTATGTTATGCATGTTTTAAGTTAAGAAATTCTAATAACCAGCTAGATATTGATTCACCCCCCCCCCCCCTTCTCAGTATCTATGGGACCCCTAACAATTGGTATCAAAGCTTGGTCCTCTATTTGCAGAAGCCTAACAGCTTGAGGAAGATCTTAACACCAGTAAAGATGGAAAATTTGATGAAGCAACTTGAAGGAGCTCTTACAGACTATGATGCAGAGAAATTGAAAAATATCAAACTAGAAGATGATTTAAGGGCAGCTCAGGATATCATTCAGGCACTTCAAGAAAACTTTACTATTGCAAGAAATAAGAGAAGAGAACTTTGTGAAAAATTGCAAAATGAGAATGATGAAAAGGAATCACTTAACGATATGATAAGCAAGTTGAAACAAGAGATCATGACAACAAAAAATGAAATGCAGGATATGACTATGAGATTTTGCAAAGAGATTGAGGATATGAAGAAGAATAAAGAAGAATTGACCAGAAGACTAAGTGATGCAGCAAATGAGAATACAAGACTTAGCTATGAAAATGACATGTTGAAGATAGATCTGATGCATACTCAGAATGACTCAAATGAACTGATGAGACAAAAAGAAATCTTGGAAAGAGAACTAGAAAGTACAAATCAACACAAAGAAAAATTCAAGAAAATCTCAGAGGAACTTGGCACCTTGCTGAAGAATCAAAAACCTAAAGGTGACACTTCTGGAATTGGCTTTGAAGTTGGTGAAAGCTCTGGTACAAAAAATACTCATGATCACAACAAACCGGTAAGACAACCTAATGCTTATAAATTCAATAGAAAATGCTTTAATTGTAATAAGTATGGTCATAGAGGAAATAAATTTAGATCTAGAAATTATCAGAATATAAACACACCCACCGGTCAATGTTCTAAATGCAACAAAGTTTCTCATAACTCTGAAAAACTGCAGAATGAATGTGAGATGTTATGTTTGTGGAAGATTTGGAAATTTATCTAATCAATGCAGAACACAAACCAACATAGGTTATGGGAAAGCTATTCAGAAAAATAATGTAACTTGTTATGCATGTAACAAGATTGGTCATATTGCTAAGTTTTGTAGAAGTAAACGAACACCGGTAGACAACAAAAGTTATACCTTGAAAGGTAAAGAAAAAGTTGAAGAGGTTAAGCAAGAATTCTCAAAACAATGGATTAGAAAAGCTGATCTAAATATTGGGAATATTCCTCCATCGGTAGAACAAACCAATGCTTCACTGGCAGGATAGAGTGATGCTTCACCGGAAGGATAGAGCAGTGCTCCACTGGTAGGAAGTTCTTCATCTAATTGAAGAAAAATTCTTTGAGGGTTTGGCAATCTAATGACACTTGTGCTATTATTCCCTCAGTTAAGATAAGAAGTTGAAAATTATTTATTACCGACAAACAATGGTAAGAGAATACTTAACCGGCATGCAATTAATGTGGTAGATGGTGAAAAGACATTATAAAATTAAGTTTTTGGCTCCATTTCATTTCATCGAGATTTCAAAATTTTGAAGAGCGTGAAGACTCTGAGCTAAGACATTTCAAGAAAGAAGCAAGTACACTCCAAGCAATCATCCATCCAAGGCAGTAAAAGGTATTTAATCATGGCATCCACCTCTGCAATTGAATACATAGCAAACCCTACTATTGTTGAAGTAATAAAAAGACCTAGGCCAATATTTCAGTTAGTTCCTGAGATAGCAAAGAAGGATGATACCTTAGGTGCTTTTTCTCAAATTCCTAAGGGACTTGTATATGCTGAAGACCCCAGAATGTACATTCGCTACAACATTGAAGAGTTAGGAAATGAGGAAATTAAAACCATGTATAAAACTGTGATATGTGATAATAACGGCAATGTTAAAAATGAACACAAAATCATTGAGACCCTAGGATTTACAGAGATCCTTAGCATTCCTGAATTTCCAAAGGATGTGATTGGGATAGTTTTAAGTAGGGTACATGGAGAATTTTTCTGGTTAGATGCAATCCATAAGATCACCAAGGAAGCTGTGAAAGTTGTGACAGGGTGACCGACCACTGGTAAAAGACCAAATAAAACCAAGAAGGTTTCCAATGACCTAGTTATAGATATCAATGTGAGATTCATCAGTATGATATTAGGGTATAAAGAAACTCATGCTAATAGACTAAATTCAGTTTCAAGTTTATGCATTAAGAGTGCTTATGATATGGAAATAGATAATGCAAAAATTGACATATGTGAATGGTTAAAGGATGAATTAATTGACAATCTTGGAATGATAAAGAAGGACAAGAAAGGAACTTTCAGATTTAGAAATTTGTTGGTATGCCTAATGCTACACATAAAAAAATAGGTTCTCGACATAGGTTACAAAGAACTTGGATATGACATACCGATAGGGAAACAATTAACTGAACTATTCAATAACATGGGTGAGAACAAGGAAAACAATATTAATGACTTCTTTCAAGCATTAAAAGCAAAAATGAAGAAAAGAGTAAGGTTATCACAGAAGATTGTAGACAAATACAAAGATGACATATGCTTTGTCATCAAGAAAGATGAAATCTGGATGGAAGCGGTCATCCCAAGGACAGTTTGGGTAACCGAGATGGGCTATGAAATAGATGATCACATAGTTGAAACATATGCCAAAGCACTTCTGGAAGCCCCCAGAGAACCAAAGGAAGAAGTATTTGGTAGTGCTAAAACCATAGAAAGCCAAATTCAATCAAAGAAAAGGGTGAAAAAGGTTGAGGTAGTTGTAAGGAAAGGGTCCAGACAAGCAAAAGCCATTAAGGAAGATGTATTGAAGAAAACCGGCATAACAGAGGATGAGTTAGCAACTCCACAACCTGAAACTCACCTATCACCGGTCGGTACTTCTTCGGGAAGTGACATGCCTGCAACTTTTAAAAGAGTTGTAAGGAAAAGAGATCCCTCACAGGCAACCACACCTTCACCTAGGAGGACAAGGCAAAAGCAACAAGCAGTGAGATCTCCGGTAAGAAAGACCACACCAAAGAAGAAACTGACACCCAAGAAGAAGAAAAGGACAAACAAAGACTTGGCCCCTTTTGATATACTACTGAATGAAATCACAGAGGAAGGTAAACTAAAAAATATAGAGAAAATTTATGACACTCTACCAGCTGATGAGAAAGAACAAGTTTAAAACAGTGTTATATTGCACATGGATATGTACAAGAAATTTTTGATGGAAGTAGTCAATGAAATTCCTGATGAATTATTCAAAAGACTAGAAGCAAGAAGATGGATAATGATAGAATTGGATAAGAAAATAAAAGTTGAGAAGTTACTTGCTGTATATCTGGTAGACTCTCTATAAGAAATTGATGATCTGATTGCAAATGCCAACCGGTCAGTATGCTCTACTGCACACTGGCATATTTCACTAATGGTAGGAAGAGTTAATGAAGTGATAGAGGAAACAAAAGATGGATGGGATATATTCCTGGTTGAGAAAGAAAAACAAGAAGAATACAGGAACCCTAAACCTATAAAGGTATATCAGAAAGATAGAGACAAGGGGAAAGGTAAAGTTGGTGGACCACCAAGTATCAAGGTTAGAGACAACTTACCCCCACCTTCTTTAAATACTCCACCGGTAAAATCAACAACTACTAAAGATCAATCGGCAGCTGAGAGTATTGATATAGAGGATAATAATCCTAATCCTGAAGTCCTATATACTATGAATGTTGATACTTAGAAGATCAACATAGTAGTAGACAAAGATACAACTGTTAAGTCAGATATGGCTAGTGAGCCTCCGGTAGTAGGGGAAATAGATAAACCGACAGAAGATAAAGAGCAAAAGGTAGAGACTGAGACACAGACTGAGTCAATGAAACTTACATAGAAACAAATAGAGCTAAAGGCTTCGGAACAACAACAACCAGAACAGATACATAAGGAAAGAGTTCCACCGACAACTAGTGAAGTTGGAAAACCAGTGCTTGAAGAAATGCAGACACAAACAGACCTACCAGAGGTCAATACAAGCTTGGTTACTTCCACCGGTACTTAGATTGTTGGATCATCATTAGGATATAAATCAACAAATGTGACTAAGGTGTTATTAGATTCTATCAAGAAAATAACCGACTGCAGCAAACAAGCTTACAAAGCAATTGATGATTCTATACCAATTTTGAAGGTAATAGCTCCCAACTGTAATATAGATAACAAATATTCTTTAGGACAATTGGATACATTGTGTAAATATATCTCAGAAAACATTGAGAAAATAAAGGAAGATTCAGTAAAGGATAAGGTAGAAATTGAAAAACATAAATTCTTTGATGAGCAAATAAAGAAGTGTAATAGACATTTTGACACACTTCTACCGAAACTATGTAATTTGTTGTAAGAATACAAAAATTTGTATAAAGATACCTATAAAACAAACTTTTTGACTGTAGATATTGACAAGAAAATGAGCAAGGTACAGGATGAGATAAATAAACTTGCAGACAACTTTGTCAACTCACCTAATACACTATCAGTTTTTGAGGAGAAGATAACAAATTTTGAGGAAGAAATACTCAAATTGGAAAGAGATAAAGAAAGAATAATAAATAAGGCAAAACATTTGAGATCTAAACTAAGTCCAAGACTGGACTATCTAGCATCTCTGTAGAAGAAAATTTCTAAGGCATTAATACAGGGAAGCAAAACATCAGTAGAGCATTTGCAGCATCTCACTGGTACAGTGAAGAGAACAGAGACAACAATAAAGGATAGCAAGAAGTTTATGGATAGTATAAACTTGATTTTGGGAGATCTTTTTCAAATTGTAACTACCTAGTTACAAGGTTGAAACCACAAACTCTACAGACATCTTGACAACCTTTGTCATTGATGCCAAAGGGGGAGTAGTGGGATGAGAAAATTCAAATCACAAGAATCATATGCTCAGGGGCAACACACACATTTTTGGTAACATTTTTGGACTACACATTTTTGGATAATTTTTGAAATTTCTCATGAGTGTTGCCATCAATGCCAAAGGGGGAGATTGTTGGCATATGCACACTCCAATGAGACATTGTATGTGATTGAAGGTTTTTTCATTGATGGTAACCTTGCAATCCTATGGCACCAACAAAGACATTATACCAGCATCAGTAGATCACACTCTACAATGGCACTCAATACACCGACACTGGCACAGAAGAAAGGAAGTATACCGGCACAAAGGCCGACAAGATTTTTGTTATATAATATTTTGTTTATTATTGTAAGCCAACTTGGCAAATTGTAAAATGACTCTTATATATAAAAGAGATCATTGTAGACATTTTGTAGTAAGAAGAATGTGAAGTAGAAGCATTAAGGAACATATTAGGCATACCTAATGTGTGAAATATAGGTCAAAGAGTATGTGTAAAGAACAGAGTAGGAACCGGTACTGAATCAGGAATTGAAGATGCTATTGTAAAGTAGTACAAGATATTGGATTTGTATAATCCTTATTGTAAGTCAGTGAGACTTCCCATTGAGCAGTGAGCTCTAGGCAGTTGGCCTTCCTGCATGTGCAGGCCCCTATTGTAAGTAATATTCTCTTATTGGCCAGTGAGTGAATATTATGGGTTACAAATCCCACCGAGGTTTTTCCCACACCGGGTTTCCTCGTTAACATCTTGTGTTATGGTGTACTTTTCATGTGGATGTACTTGATTCTGTTTATTGCATTATTTCTTGCATACCGGTACACTGTTATATTATGTTTTGCATGTTTTAAGTTCAGAAATTCTAATCACCAGTTAGATACTGATTCACCCCCCCTCTCAGTATCTGTGGGACCCCTAACACATTCTTCCCTTGAAATAACTTCATATAATTATTGCTTTAGTGACTTTTATTTTTAATATTCCTTTATTCCCATACTTTTTCCAATGATTATCTTATTAGTATTTATAAGCTCCATTTCTATTCTTATGCTTTCTATCATAACCCTCTTTTTGGACCTTGATATAACTTGTTATTATTTTTATTTTTTCGATCAAAGTGGGCAAGCCACTAAACTTATATTTTATTAATTTTGAATTTTGAAAACACAAATGAGTTCATAGGGCATACCGACAGGAAAGAACCCGCAAGAAAACCTTTGGTTGTGGCCCAAAAAAAGTAAATTTAAAACCTCATATACCCAATTACATATCTGATTGTGATCACCCTCCCATTACATAGCTTTCAAAGATAAACATATCATTATCCAAAAAACCCCATAAACCCAATTACATATTTGATATTGATCACCCTCCCATTACATGGCTTATCGAAGATATACATATCATTATCCAAAAAATTATGAGGAGTAATCTGTAGAGGAAGTACCCAGTCACAAGGCTTCCCAAGCTTGCCATAAAGATATATCAACCGATCAGAACCCTGCATCAAAAAGACATCAACATATCTGCACACATAGTTAGTTCTGAAACAAGCTACTTGAGCTCTCAATAGGGGGCTCTCTATCCATGATCAAAGGTGGAATGATATGAAAGGGAGATTCTAACCGTGGAGGAGCTAAGGCCAAAAACCAAAAGAGAGTAGAGAATGTAAACCCATAAGTACCACTAAGGCTTTATCCATAAAGTATGAGGCAACCAATTCTAGCAAGGATTCAAAAGCATGCAAGGTGTCCCCCAATCTATCACATAATAACCCCATCTCAACTTGAACAATAAATCTCCACAATTCTCATTATCTAGCATATCAGAGTGAGGAAGAAAACCCCTGTAATAAAAAGAGCCCAGCTCAAAATGATAATTATCCAATGCAGAACTAACAAGCCCCTAGGAGAAAATAGAGGGAGAGATGAATGTATGAACGAAGAGATGGAGTAAATCCTTATCAAGCAAAATGTCATAGCAAATAGTAAGAAATCGAGACAAAATCTTAGAGTTAAAAAGGGAAAAACCAGACTACAACCAAAGAGATCCCAGCAACCTGTAAACCTCAAAATCCACCTGAGGAGTAAGCAAACAGAACACTTCCCCAAGCATTTCAGAATTATTACAGGGAGCCTTATTTTCCCTCTCAATCGGGCATTCGAAAATGACCCTATATCTTGAAAGAGAAAAACCACTCGGCACCGACATAGAAGAAAGGAAGTATACCGGCACAGAGGCCGACAAGATTTTTGTTATATAATATTTTGTTTATTATTGTAAGCCAACTTGGAAAATTGTAAAATGACTCGTATATATAAAAGAGATCATTGTAGACATTTTGTTGTGAAAAGAATGTGAAGTAGAAACATTAAGGAAAATATTAGGCAGACCTAATGTGCGAAATATAGGTCAAAGGGTATATGTAAAGAATAGAGTAGGAACCGATACTGAATCAGGCATTGAAGATGCTATTGTAAAGTAGTACAAGATATTGGATTTGTATAATCCTTATTGTAAGTCATTGAGACTTCCCATTGAGTAGTGAGCTCTAGGCAGTTGGCCTTCCTGCATGTGCAGGCCCCTATTGTAAGTAATATTCTCTTATTGGCCAGTGAGTGAATATTGTGGGTTACAAATCCCACCGAGGTTTTTCCCACATTGGGTTTCCTCGTTAACATCTTGTGTTATGGTGTACTTTTCATGTGGATGTACTTGATTCTGTTTATTGCATTATTTCTTGCATACCGGTACACTGTTATATTATGTTCTGCATGTTTTAAGTTAAGAAATTCTAATCACCGGTTAGATACTGATTCACCCCCCCCTCTCAGTATCTGTGGGACCCCTAACACATTCTTCCCTTGAAATAACTTCATATAATTATTGCTTTAGTGACTTTTATTTTTAATAGTCCTTTATTCCCATACTTTTTCCAATGATTATCTTATTAGTATTTATAAGCTCCATTTCTATTCTTATGCTTTCTATCATAACCCTCTTTTTGGACCTTGATATAACTTGTTATTATTTTTATTTTTTCGATCAAAGTGGGCAAGCCACTAAACTTATATTTTATTAATTTTGAATTTTGAAAACACAAACGAGTTCATAGGGCATACCGACAGGAAAGAACCTGGAAGAAAACCTCTGGTTGTGGCCCAAAAAAAGTAAATTTAAAACCCCATATACCCAATTACATATCTGATTGTGATCACCCTCCCATTACATAGCTTTCAAAGATAAACATATCATTATCCAAAAAACCCCATAAACCCAATTACATATTTGATATTGATCACCCTCCCATTACATGGCTTATCGAAGATATACATATCATTATCCAAAAAATTATGAGGAGTAATCTATAGAGGAAGTACCCAGTCACAAGGCTTCCCAAGCTTGCCATAAAGATATATCAACCGATCAGAACCCTACATCAAAAATACATCAACTTATCTGCACACATAGTTAGTTCTAAAACCAAGAACTTGAGCTCTGAATAGGGGGCTCTCTATCCATGATCAAAGGTGGAATGATCTGCAAGGGAGATTCTATCCATGGAGGAACTAAGGCCAAAAACCAAAAGAGAGCAGAGAATGTAAACCCATAAGCACCACTAAGGCTTTATCCATAAACTGTGAGGGAACCAATTCTAGCAAGGTTTCAAAAGCATGCAAGGTGTCCCCCAATCTATCACATAATAACCCCATTATCAACTTGAACAATAAAACTCCACAATTCTCATTATCCAGCAGATCAGAGCGAGGAAGAAAACCCCCGTAATAAAAAGAGCCCAACTCAAAATGACAATTATCCAATGTAGAACTAACAAGCCCCCAGGAGAAAATCGAGGGAGAGATAAATGTATGAACCAAGAGATGGAGTAAATCCTTATCATGCAAAATTTCATAGCAAACAGTAAGAAATCAAGACAAAATCTTAGAGCCAAAAAAGGAAAGACCAGACTACAACCAGAGAGATCCCAGCAACCTATGAACCTCAAATTCCACCTGAGGAGTAAGCAAATAGAACACTTCCCCAAGCATTTTAGAATTATTACGAGGAACCTTATTTTCACTCTCAATTGGGCATTCGACAATGACCCTATATCTTCAAAGAGAAAAACCACTCGACATATGAGAAACAGAGCTCAAACAAGAATAATCCAAGTATTTATTGTTGTATTGAGAACAAAATTGGCCTTTAAAGACCAGTCGCCACCAAAAATGTGAACTGAGATAATCATGGTACTTCATAATTATAAATAAAGCCAATTGAAGCAAGATTAAAGCTCATACAAGATAAACAATAAATAATGGACTTCACATGAGGGTGGCAGCTAAAACTAGTACTTCATATCCCAACCGGTGCCACATAACAAGCTACACACTCCTTATCATAATGGCCTCATAAAAAACCATGAATGATTACAACCGAAACACATTCCCTTCGTACATCCTAAAATAGTAAAGCCTTTAAAACACATGAGTGAGGACAAAGCAAATCAAAAATACCAGATCATAACCTCGAAACCAATCTGCTAACAAGGTGCCACCTTAATACCATAACAGGTACCACCCTTGCTTCTTATGATAGATCATAAGCATACTCAATAGCCAACTAGGAATAGCCTACTAAGCATTTTTACCACCTATGCATACACCCCAAGCATGCTATCGTCTTAAGGCATAAGGACACTTAAAGACTTTTGATGAAAACATATTTAAGAAAAACCAAGAAGATGTAATGCAAATGTTTTAGAAGGGAAGGTAGGAACTCATCCATACTTATATTCTGCAAGTTTGCATTAGTGTCAATGGCTAAGTTTTCCAAAAAATCCATTATTATATTAATTTCTCTAAAGCAATGGGTGATCAAGAAGGAATCAAAGAAAGACAACTATTGTAAAATTAACTCCAGAACATATTGTAATTTCCAACAATTAGATTTCTTCTTCATAACACATTGGATGGTTAGCATCGAATCCCCTTCAATTACAAGTTCGTCGATGCCCAAGGATATAGCTATGTCCAAGCCCAATGACAGGGCCTTAAATTCTATGAAATTATTGGACTTATACCCAACAACATGACATCTAGCCTGGACAATATTCACATGATGATCAAAAATCACCATACCTACCCCTGCCAAACTAGGATTTCCATGAGAAGAACCGTCAAAATTTAATTTAAAATGCATATTAGGAGGGGGCTTCCAAATAGCTAAATGTCTTTTGGTTAAATAATTATTGTTTCTCAAAATGGAACCATGAGAAGGCAAGGTAGATAATAGCTTCTAGACCCTAGTCACCCTACTATCCCAGTGCAAAAAGGAAGAGAGATTTTTGAGGTTCTTAAAGATATAAGACAAGACAACTTCTGAAATAGAGGATTCAATTTTCAGTAAAACCTCCTCAAGAGAAGAGATATTCTTTTTAAAGATCCTATTATTCCTTTCTAGCCAAATGTTCCATATTAATATGGAAGGGGAAGAAATCAAAGACAAGCATAGAAGGATGAAGCAAACAAAAGAGGCCAGGCTCTGAAGTGTGAAATAATATCTTTCCCTATTACAAAAGATAGGTTCAATTTGTCAAAAAGCCACTGCCAGCATTGAAATGCAAAATAACAGTGAAGGAAGAGATGAGAGGAGGTTTCCAAATTTTTTTTGCTTAACACACAAGAAAAAACATTAGTGATACCAAGTCTATCTAGGTGCATGCCTGTAAGTACCCTATCCTAGATTGCTAACCAGGTGAAAGCACCAGCTTTTGAAAGACAGGCCGAACACCAAAAAAGCTTATGTGGCCAAGAGGAAGAGTTGTTGGCTGACACAAGAGAGTTATATCCATCCTTAACCGTATATTTGCCTGAGATGTTCCTAGTCCATACAAGTTCATCTTCAGAGTCAGATAGGATCATCGTTCTTTCTTCCAAAACCTTTGTAAAATGTAGCTTGAGATCATTCTCAACATCCAAGAATTCAATGGACTTCCATTTTGCCAATTTCAGATCACCATTATGAATTACCTCGAAGTAATCTACCACAAATACCCCCCAAATGGAAGAAAGGATAGATATCAAAGGGGACCAATCCCTTATATTTTGTAAGGGAGTATGACCATTCCACATTTCATCCCAAAATCTAACCTTTTTCCCATTATGAACAATCCAAGAAAGATGTGGCAAGATAACGTTTTGACATTTGCAAATAAAATTCCGCATAGCCGAACCTAAAGGTAGATTAGATATTTAAAAGACATACTCCCTAGGTCCATTATTCAAGTATTTTGCAAAAATTATTTGTACTCAAAAATAATCAGGTTTCTC
Organism: Cryptomeria japonica; assembly: GCF_030272615.1. Classification (NCBI taxonomy): domain Eukaryota; kingdom Viridiplantae; phylum Streptophyta; class Pinopsida; order Cupressales; family Cupressaceae; genus Cryptomeria; species Cryptomeria japonica. Next base: position 66,097,715 of record NC_081408.1, on the reverse strand, counting down.
ATACAACTTCCAAACCAATTTAGCTCCCAGAGCCAAATTCTGTTTATTCAAATTTCTAATACCTATACCCCCTATTCCCTAGGCAGACAAAATTTATCCCAAGCTACAAAGGGCAGTTTATTCTTCCCTTCTTTATTACTATTCTAAAGAAAGGACCTAAGAGTGTCCTATAGACTTAATAACACTGATTTAGGGGTGCTTACTACTGACATAAGATAAATAGGGACCAAATTCAACACAGATTTAATCAGTACAAGTTTTCCTGCAAGGCTTAACCATTTATGGCTCCGGGATAAAATCCTCTTTGAAATGACCAAAATGATCTTTTCCCAAAAGGATAGATTATTTTGTTTAATATAATAGCCAACTAGGAATTGCCTACTAAGCATGCTTACCACCTGCACATAAATCCCAAGCATGCTACCTTCTTAAGGCATAAGGACACTAAAAGACCTTTTATGAGAACATATTTAAGAAAAACCAAGAAGATTTAATGAAAATGTTTCAGAAGGGAAGGTGAGAACTCATCCAAACTTATATCCCGCAAGTTTGCATTAGTGTCAATGGCTAAGTTTGCCAAAAAATCTGCTATTATATTAATTTCTCTAAAGCTACAAACTATGAGGGAACCGATTCTAGCAAGGATTCAAAAGCATGTGAGGTGTCCCCCAATCTATCACATAATAACACCATTCTCAACTTGAACAATAAAACTCCACAATTCCCATTATCCAGTAGATCAAAGAGAGGAAGAAAACCCCCGTAATAAAAAGAGCCCAGCTCAAAATGATAATTATCTAATACATAACTAACAAGCTCCCAGGAGCAAATCGAGGGAGAGATAAGCATATGAACCAAGAGATGGAGTAAATCCTTATCAAGAAAAATGTCATAGCAAATAGTAAGAAATCGAGACAAAATCTCAGAGCTAGAAAAGGAAAGACTAGACTGCAACTAGAGAGATCCCAGCAACCTATGAGCCTCAAAATTCACCTCAGGAGTAAGCAAATAGAACACTTCTCCAAGCATTTCAAAATTATTACGGGGAGCCTCATTTTGCCTCTCAATCGGGCATTTGACAATGACCCTATATCTTGAAAGAGAAAAACCACTCAACATATGAAATAGAGCTTGAACAAGAATAATCCAAGTATTTATTGTTGTATTGAGAATGAAATCGGCTTTTAAAGACCAGTCGCCACCAAAAATGTGAACCGAGATAATCATGTTACTTCATAACTATAAATAAAGCCAATTGAAGCAAGATTAAAGCTCATAAAAGATAAACAATAAATAATGGACTTCGCATGAGGGTGGCGGCTGAAACCAGTACTTCATATCCCAACCGGTGCAACATAACAAGCTACACACTCCTTATCATAATGGCTTCATAAAAAACCATGAATGATTACAACTGAAACACATTCCCTTCATACATCCTAAAACAGTAAAGCCTTTAAAACACATGAGCAAGGACAAAACAAATCAAAAATACCAAATCATAACCTTGAAACCAATCTGTTGATAGGGCGCCACCTTAATACCATAACAGGTACCACCCTTGCTGCTTATGACAGATCATAAGCATACTCAATAGCCAACTAGGAATTGCCTACTAAGTATGCTTACCACCTGGGCATAAACCCCAAGCATGCTACCCTCGTAAGGCATAAGGGCACTAAAAGACTTTTTATGAGAACATATTTAAGAAAAACCAAGAAGATTTAATGCAAATGTTTTAGAAGGAAGGCGGGAACTCATCCATACTTATATCCCACAAGTTTGCATTAGTGTCAATGGCTAAGTTTGCCAAAAAAATTTGCTATTATATTATTATTATTATTATTATTATCATCATCACTACTGCTACTACAATTATGGTTATTCCTATTATTTTGAATTTCATGAGTAATGTTAAGAAATGATAAATAGAATGGGGTTGAAGCTATTTTAAATAAAAATAATAATTAAATAGTAGGACACCTATCTGGAAGTTTATATTTCTTGATGGAAATTGAATAAGGGCGGAATTTATTTTAAAAGAAGAATTAATAAGTGGTGACTCACTCATAAGGACATAAATTTATTTATTCAACATATTAATCAAGCACATGTCATAGGAGAAAATGAGAAGATTCTAGAAACAAATTTTTAATTTAGATTTTAAATGCATGGTCAAATGCAACCGCCACTATGACAAGTTGTAAGTAATAAATCTTGCATGAAAGAATTTCAAATTCAAATTTAATATGCATGTAACCCCCACTATCCTATCAATCAATTTTGCATGAAGACAATTTTGGAAAAGAATCTCTAATTTCAATTAATGCTTTCGATAGTGGAAATGGTGCACCTTTTCTATATAATTTATGCTAAACTTTTGAAAAAAAGAGGGGGAATATGTTTTTTTCTTGTGATAGAATAACCTTGGAATTTTTTTTAGTTTCAATATCATATTAGTGGGTTATTACATGTGGTATCAGAGCGAAGGTTCAAGTCTAGGCCTTGAGCTCACTTCAACTTATGCAATCTTGAAGAGCATCCTGGAAGTAGTTAGAGGTTGTAGAGGTAAATCTCTATATATTAAATCAAGAACTAAATAAGAAATTCAAATTTCTAGAAAACCTAGAAGGTAAAGAAAGTGGAAGGGGAAACAATAAGACCACTTCAAGGGGTGAAAGGGAAGCTACCAATGATGGAAATCAACTAGACTAAGGGAATAATGAAATAAGAAGTCAAAACTGGAATCAACATATTAACTAAGCAAAGGGATGAGATCAACTCCATGGAACAATTAATGTAGGACCATGGAGCAAGGCAAATAAAATCAAGTAAATAGAAGCAGGATTGAAAATGAGAACTTTGGAAATGATTGAGGAAATGAGATGGATAGTAGGAGGGAATATAATATATAGGATCTATATAAGGATTTGAGGAAAATAAACCCACATAGGTTTGATGGGAAGAAAATTGGTGAAGGAGTTGAAGAATCGAAAATACCTTGAACTAAGTATATACAAAGAAACAACTAAGGAATTTTGGATTCCTATCAACTTAATGGGAAGCAACTAGTTGGAAGACTAATAATAAGGAAAAAATGAGCATAATAAGGATATAATCACATGAGATAATTTTATTCACCATTTCATAAAAGGTGGCTATCATGATTATTATTCGATGAGAAGGCGACATGATTCCATAATCTTTGATAAGGGGCCTTGAGAGTTCAACAATATTGAAATAAGTTTGTCAAATTGTTAAAGTACAAGAAAGGGTCATATCAAGAAGTTCATTTTTGGGGCTAAGTACCAACTTAGGGGAAAAATTTAACATACATGGACCCGAAGGTATGAATGAGATACTTAAGAAATCTTTAAAACAAGGAAGGAAAATTCAAGCCTTATCAATAACAAGATAAAATTTTAACAAGAATCATTTATTCAAAGGGATGCACGAATTCAAGGGAAATACAACAACTCAACAACGATCAAAAGAATAGTTCCTAAAAAAAATCTAAGGGATGGATACATTAATAATAGGGGCAACTAAGATGGAAATGATCAACAAAGAGGATATATTATTCACTAAGGTTTGATGAAGCAAGGAATGATCCTCCTAAGAATCAAGGGGAAGAACAATAGAGCCATTTAAGTTTTGAAGAGGCACCAATATCAAATGAACAACAGAGAGGTTGGTTAATGCAAAGTACAATGTAATCAACATGATGAATAGGATACTACATGAGAAAACACAATTAAGATTCAGTAGATGTTTTCACTTATGTTATGGACATTATGAATCAATAAACTCTTTTTAAGGTTATATTTAGTGCATCAGGATGATGCACAATTTAAGGGGGGAAGGATGTCATAACCCTCTTTTTGGACCTTGATATAACTTGTTGTTATTACTATTATTATTATTATTATTATTATTATTATTATTATTATTATTATTATTATTATTATTATTATTATTATTATTATTATTATTATTATTATTATTATTATCATTACTGCTACTACAATTATGCTTATTACTATTGTTTTGAGTTTCAAGAGTAATGTTGAGAAATGATAAATAGAATGGGGTTGAAACTATTTTAAATAAAAATAATAATTAAATAGTGGGACACCTATTTGGAAGTTTATATTTCTTGATGGAAATTGAATAAGGGCGGAATTTATTTTAAAAGAAGAATTAATAAGTGGTGACTCACTCATAAGGACATAAATTTATTTATTCAACATATTAATCAAGCACATGTCATAGGAGAAAATGAGAAGATTCCATAAACAAATTTTGAATTTAGATTTTAAATGCATGGTCAAATGCAACCGCCACTATGACAAGTTGTAAGGAATAAATCTTGCATGAAAGAATTTCAAATTCAAATTTAATATGCATGTAACCCCCACTATCATATCAATCAATTTTGCATGAAGACAATTTTGGAAAATAATCTCTAATTTCAATTAATGCTTTCGATAGTGGAAATGGTGCACCTTTTCTATATAATGTATGGTAAACTTTTGAAAAAAAAAGGGGGGAATACATTTTTTTTCTTGTGATAGAATAATCTTGGAATTTTTTTTAGTTTCAGTATTATATGAGTGGGTTATTACACTTTCTTGGAATATGTTCTTGAACCGAATTTTATTCTTTTCTTTAATTTGACCTTTATATACTTTAATTTCTTATTGAGTTGATATATATGTGTTTGATCTTTTTGTTTTATCTCATTCCACCACTTAACAATCGGATCCTCCAAGATTCAGTCCCTTAACCACATATTTTCAAACTTAAATGGAATATCTATTGTTTGATTATTTTGGTCTGACACTAACTAAATAGGATAATAATCTGAACTAGTAAAGGGGAGCACCCTCACTTCATAGAATTGCATTTGACTATCCCAACAACCCACACACCCAAAAAATATCTAACATTTCTACTGTGTTGGTAAAACCTTTCCTATGGTTAGTCCACTTGCAGATGCCATTCCTCGCTTATATATCCTTAAGATTATTATTGTCAATGAAATTTTGGAAGTCTTATTGTACCATATAAATTTTCCTTCGCCCACCCAATTTTTCCTGATTTTTCTGATTAGTATTAAAATCATTTTCTATCAGCCTCCTCTCACCTCTAAGATCTTCAATTGTATCACTTAATAATGACCATAGCTCCCTTTTTTGCATTGTTTGGGTTGGACCATATACATTTAAAATATAGAAGTTATAATTTGTTTGTATCAACCTGCATTTTAATATAATCTACCATCCATTTTCTTCCAACACAATTCCATCCACCTCAGTGGGATTCCAAATAACACCTACACCTCCTAATGCTCCATCTAAACCATAAAAGTGATCCCTCCATTGTTTCTTGTTAGTAAGTCTCTTCTCACTTTCCTCTTTTTTTAGCTTGGTTTCTTGAAGGACACATATATCTACATTTTTTTGGTCGATTTGGTGCTTAATCATGTGGCATTTGTTAGAGGCATTAATGCCCCTAGCATTCCATGTTATGATCTTCATTAGGACTGGGGAAGTTTGAGTTCCTTCCTAATGCTTGTAGTTATTTTCCCCTTCTCTCTATGGTTTGCTAAAGAAGCTATATACATTTTAGTGTTGTTTGCACTTTTCCATCTATTCTTTTTCTCCATAATTTTAAGGCCATTAGTCCTTGAATTAATTTGTTCCAAAATTCTTTCTTCTATCCTCACCACTTCTTCATATGTGATTCTTTGATCTCCTCCTTTGTATCTTCTATGCAGGAGTCTTCCATAACCATATATTTCCCTTTATTACCATTATCTACTTGCATCATATTTCTATTATATTTAATGATATTCTCTTTTGTCACTTGATTGAATTTTCCATCTTTTTCTCCACCCAAGCCTCTCAAACTTCATTGGCCTTCTAAACGATCAGTACCTTAAGAATTGCTAATGATCCTTAAACTCTTTACATCTTGATTTACCACCCAAGTTTTCATAATGTATTCTCTTCTCATAATTTTGTTAATCTCCTAGAAGTTTAGGACTACCATACTACTAACATCAGATTCTTATCTAACTTTCTCTAGATGTTGAAAAATAGACTCTCTCAAATCTTTTGCATCCTTAAGGAGACCCACTATTTCTAATTCTTTGTCTCTATTTTGTGTAGGAGGGTTTATCGATTCCACTCTACTTGGTACATTCTCTTTAATCCCACCTTTTGTTGTTGTTATTGATGAAGCTTGTTTTGTCTTCTTGGAAAGGCTTTATTTAGGCTCCTTTTTGTTCAATATCTCATCCTTCATCCTTGTTTCTTTTGAAATTGTGTGAATCAAATTTATTTATAAATGATTATTGAAAAATTGGCAAGAGTTATCCATCTCCTTTGTTATAGTTATGCTAGGGCCCTCAACAAGCTCTAAGGAATTTAACGATCTTACTTGCATTTTTCTCTTACTAAATAATGTTTTGGATGATTACCTAGTAAGGAACTTGTCTTCTTCTTCCATCTACCCCCATCTGAAATAGTCTCCAACTCCTTATATACCCCTACATCCATATCAATTTCTATGCATATGTTAGCAACATCCCCAGTTTCAATATTCACGAAATCATCATCCACTCTTATGAAAGAGCCTAGCATATCTCCTATTTTAATAATTGCATCCCCACACCATTAATACTCCACTGGTAATCCCACCAAGCTCAAATATTTCACCAATTTATTTATTATTTATTTCATGGGGTCAAAGTTTGGGGTCTAGTTTACCTTGCTAAAACAATGACCTTTAAAAGAAAATAAGGAATCCATATAAAATTTCATGTCTACACATTCTAGTGGGAAGAAATTATTCTAAACAGGACACATACTTACCTTTCTTGGGTACCTTTTTCTCCGTCAATCCCTAATTGCATTAACATATTCTCGCGCTCCACCCCATTTAACAAATAATGCTAGTTCCTTTAATTTCCTTACTTTCAAGGACATGAGATATAATGTAATAATAAACAACTTACTACCTAGGTTTTTCTTTCTCCAAACTCCCTCCCAATTCCAGTTTAAGGCCCTAGAACCTATCATCTAGCTCTCTATCTTTCTTCCATTTCTATTATCTACACATTTGTGTAGGTTTCACCTTTGGATCTAATTGAGAAAATATTTGGGCCTCTCCCATATTCTCTTAGGGTTTTCTAACATATTGTGATGGGTTCTTTTCCCGTTTTGAAGATATTTGCCCAGTGATTTTGAGTGCATCTAGAAGCTCTGTTTATTTACCTATACCTTCTCACCTAAGAGAATTTTATTTATTCCCATTACCAGACAAGGTTCCATTTCATTCCTTTCCCTATCCTGAGATGCATTTTATTGATCTTCATCTTCTTTTATTTGCATCATTTTCTCTATCCATTTCCTACTATAGAAACCCTAATAATGGGCTTTCCTTGATCTGGGTGTCAACCAATTTCTTCCAAACCATGCTCCTCTATTTTCTCTTGGATTTCCACCAAGGGAAAAACCTTCACTTCTTCAATTTTCTTCCCACAGATATTCTTGTAGGTGTGGTTTATGGAACCTAGGTAGTCTCCTTCTCCTTTGTTGCCATTTTAGACCATTTTTTGACCAAAGGACACTAGATTTCAAACCATCCTTCCTCTGCTATGATGGAAATCCATGAGATTCATGTCTATACATGTCTTCTCTTCAATTTATTATAGTAGTTTCAGACCCCTAAACTAATTCTCAATTCAAGTGAATTCAATAACTTACATAAAAAAGAATTATTATCTCCTCTCATATTGAAGGCCTCATAAATACACTATTAGAAATATGTTAAATTATCAATAGTCCAAGGAGTTGAGATTAATTGGTTAAAACATTGGGTTCTCATTGTAGAAACCTAGGTTTAATTCCCTATAGGTATATCTAAAGTGGACTTATTAGTTGTGACCTTTCGTATTCCATAGGAGATTCTTTCTAAATAAAAGTGGATTTCTATGTAGTGACTCATAGTCTTCCATAGGAGTTTTTTTTTTCTTTCTCTTAAGGAACTTGTATTGGTTTGATGTTGATGCTCATATGAGAAAGATATTTTTAATTTTTATTCAATTTTAAAAATATTGACATGTCATTACTTATAACTTTTAGTAAGTTAAATTATCAATAGACAAGAACTCAAATTAACACATCAAATTCATCATAGATTAATATTTGTGTAAAAAAAGTCAAGAAAGCAATTGTAAAAATCATGACACTCAACACATACATCATTGAAATTACTCTAATAGAATTAATTGTTTTCAATCAATATGCTTGTAGTCTAGTTGCATTGATTTTAAATAATTTAATATCTTATATATGAAATTGCTCTAATAGCATTAATTGTTTTCAATCAATATGCTTGTAGTCTAGTTGCATTGATTCCTCTACCTAATAATTTTGATAAAAAGGGGGAGGGAAGTTCCAAAATTTCCAATAATCCTTTTGGATGATGAAATGGAATATTAGGACTACAAGGAGAAAGCAATTCAAAGCCCAAATTTTCTTCTGAATTGGAAAAACATTGTTATCAATCCAACAACAGATTAGATTTTGACGTTCATCTATATGGAAGGCCTAGAGGAGAAAACTCAAGGAGTCAATATGGAAAGAGAAGCCCTATGCACGATGGAGAAATGGTGTGTGATTTTGAAGTTTAGAAATGAATCATCATTCCCCTACGCATGTGTTTTGGCATATTTTTCTTACTTAGTTTTAGTAGAATATGTATTCCTCTCAAGAAATTTTGATGTATGGAAGTGAACTAAAATGGATGCAAAATAATACATAGGTTTTGAATCTATAGAAATCTAAATGCATGGAGCTAAGACCTATCTAGGCCTTAGGGAAAATTTGAAATTTATCAAATGGTTATATGTATAAGTATATAATTTTTACATCATTGTTCTAAATGAGCATAATTAGAACTATCTGTAGAGTAGGAAAATACTACATTGTCAATTGAAATTCTATGATCATGATGTATATTTTATCTTAATCAGAATGAAGGGGACTGACCCTATCTAGTATTTTAATTATCAATATATATATTACTACAAAATTACTATAAATATAATATAATATAATATTAATATTTGGACACTAACCCTAACGCTGATTAATATTATTATTATATATATTATATTTATATTAGCGCGTATTATATTACAATAGTTTTATTTTTAAATATACTATTCTAGGTTATGTTTAAACTAATTAAGAAATTATACCATATTCTATTGTAAATAATATTACATTATTATTATATTATCTATTATTAATATTATTAAAATTAAATAAATTTAATTATATATATGCTTTTATCATATTTTAATTTACTTTATGGAAATACTAAGTAATTGTATTTATAAAATAAAAACATAAAATCATTCTAAGATTATTTCTTCAATATTATTTCCATTGCATATATATGTGTTTAAAATTATTTTGAATACATTGAGATTAAAAATAAACAAAAGTACATTGATTTTTAAATAAATATAAAAATAAAACTAATTGTGTTCAATGTAACTAAAAATAAATAATAATATGGGTTATTCTCTAGTGGTGATGGATATATATATAACTTGATTCTTTGGCATACATCAAATTTTCCCCTTCATTTTAATGTGTTATATGTATTTTAAAAAGTGTATTTTTCATTCAAAACAAATATATCAAAAAAAATTTAGAAAAAGACATACAATTTGGTTAGTGGCACAAATCCCGCTAACTCAAAAAATATTTCCATTGTGTTGCCTATGAAAATATTTTTGATGAAATACTATTCTAATGGGTTGTAGATGTGATGAAATATTGTACGATTGTTTTGTTGATATTGGCCTTGGTAGTGTTGTTGTCACGTTGTTGTTATAACTATTTTGTTGATGCTATTACTTTGACCTTTTAATTTGATTCTTAATCAAAAAATAAATTATGATAAGTAAATGTGTTTAATACTACTTAGAAGTAGTGCACAATTTTCTATGAGTCACTCTTTCCAAGGTTATTAAATTGTCCACTAAATTTTTACAATAGATATTTAAAATTGAAATAAAAGAATATCAAATCTTTGACATGATAATATATCATGTATGAAATATAAGAATTATGATGGATAGTTTCCCACCATGAATAGCCCATTGAAATGAAAAAGAACCCCAAGTGGTTTAAACAAGAAACCCAGTTCACAACACTAGACACATAAGGTTCTATATGATCTTTAGTAATTGGATCTAAATTTATGGTCACGTTGGTGCCATATCTAGTTCTTATAAACATATGTGACCAATTACATGATAGATATCCGCCTAACTTGGCAGTAAAATGCATTAAAAAAAATAGGGAAAAGTATGGTGGTAATTATATAACATAAACATCCTATGTGATGGAAAAATTTGGGCAAGCATATAAGGTAAAACTCAAAGTTTTTGTTATCCTAACTATATTTACAAATGTACTATCTAGTTGTACTACTTCATTTGCAAGAGGCGCATAGGATAGATCCAATTTATCTGCTATCTTATTTGGCATCACGAATTTGCTTGGTCCTTAATTAATCATACAATTATGTAGTAAATATTGACCAATGATTAAAGTCACATAAAATAGAGGGGTTTTGATTTCCTTGCTTTACTGTTCATTTTGACCTTGGGGGTTATTTGTAAGTACAAGCTTGGGTTAATCCTTAGAGGTTTCACTAGACAAAGACATATTAGATAAAGCATTTTTCAACAAATCTTTTTAGTTGGGAAGAGATAAGGAATCCCACATTGACATACTAACATTAGCCCTTTTCATGTGCTCTATAATATTTAATAGAATTGTACTAACCTTTTGTTGTAGTTTTGGAACAATAGCATCTTCTTGTGCTTGTATTGGTTGTAGTTAGAATTTTGGCTAGTATTTTCTTTCTATAGCCTAACGTCTTGACAAAATCTAAATATTTTGAGTAGGTTGAGGCCCCTTGTTGTCTTCTTAGCTTGTAGAAGCTTTATTTTTACCCTTGTTGGATTTTTTTCCCTTATCAATTTGTTTTCAAATGTCTATAGCCTCTTATTTGACCTTGTGTTGGTTGATATATGGTCATAGGAATAATTTTGTCCTTGTGGGTGATTAACTCCACAAAATTATTCATCTTGGTAGTTCATCGATGCAAAATCAAGAACACCTTGCTCGGATTGAGTACCTTGCTACTCATTAGTCTTTGGTCTTGCATCTTGAGAATATATAAAATTATTTTGATCTATAACAGCCTAATTTAGCATTCCACTTGATCAAGTAATCTTATTATGGGGTTGGTTGCATGGAAAAGACCACTCATAATCTTGTTTCATGTTATTTTGTATAGGTATAAGCTCTCTTGAAGAGCTAGTAGAATTTGGATTGTAAGTCTAAAAAAGCTTTGCATTATAGTTGTTTCTTTGATTATGAAGATCAAATTGATAATGAGGCTTGTTAGGATGTTATGAGATTTGTTATGGTCTAACATTTTGGCCTTTTTGATCCTTAAGGTTCACTAACTCATTGTCAAAGGTCTATAATAAGTTGTTTATGTCCTGAAGCTCTTGAGATAGGATTTAAAAATCTTTCTCTTGGGGAAAAAATGATAGCTTAATATTGCAATAGTAGGGATAACAACTATAATAGGTATTTGAGCTAGTATAGGTGGTTGCATTTTTGGATAAATATGCATTGGAGACCTTGGTGCTATCTTACCATCTTGAATAAGGATATTTTATTCTCTAGTGGGAATATTAAAAGATTTTGGTAAGGTTGGACCACCCATAGATTGAATCATAACTGAGATCATATTGTTGTTAAGAGGTCTGAGATAATACATGAAAGTATTATTAGCAGAAGAGCTTACCATAGCTAGTATTCTATTCCAGCTCTTCTAGAAGCATAAGTTGAAATCCATCATGAGTTTAAGTGGAGCCCTTTTGATTGTGTTGAGATACTCTACCAATGTTAGATTGTCTAGATTTTGTCTTCAAAATGTTTGCAAAGGATATAACCTAGCTAATCCCAACTAGCAATAGAAGCCATCAATAAGCTCCTGAACCATTTAAGCACTTTTTCATTGAAGGACACTACAAGCAACTTTACTACAACATTCTCTTGTGTGATATAGTGAACTCCACAATATGAGGCTACATATCTTATGTGTTCAATAGGTGTGGTTTGACCTTCTCTAGTGAAAAGGGAAAGCTTTTAAGGGATACTATAGGTATATAATCATTTTGAGAAAGATTTAGATGTATACCTTGTTTAAATGGTACAAAAGGTTAAAATCTTGAAGCACTATGAGATATTGGATTTGTGGGTAATGGGTTTGGTGGTATTATCTTTGTAGCTTTCATTGAAGTTTTATAATTAGGAGGTGTAGATTGTGTCATCCCTTATAAATAAGGATCAAGATCTCTTCTTTCTACTCTCACTTTCCTTTTAAGTGGTGACAACTATAAATACTCAAGAGGAGTTAAAATTTGTCTCATTTATATCCTTCTCATAAGTTATGCACTACGTCTACCTCAAAACTAGAAGAATAGAGCCGCTAGGTATGAAATTTCTCACCTCAATTTGGCTAACATTTTTACTACTTAGATAAAAAAAAATAACAAGTGTTAGGCTTTTACGAACTAAATTAGCTCACTTGTCCTACTAACCATGCCAAAAGTTTTTATCATGAAGCATTCCACCAAATGACAAGTTCTAAAAACTCAACAATCATGTGTAACATGGGATCACTCCTAGACCTATGAGTTGCCTAAAATTAGAATGAAACTTTATAATATTGCATATTTCCCTTTAAAAAACTCCTAAAAACTACTAAAACTAATTGAAAAGGGGATTGAAGGATTGCTTAAAATGAAACTCTATTACTAATTGGAGGTGATACATGAATAATGTAGGTCTGAAACTATTGATTTGAGACGTGCAATCTGATTTGAAAAATCTTATATTTGTTCACAACTCAATTTGGATCATAAAGTGCATGAATGCTTCACATGAATTTTTTTTTTTTCAGTTTTTACTTGATGAAAACAATGTTTAACAATGTCAACTCACTGATAAAATGGTTAAACATAACATTCAATCAATCCTACTAATGAAGATTCTTATTTCAATATGTCAAGAATGAGACAATATTAAAGGATTTAAGAGAAAATCATATAATTAAATCAAATCATTGGTCAATAACAATAAAATAAGAACATTTTTTGCAAGAACCATTTCTTTCATAGAATTTGACAGAAGCCTATTTGGTCCTACAAAATGCTTTGAAGAAATTCAGAGTTACAATGCTCTGGCCTTGTATGCAAACTAAAAGAAAGAACTAGAAAAGAAAAGAAGACTTTATAGAAGACAAGCCTCTTTCTTGATTGAAGATAGAATTGGTGATGATATTATTCCCTTGAATTGATGATAACCTTCAACTGATGGCCATTTATCTCATTTTATCCTTCAATTTGCATGATGAACTTCTTGGGTCATACAAGATCAAAATTTATGCCAAAAAGTGGGTCAAAATTGTTGGTAAATAGTATCTTGTGGGAAAAAAATTTACCTTAAGTTGTTGCTTACCCATGTGGGTTCTTTTACTAGCCATAATCTACCGTATTCACCTATAAAACACTATCTTCTTAGGCCTCGAACTGAATTTTGCATAATAAAATAGTTCAATTAACTGAAATTGCCACTTCTTGCCCTTGAGTTGCTTCATGAGGACTTAATTACTTGCATGCTCTGATATGAACCGAAGGGGGTTAGACGTAGGCTTTTTTCATTTAAAAGGACCCTCATAAATATTTCAAAACTGACCTATTTTGGCTCTAAACTACTACTCAAACATGCGTCAACCCATAAGGTGTCCTTGACTTATGTTGAAATTCCTTTTGAGAGTATTAAATTGCTCTTTATTACTCACTTTATTCCTTTTATATGCACCTTTCTTTTCAAATTTTCTCTTTGCTCTTGATCTAAATGTATCCCTCTATCATTATAATTCTTGATTGTATATTATTTGACTTGACTTGACTACTTGAGTGATTCATGGCTTTTTCACTATCTTATGAACTTTTAAAACCCTGTCACAAACCTATCCTTGATCATATTTATTTGGTGTTTAATGGGAATGGTTTCAACTATGGTGTTCATTGGTATTTGGTACCTATGTGATCCTCTTGATAGATATCTACCTTCTTGTGTTTATGCATGTTTTTCATGATTATATCATAAACTTCAATCTTCCTTTATCACTCATTTTGAAATAAATGATTTTCTTAGCCAATGTATGATATGATTGATCTATTCTTTGTTTAGGTTATAGTCCCTAACTCTATCTAGTTTTTTATTTATCTTCTTATTATGGTTTGCATATTTGACATAAAGAACTATCATATTGGCTTGTCCTTGATGTTCACTCTTTAATCCACCCTCTTCTCCATAGATCTCATTTTTTTAACTCTTTCCTTATGCTGACTGGAGGTAGTGACTACAACATAATAATTTTAACAATAATGACTATCTTTAATGACTTGTTGCCTTTATGCTTTGATTTTAGTTTTGAGTATTATCACCTTCATATTAAATCTATACTCATGATCTTTCTACTCTTTCATGTGACTATTATTCATTAATCTATTTTTATTGCAACTTCACTTAAGGAACCCTAGTTTCCATGTAAAGAATAAGACCATTTTTTACATGGAAGACCTGAGAGAAAACCCTAATCTTGCAATGTGAGGTTTAATATTATAAACTATTAGTCACCTCCAAAAATTTTAGAAAGTGTAAAATAGAAACTTCTTTCTTTTCTTATTTTTAATGGTGCTTTTTGAATGAATAAAAGGCTAAAAATGCCTTTTAAACATAACTTTGTATATAATAAAGCATAGAACCATATAGAACATGATAAACAACATGAGGAATTGACCTGTTTTAATACCTCCTTTAAAACAGATAAAAAATTGGTCTTTACATGAAAGGCAAAGATCATAAGAAACTACTAAACTATTATGCACACAATACTTTGTTCCTTTTAGACCATGCATAAATACAAAATGTTGAAGACTTCTTAATAGTACTAATGAAAGATACAAGGTCTAAAGTGGCTAATAATAACATAATATAGTATTAATATTGCAAACTAACCCTAACCCTAAATAATATTATTAGTATATTATATTATACTAAAGTATATTAATACTCTACCTATGTTAATGTGTATTATGTATGTTTGTATGTATGTATGTATGTATGTATGTATGTATGTATGTATGTATGTATGTATATATGTATGCATGTATGTATGAACTATTTGTGAAATTATACTTTTATTTTATTGTATTGCAAATAAGATTTCATTATTATTATATTATCTATTATCTATGATCTATTATTATCATAATTAAATTAAATTTATAAAAATTATTTGTGTTCAATGGAATTAAAAATAAACAATAATATGGGTTCTTCTTAGGTAGTGGTGGTGTTATTGTTGTGAGCCTTAACATTTTTATGTGAGGATGAGATCCCCAATTTGTGACTTGACCAGCTTATAATCCTAATTAATAATTCTTAAATTTTAAAAATTAAATTATTTAAAAATTAAAAAATATTTATTATCTAAAATTGAAATTATAATAGATTTCAGTAAGACATTTATAATTATTTAATTATAATAAATAATAAATAATATTTTCTATTATCTATTTTTTCAATGCTAAAATTCAATAGTTATTTAATTAAAACAATCTTATATAATTTTAATTATAATTCTGAATCTTACCCCAATTAAATAAACATATTCTAATTAATTACAATGTGAAACATAATTTAAATTACTTATTATTATTTTCAAAAATTATAAATTAATTCTAATTAATGTTATCCTCAGTCTTGATTAATTTAAATTATAGTTAAATCATTTTTAAAAACATAACAAGAATTAAAAAAAGGAAAACCTAAATAATAACATAAGACATAAAACTAAAATTTAAAAAAAATTCTAAACTATATTAAATTTATATTCCTTGATTTTTTCGATACATCAAATTTCCTTTTTAATTTTTACATGTTATGTATTTAAAAAGGATATTTTTTTGTTTAAAACAAATAATATCAGAAACACCCTAAAGAAACAAACAATCTATTCATTGGCACACATCCCGCTAACTCAAAAAAAAATTTCATTGTGCTTGCTTTAAAAATAGCTGTGATAAAATAATGTTGTAATGGGCAACAATTGTGATGAAAAATTGTTGTAATGCATGTTGTAATGAACTACAGCTATGATGAAAACTTGTGTAATGCATGTTGTAATGGACTACAGCTATGATGAAAACTATTGTAATGTGCTATAGTTGTTTTGTTGATGTTGGTCTTGGTAGTGTTGTTGTCCTGATATTTTTACAATTGTTTGGTTGATGTTATTACTTTCAATTTATAATTTGTTCTTAATCCAACAAAAATAACTAATTTTATGACAAGCAAATGTGTTTTATTAATACAAAAAAGTACCACACAATTTTCTATGAGTCACTTTTTACAAGATTATTAGATTTTCCATTGAATTTGTACAATAGAAATTGAAAATTGAAATAAAAGAACATCAAAATCTTTGACATAATAAATATATCATGTATGAGATATAAGAATTCCCATGGAAATTTCCCACCATGAGTAGCCTATGAAATAAAAAAGAACCCCAAGTAGTTTATAGAAGAAACTAGGTTCACACCTGCAAAAGAATAAAAATAGTAAATTTGACCATTGCTTAATAAGGAGAACACCAGATGGACAATAAAAGTAGGACATTCATTAACTTTAGTACTTCCTCAGAAATAAAACCTATTAAATGGCCAAGAAAATGACCCTGAGTTACTTGGGCATCTGTGGTTATTCTTAAATATAGGTCAGGCTTATATTTCAGACTTGTTTGAATGCTTTGCCATTAAATTTAACATTGTAAATTTCTATATGGATGTAAAACACTAAGTCAGAAATCTCTTCTGAATTCATCATCCTTGATTTCAATTAAAACTCCTCCATTTATATTTTTCACAGTCTTAGTAATGGGGTCATAATTTTCTGCAATTTGGGTTAACAAACCGACATCCATGAATACTCCAGGCACTACAAGCTTCCAACATATAATTCCCATATATTGTTAATTGGAGAAGGTGAGTTTCACTGACCAAATCCTACTTTGAGTAAACCCAAACCGGTCATTGCCTATTTGAGCATCCCTCAACCAACAACCTTTATCATATAGCCCATCACCAATTTTTAGATGGAGAGCTTTAGGCACAAGTTCTTGTATTTTTGCTACACTATTGGTAGATTGGGCAAATTGCTCTAAGAAATAATCAAAAATTACTCTGTCCTGATAATCTACCATCCCTCTGAATTCCCTTCATGGTGCCATCTCATTACTACCCTTAGTTCAATTACTATTCAAACAACCTCTCTGGAAATTCAAGCACCCAATAACACCAAGTAGATTGGAATTGTAAAGAACAATTGCAAAAAAAATTACTTATTGCTTGAGAAATTGCAAATCATGCACCTGTTCTCTGCAAATATCTTTGAATACCCTTTTTGCAATTTCAAATTTTGAAATAATGGTGTATGAAGGGGTTATAATGGCAACTGAGCATTTCTTACTATCAGTAAAGCTGCACACTTCGCCAATTAATCCTTCTGTAAATTTCAAAATTATGGCTCGAACAAAGCATAGGGAATTTCCTCTGAATATCTTTCCTTTACTCACTGATTTGCGATGACTAAAACTCAAGCTTCTTCTCATAGCGGTTCAGCGACCACCATCAGATTACATAAAAATAGCACACTTATTAACCACATGCCTTCTAAGTGGGCCCATTGTTTAGTTATTCATTTTCCCTTTATCGTTGATCCATGAAGAATAACAGTCATGCAACTTTGCATAGCATCTCAGCAACAACCATTAGATCAACAGGAACTTGTTCAATCTTTAGGAAACTTTGAAGACTTAGCTGCCAACATTTTATTATTCACCATAATCGCTCGCCTTAAACATCGACCTTAACTGTTGCCACTAGAGGCTTGTCGCTGAGTCGCAAAGAATAAAATTTGTACAACTCCCCTTTGCAGAATAGGGACCACCCTTGATTTTCTCTTAACTTTCCAACCTATTAACACACCTAAGGCACTCTCTTCTCATGAGCCCCACCACTTAGTCACTGATCTACAAAGAATAATGGTCGAGCAAATTTTGATCGTGGTATCACGACAACTGTTGGATCACTTCATTATTACTCAGGCTTTAAAGAATAGTCACAACTTAACCGCCAGCACATGATCGATTGAAATTAACTATTGGGACTACTAACGGTCTGTCACTGATTCGTAAGGAATAACATTCAGACACTTCATAACCACGGTACAACGAAAACTATTGATCTGCATTGGATTTGTCCGGTCCTTAACCATTTTAACCTTCAAAGTGGGCCCATTATTCATTCACTCGTCTTCAAACCCCTGTCATGTGTTACTTCTTGATTTGTCCTAGAATTTTATTTGGGCACCACTTTTCTGCCACCTTGCCTTAAGCTAGACCCACCTTATACCTTGGTTTTATACCCTCTACTCTGCCACATGTCACCTTAGGCTTTGGCTAGTAGATCCACCTGTTTCCCAACTCACCTGCCATGTTAGCACCGTCAGACCCACCTTAGGATTTGGCTCCACTTAGTTGCTAATGTGCAAAGAAAAACATTGTGCAACTTTCAATTGCAGTATCACGACAAACTTCAATCATTTTGAACTAACCATTCGATCTTTAAACTTCTTCGATACCTAGCCCCCTTTACTTAACCATCTAGCTTAATTGTCCACTTTAACTTTTGTCTTGGCCCACTGCTAGTGGTTTGTCATTGGGTCACAAGGAATAACCATCGCGCACCATCCCATTGCGGTGCAACAACAACTGTTAGATTTATGGAAACTTACCCGATCTTTAATGACCCGACACATACATAAGAAAAAGACATAGGACTTAGGAAAATATGCAAAATATTTTAAAATTAATAGAACCTACCTAAGCCTAAAAAACAAAGCAGCCCTCCTTTCGACGATAGGATGACCCTTCCATATAAGTGGAAAAAGCAACGGGCAGAAATAAAAGATTTGGAGATAAAGCGACACAAAGGTTTATGTTTTGAATCCCTAAACCCTTTTGGCCATGGACTCGCAAACAAGGACCAAAATCTAAATTTTGATAGACTTTCAAAAATAAAAGGCAAGACTTCCAACACATTTAAAGCAATGATAACAACGACTTTGACTAGGGATGGTTGGATGCAAGACCAATACAAGAATTTAGTAAAAACTATGGAACACAGACCAACAAAACTCTAACAAAAGAAAACTAAAACAAAGCAGAACAAACAAAAGAAAACCTAAACTATTGTGCATGGAAAACTCATGAGAAATATTGTTTCAGAAACTTTCCATGCATTGGCAGTTCTTGTAACTCACCACTCAATCTTTGAAGGAAATAGGAATCTTTTCTATTGACATCAAAAATAATAAGTTTGCCTATCCAGAGTGATTCAAATTTCTTATTCTTGTCTTTGTCTTGATCTCTTGCATTCCACTGTAGTACCATGTCACCAATCTAGAATTTTCTTGTAGTAGTTCTTTTATCAAAAAGATATTTTTGACTATAATTGAAGTTTCATATTCTTTTTATGTGCTACAGTCCTCATTTCCTCCATCTCTACCAACCGACTTATTCTTTCTTCCATGGGCTCAGACATTTCTAATTCTTCAATCTATAAAAAATTGTAAATTGGAAGCAAATTATTCATAGGTAATTTGGCTTTCACTCCATAAACCAGCTCAAAAGGGGATGTACCAATAGCCTTTTTTATAGTTAGCCCATAAAGATAACTTGAGCTTGTGATCCCAGGACCTTTTATTTTCCTCTAGGATCTTCTTGATAATATTGAGGAGACTTTTATTACTTGATTCTGCCTGGCCATTTCCCTGTGGATGGTATGGTGAAGAGTATGACATAATAAGCTTATAATTAACACAGAACTCTCCAAACTCCTCAGACCTAAATCACATGGCATTTTCCATGACAATTTTAGTAGGCACACCAAACCCTGTTATTATACTATACATCAAAGAATCAATGACCACTCTACTAGTGGCTTGTTTGGTAGGTATGGTTTCAATCCACTTGGTGAAATAATTTTTAGCCACTAGGATCCATCTATGGCCCCTGCTTGATTTTTCTATTATCTCTCCAATAAAATCAATGCCCCATTGAACAAAAGGGGCTTCAACTGTAACATAATTCAAAGGAAAAGCACCAACATACTTTATTCTAGAAGAGAACCTTTGGCAAGGATCACATCTTTTAACATACTTATGAGCATCCTTGAACAAAGTTAGCCAATAATAATCTTCTCTGATTATCTTATCGACAATAGTATTAGCTGAATAGTGGCCTCCACATACCCCATTATGCATCTCTTTTAGAACCTTCTCAGCTTGGAATTCATCCAGACAAACCAGTAGCATCCCATCACTATTCCTCCAATACACATCTCCCTGAACAAGAACATATTTATGTGATTTTAGCTTTAGTGTTCTCTTCTGGTTATGTGTCATACCTTCTGGACATGAGGGATTCTTCAAGAAGTATACCATATCTAAATACCATGACTGCCTCTCAATACTAGTAACCATAACCTCTCCAGTCTCAACATTATTTATGTCAATATCCTCAAAGTTTGTCTCAGTCATTAACCTGGCTAAGCCTAGACCTCTTACTAGCTTTGTGATTTTGATCTCAAGATCAAATTCTTATATTCTTCTTATCCATCTACATCTTTTTCCGGTTACTTCAGACTGGGGTAGGATGTCTTTCACAGCTACATGTGGTACATAGGCTACAATCTGGTCATTTACCAGATAAGGCCTAAATACTTTAACAACCTTGACTAAAGCATATGTTTGTTTTTCCATAATTCCATATTTTAATTCAGCAACCTACGATGATTTGTTGTAGAAGGAAATTGGATGTTCATAACCTTCACCATCTTTCTGTAATAGTACCGCTGCTATAGTATGATATGAAGCAAAAGAAAATAGTGAAAAAGGCTTACTATAGTCAAGGGACTTAAGCATTAGGGCTTCCTGAATAGCCTATTTAATCTTATCAAATACTAGTGTTGCCTCATCATCCCAAACAAACTTGGCATCCTTCTTCAAAAGCTTCACAATAGGCTTGACAATTGCAGCAAAATTTGTAATAAATCTCCTGACAAAGTTTACTTTACCCAAAAAAGACTGAATTCCTTTAATATTTTTTGGTTGAGGCACCCTGTTGATAGCCTCAATTCTTTCAAGGTCAATCCTTACTCCCTCCTTGGATACAATGTGCCCTAGTAACTTTCCTTCAGTTATAGCAAAGTGGCATTTTTTTGGATTTAAAGATACACCAAATTCTAAGGCATTACTAAATCTTTTTTCTAAATAGCCACAGTGATCATCTTCCTTCTTTCAAAAACATGTCAGATCATCTTGTTAAACAACCATTATGATATTAATAAATTCCTTGAAAGCTACATTCATATCCCTCTAAAAAGTTGCACCAGCATTCTTCAAACCAAATGGCATTCTTACATATACATAGGTTCCCCAAGGGGTAGTAAAAAAAGTCTTGAACTGCTTAGATTCTTTTACTAATACCTAATTATAACCAAAGAATTCATCCATCATTGATAGTAAATCACATCTAGATACCCTCTGTAACATGGCTTCCATGTTTGGGGATGAGTAATTATCTTTAAGGGAGGCAACATTCAAGTTCCTAAAATACACACATACCCTTATGTCCCCATTCTTTTTTCTAATAGGCACTAAATTTGATACCCATGAAGAATGCCTTATAGGCTTTATAATTCCCCCTTCTCTCAGCTTAATCAACTCTTGCTACATTTTGGGTTCTACATGTTAGGACCCGGAGGCAACTAAGAAGGGGGATGAATCAGTTGTCTATTAATTTCAACCAAAAATATAACTTAATCAAACTTGATGCATAATACCGATAAACCAAACTCAATGTCGGTTGACAGTTTAATAGTTAATAATAGTACCGGTGAAGCTTAATGCATGAAACAAAAAGAGAAACAATACCCACAACACATAAGACAAATATTTGTCCATGGAAACCCTATAAGGGGAAAAACCATGGTGGGAAACCTTACCCACAATCAGATGATACTATTGCATATGGTATGTGTGTACAAATGGGGTCTGCACATGCAGAAAGGCCAACTTCCTAGAGTTCACTGCTCAAATGGGAGTCACAATGGCTACAGTAGGATGGTTAAATCCTAGATAATGTACTACTCAAAATAGCATCTTCTTATGTTGGATTCAGTACCAGTTAATCTATGATTATATCCTTCATACCTTCCTTTAATATTCAAATGATGTCTTCATGAGTAGCTCTGCTTATATTCACATATACTAAATATCACAATCTTACCATACCATATTACATTCCCTTCTTCACATAATCTCACAAATGAGATCTTACATATATACCAAAACCTAAGACCAAATGTGTAAGTCGACTCACTAAGAATATTGCAATTAAATCAATTACAAATGAATCAATATTTGATGCATCATGTTGGCTCAATGCATTTACAATAATAACCAATCAATAAATTATCTCCATAATGTGTCATGCTGATCTGGAACAGATAATGCTTGTCAGTCCATAACCTAGACCAATTTGCCGGTAACAGTAAATATGCCAACTCGATTAGACCAATAACTAAATCATCAAAACAAGTGTCCAAACCATGTCTTTGACATAACCAAGTAATCTTTAGATGATAATAGATCATCCTCAGTGCTGGTGAAAATAAAACCTGCCAGTGAACTAAATACCGGTGACTGTGCATAAGTCACTAAACATGCAAGTGAACATAATGTGTCGGTTCAACCTAACCAAAGATCTCTAGAAAGATAAGTGCTAATAAGTGTTGACATCAATGACAAAACCAATGCAACACATCCATAATACCAACAATTTCCCCATTTAGCATTGATGGCAACAAAAGATGGAAAAACATCTAAGTGCCAAAGTCAAAATGCCAGAAACCAAAAACCAACAATCACCCAAAGAGATCAATTATAGAATATCTCTCCCTCTAGGATAATGATTCCTAATTACAAATTTTTTCAATAGAAATCTCTCCCCCTCTGACATCAAATGTCAAAGAAATACAAAAACTAGATACAACTAGTTCATAGAACTAATTACAAATACCAACTACTCCCCCTGAGAAGTAGCTCTCCTCCATCAAAGCCAGAAAAAAAGTTTCTCTGTTAATTTCTGTCAGTCTGATGCCAATCTCCTATTGTCTAAGTCTCTACTAGTGAGGGTATTACCCCAAGCTTCTCTTTAAGATATTCAAAGGCTTCTTTAGGTAAAGTCTTTGTAAAGAGATCTGCAATTTGCTCTTTAGTATTCACATAAACCAATTTCACTTCCTTGCTTCAACATTCTCTTTTAGAAAATTGTATTTGATAGAAACATGTTTAGTTTTAGAGTGAAATACCAGATTCTTTGATATATCAATTGTTGCTGAATTATCACAATAGACGATTATAGGTTCTTTGCATTTAACCTTTATGTCCTTCAACATTTGTTTGATCCATAATACCTAAGTACAATTGGTTGTTGCTACAACATATTCTAATTTTTCTATTGATAATGATGTACAACTCTGTTTCTTGCTCAACCATGAAATCCATTTTCTACCAAGAAATAATGCCCCATCGGTGGTGCTCTTTTTGTCATTTACATCTCCTACCCAATTAGCATTGGTGTATGCACATAAATCAAAATTTTCATCTTTAGGATACCATAAACCAAGATTTGTTGTGCCTTGTAAATACCAAAATATCCTTTTCACTGTTGATTCATGAATTTCCTTAGGATTACTCTAAAATATTGAAACAATACATACTGCATTCATAATATCAGGTCTTGTTTGTGTGAAATACAGTAAACCTCCAATCAGAGATTTATATCTTGTCATATTAATAGGGGCTAAATCATCCTTCAATGATAGTTTATCAGTTGCAGTCTTAGGAGTACTTACCGGTTTAGAGTTTTCCATACCAAATTTCTTTAGTAGTTCCTCAAGTACTTTTATTGACATATGAATATACCTTTATCAGTTTGTGAAATCTGCAATCCTAAAAAGAATTTTATCTCCCCAAACATAGACATTTCAAATTCTTCCTGCATCTTATTAGAAAAGTCTTTACACAATCCATCTTCTCCTCCAAAAATGATATCATCAACAAAAACTTCAATAACCAAGATGTCATCATTAGTCACTTTGAAATATAAGCTTTTGTCAGCATTACCTTTAGTGTAACCAAGCTTCAAAAGATATTTGTCCAATCTAGCATACCAAGCTCTAGAAGCTTGCTTCAATCCATATAAAGCTTTCCTTAACCTGCAAACAATATCTTTGTCATTTGTCAAAGAAAATCCATTAGGTTGTTCAATGTAAACTTCCTCTTCAAGGGCACCATTCAGAAATGCACATTTAACATCCATTTGATATACTTTATAGCTCTTGTGTGCTGCAAATGCAAGAAATAGTCTGACTGCCTCAATTCTAGCTACCAGTGCAAAGGTTTCATTGTAATCAATTCCCTCTTTCTATGAATATCCCTTACACACTAATCTTGCTTTGTTTCTGATTACCTTACCATCTTCATTAAGTTTATTTCTGAATACCCATTTAGTTCCAATTATATTTTTATTTTTAGGTCGGGGAACCAATGTCCATGTATTATTGTTTTCAATTTGTTCCAATTCATATTCCATAGCTTTAATCCAATGTTTATCTTCACATGTCTCAATGACAGATGCTGGTTCAATTTGATAAATTAAACATACCTCTTCATTTGCCAGTCTTCCTCTTGTCATAACTCCTCGATACTCATTCCCAATTATCTAACTTTCAGAGTGATTCAATCTGACATACCTAGGTGTGTTCACTTGCTAATGTTCTCCAATCATTATGGAATTCTTTGATGAAGCTGATGTGATTGGATCTACATTCTGTATCGGTTCACTCAATGTAGGTTCATTTATGATCATCTCAATTGTTGGTTGAGATTCTACAGATCTTGAATTACCTCTAAACTATTCATCTATCTTCACATTTGCAATCTTAATGATTTTTTGCAATCTTTTATTAAAACATCTATATGCCTTTATCTTAGATGAATAACCAAGAAATATTCCTTCATCACTTCTATGATCAAATTTACCAACATACTCATCTCTCCTAATATAACATTTGCTTCCAAATATTCTGAAATATTTAAGAGTAGGAGTATTACCAAACCATAGTTCATGAGGGGTCTTACCGGTTTCACCTTTGATGTGAACTCTATTGAATGTGTAAACCACTATATTCACTACTTCTCTCCAATACACATAAGGTAGATTTTCTTCTGATATCATGCTTCTAGTGCCATCCAGAATAGTTTTGTTGTTCCTTTCCACAACTTCATTCGGCTGGGGTGTCTGAGGTGCTGATAGGTATCTTCTGATTACATTCACTTCACAAAATGTATTAAATTCCTTAGATGTGAATTCACCTCCTTGATCTGATCTTAAATATTCAATTTTATTACCGGTTTCATTCTCTACCATTGCCTTGAATAGTTTGAATTTCCTAAAAGCTTTTGATTTCTCCCTGAGAAAAGTAACCCAACACATTCTAGAATAATCATCAATGATTAGCATAAAATATCTATCTCCCTGTAGACTTCTAGTTCTTGCCAGATCACATAAATTAGTATGAATTAAGTCAAGAACATTATTGGATTTCTCTAGAATACTCTTAAAATTTATTCTAACTTTCTTTCCAAATTGACATTCCTTACATATAGGATTATGAGGTTTTACAATCCTAGGTAAATCCTTCACTGCCTTAGTTGTACTGATCTTTACAATGCAATCAAAATTTACATGACAAAGTCTCTTATGTCATAACCAACTTTCATCAATATGTGCAATCAAGCATGTATTTTCAATGTTATTCAAATGAAAGATATTACCTCTAGTCTGATTATCGGTTGCAATTTCCAAACCAGTGCTATTCAAGATTTTAAATTTACCATTCTTGAATTGTAACTGAAACCCTTTTTCAACTAATTGACCAACACTTAATAGATTCTACTTCAAACCTTCACCATAATAAATGTTGTCAACATTGTGCTTACCATCAAAAGATATAGTGCCTTTTCCTTTGATCAAACAAGCTGTATCATCCCCAAATCTTACTAGACCTCCATTGTATTCCTACATAGTTAAGAATTTACTTTTATCACCAGTCATATGATGTGAACATCCAGAATCAATGATCCATTCATCCTTTTCTTCAACTTTAGCTACCAGGGCCTTCTCTACTGGTGGAATAGTAGGTGTCAGTTAATCTTCTGTTATTGCAACAAAAACCCATCCATTATCTGTCGGTTCCTCATCAAAGTCATCAGTAACTCCTTCATCAACATAGTAACTTGATTTGTCTCTATTCTTCTTGAATCGGTATCTCTGATATTTAGGGTTAGGCTTATATGTTCTTTTATCTTCTTCTCTCAATCTTGCATGTCTATCAGGACACCTAGATGCCATATGGCCAATTTTATTGTAGTTAAAACATTTAAATTGTCCTCTACCTTCATACTTACTTCCAACTGGACCTTTAGGAATTTTCCTTGCAAATAGTGCTTCAAGCTCTTCCAATTCTTCATTTTCCTTTCTAATGTCTTCAAGTTCTTTTACACAAAGTGCTTTCCAATCCAATTTCTTAGATGATGATGCTACTTTGAAGGCTAAATCTGTCTTAATTGTAGCAACAGGACCAAGTTCCTCAAGCTCAAAAGATGAAAGTTTTCTAATCAAAGTATCTCTAGATACTAATGTATTAGGCATTGTTCTCAATTCATTAATAGTAGTTACTTTCATTTTGTATGCTGGTGGAAATTCTCTTAAAACTTTAGAAACAATCTCATCTTAACTTAAGGATCCTCCACAACATTGAATACCTAGAACAATTTCATTAACTCTTTCCATAAAAGCAAAAATTCTTTCATCTTCTTCCATTTTCAGATTTTCATACCTAACCAAGAAGCATTCCCATTTTGCAATTTTGACAGTGGTATCAACTTCATTCAATGTCTCCAATTTATCCCAAATAGCTTTAGCAGTAGATCAGTCTGATAATCCAATGATTTGCTGATCTAACAAGGCACTCAAAAGTGCTTCTCTTGCTTTGCAATAATTCTCCTGATCTTTATCCAAGTTTGGTGGATTGGGTTGACTCTGTGTAGGACCAACATAGCCATTCTTTGTAACATCCCATATGTCTCTTCCAATGAAATTTATATGTGTCTCCATTTTGATCTTCCATATACCATAGTTAGTTCTATCAAGTTTCAGACTGTCCTTCCTGAAATAGTTAGTTACCATAGAATCTCCTCAAGTTGTTAAACTTCTGCAAAAAGAGGGCTTAGTTCTGATACCAATTGTTAGGACCCATAGGCAATTGAGAGGGTGGGGGGGGGTGAATCAGTTGTCTATTAATCTCAACTAGAATATAACTTAATCAAACTTGATGCATAATACCAGTAAACCAAACTTAATGCCAGTTCACAGTTTAACAGTTAATAATAGTACCAGTGAAACCTAATGCATGAAACATAAATACAAACAACATCTAGAACACATAAAAGATATATTTGTATGTGGAAACCCTTTAAGGGGAAAAACTACAATGGGAAACCTTACCCACAATTAGATTATACTACTGCATATAGTATGTGTGTACAAATGGCGTTTGCACATGCAGAAAGGCCAGCTCCCTAGAGCTCACTACTCAAATGGGAGTCGCAATGACTGCAGTAGGATGGTTAAATCCTAGATAATGTACTGCTCAAAATAGAATCTTCTTATGATGGATTCAATATCGGTTAAGCTCTAATTATCTCCTTCATACCTTCCTTGAATATTCAAATGATGTCTGCATGAGTAGCTCTGCTTATATTTGCATATACCAAATATCACAACCTTACCATACCATATTACATATATACCAAAACCTAAGACCAAATGTCTAGGTTGGCTCACTAAGAATATTACAATTAAATCAATTACAAATGAATCAATATGTGATCCATCATGTCAGCTCAATGCACTTACAATAATAACCAATCAATAAATTGTTAGGATTCCCATAGATACTGAGAGGTGGGGGTGAATCAGTATCTAACCAATTTGACGATTTTCTTAACTTAAAACATGTAAAACATATTAATACTATATACCGGTAAACAAGAAATAATGCAATGAATAGAGATAACAACAACCACATGAAAAACAAACTATAACACAGTAGTTTAACGAGGAAACCTAGTGTGGGAAAAAACCTCGGTGGGATTTGTGACCCACAATATTCACTTACTGGCCAATAAGCGAATATTACTGGTACAATAGGGGCCTGCACATGCAAGAAGGCCAAGTGCCTAGACCTCACTCCTCAATTACAAAATGGGAAGTCTCACTGACTTACAAAATGGATTATATAAATCCAATGTCTTGTACTGCTTCAAAATAGCATCTACTATGCCAAATCCAATACCGATTTATAGCTCTGCTTCATACATAAACCCTTAACCTATAATTCACATAATAGGTTTACCTTATTTCACCTATATATTTTTCTTCCATCTATTACAAAATTTTCTACAATGATCTCTTATATATATGAGTCATTTTACAACTTGCCAAGTCGGCTTACAATGATTTAACAATAATTAACAAAATATATTACAAACAAAATTCCTATCGGCTTCTATGCTAGTATGCTTCCTTTTACTGCCAGTGTCGGTGGTCTATGTGCTGGTGTAAAGTCTGATTTTGCTAGTGCCGGTAAATTGTCTTGCCGGTGTCATAGGATTGTAAGGTTGCCATCAATGACAAAACCTTCAATCACTTACAATGTCTAATTGGAGTGTGCATTTGCCAACATAAATCATCTCCATAATGTGTCGTGCTGATCTGGGATAGATAACGCTTAATGCTCCATAACCTAGACCAATTTGTTGGTAACAACAAATATGCAAAATCAATTAGACCAATAATCAAATCATCAAAGAAAGTGTCCAAACTATGTATTTCACATAACCAAGTAATCTCTAGATTATAATAGATCATCCTTAGTGTCAGTGAACAATAAAATCTGCTAGTGAACTAAATACCGGTGACTATGCATAAGTCACTGAACATGCCGGTGAACATAATGTTCTGGTTCAATATAACAAAATATATCCAGAAAGATAAGTGATGATAAGTGTTGACATCAATGAAAAAACCAATGCAAAACATCCATAATACCAACACTAGGAGGGAGTTAATGGGTCTTTGCTTTTGTCTAAAAGGCTTAGCATCAGGATGTAGAGGTATTTCATGTTGAAATAAGTCTTGTCTATATGCCTTCAAATCCTCATAGGACCAAGAAAAAACATGTTGGTACTTTCTTATCAAATTAAGGAGGTTAGTCTTAATATGGGGAGATAATTTTTTCCCGATATACAATAACTTAGGGGAAGATTCAATCCCCAAGTTTACCTCTTCCAAATCCTCCAACTTTGTAGATGACACTTGATGTAAGTGACCATCACTATAACTAAACATACCCTCTAGTTCAACTAGTCCCCTGGGTATTTCATTTGTCTCTAACTACACTATGTCACTTCCAAAAAAAAATTCCTGTCCATCTACTACATCCACCAATGCATTACAATCAATCTTTTGACCTTCATATTCATCTATGAATTGTACAAATCTAAGGATGTATTCACCATCCTCAAAAACTTGCCAATTGTACACATTACCTAGGATGGCTGGTTTGGCTTTTGTCTCAATTATTGAAACTCCAGTCAATGTTACATCATCATTTTTTAATGCAACATTATCTAAAAAATCTGCCATAATGTTCTTAGACCTTTCAATCCAATTAATGAAAAATGCATCGAAGTGTTCAATGACATCCCAAACAGCATGCTTGTGCTTTTTTCACTTGTCAATTTTAGATGCATATCTTGACCTTATCTGAGACACAAGTTCAGAGTCTCCATAAACCCTTAACAACTTGATCCTATGTCTTTTAAAAATTTGTAAGCCTAATAACAGATCCTCATACTCAGCTATGTTATTTGTACATTGGAATGCCAATAGAAAAGAATACTTGAAGGTAATACCTGATGGGGAAATAAAGAGCACTCCTGCTCCAAACCCTTCTTTAGAGAAAGCTCTATCAAAATACATTTGCCACATGCCTTCTTGTTGGGATTATAGCTCATCAACAATAGGATCAATATTCTTCAACTGAGGTTGAATGAATTCAATCCTGAAGCTATCAAAATCTACATCTATCATGCAATTAAGCATGTTTGGGTCAATTTTTTAAGAACCACTGAGCACATGGTTCTGTGTATAATTTTACTGAATTCCCATTCACTAGGATAGTTGCATATGATAAATCTAGCTAAAGATGTCCTCCAACAGTAGTAGCCCACTGTCTAGACAGAAGCATGTCATAATGGGGCTTGGTGTCTATGACTATTACATCCATTTTATAAGTAGCTTCAGCGAATGCTGCTATTTTTACTTCTACATCTTTCATAGTACCCACAATAGGCACTTCTCTATTATCCATAGCATAACACCTCCCATATGAAGTGGGTACAGACAAGCCTAGTTCTCTCATAACCCCATAAGGCATTACATTAGCAATTGCACCATAATCTATCATGCAACTTTTTATCAATCTGTTATTTACTAATAGTGTGACATAAAAGGGATCAATCTAAGATGGTTCCTGATTAACAGTGGTGCCCAGATAAACTTCCAAGACCTTTTGTTCTTGATCCTTCTCATCTTTTGCATTTCCCTCTTTAGAAGAAGCATCTACATCTGATATACTTGAAATAAAAGAAAAAATAGCCTCTCTATGTTCTTTCATTTTCAACAGCTCTATCAAAGGTACTCAAACTTTCATTTGTGTTAATGCTTGGGTCATATCAAAAGCAGTATTAACATTAGACTCAACATAAGATTTAACCTTCTTTATCTTCTAGTGACTTGTTCTCTTGTCACCAGTAGTCTCTGCCTTATTACCAGTGGTATCAATAATATCAGGTTTCCTCGAATTACTTGACTGATCACTTTTAGCCTAACTATCTTTGATAGGATTTTTGTTTTCAGTGGTCCTCGTAGAAGAAATTTATTTATAAAACATAGAACCAGGCTTACCCTGATCTTCATCATCTTTATTGCTTCTTAAATTATAGTTATGCTTAGCTTTGGCTATTGCAACCTTAGTGAGATTCTTGACTTCCTCCTCACTAGGCCTTCTAAGATGATTCTCTTGATCTTCTATTGTGACTACATTCAAAGTGGGATGCCAATCAATTGTTAATCGTGTTTGGCAATTTGCATTGCTTCTCGAGACATCATATTCACTTGCTTAATCTTCTAAAGACACAGTCACTATCCACAGTATACTCAAACATATTAACTACAGGTTCACCCTCATTTCTCATGGATTCATTTAGATCTTGAGCCACAACACACTGATAGGAGGAATGTGGCCCATCACATGCCATACACCAAGGGGTATTTTCCATATTATGTATATTTCCATATTAAGGATTCATGGTGTCTTGATTTTGTGTGTCTTTTTATCTATCTTGCACATGCTTACCATCTTTCCATGTAGTGTTATATGGCACATCATGCAGTCTAGCAAGTCTATCTTTCCAGTTGTAGTGAGGCTTCTCAAGTTTACTTACTTTAGCAGTAAGATACTTAACAACAGTCATTAATTTCTCTATTTCATCCTCTTCTTTAGAGGATTTATTTTATTGTGGTTTTTGTTCCTGCCATAATCTTCCATCAGTCCTTCTTCCCCCTTTACCTGATGCTTTTCTATTACTCTCTACATTGATTGCAATTCTTAAAGCATCTCTTAAACTGTGTGGGTTCTTATCTCTGAGAATTTAAGCTATCTTAGGATCAAAGGCATTATAATAAGTGGTTAGACATACATTCTCATCTAACCTCATACATTGAAGGAGCCTATGGATTGCCTTTTGAAACTATGCATTAAAATATGTAACAACCTCATTATCAAACTTCCTAATATTGTTAAATTCATTAAGCATGAAGGTCACATTTGTCTTATCTCCATATTGCTCTTTGAAGAAATTCTTGAATTCCTCCCAAGAACAAATGCTATCTACAGGTAACCCTCTGTAACAATCTCTAACATCCTCAATCAAAGATTGCACAAACAGCTTCATGATGACATCCTCATGTGCAATTTCATAGTCATTATTCATGTCACCAAAATATTTCAGATGCTCTTCAACACTGATAGCATTGTTCTCAAAAAAATTCCAGAGTCTATCCCTCATTTAAATAGGGACACAATTTGGATATCCTATAATTCCATCAAAATACAACTACCTATACAATTTGGATATCCTTTAAAATTGATTTCTATTAAAGTTATTTTCAGCATTCACCCTTGGGCCTAAACCACCAGCTCTAGGAGTTTGATGACTTTGATTATGGGATGGTCCATGACTGATTTGGTTTTTTGGAATTGTACTTGAGGGAACAACAAAATTATTTGGGGTAGCATTTTTAGATTGGTTAATGGGTGGGATAGCATTTGTTTGCATCATTGGTTGAGTATTCAACAAAGAGGCAAAAGTACATTGAGATGTAAGATTACTCTAATCTATAGGTGGGAAAGTTATAGGAGGAGCTTTTAAGCAATGTATCTTTCTTCTGAACTCAACATTAAGTGCTTCTATTTCAGCCTTTTCTAACTCCCTTTGCAGGTTTTCATTTTCTTTCCTTATCCTTTCTACCTCGATCTCATGCAAAGTCATTCCTAGGGGTCCTTTTGCACTTCCTGATAGTAAATCCATAGATCTATTTTCCACTACTTTATGCTTCCCTTTGTGAATAATGAGTCTGTTAAGTTGGGGATCACTGTGAACCTCCCTACTAGGTTGTGCTACAACTTTAGGTGCAGAATCAATTTTAGGATCCAAGATTTCTCTAATAATAGGACCATGCTCTTCACTCCTAGGCTCTTCTTAAGCAAACAACTCAAGATCTGCAATATGTCTTAATAACCTTCCTCTTTCAATAAGTTTGGCTTTGGTTTCATTCTCCTTTTCCTTTTCCTTCTTTTTTCTTATGGCAATCAATTGATGTACTCTTTTATTTAGAATCTCAAACTCCTGGGACACTTCATCTTGGTCTGGCAATGTTTCCTCTAAATCCAACACATTTAGCTAGTCCATATCAATCAGGCTATTATTTCCTTTCATAGTTTTGGGAATGAAACAGACCCTATTATGTGTACTATGCCTATCTCTCCCTAAAGTGCTATTATTAGACACTCTTTGGTGAAAGGTTTCGATATCATCATTAGTACCAAATAGGCTAGCATGAAAACCCATAATATCATGGTCAGAGTCATGAGAAGAGGCATCAGACCTTGCATATACGGCATGCTCAGAAGACTTACTTGTTTGATTACTCTTTTGTTTCCATGACTGATTTGACTGATCAGGAATAAAAGTTCCCTTCTAGCCCTTCCTGACTGGTTCAAGTAACCCTTCATGCAACTTATCTTGAGGGTTTTTCTTCATATAAGACCTGGTATTCCTTCCCCTATTCATCTTGATAACCTTTTGAAGTGACTGTAAATTTTTCTAAAAGAACACTGGTTTTTTTTTTCTTACTTCAGAGTCGCCACCCAATATCTTGGGAATAAAATACATAGTTTAACATAGTGAATCACTTACAAGACACTTGAGAATAAAAATTTTGATCTTTAGAAAAGAACATAATAGTATTTTAAAATGCGAAGAGATAGCTCAAGGATTTTTTTTTTAGAAAAATAAGCTCAATAATTTTCAGACTGAAACCAAGGGAACTTGATCTCAACACTTTTACACAATAAAGACACATATATGTAGCATAAGACTTATCTTTTATTTGACTCTCCCCAATAGAGTTGCCATTTTGGGAGTGCAGTTGTGTATTCCTAAGTGTTCCATGAGGTTGAATATAATTAGGGAGAAGAAATGTGGAGCCATGGTAGGTTATTTTGGCCTTGACAAGACCCTAAACCTTGTAAAGAGACATAATTATTGGCCTAAATTGTAGGTAGACATAAGGAAGTTTGTGGAAACATGTGTAATATGTCAAAAAGCCAAAGGGAAGGCCACAAATGTAGGTTTCTATTAGCCTTTACCCATTCCTTGTAGGCCAAGGGAGAGAATAAGTATGTACTTTGTGTTGGGTCTGCCTAGGACAACGAGGGGATTTGATAATGTCTTTGTAGTGGTGGATAGGTTTAGTAAAATGGCTCATTTCTTGCCATGTAAGACTTCTTGTGATGCATCATATGTTGCATACCTATTCTTCAAACTGATAGTCTGGATACATAGATTGCCCCTAAACATTATTTCAGAAAGAGATGTGGAGTTCATGTGTAACTTTTGGAGGACCCTTTGGAAGAAGTTGGGAACTATCCTAGCTTTCTCATCATCCTACCATCCTCAAATGGATGGGCAAACTGAAGTTATCAATAGATCTTTGGAAAACCTATTAAGGTGTTTGACAACAAAACATGGAGAGAAATGGGATGGTATACTATCACATGAAGACTTCTCTTACATTGATACTATCAATAGGAGAGGGAAGTCTCCTTTCCAGATTCTATATGGCATCCATCCAAGGGGAGTATTGGAGTTAAGGGATTTACCCAAGGAAGAGCCCATTAGTGCAGATGGTGAAGCTTTTACATTATCCATCAAAGAGGTGCATGACCAAGTCAAGTCTCATCTCCAACAGTCTGCAGTGAAGTATAAGGCTCATACTGGTAAGAAGAAGAGAGATGTATAGTTTAGTGTTGGGGATTTGGTATGGGTACATTTGAAGAAGGAGAGACTTCCAAAAGGAAAATACACCAAGCTCATGTAGAGGAAGATTGGACCATGTTAGATATTGAAGAAATGTGGACAAAATTCCTATGAGATCCAAATTCCTCCTGATCTTGGATTATCACCCATTTTTAATGTGTGTGATCTTACACTTTTCCAAGGTAGTGACAATGAAGGGGAGGAACCAATGCAGGTTGCAATAGACAATGACATTCTAAGGCATGAATTACCTAAGTTGAGAAAAGTGTTGGAAACTAGAGTCACAATTAAGATAAGGAACAAGGAGTACATTAAGTACTTGGTGGCTTGGTAGGACAAACCAAACTCTGAGGCAGTTTGGATGACAAGTGAGCAAATATCGAAACATGGTACAGACTTACAAACTTTGATCTCAAGTGGACTTGAGATCTTTTCTTCAGGGGAGTATGGTGTAGGGGAACCTCATCAACACTCAAAACATGAAGCTAAGGATGAATACTAGGATCATTAGAGTGTCTTTGTGTGTCTTGTGTTTCATTTATGCAATAAACCCCACCATGTAAGCCCATGTCACCAATTAGGCAATTTGATAAGACAATTGGGACAATGTGGTCAATAGGGGTAGTAGATGGTTTAGTTTTGTTTTTTATAGGTTTTAGGAATTTTTTGTGAGTGTTTGGTTGATCCATGTGTGTGGATTCCAACCTTAGCAAGTTTGACAACATTTTGTGCAAAATTCCAAAATTGTAACTTTTGACTGCAAAAGTGCAAATTTTTGAAATTTAGTTGGGGGAAGCCTTTCAACAGCTCCCACCTACTCCAAATTTGGTGGAAAAACATTGGAGAGTTTTATAATCCTTTTGTACATGATTCCTAAGGTTGTTGTTGCTGTAATTGGAGTTTGTGAAGTAATAAAACACTAAATACTACAGTTTTCCCATATTTTGTGACTTTGTAGGAGTTGCATGTGCCTGTATGGATTGATTTGAACCACACCATCCATGGAGTAGAAAGAGGGATGAAATATATTTCTTTTTGTTGTGGTTTGAGGTCCTAATTGTCCTAGAGTAGAGAGAACCCTTCATTCTTCTAACTACAACCTAGAAATTGAGGGTTTGGAGAGGGTTCTAAACAAATATGGCCTTATCTTCCATTCTAGTCCATTAGAAGACTCTTCCTTTGGATGGATGCAATATAAGCCTTTTTAATTTATATTTTTCATGGTTTGTTGTAGTGGAAACTTGGTTGTGTGGAGAAAGGAGCAAAATTTGGTAGGTATCTCTATGTGACTACCTAGGACAAGATTTAGGACAGTCATCATAAAATGTCATAGCCATGGATTCCACGTGTACAACCCTATAGTTAAAGGTTACTCACAATTCCCCACATTTCCATAGAGTTTATTTTCCAATTTGGATTCATTTTTTGGTAGTTTCTTTGGAAAATAGGCCTAATTGCCCCTATTAGGTCTCTTGGCCTCTAAAGGGGTTAGACTTTGTCATTGCAGACCTAGACAAACAATTTTTGGGATCAGTACAACTTCCAAAAGGATGTCTAAAATGGTAATTTGTTTGTATGGGTGTGTGGAAAATTTTTAAATTAAGATCCATTTTATCGCGTAATAGGGTTACAAGCCTAG
This sequence comes from Cryptomeria japonica, assembly GCF_030272615.1. Lineage (NCBI taxonomy): Eukaryota > Viridiplantae > Streptophyta > Pinopsida > Cupressales > Cupressaceae > Cryptomeria > Cryptomeria japonica. The sequence continues at coordinate 66,060,917 of NC_081408.1, read as the reverse complement.
GGGTTAGGTTTCTAAAGGAGGCCTAAGGAATTGGAGCCTAATCCCAAAACCAATGCTTGGACTAGTTTCTAATAGCTAGAAATGAACCAAATCCTAAGCCCTTAGGAGTAGGGGGTCATAGGATGGTGTAGGGTAGGTAGTGAGGCATTTACTCATCTTGAGTAGGCCCAAGCCTAGTGAACTTGTGTGTAGTTTCATTCAAGGTGTGGAGCCCTTCCTTGCAGGACCCTTGTGATCATTTGAGGGGTCACAAGTATAACCTTGTTTGGGATTTTCTTTAGGTGTGTGGGTAGGACTCTGCACCATGGTCTCGATGACTTTTCTCCAAATTTGTAGGGCACATCTGCATTAGTTTAATTAGCTCAGATACAAAGTTACAACGTGATCCCGAACTGGTAGCTCCTCATTTCACTCATTTCCTCTCTCTTTCCCACATAGTCAACAAGTCAACTTTCTCATTTACAAAAGAGGGTAAATCACACTTCAACCACTTGCAGTCCATTTGGAATTCACGTCCTTGTTTCCCTTAGATTTGGATTTAGCGGATTCAAGCCCCTCTTTTGAATGTGAAGTTCCTCCCAAGCGAAAATCATCCTAGTGGCTTCCTTTCTCTCTCCTAGGTGGGGAGTCACTAGGATCCAATTTTCTACTTTACATTTTGGTGAACCCGACGTCTTACACATTAATTCTGATTTCTCTTTCTTAGATCTGATTAATTCCAATTTAAATTTCAAATTTTCATTTTTAATTTTGATCTATATGCAAATTTTAGAGGTTAATTGCACAAAAACCCTAATTTTTCACTTTGAGAAAATTAAGCTTGTGAGGTGTAAAATGTTAATTGCTTGTTATAGATCTGATTTTTGTTTCAAAATTGTAATTCAATTTTGTCTCTTTATTCTAAAAATTTAGTGGTTAAATCATAAAACCCTATTTTTTAAGATTCTTCTATATTCAACCTTTTATTGTAAGTTTGACCAATCTAGACATCTCCAAATCAACAGTTTTTTTGGATTCCACATTAAAACTATAATCTCTATCATCCCTGCAAATTTCAAAAAATGTTGGTTAGATCCTATGCATTCCGGCCATGGTCCTCGACTTTTTTCTAAAAATTTTGGGAGACGGAATTGACTATATTTTTCTGCTCAGATCTGGAAAATCAATGTACTTGATCAATTTTAACATTTTGTAAGGTGAAACACAAATTAAAAATTCATCAAATTCAAATCTTAAAATTAATCTTCATAAAAAGGTCCTTATTTTAGATCTATTTTTCCAACAAATTTATATTTCACTTAAGATACTTTTAAATGGAAATTAATAAATTGGATTTACTTTCTCTTTCACATGTGATTACATTAATTTTTGCATGTATTTATCATGTGTCGGATAAGAGTCTCTTTCATTTCTTGTTGCTTCTCTTTCTTCATAGCACTTGGTCATATTATGTTGTTAGGATTTCTAAATTATTGTTTTTTCAATTAGATCTCAAAGCTTTCATGTATCATTTATGTTGCATTATGGTGATGTTGTTAGTAAAATGCATTTCCTATGTTAATCACCTAAAATCTTTTGTAGATCCTAACCTTTGTACCTCTCCTAGGGTATCTTGTGTGGATGAAATGAGATCTAATCCTTTACCCAATGATCTTTCTACAAGAGAGAAAGCATTGGAAAGTAATATGGATCCATCTTCTTCTTCTACACATGCCCTTGAGAAAGGGGGGCAATATGAAATTATCAACATTCTTACCTCCTTAGATCCTCCTTATTCTCCTAAGACCCATCTTCAACATCAAAGTGTATGTAGAGAGGATGATTTCATGCATTTTATTCATTACCTTTCTCCTCACATAGAAATCACTAAAAATGAGCTTTTAGATGATGAAGATGTTCTTCCCCAATCTTCCAAAAAGGATAAGCTTGATAAAGGAAAAGGTATTGTTATTTCATATGATACTCCTCCTTCATCTACAAATCCTTTTCTACCTCCTTACACATAATATTTCAAAGAAATTCATGATCTTGTTCCTCCATCTAGTCATGGCTTTCATATAACTACAAAACAAGGTTTTAAAGGACAAGGAATTGGGAAATTTGAGCATGGAAATCATGTCCCTAGAAACCCTCCTACACAAACTACTACAAGAGGCCTAGGAAATGGTACCCTTCTTTCTATGGACAAATTCCTTAGACTTCAAAACTTTCAAGATTACCTTCAAAAAAAAGAGATCAAGAGAGCTCACAAGAATGTTTCTTCTCCCAAGCATCCTTTTTGTTCATTTCATCAAACCCATGACTATAATGGTAATGATTTCCCTAACTTTCAACAATCTATTCAAGATGGCATAGATAGTGGCCAAATTAGAATTGTGAATAATGAAGCATCTTCTTTTAAAAAAGTCTTTCCTTTATGTCAAGACGATATTTACCATCTTGACAGATTATCTGCAAGAATTTGTTGGAGATTTAAATATGAAAAGAGAATTTCCTTTCCTCCTCAAAATAAAAACAAAAATATTAAGCAAGTGAAAGGTATTTAATATTGCATTTTTCATGATTCATATTCACATTCTCTAGGAAAATGTTATGCATTTAAGGAATTTGTTCAACTGCAGTATGATCTTGCACACATTTGTCTCATAGAAGATCTAGTTGTATTTCTTGGTAGGAACATCGTGCCTTAGCACTTCCTTTCCCTTCATGTTTCTCTTCACCCTATGGAATAATTATCCCATTTCATAGGGGCTCTTTATCATTAGTGGTGGTATTTTTTCACTTTAACACACTTTGGGGAAGCAACATGAAGTCCATTTTTCTTCTTCTTTCTATACATTTATCTATATCTTTGTGCATTATTCATTTTTAGATCTCCTTTCTTGCATAGGGTTATTCTAATGTGAGCATATAATTGTTCTTTGGTTTCCCTCTTTTCTTGGATAGGGGCACCTTTAATAAGTACTACACTTCTTCTCTATCCTTGATTCTCTTGGAAATCTTACCTCTTCTATGGTTTTGATTATTCGCAAGTACGATATTCCCCATACTAGGGAATGATCTCTTGAGAAGTGTGTATCCCTTCTTTGAAAGGATTTCTTCTACTAGGATGACATATCACTTGAAACTAATCACCATCAGAAAATTTGTAATGTTTCTCCTTTTTCTCCTCACTTGGGGGGAAAGGATTTTTCACTCCTTTCCCTTACTTTCTTTCTCATGTATTGTTATTTCCTTTAGGGGCTACATTTTTCATGTCTGATTATCATTTATTAAAATGGTATGATTTTATGACTAATCCCACATGGGCAATATATGATGATTTTTCTCTCTTCTTTTCAAATATTACCACTCCTTGGGATGTGTATTTTACTTTTACTAATGTCTTTTCTTACATGTGCTCATGTAAGTTCATTGCACATTTTCTTATGTTCAATATCTCTCTAGTAGATTGTGTAAGCTCTTCTCATTGTCCCATTAGCTTGCGGGGAAATGATCCTTCTCTCTCTCTTTCTCTAGGGATCCACTTTGCCCTATTAAGTAGATGGTGTGAGTTCTATTACTTGATGTCATACCTTGTGTGGAATTGTTCTTGTTCACTCAAGGATTCTCTCTTATACAAGAGGTATTAGTCCTTGACTACAACCTCTTTTACACTTGGTAATGTACATCTATGATAAACTCACCCATCCCTCTAGGGCCTAAACGTGAGTCATCCCTCATCAAGAATCCCTTTCACCTAGAAATAGGAGGAAGGATTGAATTCTTGTTCTTTCTTTTTCTTGTTATAGAAGATGCTATATTTGTCTAAGAGAACTCCTCTTGGGGGTAGATGTATTTTTGAACAAAGATTTGTTCTCCTCCAAGGATCACCTTTATACTTACAACAAGATATCTCTTTTCAACTATCTTATCCTTGTTTGAAGAGTATCCCCTCTCTTACTTGGATTTATGACATTGTTGCAGGGCATATATCTTCTTTGTGATGAAGGTAGGTATCCTTGTTCTTCTTTCCTTAAGATATCAACATTAACCTATGTTGACATCTTAAGAGGGGGCACCAACACTACTCCTTTGTACCATACTTCTCTCATGCATTGAATAGTGGGACATTATTGGAACTAGAGGGAAACCTCTTAGAGCAAGATTTCGTCACTTTTTTTACAATGGGTCATTCTTGGATCTAGAGCACAATCTCTTAGAGTGAGATCTCTTCACTTATTCTTGTCTTGTATAGTAAAACATTCTTGGAACTAGAGTGAAACCTCTTAGAGAAAGATGTCATCACTTTTCTCTTGTACAATAGGTCATTCTCAAAATGAGAGCATAGTCTCTTAGAGAGAGATGACACCACTTTTCTCTTTTGTGGGGTAATTATTCTTGGAACCAGAGCACAAACTCTTAGCACAGGATATCACACCTTTCTTGACACTTGTACTATACATTATATACATGTTGTAGCATACTTGGGCATAGACTCCTATGAGGAACTTTGAACCTCACTTGCACACACGTGCATGAGGTTGAGTGGAACTATCAGTGTTCTCACTCTCTCTCTATCTTTACATGGATCACCTAGATAGGCTCTAGGGGCTAAATTTTCCACGTCCTTCTCTCTATGGATCACCTAGTTTTAGGGGCAGGACATCCATGGTTTCTTTCTTCTTTGCCTTTCTTCTCATGGATAACCAATGTGTGTATTCATGTTCTTTCTCTTCTTTCTCTCATGAACACATAGTTTTACTATTGATGGTTCATGGATGATGTCAGATTTTCTCTTTTATGTGATTGCTCATGTTTATGTGATGGAATTTCTCTTTGTGTCCTATTTAGTTTGTCATCTTGTCATTTTGTTCTTGGCGTATGTTGGCGTGAGTTGAGACCCTAAGATTGGGGGATTTTTGCTACTCAATATTAGTGATGTCGTATACTCCTTATGGTATTTCTCTGCATCTCTCATCTTCATCTCTCTCTTTCTTCTACTTTAGCAATAGTAGTGGTGTAGGCCATACTCCTCCTAAAGTGGGGGCTAAATGTAGTATCATAAAATTGCAACCCATGCAATTTTAACAACATTTTGGGTCCTCACCTTGGTGATGGTATCTCCTTCCCTAACCGAGACCTATTTATGAGTTTCCAACCCTTGACTCTTTTTCCTTCATAACATGTGTTTACTCTAGACCTTATCTAGGCCCCAAAATAGGGTAGGATAGGGGCCTAGTACCCTTTTCCTCACCCCTTAGGGTGGCCCTATGTCAGGTCTGCCTGGTCTCCCATGCACAATTTGTCGTTAGGGTTTGCAATTCCTCTTTGTCAGCCTTTGGTGGTTGAAAATTAATCCTTTAGGCATGTATAAAAAGGAATTCAATACCCTCATTCATGGACAGATGAACATCAAAAAGATAGATAAGGAGCATAAGAAGAAGAAACAAGATTTCAAGGTCATCATCAAGCATTCAAGTATTCAAGTCTTCTTCATTCATCCATTAGAGCAACATTACAACATCATTTGAAAGTATGTATGTGTGTTAGGGTTTTGTCATGTTACATTCCATTTCATACAACATGTGTGGTTACACTCAAGAAGAAAAGCAATCATCATCAACGAGTTGCAGATCTACAAGGTATACATCTGCATTGTTTACATTCAAGCATTTGGAATTACTTTCTTTCAAGGTTGATTCGTCAATTGGGGTTTGACTAAGGAAAACCCCTATCCACAACCCATTTCTCCTCTTTTCTATATGTAAGTTGTAGATGTGCATCTATAATTGCAGGTTTGGGCTTCATTTGCAGAGACGAAAGAACCCTTTTTGTTTTGCAGATTTTGTGGAGGACCATGTACATTCCCACCACAGTCCCGATGACTTTTCTCCAAATTTGCAAGGTAGATCCGTGTTAGTTTAATTAGCTCAGATAGGAACTTACCACATGATCTCGAACTCATAGCTCCTCATTTCACTAATTTCCTCTCTTTCTCACATAGTCAACACGTCAACTTTGTCATTTACAAAAGAGAGTAAATCACAATTCAACCACTTGGAATCCATTTGGAATTCACATGCTTGTTTTCCTCGAATTTGGATCTAGTGGATTCAAGCCTCTCTTTTGAATGCAATGTTCCTCCCAAGTGAAAATCATCCTAGTGGCTTTCTTTCTCTCTCCTATGTGGGGAGTCACTAGGATCCAATTTTCCACTTTACAAGTACCACTAGGACTTTTAATTCCATTGACAAGTTCTTTAATCCTATGTCCATACCGAGTAATGTTTCTCCTTCCAACATTCTCATATCATCAAAATTTCCTCTAAGAATCTCTTCCTTAGCTTTTTGAATGTGCTTATAACCACCATATATTAATTATAAATTCTCCCAAACTTAAAAAGAAGGATCTAAACCATGGACATCAATATATTCAATATCAGACAACGAACTTACTATGAATTCCAGTGCTTGAATGCTTTCCTTTTGTTCCTTCAATTGATCTACAATCAGAGGACCCCTAGGAGGTACATACATAGTAACAACATGCTACCAAAACTGAGCACCCATACCTTTGATATATATCTTCATTCTATCACTCCATATTCTATAGTTATCCTTAGTGAACTTGGGACCCTCCTTCTTCATCATCTTCCTCAGATCTTTTCCTCAAGCAATTAAGCTTCTGCACAAATAGGACCCAATGCTCTAATACCAATTGTTAATGTGAGGATTCGGTTAACACTGAGAGGGGGTTGTGAATCAATGATAACAATAAACTAAAACTTTTCACCAATCTGAAGAATACTTCTCAAAATAGTTCATAACCAGTACCGGTAGCTAATATAATAATCACTTAATGCAAATTTACCAAAACATTACCAATAACAAATTTAGTGTTCATCATAAAGTAAAGACATAAAATTCATAACTCAACAATATAATCACAACATGAACACAAGGGATTTACACATGGAAACCCAAATGGGAAAAACCATGGTGGGAATTGGTGCCCACAAAATTTGTACGCTTTCAAAAAGAGCCCTGTTAGGATCCTAGCCTAGTTAGGAGTTGTACAATAGTGGTTGGTTAGGAGAAGACCTTGTTAGGAGTCACCCAGTTAAGGGATTTCACAAATTATCTCTATTAGGAGCTTTACCCTGTTAAGTGTAACCTCACTAGACAATTTAAACTCAAATTATTGAGCTACTTGATTAAGGGATTTACAAAATCAAGCCTATTAGGACCTACCCTGTTAAGGTATTTTAATGATGTTGCAACTATTAGGAAAAACAAATAAAATGATCTGATCAATGCACTTCTTACTAATACAAATCCACTTCAGCTCCAATCTTGTTCTCTCATGCAGACATCTCAAATTGGTTTGGCACACACACACACTTCTCTAATTACCGACACACTTTTAACCTTCTCAAACTCAACCTAAATACATTTTACAATTAGGTCAGTTACAAAACCCTAACCTACAATTAATCTACATCATAAATCATATCAAATCATTACAAATCATTACAATTCATCATACAGATCATTACAACAAATTTCAAGACAAATACAGCCATTGAATGATCATAACTCATCACCGCACACTGATCATGTCTCTTCTACTAGTCCATTGTCAGATTGTTCTTCATTTCAAATATTCTAATCATCCATGTAACGTGTCAGTGCATATTTTATTCTATGTGAGTCTTCATCTATTCTCACATTTACACTATCAACTACCCTTCTCAATCTCTTGTTGTAGCATTTATAGGCTTTGTTGTTGGTTGAGTGTCCCAAGAAGATTCCTTCATCACTTTGGGAATAAAAACTTCCTAATCCATCAACATCTCTCTTGATGAAGCACTTACTTCCAAACACTCTGAAGTGCTTGAGTGAACGTTTCCTTTCATTCCATAATTCATAAGGAGTCATTCTAATATTCACTCTTAACTATACCCAGTTTAAAGTGTAGATAGTATTATGAACTTCTTCCTTCTAGTACATATCCAGTATGTTGGCCTCATTCAACATAGTCTCTCCATCTCCTTCATTCTCCTATTTTTCCTCTCTACCACCCCATTTTGCTGAGGTGTCCTTGCAGCTGAATCTCACAGTAGTCAACAAATTCAATGGAAGAAAATTCTCCACCTCGACCTGATCTTAAGAATTTTAACCAGTTTCCACTTTCATTTTCTACCATCTTCCTAAAAATTTCTCAAATGCTTGTGATTTATCAAATGCTTGTGAATCTCTCAAATGCTTGTGATTTATCATGCAGGAAGGTTACCCAAGTCATTCTTAAGTAATCGTCAATCAAAAACATGAAATACCTTTCTCCAATCAATTCTCTTGTCCTTGTTGGCCCACATAAGTCTGTATATATCAAATCCAAAGGTCTTGAGGTGTTATATTTTTTTTTTTTAAAGATGACCTTTTCTTGCTTACCTTTGACACATTAATCATAGAATGTGCTTGCTAGTTTTATGATATAAGATTTGTTTTCCACATACCAGTTCTTTCTTATCTTAACCAGATTATCAAAATTCACATGGCCTAATCTTTGGTGCCACAACCAGATTTCATCAACCTATCCCATCATGCATTGGGACTCATAACATTCCTTCAGATTGTAGACATTACCCTCTATTCTCTTTCCTTCTACTACCACCTAACTGGTACTCTTCTTTCTTATCTGACAACTGGTAGAGTCAAATGAGAACTCGTACCCTTTATCCCACATCTAACTTACACTTAGTAGGTTATGCTTCAAGCATTCCACATAGTACACATCATGAGGCTTGATCTTTCCATCAATATTCAATGTACCCCAACCTTTGATCTTTATGGAGGAGTTGTCACCAAAGCGGACTGAACCACCATTCCAATCATCAAGCTTGATGAAATTTTTCTTATCTGCGGTCATGTGATTTTAGCAACCACTATCAACTACCCATAAATTCCTCCTTTCAGCATGTAGAGAAGTCTACACAATCAGGCTAGACTCTGTCTTGTTTTTATCCTTCTCTATGATAGCATTGTGTTTTTATTGATGTCAACCGGTATGGGATGACTACTGGTATGAGAGATGTATGTGCAACACTGTCATGAATGAGTACAGAATGAAATATCTTTGATATCACCTTGTGTTGTAGAACATCGGTAAGGTAAGGAAGAGAATGTCATTCAAATGGATGACCACTGGATTCGTCGGTACACAAGTTAGTGCCTAACTTGTGTGGATGAGATGGATAGGTTACTGGTATAGTGTATCACTGGTAAGGAAAGGATGTCAACTGGCAAGTGATGTGTTGATATAGAGAAGACAAATCAACTAAGTGAGTGGTTGTCTACTGACAAGATTATGACCAATGAACAAGTAGGATGAGCAAGGTGCTTGAGATGTTTGTGATGAAGAGGCAGAATGTTATCTAAATCACATCAATACCAAAGGAGAAGGATGAACTGGTCACCGATATGTTGTGAGGTTGCAGAACAATAGGACTCGCATCGGATGAAGATGCAGTCACCATGTGAAGAGATGACTGACAGAGAATGTGCCAACACTGGATCACATGTGCCTATTTCAAGATGTGCTACACAAACAAAGAAGCCATATGAGTACATTGCAGGAAGCAGATGACAAGGTGTCACTTCACTAGTAAGTGGAGCTTATCTCCTATTATGCATAGTGTACATCATAGTTTTGTGAGATAAGGAAGAAGAGGTAAAGGCAAGTGTTTGAAGGCTCACACCGGATCTATCGATGAAACAAAGAAATGCCTCATGTGCATGAAATCAGGGTTATGCATTGGCCTGATAGAGAAGATATGTTGGGATGCTAGAATAGATGAAGTATGATGAGTTTGTAATTTTGACAAACTAGTTGTGATATGGTCCGATCTGATCAAGAAGAAGGAGAGGCTGAGTAGACTAAGATAGAGGAAAATGGCCAGATTAAAGATGGAGTCTGTTGAAGGTGTATGACATGGTGTCATCAAGAGTGTTTATGGGTATGCAAGTTCATTGATAATAGGGACAAGGTGTAGATGTAGAAGTCTTCCCACCTAATGAGAATGAGCATGATATGGATACACATGTCTAGGAACCGATCAAGGTGTTCCACCAACAATTTAGCAAAGTGTAGACATGAAAGTTAACTAGTAAAGTGTGAGATACCGATAGGGTTAGTAAATCGGCAAAAGGAAAGGAAAGAACTAGTTATGTGATTGGTCAGTGATCCTATTTGAATTGACATAGAGGTCCAAGCTAGCAGTTAGTCGACAAAGGTACCATGTGGAGCTGATCTGGCAAGCATGCAAAGGTTGGTGAAGTTTCCATCGACATGGTTGTTGGAACGATTAGTCAACATTAATGAAACAACCACAAATCATGGGATGAGTTGCAGAGCCATTGTAGAGGTTTGTAGCTTGAGGTCTGGAGGACAACATAGAGATAGCTCAAAATGATTAAGGAGATCGAGGAAGATGAAGGAAACCTCAAGACCAATCTTGGTGTTTGACTAAAAGATCAACCGATAGGGTAAAAAGAAGATTGCCAAAGATATAAGGCATGATCAAGAAGACACAACAATGGCGGTGATGATCAAACAACTATCTAGGCAATAAGATTGGATAAGATCCGATTCAATTTGGTTTTCCTTGATGTCGATGAGGAAACCCTAACTGCCTAAAACTTGAATAGGATTTTGGCAAGAAAACCAGGTGATAAATATGCAGGCCAAAGATATTGTTAATTGTTGTTTAATGGAAGAGGATAGAGGTGTTGTGAAGTGTTTGATTGCTACATGAGAGAGCTAGATCAGTCAAAGAGAAAATAGCTAAGGATAGAAGTGTCTAAGGGAGTGAAGGTTAAACCAATGATAGGGTTTAATAGAAGGTTAACCAATATGGTCTAAGCAATCGGTATAGTAGCTTGAGTGCATCTGAAGAGATAACCAGTAGGAGCTTGTACGAGCAGAAAGACAGTTGAGAGGACTGAAGAAAAGAACAATGATGAGGAGATCCAGTAGAGAAGAAGAAGAGTAGAAGTGAACTGGTAGAGTTTACCTGCAATATTATTCTGCAGATAAGAGCAGTAGAAGAGTGAGTCGATACAGTAGAGAAGGTGTCTCATCGGTAGAGTGAGGTATATGAAATGGTTACAATATTCACTTGTAACAGTATTATTAATTTTGTATTTGAAATTATCTTTGAGACCACTGAGTTGTATCTTGGTGCAGGGCTTGTAGCACCTTTGGGGTGTAGCCTATAAATTAGTTAGGAGTTGTAGCTCCTTTGGGTTGGAGCCCATAAACTAGAAGGGGTTGTAGCTCCTTTAGGTTGTATCCCATAAATTAGTTAGGGGTTGGTGCCCTAAATATTGTAATAGATTTTCATTGTGAGACTGGATTGGATCAGTAGACTCTAGCATCATTTCTCACCAAGGTTTTTCCCATCTTGGGTTTTCCTCATACATACTGGTGTCATGTGATGTCCCTTTGTGTGAATACATTTGTGTTTAGTCTCCTCACTAATCAATAAGCCTATATTTAGCTAGATCTATTAATCGGTTTACTTTCATAAGGATAGTTAAAGGGAAAAGTTTGAGAACTACTGATTCACCCTCCTCTTAGTGGTGCATTGTGTCTAACACTCTACCCAAACCGGTTTCTCTTCTTTCTTTTCCTCTTCTGTCTCTTTGTGTTTCGGTTTTGTTTCCAACTTCTCATCTGATAGAATTCTCTTTTGCTTGTCTGTTCTCAGCTGACAATACCTTGCTATGTGACCAAAATTTTGACACTTATAACATTTCACATTAGCACTATAAGATGTACTCAATGCATTCTTGTAGAACATTTTCATATTACTCCTACATTCACAACTCTTCTAACCAAACTCATTGCAATTATAACATGTGGCATTTGTACTTTGTAATGTAGCAAATGAGTTTCTACTCTCAAAACTAGGGTTGACATTCATTTTCCTACAATCTGTCATTCTATGATTGAACTTATTACACTGGTGACAATAACCATGAAAATTTGGAGAATACTAGTTAGGTTGTCTTGAACCTACAAACGATTGCCTTACTAGTGGTCTTCCTTGTTGGTATTCTACACTCTTATGAGAATAGTTGATGTTGTCATTGATGACAACCAACTAACAACCAACTGGTATTCATCTAGTAAGCCATTGGTAGTTACCGGCACTGACAATAGACATCTACATACGTGTGTAGACACTTCACTGGCAGCGGCAACAATGCATATTGGCACCCCAGCCGACAGGGAATAAACTTTTGTTTCTTGTATTTAAATGTAATTATATTTTGTAAAAGCTGACATGGCATATTGTAAAAGACTCATATATATCTATGAGATCTTATAGGTCATTTTAGAGAAGTAAGGATGCATGGAGAGAATATGTATGGAAGTATGAAAATTGTGTATAAGGTGATATAGTTGACAGTGAAGGTTTTGGTAATGGAATGAGCTTAAACCGGTACTGAACCTGGCATAGTTGATGCTGATTTGAAGCAATACATTTTATTGGATTTCATAATCCACTTTTGTAGTTAGCGTGACTCTTATTGAGCATTGTGCTCTAGGCAGTTGGCCTTCCTGCATGTGTAGGCCCCTCATTGTAAGTAATATTTATTCATTGTCCAGTGAGTGAATATTGTGGGTCACAAATCCCACCGAGGTTTTTCCCACACCAGGTTTCCTCGTTAAATATCTTGTGTTATGGTGTGTTCTCTATGTTGTCTCTATTATTCTTATTTGATGCATTAATTCTTATTTACTGATACACTATTTTGGGATACAAAGTTCTTAACAAGTTTAAATATTTTGCTAACCGGTTAGATACCGATTCACCCCCCCCTCTTAGTATCTTTGGGACTATCAATAATCCTAACAATTTGTATTAAAGCCTGGTCCTCTATTTTCAAAACCCTAATAGCTTGAGGAAGATTCTAACACTGGTATAGATGGAGAACTTAAGAAAATAATTGGAAGAATCTCTTGTAGATTATGATGTAGAGAAGTTGAAGAATATCAAACTTGAAGATGATCTGAGGACCTCACAGGAATTCACTCAAGGACTTCAGGAGAATCTTACTAATGATAATGATCAAAAGAAAAGAACTTCATGAGAAGATGCATAATGATAATGATGAAAAGGAAACTCTTAATTAACCTATGACCAAGTTGAGACAAGAAAACAGTACTATGAAGAATGAAATGCAAGATATGACTATGAGGTTTTGTAAATACATTGAAGACAAAAAGAAGAATGAAGATGAATTGACTAGGAGACTCAATGATGCTGGAAATAAAAATCTAAGACTTAGTCATGAAAATGATATGTTGAAGATAGATTTGATTAACATGCAACATGATAAAATTGAACTTATGAGACAAAAGGGAATTCTGGAAAATGAGTTGGCTACTGCAAATCAACACAAAGAGAAATTCAAGAAAAGTTCAGAGGAACTTGATGATATGCTGAAAACTCAGAAACCAAATGGAGATACTAATGGACTTGGATTTGAAGTTGGAGAAAGTTTCGGTAGTGCAAACAATCATGATCACAGTAAACTAGTAAGACAACCTAATGCTTACAAGTTTAATGGAAAATGTTTCAATTGCAACAAATATGGTCATAAAGCAAATCAATGTAGATTTAGAAACAATCAGAACATTAATGCACCCACCGTTCAATATTCCAAATGCATCAAAGCTGGTCATAATTCAGAAAACTATAGAATGAATGTGAAATGTTATGTTTGTGTAAGATATGGACACTTATCTAATCAATGCAGAACACAAACTAACATAGGATATGGAAAATCTATTCAGAGGAATAATGTGACTTGTTATGCTTGTAACAAGATTGGACATATTGCAAAATTCTGTAGAAGTAAGACTTTACCAACAAATAATAAAGGATCCAGTTTGAAAGGAAAAGAAAAGATAGACAAGGTAAAGCAAGAATTTTCAGAACAATGGATTAGGAAGACAAATCAGAATGTTGATGAAACTATTTCCTCACTAGTAGAATAGAGTAACCCTCCACTGATAGGAGATTCTTCATCCAACTAAGAAGTAACCCTTTGGGGTTATTGTAGCAAATTGAATATCATACAGATTACCCTCAGTCCATGGTGAGATGATAAATTTCTTCTTTACCAGAAGATGTGTTAAGTTTTCACTTAACCGACAAGCATTTAATGCAGTTGTTGAGAGAAAAGTCATTATAAATCATCAAATTTCCCTCATTTTTGATTCAACAAGTATTCAAATTAGCAGAAAGCACAAAAAAGAGCCAAGGCATTCAAGGTGAAGGTGTGAAGTGATTTCTTTCAAGCATTCAGGTATTGTTAAGGAGCTAAAGGTATTTTTCAAATGGCTTCTTCTTCTACTACCGAATTTATTGTGAACCCTACTAATGCGAAAAACAATAAAATGCCCTAGGCCCATGTTGAAGATAATTCCTGAAGTATCTAAGGAAGATGATTCCATAGGTGCATTTTCAAAAATTCCTAAAGGTGTAGCTTATGCTGAAGACCCTAGGATTTATATTCATTGCAACATTGAAGAATTAGGTTATGAGGAATTGTTGAAAATGTTTAGAATGGTAATTTGTGATGAAAATGGCACCGTTAAACATGAACACAAGATTGTGGAGACTTTAGGTTTTGTTGAAATATTGAATATCCCTAAATTTTTGAAAGAAGTAGTGATAATTGTCGTAAGTAGAGCACATGGAGAATTTCTATGGTTGGATTATGTCTGCAAATTTACCTAGCAAGTAATTAGGGCATTAACTGGTTTACCCTCAACCGATAGTAGACTAGACAAAACAAAGAAAGTCCCTAACAAAAATGTAATGACCCTAACTAGAGAAACAACAGACAGTAGATCACTAAGAGTGAATGACATCAAAGACATCAATGTGAGATTCATAAGTATGATACTTGGTTACAAGACTACACATGCAAACAGACTTAATTTAGTCTCTAGTCTTTGCATTAATAGTGCTTATGAAATGGTCAAGAACAATGCAATGATTGATGTGTGTGAATGGCTAAAAGATGAACTCATTGATAATTTGAAAAAGATTAAAGGAGATAAGAAAGGGACATTTCTCTTTGGTAATCTTTTAGTATGTTTAATGTTGTACTTCACTAAGGAAATTCCTGATATAGGACCAAAAGACTTTGGATATGAAATACCAGTAGGAAAACAATTACATGAAGCTTTTACCGGCATGGGAACTGCAAAAGACAACAATATAAATAAATACTTTAAAGCTTTAAAATCTAAAATGAAAACAAGAGAAAGACTAACATAGAGTGTAGTGGACAAATATGATAAAGAAATTTTTTTTGCCATCAAAAAGGATGAGACATGGATGGAAGTTGTACTTCCTAGGACTATATGGGTAACTGAAATGGGCTATGAGGTAGATCTCAACATTATTGAGACATATGCAAAAGCTTTGTTAGATGCACCAAGAGAACCAACATAACAAGTCTTTGGTAGTGCTAAAACTATTGAGAGTGGTGTGAAAACAATGAAGCAAAGGAATAAAAGAGAAAATTCTATTAGGGATGCATCAAAGAAGGTACAGGAAATCAAAGAAAATGTTATGAACTTCACTAGGATAATGCCTAGTGAGCTGGAAGGACTACAACTAGAGGCACACATTTCACCAGTTGGCACATCTTCTAACAGTGAGATACCATCTGAATTCAAAAGAGGTGAGAGGAAGAGAAAACCTTTATTGGTACCCTCTCCTTCACCCAAAAGAACAACAACTTTAAGGAAGAAACAACAGGTAGTAGGGGAACTGGCCAAGAAACTAACTCCCAAGAAGAAACAGAAACCAGTCATACCTTCATTAGATGATTTACTAAATGAAATAACTAATGATGGTAATTTGGATAATGTGAGTAAATTGTATAACACATTTAAAGATTCAGATAAGGAAAGCATTGAGAATAGTATAATTTTACATCTGGATATATACAAAATGGTTTTAATTGAAGTAGTGGATGGTTTACCTAACAAACTATATAGAAGATTAGATGCCAAAAGGATTGCAGTGATGGAATTGGATAAGAAACTAAAAGTTGAAAACTTCTAGTTGTACATCCAGTTAACTCAAAAGAGGAAATTGATGATCTAATTTGTGAGGCTAATAGATCCATTTTTGCTAGTGGTCACTGGTAGGTAAGTTTGATGGTAGGTAGAGTAAATGAGATTGCAGAGGAGACTGCTAATAAATAGGATATATTTTTTGTGGAGAAAGAAAAACAAGAGGAAATGAACTGGCCAAAGAAAACATTCAAGGAATATTAGAAGGATAAGGATAAGGGGAAAGGTAAAATTGGTGGTATTCCAAACATCAAGATCACTGACAATTACCACCACCTTTGGATATTGCACAGAGACATATTGTTGATCCACCAGTTACTAGCAGTGAAGGTATCACACATGATAACACTAATATTGAATCTAAAATACTATTCACCATGAATGTGGATACTCAGAAAGTGAATATTGTTGTGGATAAGGAAACTACAGAGGTTAAGGATGATAATGGCAACATTGCTGAAAAATTGGTAGAGACTGTTGAGGTTGAGATCCCAACAGACCAATCATTACAAACAGAGCAACCATTGGATACTAGGAAGAATATTGAAGGTATAGATGTTGGCATAGAGAAACCTACCGAGTTTAAGACACCAACAGTTGAGCATACAGAGAAATCTACTAAGGCAAAGGTACATATTGAAGTAGAGAAACTGACAATCACTGAGACACCTAAAATATCAGACAAACCTTTACTAGTTGAAATACAAACTCAAACTGATCCACCAGAGATCAACACAAGAAAAATGGTTACAATTGTTGGAACCACAGATGTAATTAAGGTAATAGGTCAGACATCTGACACTTCATCAAGTGAAATCAGACCTACTAATGTAACAAAGGTACTCTTGGATTCAATCAAGAAGATAACAGACTATAATACATTGTCCTACAAGGCAATTGATGACACCATACCAATTCTTAAATTGATTGCACCAAAATATAACATAGATCATGTAAAGGATTCTTTAGGTAAATTGGACACATTGTCCAAATTCATTGCTGACAATGTAATAATGGTTGATAAGGTGAATGGGGACACCTTTAAAGAGAAAGTTGAAAAGGAGAAGGATAAATTCTTTGAGGACACAATAAAGAAGTACATAGAACACATGTATACACTATTATTGACACTGAACACTATAATTTTGGAATACAAAGAGTTGTACAAAGAAACATGCAAACCACATCTTTTGACAAATGACATAGAAAAGGAGATCAACGGAGTACATAAAGAAATAGATGACATAGCTGATAACATAATTGGTTCATCCAAACCTATATCAGTTATTGAGCAGGAAATAGAAGGTTTTCAAGAGAAATTGGAGACATTTGAGAAAGAAAAGGCAAGGATTAAGTCAAATGCTAGAGAACTTAAATACAAACTTGGTCCTAAGTTGGAAAATCTAATCTCTCTGAGAAATGAAATCTCTAAGGCATTACTTCAAGGAGAACGATCACCATAAGAGCACATGCATCATCTCACCAACACGGTCCAACAGACTCAGTCAACCCTGAACGATGATAATAGATTAATGCAGAGTCTTAATTTGGTTTTGGTAGATATATTCTAGATTGTAACCATCCAGTTACAAACTTTGAGGTGACATTTTTACACTCATTTGACTATTTTTTACTACCTCTGTCATTGATGTCAAAGGGGGAGTAGTGGAGAGAGAAAAATGATTATTAGAGAGAGATCATTTTCTCAGGGGGATCACATCTTTTTGGTAACTTTTTGGACTTCGATTTTTGGAACAATTTTTGGATTTTTCTCATGAGTGTTGCCATCAATGCCAAAGGGGGAGATTGTTGGCATTCTACACTCTTATGGGACTAGTTGATGTTGTCATTGATGGAAACCAACTGGTATTCATCTAGTAAGCCACCGACAATTACCAACACTGGCAATAGACATCTACATACACCGGCAAACACTTCACCGGCAACAACAACAATGCATATCAACACCCCATCCGATAGGGAATAAATTTTTATTTATTGTATTTAAATGTAGTTATCTTTTGTAAAAGACGACATGGCATATTGTAAAAGACTCATATATATCTATGAGATCTTTTAGGTTATTTTAGAGAAGTAAGGATGCATGGAGAGAATATATATGGAAGTATGAAAATTTTGTATAAGGTGATATAGTTGACAACGAAGGTTTTGGTAATGGAATGAGCTTAAACCGGTATTGAACCTGGCATAGTTGATGCTGATTTGAAGCAATACAGTGTATTGGATTTCATAATCCACTTTTGTAGTTAGTGTGACTCTTATTGAGTAGTGTGCTCTAGGCAGTTGGCCTTTCTCCATGTGTAGGCCCCTCATTGTAAGTAATATTTATTCATTGGCCAGTAAGTGAATATTGTGGGTCACAAATCCCACCATGGTTTTTCCCACACTAGGTTTCCTTGTTAAATACCTTGTGTTATGTTGTGTTCTCTATGTTGTCTCTATTATTCTTATTTGATGCATTAATTTTTATTTTCCAGTACACTGTCTTGGGATGCAAATTTCTTAACAAGTTTAAATATTCTGCTTACTGGTTAAATATTGATTCACCCCCCTCTCATTATCTTTGGGACTATCAATAATCCTAACATTCCTTTCATGTTTCTAACTCTTGTGAATCCTTCATGATAAATACTTACCTTTCTCCTTGGATTTGCATGTCGGTGCATTGAGTATGGTCTCTGGTTCATTGATTGAGTATACTAGTTTGTGTGGCCATTTCTAGAAGCATCTACATATGTCTTCTTGTCAGTATCCTTTCCTACCATGAATGTCTTCTTCTCTTCACCTTCATTTGAATAAGTGAATTGTATTTCCTTATCGGATGTGTCTTTGTTGTTTGAACTTTGACCTTCTCAATAACCTAAGCCACCGATATGTTTGGATTACTTTTGTTTGCTCAACATCTTGTCTAGGGCTTCAATGTTGCCTTCATATTTGCTTCTCACTTTTAGCTCTTTTTGACTTTTCTCTAAGTCCTTCCAGAGTTTCACTATTTATGCTTCAAGATTCTGATGTTCCTTTTCCTTTTCACTCAGACCGGTACTACTGACTTCACACATCCTCTTGGCCTCTTCTAGATTTTGTAGCCCTTTTTACCTTATTTAAGTCTCTCCTTGTTTTCTTTAGATCATCTAAGGCACTAATGAGATTTGCTTCAAGATCTACTTCTCCTCATTGTTGTTCCTCTACTTATTCTTTAGGTACCAGAACCTCTTGAGCCATGAAAAGGTTTTCTCTAACTTCATCTCCACTGCAACAGTCATTTGACACACTTTCCTTATCTGTGGTATCATTTTCATGAGTGTAAAGACTTCTCTTCTTTTGGTAGCCTCTTCTACCATGTTAGTAGACATTCTTCTTCCTATCCTTAATATATGATCTGCTATCACTTGATTGATCATCTTCATTCTTATCACCATAAGGATATTTAGTAGCAAAATTTCCAATCTTTTCGCAGTTGAAATATTTCAAAGGCAGCTTGCCTTTGTACTTGCCTGAACCAGTCTTGAGTCTTCTGACAAAGTTTTTCATGGTGTCATCAGAGTCTTCACGAGTTGCATCATGAGTAAATTCTTCTTTTCCTTTTCTTGATGTCTTGAATGCAGCTTCTTTCTTCACAACATCAGTATTGGCAGTCCTCATCTCATAAGCAGTTAGGGAGCCATACAACTTATCCATTGTAAAGACTTTTAGATCTTTTTCTTCTTCTATTGTTGAGACCTTTGTATCATACTTAGATGTAAGAGATCTAAGTACTTTCTTCACTACCACCTCATCTTTTATTTCTTCTCCAAGCCCTCTAATAGTGTTTGTTGTTTCATCAACCCTTTGGAGATAGTCAGAAATCTCAATAATTTATAAAGTAAATGCAATTTAATCCAACTTAAAATTAATGCCGGTAAACCAAACTTAAGTGTTGGTAAAACAGATTAATAGTTATAGCAGTACCGGTTTAACTTAATGCATAAAATAGAAAGAGAAACAACATCCACAACACATAAAACAAAGATTTTGATGTGAAAACCTGGTAAGGGAAAAACCATAGTGAGAAACCTTACCCACAATTAGATGATACTACTGCAGATAGTATGTGTATACAAATGGGGTCTGCACATGCAAAAAGGTCAATCACCTAGAGCTCACTTCTCAATCACAAAATAGGAGACACACTGACTACACAATTGGATGGTTAAATCCAATGATTATGTACTACTCAAAATAGCATCTCCAATGCTGGATTTAGTATCGATTAAGCTCTGAACATGAGTTTCAAAACACCTTGATAACCTTCCTTCAACCTTAAAATAATGTATGCATGATTCTTCTTATTTATGCTCTTCAATATCCACACTCACTCATGATTACCACAATCTTCAATAAGATCTTACAATCATATATACAAAACCTAGGACCAAATGAATAGGTCAGCTCACTAAAGATATTACAATTATATTAATTACAAATGAGTCTTGATGTGATACAACATGTTGTCTCAAAACATTTACCACAATAACCAATCAATAAAACAATCTCTATGATGTGTCGTGTTGATGTGTAATAGATAACATGTACTGGTCCATAACCTAGACCTATTTGCCGGTAAAGGAAAATCTGTCAACCCGATTAGATCAATAAGTAAAATACCAAAACCAAACTTCCAATCCATGTCTTTCAAATAACCAAATGATCTCCAAGATGTCATCACTGTCAGTGAACCATATAACCTACTAGTGAACATATATCAGTGACTATGCATAAGCCACTAACCATAATATGACCATAGTGGCAAATCAACAATGTAGACCTCCAAGAAGACAAGTGTTGACATCAATGAAAAAACCAATGCAACACATGATGAAATCATCCAAAATACCAACAATCTCCTCCTTTGGCATTGATGGCAACAATAGACAGAAAAACATCTAAGTGCCAAAAATAGAATGACAAAAATAGAAAACCAAACAATCTCTCAAAGATAGATCAGTACAAAGTTCTATAATGAAAATAGAAACCAAAAGTATATCTCTCCCCCAATAAATAATCTCTCCCCAAATACAAGTTTTTTCCATAGATATCTCTCCCCCTTTGACATCAAATGCCAAAGCATTTTAAGAAACAAAACATAACATTCTACCAACTACTCCCCCTAAGAAGTCTCTCTCCTCCATCAAAACTAGAAAAAAGATTTTTCTATTAGTTCCTACCGGTTTGATGCCAATCTTCAACATCTAAGTCTCTGGCCATGGGGAAATTACCCCAAGATTCTCTCTGAGATATTCAAATGTTTCCTTAGGCAAAGGCTTTGTAAAGATATCTTTAATTTTCTCTTTAGTATTCAGATCAACCAATTTAACTTCATTTTTTTCAACATTCTCTATCATAAAATTATACTTAATAGAAACATGTTTTGTCTTAGAGTGAAATACCGGATTCTTTGATATATCAATTGCTGCTGAATTATCACAATAAATGATGATTGGTTCTTTTCATTTTATCTTTATATCCTTCAACATTTGCTTGATCCATAATACCCGAGTACAATTAGATGCTATTGCAACATATTCTGATTATGCTGTAGATAATGACGTATAAGTCTTCTTCTTGCTTATCCATGAAATCAATTTGCTACCAAGAAACAATACACCATCAATGGTACTATTTCTATCATCTACATCTCCTGCCCAATTTGCATCAGTGTATGCAGATAAATAAAAATTTTCATCTTTAGGATACCATAAACCAAGATTTGTTGTCCCTTGTAGGTACTGAAAAATTCTTTTAACTACTGATTCATGATTTTCTTTAGGATTGCCTTGAAATATAGATACAATACATATTGCATTCATTATATCAGGTCTTGTTTGTGTTAAATAGAGTAAACCTCCAATCATAGATTTGTACCTTGTTGGATTAATAGGAGTTGAATCATCCTTCAATGTCAATTTATCAGTTGTAGTCATAAGAGTACTTAATGGTTTGGAATTTTCCATACCAAATTTCTTCAAAAGTTCCTTCAAGTACTTTGTTTGACATATGAATATACCTTTATCTGTTTGTGAAATCTGCAAGCCTAGAAATTCTTTTATCTCTCCAATCATAAACATTTCAAATTCTTCCTGCATCTTGTTAGCAAAGTCCTTACATAATCCATCTTCACCTCCAAAAATAATATCATCTACAAAACCTTCAATAACCAAAATATCATCATTGGTAACTTTGTAATACAAATTGTTGTCAACATTACCTTTTGTGTAACCAAGCTTCAAAAGATATTTATCCAATCTAGCATACCAAGCTTTGGGAGCTTTCTTCAAACCATATAAATCTTTCCTTAACCTGGAAACCATATCCTTATTATTTGTCAAAGAAAATCCATCAGGTTGTTCAATGTAAACTTCTTCCTCAAGATCTCCATTTAAAAATGCACATTTTACATCCATTCTTGAACTGTAATTGAAATTATTTTTCAACTAACTGACCAACACTCAAAAGATTATGGTTTAAACCTTCTACATAATAAACATTGTTAGTATTGTGCTTACCATCCAAAGATATAGTGCCTTTTCCTTTGATTAAACAAGCTTTATTATCTCCAAACCTTACTAGAGCTCCATGAATTTCTTGAAAAGATAAGAATTTGTTTTTATCACGTCATATGATGTGTACATCCAGAATCTATAATCTATTCATCTTTTTCTTCAATGTTTGTTGCCAGTGCCTGCTCTACTGGTTTGACAATAGGTGTCGGTTGATATTTTTTTATTGCAACAAAAGCCCATTTGTTATCTATTGAATCTTCATTTGAATCATCTGTAACACCTTCATCTACATAGTAACATGACTTATCTTTTTTTTTCTTAAATCTATATCTCTAATATTTAGGGTTAGGCTTATATGATCTTTTTGCTTTCTCCCTTAGTCTAGCATGTCTATTAGGACATCTAGAAGCCATATAACCAACTTTATTGAAATTAAAAACATTTGAAAGGTGCTTTACCTTCATACTTACTTCCTGTTGGACCTTTAGGCATTTTCCTTGCAAATAGTGCTTCAAGTTCTTCAAGCTCTTCATTTTCTCTCCTCATATCCTCAAGTTCTCTTGCATAAAGTGCTTTCCAATCAGTTTTGTCAGATGATGATGATTCTTTAAAATCTAAATTAGTCTTTACAGTAGCAATAGGACCGAATTCCTCAAGTTCAAATGCTAAAAATTTTCCAACCAAAGTATCTCTAGAAATTGAAGTATTAGGCATGGTTCTCAATTCATTAATAGCAGTCACTTTCATTTTGTATGCTGGTGGAAGTGCTCTTAAAAATTTAGACACAATTTCATCTTCACTTAAGGATCCTTGACAACATTGTATTCCTGAAACAATTTCATTAGCTCTTTCCATAAAAGAAAAAATTATTTCATCTTCTTCCATTTTTAAATTTTCATACCTAACTCGGTAACATTCCAATTTTGCAATTTTGACAGTGGTATCTCCTTCATTCACTGTTTCAATTTTATCCCAAATAGCTTTAGTAGTAGATCAGTCTGATAATGTGCTCAAAAGTGCTTCTCTTGCTTTGCAATCATAGTCCATGTCCTAGGCCAATGTTAGTGGATGAGGTTGATTTTGAGTACGACCAACATAGCCATTCTTTGTAACATCCCATATATCTCTTCTAATGTAGTTCAGATGTGTTTCTATTCTGATCTTCCATATGCCATAGTTAGTTCCATCAAGCTTCAGACTGTCCTTCCTAAAAATATTTGTTGCCATAGGATCTCCTCAAGCTGTTAGGATTTTGCAAAAAGAGGACTCGCTCTGATACCAATTGTTAGGTCCTAGGAATGACAATTGAGAAGGGGGGGGGGGGGGTGAATCAGTTGTTAACTAGTTCTCAATAATTTATAAACCAAATGCAATTTAATCCAACTTAAACTTAATGTTGGTAAACCAAACTTAAGTGTTGGTAATACAAATTAACAATTATAGCAGTGTCGGTTTAACTTAATGCATAAAACAAAAAGATAAACAACCTCCACAACACATAACACAGAGATTTTGACGTGGAAACCCCGTAAGAGAAAAACCACAGTGGGAAACCTTACCCACAATCAGATGATACTACTACAAATAGTATGTGTATACAAATGGGGTCTGGACATGCAGAAAGACCAACTACCTAGAGCTCATTGCTCAGTCACAAAATAAGAGTCACACTGACTAGACAAATTGGATGGTTAAATCCAATGATAATGTACTTCTCAAAATAGCATCTCCAATGTTGGATTCATTACCGGTTAAGCTCTAAACATGAGTGTCAAAACACCTTCATAACCTTCCTTCAACCTTCAAATAATGTTTGCATGATTCACACAAGGATCTCCTTATTTTCACTCTTCAATATCCACACTCACTCATGATTACAATGATCTTCAATAAGATCTTACAATCATATATAGAAAACCTAGGACCAAATGAATAGGTCGGCTCACTAAAGATATTATAATTAAATTGATTACAAATGATTCGATGTGATACAACATGTTGTCTCAATACATTTACCAAAATAAACAATCAATAAAACAATCTCTATGATGTGTCATGCTAATCTGGAATAGATAACATGTACCGGTCCATAACCTAGACCTATTTGTTGGTAAAGGCAAATATGTCAACCCGATTAGATCAATAAGTAAAACACCAAAACCAAACTTCCAATCCATGTTTTCACTATCGGTGAACCATATAACTTGCTGGTGAACATATACCGGTGACTGTACATAAGGCACAAACCATAATATGACCATAGTGCCAAAACAACAATGTAGACCTCCAAGAAGACAAGTGTTGACATTAATGACAAAACCAATTATTTTCTTCATCTCTCATCTTCAAACCCTCAAGCTATTCTCTCAATGTTTGCAACTTGGCTTCCTTAACTTTAGCATCACCTTCAAATATCTTTTGCAACTTATCCCAAGTTTCCCTGGCAGAAGAGCAGTGCATAACTTTGACAAACTCATTATCAGACGACCCACTAAGAGTGGTATTCTTAGCTTTAACATTGTTCTAATATTCCCTTTTTACATCTGGATCAGTATGGGGATTATTAGGGACTGTATACCCATTCACAACTGACATCCATACATCACAACCTAGAGAGGAAAAATAGGTTTCCATTCTTCTAGTCCAAAAGGCATAGTTGACAGCATCAAACATAGGATCTTTTGAGGAGGCAGATTCATTTCTTGTCATTGTGAACACTTGATGGGATCTACCCAAGCTAGAGAATGTTTTTGACAAAAATAGGGTACCTATGCTCTAATACCAATTGTTGGACACAATTGATCACTAAGAGGGGCGTAAATCCATGATTTAAACTCTTTTCCTTCAACAAGGATATACTAGTAATATATAAAACAAACTAAGTGCTAACTAGTAGATCAAACAATGCAAACAAGGTGTGTGAATGAACTTGCTAAAACATTAATATAACACATGCACAAGGATGCATCACACAACACCAGATATATATGAGGAAAACCCAATGTGGGAAAAACCTCGGTGAGAATAGTTGATAGAGCTCTTCTGCTCCAATCTATCCTCACAATAACTCTTTGATTACAATATTTAGGGCACCAACCCAAGGAGCATCAACCCCTGATTTATGACCACCAACTCAAAGGAGCACCAACCCCTGCACTAAGCTTCAACTTAGTGATAACAATATAAAACTTAGTTATAGAAATGAAATCACTATTGAAAAAGAAGTTTTTCAACCTTACAATATTGTCCTCTATCAGTTTCAACCTTACCAGTCTATATTCTGTCCACCCACTCTGGAACTTGGCTTTGTTGATAACTTTTCTAAATCCCTTCTCACAATGTCTTGCCTCTTTCAAATCACACTTGATCACTCTTAATCAGGCACAATTTCTACCAGTTTATCACCTCTATGTTCAATGCACACTCCTCCAGTTGTTCCTTAAACTGATTTACTCCGCTTCTCCTTCTCGGTCAATTCTTTGCTCATAAACACTTCAAGTGTTTATCTCTTTGACTCCCAAACAACAATTTCACACTTGTCTTCACTCTACAGTAGCGGAAGTCACAGTCTCGAGTCATCTTATTTAAACTTGAGCTTTCTCGCCAAGAATCAATTCAAACTTGGGGTGGTTAGGGTTTCCTTCACCTGACAAAATCTACATGAGATCTAATCCTATTTGCCTTGGATCGATCACCTATACTAAAGGAATGCATTTGTATGTGTTTTCCATTATCCAATGCATATTTGCTAAGGATAGCAATCTCGTCCATGACTTTCTGCCTTGAAATTCATTGACTCAGTTACAGTCCAGCTGTTTCCTTCTCAAGGTCATCTTATAGTCTGATTTGTTTTCTTCGATCTAGGCGCCAACTACTCCCTGATCTTTCTCTATCATTCTTTCTTTGTCAAGCCACATCAGTCAGTTACCATCCCATGATTTTTGGTTGTTTCATTAATGTCAACTAGGTGTTTCAACAACCATATTGATGGAAACTTCACCGACCTCTGCATGCTCTCCACCTTAGCTCCACATGGCATTACATTGTTCATGCACTTAGCTCACTGATACAAGGCCGGTTTACACTTGAACATTCAGAAAACTCATACTGGTACAAGCCTTTACTGGTGAGACCCTCTCCTCTTGCTAACAAGTAGTGCACACTATACCAGTAGCACATCTTCACCTCCGGTGGTTTGTGATTACTTTAACATTCTGCCTCTTCATCATAAATAGGAAACCAACCTCTAGACCGGTTTATGCTCCACCGGTTATCACTCAACATGCTAACACACACATGGATCTCACCTCATACTAGTGAAGTCAGTAATAATCTTAATAACTACTTATCTTCCACCATACTAGTTGACAAGCTTTCATGTTAATCCTCTCAATACCTTATGTGTCTTTCACCATATCGATACACTCTTCTTTATACCAGATGATATACCTCTACCGGTAACCTGCCTGCAATACTAGTTGAAATCAATGACAACTTAATTCCAACATCTTATATGTTAACTAGGATTATATCATGTTGTGTTTAATTGTGTTTAATTAAATCACATTAGTCATATATTTTTCAAGCTTGACATATTTTTCTTATACATCATCATGGTAGCATTTAATGAAATACTTAGTTATTTAATTAAATCACACATGTATCAATTTAATCATGAAGCATTGAGAAATCAATCACATGGAAATTTAAATTACACATACATGTTCATTACCAAATATGTTACTTTTAATCAAGGCAATGCATACATTGTTTCAAGAATTTAAATAAAATGTTTGAGATAAAACATAAGCATAAATGTCATAAAAAAACTATCACAATATAATCATCTTCTATATCAAAGACTAGTAGTTGGAGGATGGTGACTAGATGTCACCTCTTGATCTGGCTGTGTGGGTGGACCCATTGGTGTGTATCATGATGTGTAGCGTGAGTGACTACACAAGGAGCTCTTACAATCCCTCTCTATCATGATCCCACATTATGTGGCTTCCTTTGCCTGAGATGTTGCTAGATCTCGCTCTGTCCGTTGTAGTCTCTCTTACAAGGTACTCTCCCTCTCTCTCCAGACCTCCATCTCGACCCGAATGGTGATGAATAGGTCTTCATTCCACTCGACACTCTCTTATGGTTTATGTACTATCTATGAGGACCTATAAATGTGTATGGTCCTGACGAGATTTGTCACTGCATTCTAGATAAGGGAGCACCATTCGTGGGTGCCAATTGTAGAGATAGAAGTTGGTTTATCATTAGTAACATTCTGCAGTGTCATAAAATTGTACCCCCTGTAATGTTGACTATGTTTTAGGCCCTTTACCTTGGTGATATCATCTCCTACACTTGATCAGGACCCGTCTATGCCTCCACCATGGAACTGGGACTCATTTCCACACTCTAGAACCTGTTTACCCTATTTGAAGCCCCAAAAAACGGCAGGACCATGTCATGGAACCCTGATCCTGCTTAGGATAGGGGTGTCATTCCCTTTTCCTCTTGCTTTGTGTGGCCCCAAAATAGGTCTATTTGACCCTTGACCCTATGTTGCTCTTCTGGATTCAAACTCCCCAATGTCAACCTTTGGTGAGATGAATTAATTATCTAAGGCACATATAAAAGGGAATTAGTCTTCTCATTTGCAGGGATAGGAAATACATGAATGAGAAAATAGATAGGAATTCAAGTGGAAGGTCTTCATTATCGTCATCAAGCATTCAGGTCTTCAAGCATTCATCAAGGCTTCTTTCTTCACATGTCTTCTTAATTCATCCATTGGAGCAACATTACAACATTCATTTGGAAGCATGTGTGTGTGTTGGGGTTTTGTTATGTTACATGCCATTTCATGCAACACTTGTGATTACATTCAAGAAGCAAATCAATCATTATCAACAAATTGCAGATCTACAAGGTATACACTTCGATTATTTACATTTCACCATTCACAATTACTTTCTTTCAAGGTTGATTCCTCAACCGAAGTTTGACTGAGGAAAAACCTTATCCACAACCCTTCTCCCCTTATTTTATGTGTGTAGGTTGCAGGTGTACAACTATATTCTCAAATTTAAGCTCCATTTATAGAGGCGGAGAAACCCTTTTCGTTTCACATATTTTTCAGAGGACCATGTACACTTTCGAGAAGATCCCGACAACTTTTCTCCAAATTTGTAGGGTAGATCCATATCAATCTAACTATCTCAGATCCAAAATTGCAACGTGACCCTAAACTAGTAGCTCGTCATTTCACTCATTTTCTCTATTTTTTCCATAGAGTCAACAAGTCAACTTTCCAATTTACAAAAGAGGGTAAATCACACTTCAACCCTTGCAATCCACTTGGGATTTATATCCTTGTCTCTCTTGGATTTGGATCTTGTGGATTCAAGCCCCTCTTTTGAATGTAAAGTTCTCCCGAGTGAAAAATCATCCTAGTGACTTCCTTTTTCTCTCCTAGGTGGGGAGTCACTAGGGTTCAATTTTTCCAATTTACATTTTGGTGAACCTGACATCTTACACATTAATTCTTATTTCTAATTATTAGATCTGATTAATTGCAATTTTGATTTCAAATTTTTATTTCCAAGTTTGATCTATTTGCCAATTTTAGAGATTAATTAAGTAAAAACCCTTACTTTTCATTTTGAGCAAATTAAGCTTGTAAAGTACAAATTTTTAATTTTTTGTTTCAGATATATTTTCATCTCAAAATTGCAATTCAAATCTGCCTCTTTATTCTTAAAATTCAATGGTTAAATCGTAAAACCCTAATTTTTAAGATCCTTCTATTTTCAAACTTTGACTACAAATTTGACTGATCTAGACATCTCCAAATTAGTTGTTTTTTTAGATTTTGTAATAATATCATAATACCTATCATTCTTGAAAATTTTGAAAAAAGTTGGCTAGGCTGTTATCACTTTCGCCATGGTCCTCGACTTTTTTCCCAAAATGTTAGGAGATAGAATTGATTGTATTTTTCTACTTAAATCCAAAAAATTGGCGTACTTTATCAATTTTAACACCCTCTAAGGTCGAACACAAATTCAAATTTCAAAAATTAAGTGGTTAGGTCATAAAACCCTAATTTTCATATTTCATTGGATTTTGTTCAAATTTCAATCAAATTCATTCAAATTCAGATTTGTAAACATTTTCCAAGGTGTCCGTATCCATTAGGTTTGACCTTTTTCAAAATTGCAATTCAATTCCTCTTTTTTTCTCAAAACCCTAATAGGGTCCTATTTTCACAATTGAACCTTATTTTCGCCTATCTAGAAATCGTAAAATTTGCCAATTTTTTGGGGTTAGCATTAAAATCATTGTAATTTTCATCCTTGAAAATTTTGAAAAAAGTTGGTTGGACTGTGTACACTTTCACCACAGACCTTGACTTTTTTCCCAAAATTTTGGGAGACTGTTATGATTGTATTTAATAACCTAAATCCAAAAGATTGGCTGATTATTTTTATTTTTTATCCCTCTAAACTCGAAAATACCTCCACAATTCAAAATTAAAAATTTCAAGAAATTTTTTAAAATGTAGAGGCTAATTATAATCTGCCCTGATTTTTAAAAAAAATTGTTTTTGTTAATTTTAAAATTAAGTGGTATCCCCTTGGTCCTAATTTTAAAATTCCAATTTCCTTTGATTTATTATAAAATTATTTTTGGAAATTGTGTCATTTTCTCCCTCCAACAAAGTGCACATTGTTTAATTATTATTTTATTAATTTTTGCATTATTCAGTTTTCGTAAGCTTTGCTCCCATATTTCAAAATTCAAATTTCAAATTTGCAATTCAAATTCCATTTTGTCTCCTTTATTAAAGTTTCTATGCGTGTATGGGGTAAACATTATTATGGTAGAATGGCATATGAGTTTCTTGTTTGATCATAAGTT
This sequence comes from Cryptomeria japonica, assembly GCF_030272615.1. Lineage (NCBI taxonomy): Eukaryota > Viridiplantae > Streptophyta > Pinopsida > Cupressales > Cupressaceae > Cryptomeria > Cryptomeria japonica. Next base: position 66,030,291 of record NC_081408.1, on the reverse strand, counting down.
CATATGGAGTTCTTATCTTATTTTGTTAATTCAATTTCAAGTTACATTAAAGATGTTCATGATGTTCTCTTTCATACATATGATGATATTTTAGTTTTCCCTTTCATTCATACCTATGATTTACCCTTTCCCAAAATTGAGCTCATTAACGAGGGCACATTGGTGCAAAAAGGGAATGTGGACACTTTTTTCAAAGATCTCCCTCCATGAATCTTTGGAGAATTGTGTTCCTTCTTCTCCTAAAAAGTACCTCCCTCATAAGGATTATTTGGTGCAAGGGGATGATATTATGGCTACTTATCATAGTGATACCATACCCTCTTTTCATAATCTTCCCTCTAAAGATGAAACATTAATTAAATATGATAGTCCTTTTTCTAATGAGTGTCTTGAACATAAAGATACCTTAGAATAAGAGGATGATATTATTTCTCATCATAATGCTCTCTCTCCCAAAAATCAAGAGCCTAACAAAATTCAAATTAATTCCATTCATGTTCCTAGGAAACCAAAAATTGTTCCTGATTATCATGTTGTACCTTACACATATACTAATGAGGTAGTTGATGAGAACATAAGTGAAGCATCATATTATTTCTTAATTCCTACAATCCTCTCTTCAATTCACTCAAATATGCCATCTCCTACCAAAGAAGTTCCTAAAGAAGAACTCTTAGAGGATGATTGGGGGTCCTTAGATTTCAATCCTACCTTTTCTAGAAAGTCTAAGATGCCTGAATTTCATATTCCAAATTTTTCTTATAACATAAATATTTAAACTTCAATCCAATTCCCCCTAGGAGTGAACCCTCTTTTGAACATACACATGCATGCAATGGATAGATGCTTGAATGTGAGCAACAAAGTCATGAGAAATCACACTTTCCTCTATCAACATCTTCTTCTCCATTGTCTCGTAAATCCACACCTTCTCATTATAATTTGTGTTGGAATTATACACTCAGATGAGAATAGTTGATGTTGTCATTGATGGCAACCAATTGGTAACATGGTTTATAGCTTACACCGACAATAGACATCATCTATCGGCACCAACAGGCACTACAAAGATTATTCTCATTGACATCCATTCTACACTGACAGACAATCTTACCGGCACTCTTAGTCGACATGGAAATTATATTGTATTGTATTGTAATTAATTATTTGTAGCCGATATGATGTATTGTAAAGACTCATATATGTATGAGATCTTGTAGGTCATTTTGTAAGAATGTAAGCGTGAAAAAATATGTATGGTATGTAAGCAAAGGAAGGATATGTAATTAATATGAGAGCGAATATTTGTATATGCATTTTGATGTAATAATTTCATGAGCAAATAAGAGAAGAGAAAAGTAGAGAAAGGTTTATGGTAGAGGTATTTGATATAGCTTAAGCCGGTACTGAATCCAACATTGCAGATTCTATTTTGAGTAGTACATTATCATTGGATTTAATCATCCAATTTTGTAGTCACTGTGACTCCTTTTTGTGATTGAGCAGTGAGCTCTAGGCTATTGGCCTTCCTGCATGTGCAGGCCCCTATTGTATAAGTAATATTTATTCATATTGGCTATTGAGTAAATATTGTGGGTCACAAATCCCACTGAGGTTTTTCCCCTACCAGGTTTCCTCACCAAAAATATCTATGTTATGGTGTGATTTGATGTTGTCTCTTTTATTTTTGTTTATTGTTTTATTGCTTGTTTACCGGTAAATTAATTTGGGTTGTAAAATTGCAAGCAAGTTTAAATATTTCATCTACCAGTTAGACACTGATTCACCCTCCCTCTTAGTGTCTTTGGGATTGATCAAGTATCTAACAATTGGTATCAGAGCCTAGTCCTCTATTTGCAGAAACCTAACAACTTGAGGATGATTTTGAACCGATATCGATGGAAAGTATGAGACAACAGTTGGAAGGAGCTCTTGAAGATTTTGATGCAGAAAAATTGAAGAATATCAAACTGGAAGATGAACTTAGAACTGCTTGAGAATTTATCAAAGCACTTCAAGATAACCTGGTTATTGCAAAGAATAAGAGAAAAGAATTACATGTGCAATTGCAAAATCAAGAAGATGAAGAAAAGGAAACTCTTAGAGATATTGTAGACAAATTGAGACAAGAGAACAGTAACATGAAGAGAGAGATGCAAGATTTAACCATGAGACCATGCAAAGATATTGAAGATACGAAGAAGAATGAGGAAGATTTGGCCAAAAGACTTAATGAAAGTTTAGATGAATCTCTAAGGATTGGTTATGAAAATGATATGCTTAAAAATGATTTGATTCACATGCAACATGATAAAGAGGAATTTTTGAGACAAGTTAGCACTTTGGAAAGTGAGTTGGTCAGTGAATATGAATACAAAGAAAAATTTAAGAAGATTTCAGATAATTTTGATGATATGCTGAAAAGTCAGAAACCTAATAGAGAAATAATTGGACTTGGATTTGAACATGGAGAAAGTTTTAGGACTGCAAACAATCATGATCACAACAAACTGGTAAGGCAGCCTAATGCTTATAAATTTAATGGAAAATGTTTTAATTGCAACAAATTTGGTTAGAGAAAATTACTGCAAATTTAGAAATAATCAGAATACAAAGTCACCCACTGATCAATGTTCTAAATGCAATAAAATAGTCATAATTCAGACAATTGGAGAATGAATGTGAAATGCTATGTTTGTGGTAGTTTTGTACATTTATCTAATCAATGTAGAACTCAAACCGGTCAAGGTTATGGAAAGGCAATTCAGAGAAATAATGTAACTTGTTATGCATGTAACAAGATTGGGTATATTGCAAAATTTTGTAGAAGGAAGACTATACTGGTGAACAATAAAGGATCCAATAACAAAGGCAAAGAGAAGGTAACTGAAATCAAGCAAGAATTTTTAAAACAATGGATTAGAAAGAGAGATCAGAGAGGTGATGAATCTGTCACTGCACCGATAGAATAGAGTAATCCTTCACCGGTAGGAGATTCTTCATTTAACTAAGGAATAATCCTTAGGGGTAAGGAAACAAATTGAAACTCATGTGTTTACCCTTGGTTGATGGTAAGAAGTTATATTTCTTCTTTACCAGCAAACATGTGGAGTTTTCACTTCACCGATGAAGCATTTATTGTGATTGTAAGTCAATTTTTGGTTATAAAGGCATTATAACCTCTCATTTCGATTCACCAATCATCCAAGCATTCAAAGAGAGAAAAATTGAGCAAGGGAATTCTAAAGGCGAAGAAACAAATGTCTTTTTAGAGAATTCAAGGAATTCACAGTTAAAAGGTATTTATCTTTCGCAATGGCATCTTCATATTCTGTTCCCGAATTCGTAGAAAACCCTAGTATTGTGGAAAACATTAAATGACCTAGACCTGTCTTCAAGATCATTCCTAAGATAGCAAAATAAGATGACTCTATTGTTGCATTCTCTAAAATCCCAAAGGAGTCGCGTTTAATGAAGACCCTACGGCATACATACATTGCAACATAGAAAGTTTAGGATCTGAAGATTTGATGAACATGTACATGAATGTAATCACTAACAAGGATGGGGTAGTTAAACCAGAACATAAGGTAGTTGAGGATTTAGGTTTCATAGACATCCTCCATATGCCAAAATTTTTAGATGAAGCCATCCGCTATGTCCTCAGCAGAGTTCATGGAGAATTTATGTGGTTGGACTCATTATTCAAGATTACCAAGGAAGCTATCAGGGCTATTATTGGTTTACCCTCCACTGGTTCTAGACCTGACAAGAAGAAGAAAATCCCTAACAAGGAAGTTATGAGCTTAACCGATGCTACATATGAAAACCGGTCACTTAGGGTTAATGACATAAAGGATAAAAATGTTAAATTTGCTTGGATGGTCATTGGATATAAAGTTGGTCATACAAATAGGTTGAATTTTGTGTCAAGTTCATGCATTCACAGTGCACATGAGATGATTATAAACAATGCAAAGATTGATATTTGTGAATGGTTAAAGGATGAATTGATAGAGAATTTAGACAAGATAAAGGGTGATAAGAAAGAAACCTTCAAATTTGGAAGTCTGTTAGTGTGTTTAATGTTTTACTTTTCAAAGGAGATCCCCGATATGGGACATAAGGATTTTGCCTATGATACTTCTGTTGGAAAACAAATAAAAGAGGCAATTACTGGTATGGGAGGTAACATTGATGAGTTGATAAAAGAACACTTTAAGAATTTCCAAACTAAGATGAAACAAAGAGAAAGGATTCCATAGAGCATCGTAGATAAATATGAGAAACAAATATGTTTTGTAGTAATGAGAGATAAAATCTAAATGGAAGCAGTTACACCCATAACTATATGGATTACTAAAATGGGATATGAGGTGGGCTCTCACATCTTGGACTCAAATGAAAAAATACCCCTATGCTCCACCGGAACCATCAGAGAAAATATTTGGAAATAAAGAAACAATTGAAAATGATGTTGCCATGATGAAGCAGAGAAAGAAAAGAGACAAATTCATGAAAGATGCTTCTAAGATGGTAAAAGATGTTATGGAAGGTTTGATGAATCTTATAAGTATTGTTTCTAGTGTGACGGAAAGCCAATCAGAGAAGACACCGTTAGCTCACATTTCCCCTGTGGCTACTTCCTCTAATTTTGATAATGACAAGGTAGCTGAATTCAAGAGACTGGACAGGAAGAAAAGAAAACCATCACCAACAGCTCCTCCATCTCCCAAGAAATCAACTGGTAACATGGTTTAAATCTTACACTAACAATAGATATCATCTATAGGCACTACAAAGATTATTGTCATTGACATCCATTCTACACAGACAAAAGATCTTACCAACACTCCCAGGCGACATGGAAATTATATTGTTTTGTATTGTAATTAATTATTTGTAGCCAACATGATATATTGTAAAGAATCATATATGTATGAGATCTTCTAGGTCATTTTGTAAGAATGTAAGTGTGAAAAATATGTATGGTATGTAAGCGAAGGAATGATATGTAATTAATATGAGAGTGAATATCTGTATATAAATTTTGATGTAATAATTTCATGAGCGAATAAGAGAAGAGAAGAGCAAAGAAAGGTTTATGGAAGAGGTATTTGACAGAGCTTAAATTGGTACCGAATCCAGCATTGCAGATGCTATTTTGAGCAGTACATTGTCATTGGATTTAATCATCCAGTTTTGTAGTCAGTGTGACTACTTTTTATGATTGAGCAGTGAGCTCTAGGCTATTGGCATTCCTGCATATGCAGGCCCCTATTGTATAAGTAATATTTATTTATATTGGATAGTGAGTAAATATTGTGGGTCACAAATCCCACTGAGGTTTTTTCCCTACCGGGTTTCCTCGCCAAAAATATTTGTGTTATGGTGTGATTTGATGTTGTCTCTCTTATTTTTGTTTATTGATTTATTGCTTGTTTACTGGTACATTAATTTGGGTTTTAAAATTGCAAAAAAGTTTAAATATTTCATCTACCGGCTAGACACTGATTCATCCCCCTCTCAGTGTCTTTGGGACTGATCAAGTATCTAACAATTTGGAGTTACAACAAGAAAATGTGTTGACCAATATTGAAAATCCCAACATAATATCTCCTCTTTGTCCTAAACGAAGAAGAAAACATAAACAACATTCTCAAATTTATTCTTTATTTAAATATCATCAAATCCATGGCCATTCTACTATTGAGTGTAAATCTTTGAAAACACAAATACAACATTATATTGATTCGCGCATGTTAAAAATAACATCTGACAATGGATGGCATATTTATCATGATCATTTAAAATAGCATTCAAGTTCCTATTATGTTGATCCTCACTGCTAGACATAGTTATCCTACCTATTGTGGGCTCCTTGTCATTCATGGTGGTACAATTTTAGGTGTGATCATACTTAGTGAGCAACATCATAGTCCACTTATTCTTGCCTCTATGCTTGGGGGCCAAGAATATTCTTTTTGCTCTTTATAAGGTTACACTATTTTCTTTATGGAGTACACTATTCATAAACTTGATGTCCTTTCTGTTAGAAAGTTCAAATAACCAAAAGACAACTGAGAGGGGGGGGGGCTAAATCAATTGTCATTGATTACTAGAACATTAAACAATTAAGAATTTAATACCGAAACACAAAACGTTAATATCAGAATGCTTAAACCAAATACTGAAATAGCAAATAAACCAATTAAGCATAAACAATAATAAAAGAATAAATACCATCCACATGACACCAAGATTTATACATGAAAAATCTAGTAAAGTGGAAAACCATAGAGGGAAGCCTATGCATAGTAAAATAATACTTTTGTAGTAAGTATGTGAATTACAATTGAGGGGCCTACACTTGTAGGAAGGCCAACAACCTAGAGCGTACTGCTCATCACAAAAGGAGTCTCATTGACTACATAGAAATCCATACTACAATCTGAAAGAATGAATGAACTGCAAAGATAGCATCTCTTATGCCTAAGTACAGTTTTAGTTATGCTCAATACCATAGGACTAAATCCTCTTACATAAACCCAATTCAATCTCCAATGATCAACCAAATCCTCTACCTGAATGATATTACATTAATCGCACATTACATATCCATTTCCCATTCCCTTGACCATCTACAATGAGATCTTACATCATATATATACAAACCCTCGACCATAAACAATAAGGTCAGCCACCAGACAATAAACCAATTACATAAGTATAAAACATGTTGGCCAGAGACCAAACAAATAATATCCAAGCCATAAGACATCCCGGAAATATATTGAGATGTCCAATCCACACATTACACTAAGTTGGTCCATAACCTAGATAACACCAGGACCTAATATAGGTTCACACTCTAAAGCAATGATCCCAATCTGCCAAGTCTTGAACAAGATCACCATTAGCATCCTGAAACTCTGCCAAAAGCTGCACCAACACCACTTATGCATATCATCAAAGATCTTCATCAACGCTCTGTCAATGAAACCCTCAATGGAACCACAAACCAAGATTCCAAGAAAAAATGATAGCATCCGATCACTAGACCAAAACCAATTGATTGAATATGAACATGAGTAAGCCAATTACATAACCCAAACGTACTAGAGCATACCAGATCATGTCGGATCCATTCCAACCAGAAACCAAACATCCTACCGAGACTACAAGGGTACCGGTAAAGCATCCAAAATAGATAGTGTTGACATCAATGACAAAACATCAATGCAACACATAATAAATTCAACCAAATGGCCAACACTTTCTTGCATGGATTTCTCCTTCATGTGAGTGCATGTCTGTTCCATGAGTAGGATCTTTCCCTTGCTTGAAATGGTGTGTCTATTATGAACAATATTTCCTTAGAGAGGTTTTGTGAATCTTCTTCTTCTTCTTTATCTCTTTGAAAATTACCTCTTCTATTGTGTTACTCATGACTTGATGTCCTTTCTTGAATGGAGTTATGATTCATGCGAGTGCATGTTTGTTCCTTGGTTAGAATGTATTCCTTGCTTGAAACTATATGTCTCTTATGAGTAATTTCTCTCTAGAAGTTGTGTAATTCTTCTCATTGTCCTACACATGGGGGGAAATAATCTCTCTCCCTCTCTCTTTTTCTAAGGATCCACTTTTCCCTATTGTGTGGATGATGTCAGTTTTATTACTTGATGTCACTTGTGAGTAATTGTTGGTTTTTTTCTCAAGGACTCTCTCTTATACAAGAGGTGTAAGTCTTTGACTACAACCTCTTTCACACTTGGTAATGTACATCTATAATAAATCAACCCATCCCTGATACGGCTAAAAGTTTGTCATCATTCATCAAGAATCTCTTTCACCTAGTAGTAGGATGAAGGATCAAATTCTTGTTCTCTCCTTTGCTTTGTTCTAGAAGATTTTATATTTTTCTAAGAACTTCTCTTGGAGGAAGATGTCTTTTGAACAAAGTTCTCTTCTTCTCTAAGGATCTCCTTTACATTTACAACATGATATCTCTTTTCAACAATCTTATCCATGCCTGAAGAGTATTCCTTCTCTTTCTTTGATATATGACATTATTGCATAGCGAATATCTTCTTTGTGATGAAGGTAGGTATCCTTGTTCTACTTTCCTTAAGATATCAACATCAAAATATGTTGACATCTTAAGGGGGGGACACCCACGCTGCTCCTTTGTACTATACTTTTTGTTACTATTTATTAAGTTACCATTAGTTTTATATCTAAAATCATTCTATATACTCTAGTCGGTTACCTCTACCGAAATATTCAGTCGGGATGCACTAAAAAGTTGGTTAAAGAAGAAAGTATTCATAGAGCCCAGTATACACTGAGTTGTCTACCGAGTAACACTGTATGTCTACCAAGTAGCAATAATGATACACCAAGTTGATATACACCGAGTGAAATGTGTTACAAGATTCATTGAATCTAGACACACATGTAGAAACGTGTTACAAGATTGAGGAACATAGAACCGTTATCACATTGGAAATTGCACTTAAGGATTGTGTATGATTTTGAGGTCATCTAACCAATGAAATATTTTGTATGGTTATTCATTTGATAAATCATGTTTGTAAGATCGAAGCAATGAATCAGATCACCAACATAAGAGATCTATTTATATAGCATGGATTAAGATCAGATATATAGTGACAGAGGAAGAGATATAGAGGCGTATGAATAAAGTACTAAGTGTTATGACTGTTATAGAGACACAAAGGTCACCGAGAAGCATTTCAAAGAATAGTCAAAGAACAGAGTAAACAAAAGGGTTTACCGAGTTATTTTATGGGTTACCGAGGTATGCTATAAGCAAGGTAATCTCATTTTTAGTACATAGAATCTACTATAACATTGTAGATGTAGAGTTGCCGATATTTGTAATGATTTATTGTAATATTTTGAAGTTGTAAGAGAAACCTTTAACAGGGTAAAAGGCTCTAACAAAGTCTATAAATTCTAAAGCCTTTAACTAGGTGCAGCATTTAGAGTAAGTGTTGTAAAATCCTTTAGCAAGGTAGATCTAAAGATCTTAATACTCCTAACAGGGTAAGCTATCAAAAATAGCTAAACATGTAGCTCTAACTGAGCACTCTTTATTATTGCAATAGTGAAGTTGTGGGTGCCATCCCCACCATAGTTTTTCTCTCTAACCAAGAGTTTCTGTGTAACCAAAATATATGAGTTATGGAGTGAATCATGTATGATTGTTATTTATTTGTTTTAGCTTTATGTTATGTTGTAGCTATTTTTGGTTTATGCATAATAGTAAAGATATTGTTGTTAAAAGGTTTTGGAGTACTGATTCACCCCTCCCCTCTCAGTACATTAGCTTTCCATATTGGGCCTAACAATTGGTATCAGAGCTTGAGTCTTGGAAAAGAGTTTAACAACCTAAAGAGAAAGATCTTATCAATGGAAGGCTATAAACAATCTTGGAGAATTGTGTATTTGCAAGAAGAGTTGGACCATGCTAATCAAGTGATTGTAGACATGCAAAGACAAATGCAAAAATCATTGAAAGTGAGAAGAAGATTATCTGATGATTTACAAGACTCTCAAGAGCTAGTGGAACAAATTGAAACATCATCTGAGAATAGTATATTTGAAGAGACTGAAGAGATGATTGGACAATTGAAAGAAAAGAACAAAGCATTGACTGATTAGCTAAAAGCAATGAAAAGAGGACATGAATATTTCAGCACACAGATGACTGAAAATATTGATGCATTGAGGATAGCCGAGGAGAAAGTAAGAGATCTAGAAAGAGAAAAACAATAGCTTGAAGCATTAGTGTCTGAAAAGAATGATGAAATCACTAGGTGGTTGGAATACAAAGTAATCTATCAGATCAATTATGTTATGCACATCATGAAGCAAACTGAAGGATGAAGAGAATCAAGCATTGAAACTTGAAGTATCAAGGTTGACCGGTGAACTTGAAACAAAAAAGAAATCCAAGGAAACACTAAAAAGGAGTTATGAAGCATCAAAGATGTTGGATGAGCAACTGAATAAAAGAAGACCCAACAAAGATGCAGGACTCGGTTACAAAGGAAAAGACTCTATCGAGAAGGGAATTCATACTACCGAAAGAGGAGAATCATCAAAGCAAGCTGGAAATAAGAAGAATATCAAAGGAAAGAAGCCTATTTGCAACTACTATGGAAATCAAGGTCATACTGCTAACTTGTGCCAAATCAGAAAAGGTAAGCAACTGAATGTCACTAAGTCTAATGGTTATTGTTACAATTGCAATAAATATGGTCACACATCTAATCAATGTAGGACAAAGTGTGTTAACAATTATCAGAAGGCAAAATTCAAAGGGTTTTGTAAAAAATACAATAGATATGGACATAGTACCGAGAAGTGTTGGCTTAAGCAAAAGAACTATATGTGGTCTGCACACCAAGCAAATGCTAGAGGTTACCGAATTCACACAGATCCTTACCAACAATATTCTGTAGTACCATGGGATTACAATACAAGGATATGGTGTGAATGTTGTGGAAGATATGGACATATAAGTGCCAACTACTTTATAAGGTTTGGAATGAACAACTGAAGATCATGGAGAAATCCTGGTATGGCATGTTTTCATTGTCACAAAGTTGGACACTTGGCTAGAGATTGTAGAGATCAACCTAGAGGAGATATTGAAGAAATAAAAGGCAAATTACAGATGATTTGGAAAAAGAAGGAAATTGTGTCAAATGAAGAAAGCACCTTACCAGCCGAGTTAGGTGCACCTATTCCAAATTAATCAGTAAAGGTATGAAGGGACTGCATTCTCTCAAAGGTTAAATCTTAACAGTTCCTATTTGATCATGCACTTAATTCAAAATCTGCATAGTTAAAGATGCATTAGAAAATTTGAAATTTTATCAAGTCTTTCGGAAGCTTGTCTAGCCGATGAATACAAAAAGACTGGCTACTCGGTAAAAGCATAGAAAGGAAGTGGTACCGAGTGCATTTAATGTCTTTTGACCTAGCTGCATGAAGCCCAATAAGGTATATTGTGTACTTAAAGCTATTGTGCGGTCATTTTACACTTACCAAGTTTTCAAGAGAGTAGAGTAAAGTGAATCAAAGGCGATCAAACCACCTCCTGAGAAAATTCAAAGGTATTTACATCAATCACAATGCATTATGAAGATATTTTACTGATCATGTCAAGTTGTTATTATTTGGTAAGTAGAAAGAATCTACCGTTTGAAAGTCTTCAAACCCTAAGGATCTTTTGCTAGTATTTATCTAAAATCTGCAATGGCACCTAAAATCCAGAATCCTGTTATTGTTGAGAACATCGAAAAGCCCTCACTGAAGTACTCTCTAACTCCCAAAATTGCATCTAAACTAGATGACAAAACTGCATTTTCACTCATTTTAGATAGAGTTTTATTAGTCGAGGATGTGAGATTCTTCACTAAGTGTCGAGTTGAAGAACTAGGTCATGTTGAGATCAAAGACACATATGATGAACTATGTACCAATGGCAAAATGGATAGCAAATATGAACACATCAAAATCAAGGGATTGACTGAAGCCCTAACCTATCCTCGTGTATTTAAACCCCAATGGGTCAATTTTGTTCTAAGAAGAGTTCATGATGACTTCATGTGGCTAGAAGAGAAATCGTTTAAGATCACCAAGGAAATCATTCATTTGATCACCAGTTACCCTATTTATGATCATGCCCAAGCTTAGAAAATGATATCACAGATGGAATTGATAAGTTTAACTGGAGTAGAATCTGATTGTAGAGGACTGAAACTAAACAATGTCACAAATGCAGAGCTAAAGTTTTCCATTAGAGTAATAGGTTATTGTTTCTTCCAATCAACAAGGGAAAACAGTGTACCCTGTGCAGTAGTAGACTTAGCTTATAAAATTGTGAAGAAATGCATGAAAATTGATTTATGTGAGGTATTGTTGAAAAACCTGTTTGAGAATCTCAATACAATAAGGAAGCCAAAGAAGAACAATTTGGCTAATACATTAAAGTTTGGATCACTATTAATATGCATGTTTTTTTATTTTGAGAAATTCTTTCCATCAGTCGGTAAAGTTGTTTGGGAGCTACACCCACCAATCACCCATCAAATTAATGACTTCATCAAGAAGCTAGGTGACAATTTTAATGATATTATGGATGAGTATTTTAGCAAGTTTCAAGAGAAGATGTATAATAGGTACTGAATTCCATCCCATTTAGTAGAGAAATACAAGGATGACATATGTTTTGAAGTGGACACTGATTACTGCTATGTTAATGTTGTGGAATCAAGAACCCAATCCTTACCACCTATGGGTTATGCGACTGATTTTGACATCACACAACAACAGATAGATGGTTCCCTGACATTACCAAGGCATGCTACAGAGCTGAGGTATGGAACATATGAAGAAGTGAAGGAAAAAGTAAAAATGAGCATTGTAGTACCCAAGGCTACAAGGAAGGCAACAAAGATTATTAAGACATTAACGAAGAAATTTGGAGAAGGTTCTTCCTCCACACCTATCAAGGGCACTATAGTAATCACCAAAGAGGAATCTGAAGCCCAAGAGGCAGCTATAACACTGAGCACCAAATTGCCTAAGGGAAAAGTGTTGAAAAGAAAGAAACAGGATACATCAAAAGCATCATTGACTCCTCCAGCAAAGCGACCTAACACAAGAGCATCTGCAGCTTCACCGAGTAAGAAAACAAAGAGTGTTGCCACACCCAAGGTAACAAAAACTTACAAGAAATCTACTCGGAGACTCATTTTGACCAAAGAGTCTAGTGACACTGAATCTGAAGATGCAAGTTAATTTCAGATTGTCAAGAGCAAAAAGGTAAATATACATAGTGTTGAAAATTTTTGTGCTAATCTGAAGAAATATGGTGGATTTGGAGCATTCAGATATGTTAAATATGAATCCAGATCTGATGATGAAAAGAGACAAATAGAAGAAGCTGTCATTTGTACACTATTGAAATTCCTATTGGCCCCACTGGCATTATCTAAATCTCTTCCAAATGAGTTATACTTACATATTGACAATAGTTGGAAGTATGCTATGGATTTAGAGAAACAGATGAGAGAAAGAAGTCTGGTACATCTTTTCCAAGACATGTCGGTAGATGAGATCATCGAACATCTGAAAAACTACCACACAAAATTCCTAGTCAAGCAAAGAGCCTTGAAATTGATGAATGGCCTTTACTTGGATGTAGATAATGAGACCAAAGAAAAATGGCAGGAAATCTTTCGAATCAAGAGTGCTGGTGAGCAAGCTGAAATTGAAATAGTTGATGTCATTGAGCAAGTTCCTGATATCACCAAGCAAGACCCTGCTGACACTATACAAGTAGATGTGGATATCCTGGACACTGTGGCACCTAAATAGGAAATGCATATGCCAAACTGGTATCTAGTGAGTCAGTTTTGGAGCAAGTTCAGCCCTATCCTCCAGTCACTCAATCTACTTCAACTGAGGCCCCTTGAGATACTGAACAAGGGACAGAAGGTCACAAATCTATAGAAGGAGAAAATGCTTCTCAGGCCACTGGGGAACAATCTTCACAAGCTCCTTCTAGCACTAAAAATGTTACATCTGAGACCCCAAGCACTAAAGCACTGAAGGACACAACAAAGGCTACATCAGAGGTTAAAGAAACTGGTCAAAGTGTTTCCTCTACTAAGCAACCTACCAAGGGTCATCAAGCCTCACAAGCCATTGTTCTAGTTCAACCGATGAAAGGTAACGAAAAGAAGATGAAAAAGCATAGTTTCAAATTAGATTTGTCAAAACCAATAGTTTTTCCCAATGTTGATATATCCAAATTAAAAGGGCAAGCACTCATTGAATTCGGTGAACTATGCAAAGCCAGAGCCAAACAGGAGAAGCAAATGGCTATTCAAAAAAAAAGAAAAGTACTTCAGAAGGTGAAAGCACTCTTAACCAACATGCTACTTGGAGCTACAGTAACCAAAGATGCAGCCATCCACATTCAACTGGATGAACTCCTAACCAAGATACAGACATCTAGAGTAGATGCATCTGAATATTTGAGCAAGTTAAAAGACAAGGAGCTCACTACAAAAATGATTGAAGAGGTACAAAAAGCTATTGCCATTGGCAAAGTTAAACTTGTCAAATTTATTACTGAGTTGTCCCCTCAACTCAAGCACATTCTTTATTTATTTCAAAAACTCTATACATTCTCTCTATTCATTAAGGACATCAAAAATAAAAATAGAAGCAATTGAGAAAGAGATCACCGATCTCTCTAATAAGTTGACCACTGAGCCACATTCCATTCAGAATTTTTATACCAAGCTACAACAACTCATGGCTCAACAATTGGAACTAAGGAATGTAGAACACAAGATAAGGATGGACATAATGACACTTCAAAATTATTCCTTCCTCATCTTTCATTCGTCCAAGAGAAGATCAAAAAAGCTACCTCCCTATCCACTTAGCAAGAGGGAAGCACCTTAGATGGACTAATTTCACTGTTAGCTGACATTACAGCTCAGAATTCACCTATGGATAGTGTTAAGGATGCCCTCTCTGCTGCTCTCACTGATGCAAAGACAAAGTACAAATTCATTTTTGACCAGTTGCCACCACCGAATGGTAACTAAGTTTAGATGTTTGTCAAAAAGGGGGAGTGAGTATCATATCAAAGTATACAGGGGAATGTAGTATACAGGGGGAGTATATACCGAGCAAAATAGAGTATTCAAATGTAGAGTCAATTTTGACATAGAACAGAGCAGTGAACCGAGCAGTTATCATGGAACATTGATCACCGATCATGCAAAATCAGAGTTTTGTATAGTATAGTGATAAGGGGAGTATATCTAAATATACTATTTCATTGAATAATGTATATAGTGTCTGTTTAGTCAAATTTTGCAATTATATAGATTTTTGAGCTATGACTTTGAAAGTAGTTTTGTCAAACATCTCAACTAATGTCAAAAGGGGAGACTGTTACTATTTATTAATTTGCCATTAGTTTTATATCTAAAGTCATTCTATATACTCTAGTCGGTTACCTCTACCAAAACATTCAGTCGGTATGCACATAATAGTCGGTTAAAGAAGAAAGTATTCATAGAGCACAGTATACATTGAGTTGTCTACCGAGTAACACTGTATGTCTACCGAGCAGCAATAATGATACACCAAGTTGATATACACCGAGTGAAACGTGTTACCAGATTCATTGAACCTAGACACACATGTGGAAATGTGTTACAAGATTGAGGAACATAGAACCATTACAACATTGGAAATTGCACTTAAGGATTGTGTATGATTTTGAGGTCATCTAACCAATGAAATATTTTGTATGGTTATTCATTCGATAAATCATGTTTGTAAGATCGAAGCAATGAATCAGATCACCGACATAAGAGATCTATTTATACATGGATTGAGATCAGATATATAGTGATAGAGGAAGAGATATTGAGGTGTATGAAGAAAGCACTGAGTGTTATGACTGTTACAGAGACACAGAGGTCACCGAGAATGATTTCAGAGAATAGTCAAAGAACAGAGTAAACAGAAGGGTTTACTGAGTTATTTTATGGGTTACCGAGGTATGCTATAAGCAAGGTAATCTCATTTTGAGCACATGTAATTTTCTATAACATTTCAGATGTAAAGTTGTAGATATTTGTAATGATTTATTATAATATTTTTAAGTTGTAAGAGAAACCTTTAACAGGGTAAAAGAATCTAACAAATTTTATAAATTGTAAAGTGTTTAACCAGGTGCAACATTTAGAATAAGTGTTGTAAAATCCTTTAGCAAGGTAGATCTAAAGATCTTAATACTCCTAACAGGGTAAGCTATCAGAAATAGCTAAGCATGTATCTCTAACCGAGCACTCTTTATTATTGCAGTAGTGAAGTTGTGGGTGCCATCCCCACCATAGTTTTTCTCTCTAACCAAGAGTTTCTACGTAACCAAAATATATGAGTTATGGAGTGAATCATGTATGATTGTTATTTATTTGTTTTAGCTTTATGTTATGTTGCAGCTTTTTTTGGTTTATGCATAACAATAAAGATATTGTTGTTAAAAGGTTTTGGAGTACTGATTCACCCCTCCCCTCTTAGTACATTAGCTTTCCATATTGGGCCTAACACTTTTCTTGTGCGTTGTATAGTGGGACATTCTTGGAACCAAAGGGGAGATTCTTAGAGAAAGATGTCATCAATTTTCTCTTGTAGAGTAGGTCATTCTCAAAACCAGAGAATAGACTATTAGAGAGAAATGAGGCTACTTTTTCCTGGTACAGTGGGTCATTCTTGAAACTAGAGCACAGACTATTAGAGTGAGATGTTTTCACTTATTATTTTCTTATACAGTGGGTCATTCTTTGAACTAGAGCATAGACTCTTAGAGTGAGATGTCTTCACTTCTTCTTTTCTTGTATAGTAGGTCATTCTCAAAACCAGAGCATAGACTCTTAGAGAGAGATGAAGCCACTTTTCTCCTATACAGAGTGATTATTCTCGGAACTAGAGCACAAACTCTTAGAGTGAGATATCACACCTTTCTTAACACTTGTACTATACATTTTATATAGGTTGTAGTGTACTCAGGCATAGACTCCTATGAGGTGCTTGGAACCTCACTTGCACACATAGGCATGAGGTTGGTTGGAACTAATGGTGTTCTCACTCTCCTTCCTTGCATGGATAACATAGATGGACTCTAGGGGCTAGACTTCTGTGTCCTTTCCATGGATCACCTAGTCCTAGAGGTGAGATGTCCATGGTTTTTCTCTTCTTAACCTTTCTTCTTATACATCACCAAAATGTATATTCGTGTCCTCTCTCTCCTTCCTCTCATGAACCCATAGTTTTACTATTTATGGTTCATGGATGATGTAAGCTTTACTCTTTTATGATATTGTACGTATTCATGAGATGGCATTTTATGTTTCAAGATTGATATTAGTTGATTGAGACATTTCTTATATCAAGATCTCTTCGACTATTTGACTTGAGGTCTTAAGATATTAGCTTTTGTTGCATGCCTTTTTATGTGCACTTGCATATGTCTGAGTGAGTTATGATCCCAAGATTGGAGGCTTGGTTCCTTGAGATTAGTGACATCTTATACTCCTTGTGATCTTTCTACACATCTCTTATCTTCATCTCTTTCTTTTTTCTACTTTATCGATAGTATTGGCATAAGCCATACTCCCGCTACAGTGGGGGCTAAATGTAGTGTAATAAAATTGCACCCCTTGCAATGTTGAATACATTTTAGGCCCTTTACCTTTTAAATAATTGGTTAATCCCAAAGACACTGAGAGGGGGGGGTGAATCAGTGTCTAACTGGTAGATGAAATATTTAAACTTATTTGCAATTATGTAACTGAGATTAATGTACCGGTAAACAAATAATAATGCAGTAAAGAGAAACAAAGGAATCAACATCAATGCACACCATAACACAAATATTTTGGCAAGGAAACCTGGTAAGGGAAAAACCTCAGTGGGATTTGTGACCCATAATATTTACTCACTGACCAAATAAATAAATATTACTTAGTACAAAAGGGGCCTGGACATGCAGGAAAGCCAACTACCTAGAGATCACTGCTCAGCAATAAAAATGGAGTCACACTGATGTAAACACAAAAATGAACTCTTACAACTTGCATCAAAATGCTAGATGAGTTTGTTGTTATGCTCTGTCTGATATCGGTTCTGCCTCTACCAAAAACCCTTCTTGGTATGCTATCAAATGATTATGCTTATACAAAATAATCTTCACTCAGCTCTACTTCTTATTCGCTCAAAATAAACACATCAAAATGCATATAAACCTATTTGCTATCATATCTCTATCCTATCTCATATCATCTCTTTCATACAAATGACCTAAAAGAGCTCATAAATATATATGTCTTTACAATAAAACATGTCGGCCATACAATTATTATTTATATTACAATTTATTTCACATAAAAAATACTATTTCCAAGTCGGCCTAGAATGCCAGTATAATCTTCTGCCGGTGTAAACTAGATGCTGATGTGAATAAGATTTGTTGTATCTGCTGATGCCAGTAGGTGAAGTCTATTGCCAATTGAACCTGTGGAACCTTGTTTCCATCATTTAAAACATCCACCATTCTCATTTGAGTGTATAATGCCAACAATCTCCCCCTTTGGAATTCATGGGAACACTCATGAGAAAAATCAAAACTATGAATCCAAAACGGTGAGTGCTCCCCCTGAGCAAATGATCTATTAAGTGTACATTTTTCTCACTATACCACTCCCCCTTTGACATAAATGACAAAGGATGTTAAAAATAAAAATAAAATAAAAAATTTACTTAGAACCCTGAAGTCAGTTGTGTACAACTTGAAAAACATCTGCCAGAACTAAGTTCAGACCCTGCATAAACTTTGTACTGTCGGTAATTATTGTTTCTATTTGCATGACCATTCTAATAAGATAGTGCATTTGTTGTTCTAGTGATCTATCTCCTTGAATTATATCCATTGATAGTGCATTCTGGTGAGTGATTAGATTGTCCAGTCTTGGACCAAGCTTATTCTTCAACTCCTTGGTTTTCATTTTCATTTTTGCCTTTTCTTTTTACCATATATAATCTTCTGCCGGTGTAAACTAGATGCTGATGTGAATAAGATTTGTTGTATCTGCTGATGCCAGTAGGTGAAGTCTATTGCCAATTGAACCTGTGGAACCTTGTTTCCATCATTTAAAACATCCACCATTCTCATTTGAGTGTATAATGCCAACAATCTCCCCCTTTGGAATTCATGGGAACACTCATGAGAAAAATCAAAACTATGAATCCAAAACGGTGAGTGCTCCCCCTGAGCAAATGATCTATTAAGTGTACATTTTTCTCACTATACCACTCCCCCTTTGACATAAATGACAAAGGATGTTAAAAATAAAAATAAAATAAAAAATTTACTTAGAACCCTGAAGTCAGTTGTGTACAACTTGAAAAACATCTGCCAGAACTAAGTTCAGACCCTGCATAAACTTTGTACTGTCGGTAATTATTGTTTCTATTTGCATGACCATTCTAATAAGATAGTGCATTTGTTGTTCTAGTGATCTATCTCCTTGAATTATATCCATTGATAGTGCATTCTGGTGAGTGATTAGATTGTCCAGTCTTGGACCAAGCTTATTCTTCAACTCCTTGGTTTTCATTTTCATTTTTGCCTTTTCTTTTTACCATATATAATCTTCTGCCGGTGTAAACTAGATGCTGATGTGAATAAGATTTGTTGTATCTGCTGATGCCAGTAGATGAAGTCTATTGCCAATTGAACCTGTGGAACCTTGTTTCCATCATTTAAAACATCCACCATTCTCATTTGAGTGTATAATGCCAACAATCTCCCCCTTTGGAATTCATGGGAACACTCATGAGAAAAATCAAAACTATGAATCCAAAACGGTGAGTGCTCCCCCTGAGAAAATGATCTATTAAGTGTACATTTTTCTCACTATACCACTCCCCCTTTGACATAAATGACAAAGGATGTTAAAAATAAAAATAAAATAAAAAATTTACTTAGAACCCTGAAGTCAGTTGTGTACAACTTGAAAAACATCTGCCAGAACTAAGTTCAGACCCTGCATAAACTTTGTACTGTCGGTAATTATTGTTTCTATTTGCATGACCATTCTAATAAGATAGTGCATTTGTTGTTCTAGTGATCTATCTCCTTGAATTATATCCATTGATAGTGCATTCTGGTGAGTGATTAGATTGTCCAGTCTTGGACCAAGCTTATTCTTCAACTCCTTGGTTTTCATTTTCATTTTTGCCTTTTCTTTTTACCATATATAGCCATCTCATGTTCTATGACTGATGTTAGTTCCAAAGAACCAATTATGTTATCCACAATATCATCAATTTCTTTTTGAGTTTTTCTTATCTGATCATCAATATCTTATGTTAGTTGATGTCGTTTACAAGCTTCCCGGTATAATTTTTCTTGAATAGTCTTCTCACTTATCTTGTCTTATGTCTAAATGTTAGCAGAAATAAATTTAGACAATGTGTCCAATTTACCTATCAAGCCAACAATATGATCCACCTTGCACTCCGGTGCAATCATCTGCAATATTGGTAGAGATTCATCGATACCCTTAAATGCTAAGGCATTACATTCTATTATTTTCTTTATATAATCCAATAGTACTTCTGTAACAGTTGTTGGTCTGAAATCCAAAGATGAAGTACTAGGAGAAGTGCTAGGTTCTGCATTATCTTTCTTCTCTTTTCCTAATTTCTTTGTCCCTTCCTCTATTTTCTGTTCAACTACCACTTCCTCTTCCCTATTCACATTCTTATCCTTTTCTAGTTCAAATGCTAGCTATTTTTGTGCTTTATCTGATGGTATCTCAATATCCTTCCGAGTGTCAACTACCTTGATCAGTGAGTTAGAGATTTCAACATTTACAGATTCTATTTTCTTCTCTTCAAAATTTTCTTTATCGATTTCTAAAATAGAGGTATCATTCATTGTAATTTTGATGTCCCGAGTGTCAACCTTCATTGTAAATAGAATGTTTGACTTAGGATAAATTGCATCTGTTCCTTTTTCTTCCTCGAATGTCTTTTCTACATGGTGATTCTTCACTTCTGCCTATCCCTCTACTACTTCTAGTGGTGGTAAGTTATCCTTTATTGTTTACTTAGGAACACCGCCAATCTTATTCTTCCCTTTATCTCCTTTTTGATATACCTTAGTACAAGATTTATAAACTTTTTGCTTTCTTTTTCTACTCTTTTCTCTTTCTCCACAAAGAAAACATCCCATTTGTCTGTTGTTTCATCTACGATTTCCTTTGTCCTGCCAACCATGAGGCTTACTTGCCGGTGACCACTTACAAAAACATTTTTTTTAGCTTCAGCTATCAATTCATCTATTTCTTGTCTAGACTTAGCTGGATGAACAACCAATAGTGCTTCAACCTTCAATTTCTTATCCAATTCCATGATAGACATTCTTTTTGCCTCAAGTCTTAGATATAAATCATTGGAGAGAACATCAATGACTTCAATAAGAACTTTCTTATATACATATCTAAATACAACATTATGCTTTCTTCAATAGTGTACTTATTAGAATCATTAAAAGAGTGATAAAACTTATTCACATTGTTGAGATTACCATCCTAAGTTATTTCATTAAAGAGCTCTTTAGAGGAAAGTGTATCAGATACCTTTGGTTCTAGTTTCTTCTATGCAATCTTCTTCTTCAGATCGCTAGGCTCTCTCACAGCCTGTTCTTTCTTCCTAAGTGTCCTTGTCTTCTTAGGTGATGTATCAGGTGCCGGTGAGGATTTTATCTTCTTCTTATTCACCCTTTTAAATTCAGCAGCCTAGTCACTATCAGTCTCAGATGAGGTAACAATAGGGGAAACATTTGTTACTGGTTGTTGGTCAGATTTTCTTTCTTTAATGCTTGCAACAACACCACTCAACATCAGGTTTCAATAATCCCTTGGTGACATCTTTGACAGATTTTGAAGCATCTTTCAATATTTATCCCTTTTCTTTCTTTGCTTCTGAATAGAAACATCATTCTCTATGGTTTCAGTAATGCCAAAGATCTTTTCAGTAGGTTTTGGTGGGCCATCTAGAAGTATCTTGGCATAAGATTCCAGAATGTTGGTGTCCAGTTCATATCCCATTTCGATTACCCAAACAGTTCTAGGTCTGACAACCTCCATCCATATTTCATCTCTCTTTATAACAAAGTATATCAATTTGTCATATTTATCAACAATACTATGAGGGATTCTTTCCCTTTTCTTCCTTCCGAACCCATGTCAGAAATTGCCTCCTTAATCTATTTTCCAACAGAAATATCATAGGCAAAGTCCCTATGACCTACACCGAGAATCTCCTTTGAGAAGTATAGCATCAAACACATAAGTAAATTCCCAAATTTGAATGTTCCCTTTTTATCACCTTTGATTTTGTCCAAGTTATCTATCAATTCATCTTTTAACCCTTCACAAAGATCAATTTCTGCATTGTTCTTTACCATTTCATAAGCACTATGAATGCATAGAGTGGAAATAGAATTTAGCCTATTTGTATGTGCAAACTTGTAACCAATAACCATGCTAGTATATTTAACATTGTCACCAGTTATGTCACTTACCCTGAGTGATTTGTTATCAGATGTAGCACCAGTTAGATTTATAACATCTTTGTTTGGAATTTTATTCTTCTTCTCAAGCCTTATTTTAGTAGAGGGTACACCTGTAACAACTTTAATTACTTCCCTGGTGATTTTGAAGACAGATTCAAGCCATAAGAATTCACCATGAACTCTACTTAGAACATATCAAATAATTTCATCTTCAAATTCAGGCATATGAAGGATGTCTATGAACCCTAAATCTTCCATAATCTTATGTTCGAGTTTGATTACGCCTTGGTTGTTTGTGATGACTTCCATAAGAATGTTCTTTGTATTCCCAAACCCTAAATCTTCACTATTATAGTGAATGTATTCCCTAGGGTCTTCTACGAATGCAACTCCCTTCAGAATTTTTGAAAATGCTCTAATAGAGTTGTCCATCAAACCTATCTTAGGAATTATCTTAAAAAAATGGCCTAGGACATTTGATATTCTCCACAATAGTAGGGTTTTCTATGAATTCAAGAATGAAAGATGAAGAAGCCATGATGCAAAATAAATACCTTTTTCTATCAAATGCAAGTGAAAACCTTGGATGCCCTAGAAAATCTTTGTTGCTTCGCTTCTTGAATGTCAGTGCTCTACTTCTGTGCTCTTTGAATACTTGAATGCTTGGTGAGTCGAAATGAGAAATTTCAATGCTTTATAGCCAAAAAAGGTTAACTAACAACCACATTAAATGCTTTGTCGGTTTAGTGAATTTCTATTGTAACTCAACATGTGTTGGTAAAGAATGATTATGACTTCTTACCATCATTTGAGGGTAAAGTGCATGATCTTTGATTAGTTTCCTTACCCCTAAGGATTATTCTTTAGTTAGATGAAGAATTTCCTGCCGGTGCAGGATTGCTTTGTTCTATCGGTGCAAAGCTAGATTCATCATTTCTTTGATCTATCTTATTGACCCATTGTTTAGAGAATTCTTGCTTGATTTCATTCACCTTTTCCTTTCCTTTGTCATTAGATCCTCTATTTTTTACCAGTACATTCTTGCTTCTACAAAATCTTGCAATATACCCAATCTTGTTACATGCATAACAAGTTGCATTGTTTCTTTGAATAGATTTTCCATAACCTTTCCTGATTTGAGTTCTACATTGATTAGATAGATGTCCAAATCTACCACAAGCATAGCATTTTACATTCATTATGCAATTATTTGAGTTATGACCATATTTATTGCATTTGGAACATTGACCAATAGATGAGTTTGTATTATGATTATTCCTAAATCTGCATTGATTTGCTCTATGACCAAATTTGTTGCAATTAAAACATTTTCCATTAACTTTATAAGCATTGGGTTGCCTTACCGGTTTGTTGTGATCATGATTATTTGCAGTTCCAGAACTTTCTCCATGTTCAAAATCCAAGTCCAACTATTTCTCCATCAGGTTTTTGACTTTTTAGCATATCATCAAGCTTGTCTGAGCTCTTTTTGAATTTGTGTTTCTATTCATTTGTAGTGACCAACTCACTTTCCATAGAGCTAACTTGTCTCATAAGTTCCTCTTTTTCATGTTGCATCTGAATCAACTCTATTTTAAGCATATCATTTTCATGCCTAAGCCTAATAGATTCATCTACTCTTTCATTAAATCATCTGGCCAAATCTTCCCGATTCTTCTTTCTATCTTCAATATCCTTACATAGTCTCATGGTTAAGTCTTGCATCTCATTCTTCATGTTACTATTCTCTTGTCTTAGTTTCTCTACAATATCTCTGAGAGTTTATTTTTCTTCATCATCTTGTTTTGGTAGTGACTCATGCAATTCTTTTCTCTTACTTTGTGCCATGACCAAGTTTTCTTGCAGTGCTTTGATGAATTCTTGAGCAGATCTGAGTTCTTCTTCCAGTTTGATATTCTTTAATTTTTTTGCATCAAAATCTTCAAGAGCCCCTACCAACTATTGTCTCAAACTTTCCAACGGTACCAGTTCCAAAATTTCCTCAAGTTGGTAGGCTTCTGCAAATAGAGGACCAAGCTCTGATACTAATTGTTCGATAAATGCTTAATCCCAAAGACACTGAGAAAGGGGGGATGGGGTGAATTAGTGTCTAACCAGTAGATGAAAGATTTAAACTTATTTGCAATTCTATAACTGAGATTAATATACCAGTAAACAAATAATAATGCATTAAAGAGAAAAAAAGGAATCAACATCAATGCAGGCCATAACAAGAATATTTTAGCGATGAAACCTGGTAAGGGAAAAACCTTGGTGGGATTTGTAACCCACAATATTTACTCACTGGGCATATGAATAAATATTAATTAGTACAAAAGGGGCCTACACATGCAAGAACACCAACTTCGTTGATCTCACTACTCAACAATAAAAATCAAGTCACACTGATGTAAACACAAAAATGAACTCTTACAACTTGCATTAAAATGCTGGATGAGTTTGCTATTATGCTTTGTCTGATACTGGTTTTGCCTCTGCCAAAAACCCTAGCCAGTATGGTGTCAACTTATTATGCTTATATAGAATAGTCTTCGCTCAGCTCTGCTTCTTATTTGCTCAAAATAAACACATCAAAATGAATATACAACTATTCTCTATCATATCTCTATCCTATCTCATATCATCGCTTTCATACATTTCAAATGACCTACAAGAGCTCATAAATATATTAGTTTTTACAATACAACATGTCGGCCATACAATTATTATTTGCATTACAATTTATTTCACATAAACAATAATATTGCCAAGTCGGCCTGGAATGTTGGTATAATCTTCTGCCTGTGTAAACTAGATGCCGATGTGAATAAGCCTTGTTGTATTTGTCGGTGTCGATAGGTGAAGTCTATTGAAGGTTGAACCCATGGAACCTTTTTGCCATGAATGACAACATCCACCATTCTCATTTGAGTGTATAATGCCAACATTACCTTCACGATATCATCTCCCATGCTTGATCGGGACCAATCTATGCCTCCACCATGCAACTGGGCCTCATTTCCACACTTTAGAACCTATTTAGACCCTATTTCAAGCCCCAATAAAGGGTAGGACCATGGTGTGGCACCCTAGTCATCCTTAGGATAGGGGTACCATGCCCTTGTCCTCTCTCTTTGTGTGGCCCCAAAATAGGTCTATCTGACCCTTGACCCTATTTTGCTCTTTGGGATTCAAACTCTCCAATGTCAGCCTTTGGTGAGATGAATTAATTCTTTGAGGCATGTATAAAAGGGAATTAGTTTTCTAATTTGTAGGGACATGAAATACACGAATGAGGGAATAGACAATAATTCAAGTGGAAGGTATTCATTATCATCATCAAGCATTCAAGTCTTCAAGCATTCATCAAGTCTTCTTTCTTAATGTGTCTTCTTCATTCATCCACTCGAGCAACCTTATAACATTCATTTGCAAGCATGTGTGTGTTAAGGATTTTTTATTTTACATGCCATTTCATGCAACACTTGTTATTACATTCAAGAAGCAAATCAATCATCATCAACAAATTGCAGATCTACAAGGCATACACTTCCATTATTTACATTTTAGCATTTGCAATTACTTTCTTTCAAGGTTGATTTCTCAACTGGGGTTTGGCTAAGGTAAAACCCTATCCACAACCCTTCTCCCCTTCTTTTATGTTTGTAGGTTGTAGGTAGGCACCTTTATTTTCAGATTTGAGCTCCATTTATAGAGGCGGAAAAACCCTATTCGTTTCGTGGATTTTTCGGAGGACCATTTACACTTTCACCACGGTCCTAATAAATTTTCTCCAAACTTGTAGGGAAGATTCGAATCAGTCAAATTAGCTTAGATCCAAAATTACAACATGACCCTAAACTAGTAGCTCCCCATTTCACTCATTTTCTCTCTTTTCCATATACTCAACAACTCAACTTTCCAATTTACAAAAGAGGGTAAATCACGCTTCAACCCTTGCAATCCACTTGGAATTCGCATCCTTGTCTCTCTTGGATTTGGATCTAGTCGATTCAAGCCCCTCTTTTGAATGTAAAGTTTTCCCAAATGAAAAAAAATCCTAGTGACTCAAATTCTCTCTCCTAGGTGGGGAGTCACTAGCGTTCAATTTTTCCACTTTACACATTGTATATCATCAATTCTAATAATTAAGATGCATAAATTAAATAATCATAAAAACACTTTACCTAGATGTCCCTCTCACCAATAAAGTTCTTTGAAAGGGACCTCCTGTGACTAGGACACATTAATCTCTCCGCCCTCATAATGTCTTTGCATAGTAGGCATGGGATGGTGGGGACTAGGATCAGGACCCCTTATAGGGTCCCTCTCCAACCACAATGGAATGCTCAGTGCATCTAGGGCTATGGTTTCATCCTTAGACTGATGAGGAACTACATCTAACTCATCCTCCTTAGCCTCCTCATCCTCCCCATCCTCCTCCTCCTCCTCATCCTCCTCATCCTACCCCTCCTCCTCCTATCCATCCTCCTCATCATCACCATTGTGATATCCCTCTCCTGCATCAGGATCATCTCCATCGCCACCAATCTCCTTCTCTCCTACATCATCATCATGATCATCTGTGTCCTCCTCACAAAGGTCCTCAGATGTATCAAGATCCTCCTCATCACCTGCGTGTCTCCATGGTCTAGGGTTACCTTTAGGGAAGTCTACTAGAAAGATGGCTCTAGGGTATGTCCTACCCCACCATTTGTTATATTGTCGGTATGCATCCACATCATCTCTATAGTTGATCACGATATCCCGATCTGACCCATTTGAATCTGTGATATCAATCTCGTCGCCAGAAGGCCTTGAAATGGTTCCCAATGTTGGAGTCAAACGTGAGTGCAGGATATACATAGGAACATCTATAGGGATAGACTTTTGAAACTCAAACTATTGCTGGACTCGATTGAAGTAGAATGGGACTACAATGTGGTTGTATCATCCCACTAGTAGACGACTCCTCTATAGGCAAAATAACTACCTTTGTATATTCGCCCACATGCACATCCTAAGGTAGGGTCTCCATCTGATAACCTTTGTTGTCAATCTGTCAAATGTCACTCTCCAATGTAGCAAGTCTTCGAAGTGCCACTCATGATGAGAGGATATGCGAACACCCTAGGCTACTCTGGAACTAAATGAATGGGTACTCCAGTAGGTCTAGTGCATGTAATGTGCTTGAATATCTAGATCTGTATTAGTGTGCAGATCATCAGGCTACATCCTTGTCCAAATACATACTCTCCTAGGTCATGATACAAGCAAGCTAACATTCTCCACCCCTAGGAGAATACCATCCTATGTCTCTCCATAGCTCTAACTACATACACGAGTCCTCCATGCGTATGAGTGTTGTGCCCATTAGGGCACATGGATAATATAATAGTGACAATCATCAACCATCTCACTAATAGAACCGCACCAGTGGTATGTAGGAGCCAACCAATCATGATGTGGCCCCTTGTCTCAGTGGGTATCTCTCTCCCAATGCAGTAGACCTGCTCCCCCCTGTAATCGGTAGCGGTATGGTTTGCTTGGTATCTTACTGTCTCTCCTATGATGGGAAGATGAAGTATGTGATATACATCCTCAAGTGTGATCGTCATCTCCCCCATAGGTAAAAGAAAGGTGGAGGTATCCATGTCCCATCTCTCCATCAGTGCCATCAGCATCATGGGATGGAACTTCATGGTAGGCATGGTCATAATGTACCATAACCCTACTAAATGCAACAACTCCCTATCATCTCGTGAAAGTCGCAAAATCAGACTTTGAAGGCTCCACAAGGTGTGGCCGGCAGTGTGCTCATAGATATACAGAAGATTCTATAAGGTGAAACAATCAAACCATCAGTAATTAGTCATCAATCGTCATCATCTATTCTATGCATTTGATGCCTAATCTCGTGCAACTCTTAGTCACTCCGGGCAGGGATGAGGGTGCCTTGAGTGAACCAGGGCACCCCTTTGGGACTAGGGTTCCTTGGGAGTACCAGGGTGCCCAAGTGGGACTAGAGCGCCCTAGGAGAACCAGGGCACCCCTGTGGGACCAAGGCACCATAGGAAACCATGCTGCCCAGATAGGGGGAAATGTGCAAGATCAGATGCTGACATCATCAAGATGAAAAACAATGCAAACGGAAAAGTAAATGATGAATCAATGGTCGGTCAAATCACCTCATCGAGTGGTCTCCTGGTCAACATGGTCTGGCATAGGATCTCCATCCACGTGGGTTTCTCAGGTCGACATCGAGGCATGATGACTGATGCATGGGCTCCTCTACAATGAATAGTGTCGAAAGTCAAAATGTGACAAATAAGAGTGTCAGTTTCATATTTATGAGGTATGCACTTTTTTCATTTTATGATTTTAAGTTAAAAACTCTAATTTCATTGTTTTCACTTAATCTATCATAACTTGAGCTAGGGAGCTCTGATTTTGCACCATCGGTGGCGTTGGAATCGTGAAATCTCTCTCTTTCTTCATATTCATTCCATAAAGTGCTTGGACGTACAATAAAGCCTTATTGAGAACATAATTTCATCAAATTCTACATCACAATTTGACATGGTAAACATGATACCCTATTTCACCTCACTAATAAGCAAACCGAAATAGGGGGGCATATAGCTACCCACAAATTTCATCACCTTCCTTAGTAAGCATTATGTGATTTTATGATCTAACATGTGGTTTTGTAGGGTGTGGTTCCTAATTGTGTACTACAGATACCGTTGGGGGCTTCGGCTGACAACTTATGGATATATCCTTTTTCAAAATAATGTTTACTTTTTTGTACTTTAGCTCATATGCACGTAGTGTGATATGACTGCTAAAGTGGGGGCTAAATGTAGCATCATAAATTGTACACCCTTTCTAGGGTGGTACAATTCCACACTTGGTTTAGAAACCACCTTAGTTTGTTTTGCATCTTACATTTTCAATTCCTTTAAGAATCTAATTAATGAATTTAATTAAATCTAAAGTCACATTTCGTCACTCCCCACATCATAAAATTGGGCCCTTTACCCTAAGTGTTGCCCCCTTTTTTTTATTCCTCCAATTAATCATTTAATCATAAATCCTAATTATGTCGTATTTTGATTTTTAAGGCCCGATTTTGCATGTCAAAACATCTCAGAATCAACTGTAACATTAGGATCCACTCTAATATCATCATATCTAACAACCCTGAAAATTTGGTGAAAATTTGGTCGAACATTGTGCAAGTGCAACACGGTCCCCGACATTTTTCTTGAAATTTCCAAAGTGCAATTCTATGATATTATAATGCTTAACCCCAAAACATTGGTGGGAAATTTAAATCCTAGGTCAGCCAAAAGATGAAATTAAGATCTAGGGTTTCATACATAAGAGCTCTCTTTCTTCATTTGAAGGTCTAAAGAAATGGAATCTCAAAAACCTTTGGGACCGATTATAAGGAGCCTTCTATGTAGCGAAAGAGTAGATAATTAGAGTCTTCAAAAAAATTCAACAACACCTATCAAGCATTCATCAATCATTCTTTCATCAATTGGGGACTTTTGAAGATATGGGAAAGCAATAGGAGATCATCGACTAAAGATTGGCTTGTACCTCTCCCTTGGGGTTGGTTATGATTTCATGTTATTTCCATATCTTTGTATGAGCTTCATTATATCAATTTTATTTACATTCATGCTTTAGATCACTTTGTATCATTGATTTAGAGCATTTACTCTATCAATTATAAGCAATTAGGGTTTACTCTTAGGGTTTCTCTAGATTGTTTACTCATCTTAGGATCTTGCACACACACAAGGTTCTTGCACACACTACTTTACTATACAAATCAGATATTTGTTGAGGTGGATATCACCAAGATATGGGTTTGACTAAGGTCAAACCCCATATAACCACCCAAAACCCTATTTTCAGCTACAAGTGTAGAGTTGGGATTTGGGCGTCGTTGCAAGTTTAAGGTTTGACAGAGTGCACAGGGACTATTTCAGAGGAAAAAATCAATAGAAAACATAGGGACAAGGGCGTGGTGCCTTTCTTCTTCTCACGATAAGGGTGTGGCACCCTGGTCCTCCCAGAAGCGGGCAAATTTTGCCAGGACAACAAGTTTCAATCTTCATATCCCAGCTTGATAGTTACAACTATAGGCTTGCAGAATCAAGATAGTGGCACAACACCTTGGTCCCATAGATTTTTTATCAGATTTTTGGTATAGGTGCACATCTGAATTTGTTTATTAATCTATACTTTGCAGCAATATATCAATTATTCTCAGCTCTACATTTCCAGATTAGGGTTGTTTATGCATACTTGTATTCTAGGTTAAATTATAAAAATCTACACTTTTGCATCACTTCTTCCTCTCATTTGTAGCAAAGGAATAGAAACCCTAAGAGGTATTCCTTGGCTCTCTCTTCCTCACAAGAAGTATACAAAGTGTGTTATCTCTCTCGGCTCTTTCGTATTCCACAGTGTGTACATGAGAGGGGGATTAGGACTTGTTTTCTTAGTCTCACTTTTTCCCCTTAACAATAATAAATTGTCATTGCTTGGGTAACCTCCCCAAGAGTCTTCTTAAAAAAGGCTTGAAGATATGTCATGGACATCCTAGGAGACAAAGTTTTCTATTAGACTTCTGCATTTGAGGAAAAAGTTTCGTATCCTGGATCCCTTTGGATGAGTAATACATCTTAGGAGGTTTTGAGACTCCCCAAATTTTATATAATTTGTGATCATCATCCTAACCCATCTTGCTTTGGGATCTTTAAGAATTTTCCAAACCAACTTTTCTCCCAAAACCTTATTTTGAATTTGAAGATTTTGTACTCCTAAGCCTCCTAATGATATTGGTTTGATAGTTTTGTCCCAAGCTATTAGAGAAATTTTATTTTTTTCTTCAATGTTCTGCCAAAAGAAGTTCCTAGTCTTATTTAAGATAAATGAATTCACACCTTTCAAGACAACTAGATAAGACAATAGGTAGATTGTGAGGGTTGAAATGACTACTTGAAGAATAACCAATCTGCCCACCTAGGAGAGCCACTTCCCTTTCCAAGAATTGACATTTTGGTCCATTTTAATTTTTAAATGATCCCACAGATTTGACTTTCTCACTCCCTTGTCTATGGGAATTCCCAAGTATATGCAAGGTAGGTTTCCTTTTTGGCAATTAAAGATTCTTAAGATCCTATTTTCCAAACACACTGAGGTGGAGAAAAAGTAGATTTCAGAATTTTCTTTGCCATTCCCATAGGAATCTAGAAGCTGTTGTAATTGGATTGCTTCCTTGACCTTTGCTACACCTAGAAGGAGATTATTATCAGCAAACTACGGGTGTGTAGCAACAAAGGGAGTAGTAATTTTGATTCCTTCTAGTTTTCTACTAGAGTGTTTAGAATTGATGGCTCTTTCTAATGCTTCTACCATTATTATGAAGAGAAAAGGAGAAATTGGATCTACATGTCGGATATCCTTTGAAGAGGAAAAGAAACCCTCTGGCTTACCATTCACAAGAATAAAAAACTTAGGTGTTTCTATGCATTCAAAGATACAATCGATCCATTGCTAACTGAACCCAAATGCCTGCAAGACATTAAATAGAAAACGTCAGTCCACATTATCATATTCTTTGAAAATATCCAATTTCACTATCATACCTAGTCTATTTGTGTTATGCGGAGTATATATTTCTTCTTGAGCCACAATGACACCATCTAGGATTGAGAGCCTGGGAACAAAGCCTGTTTTCTCTTTTGAAATGATGTTGTCCATAACAGGTTTCAATCTATTTGTCATAACCTTGGAGAGGATTTTGTAGATAGTGTTGTAATATGGTGAAAAATGATGAGGGGAGATCAAGTGGAAAGCTTTACTCCCCTCAAAAGAGGAATGAAAGTTTCACAAAGGACTCGCTTCAATTTTTCACACATTACATTCAAAAGAGGGGTTGAATTCACTAGATCCAATCCCCAATGGTAAGGGATTGAATACTAAGTGAATTACAATAAATTTGGAAAGTATTAGGAAAGTAAATTAACCCACTTTCATAGTAGACTAGTTGAATTAAGAAAATTGAGACTACGTGCAAAAATGAAAAAGAAACGATTATAGCTGGAGATAGAGATGCAGGATAAAGTTGTGCACCTAGAATTAGTAGTAGAATGTCAATAAAAACCTTTCGTAGGAGACTAGTTGAATTAAGAAAATTGAGACTAAGTGTAAAAATGAAAAAGAAACGATTATAGCTTGAGATAGAGATGCAGGATAAAGTTGTGCACCTAGAATTAGTAGTAGAATGTCAATAAAAATCTTCCCTACAAATCTGAGCAAAAGTTGTAGGGACTATGCATAAGTTATGCACGGTCGTTCGAAAAATTTGCATGTCAAAAAAGGTTTTTTCGTCTCTAAAAATGAAGTCTAAATCTGCAATTACAGCCATGCACCTGCAACCTACACATAAAAAACAGAGGGAAATGTTATTGGGAATGGGGGTTTTCCTTCAAGTCAAACCCCATTTTTGAATTAACCAAGTGGTTGTAAAATATTACAAGTAAATGAAAGGAAATTTGTGAAGTAAAATCCACATCAAGAAGGGGATGTAATTGAAATGTTGATACCTTTGTAGATGAATTTACTTGAATGGGTATGTGGAATAGGATGTCTTGAATGTTGATAAAAATCTCCTCTTCAATGGTTGAATCCTTGTCTGGAATGCAACACCTAGCCTTGAAAGAAGACGCCAAATGCTCAATATTTGAATGAATGCTTGAATGCTTGCACTTGATTTCACTTATGATCCACCTTATTTTTCACTTATGATCACTTATTCAAATAGGAGGGGAAGTGCTCATTATATAATTTCTAATTAGGGGTTTTTAGGTAATTTCTCGTCTTAGGCCAACATAGGAAAAAATTTCCTGCTCAACAATTGACAAGCCAAATGCAAGGGGGGACCAAATGAGGCCCAAAATAAGTCCAGGACAAGGGCTCCATGCCTCCATCCCTAGAGGATAGGGGCACCACATCCCTATTCTAGGGGGACAAGGGTGCCATGCCCCTATCCTACCCTAATTTAGGACAAGGAACAACAAAAAGGCAATTCTGAATGGTGAAAAATGCAAGTTTATGACCTCATGAGGATGTTTGAGGTCTTTGATCAGGCTTAGGGATTCATTTGCTAATGTGAAGACCCAAATGCAATCAAAAATTGCAAGGGTTGCAATTTTTTGATGCTACATTTATCCCCCTTTCTAGCGAGACTATAAGCATACACCAATACTACCAGTAAAGTATAAGGAGACAAGATTGAAAGACTTTCACCACATCAAGGAGGCAAGATACCCCAAGCCCCAAGTGGAATAAGGATCTTATGACTTCAATTGACAAAGTAAAAGGGAAGATCAGGAGGGAGAGAACTGTGATTACAATTAGTAAGGTTCCCCTCACTATGAGTCATTAAAATAAAGGGTACCAAAAATTACTTATTAACTTTAAGTATCAAGAAAGAAAATATGAGCGAAGTGTATGCCCCCATGTTAAAGCAATCACACACACCTTATCGAGAGCGATTTCTTTAACGTAGGATACATCTAAGAAAGAGAAAGAGAGGGAACACGTTATCGTGAGGATTTAGCCCCCAATCAAGGAATAAACCCAAGGATAATGAACACAAACCACAAAGCATGAGGTGGCTTCATTTTCCTCGGGGTCAGTATGTTGTATGATAAATCATGTATATCATGTACATATATGCATATAATAGTTTTCATTCCCCAAATAAATGAAACCACCTTGGAAGAAGGGAACACATGTGTCTTTTTAGTCAAAATGAAAGAGACCAAAAGAGATCTCAATGCTTTGCATCCTCCTCAAGTAGACATCACTAGGGACAACAAATAGAAGAATAGGGATACACATTGAATAATGGTCACAAAAGAGAAAGAAAGGAGAGAGGTAGAGGATCTATGGTACCAATGCAACTAGTCTAGCATGACATCCACCTCTCAATCTTACTGATCATTATTTTGGGAAGGTGGGAAAAACACTAGAGGAGCAACATTGAGCACAATAGATGGAGCTATCACAATATCCAAACAAGGAATATGCTCATGCACAAGTCACTTTGTTCCTTTCTAGGAGACAAAATTAAGGGTTTTGAAAATTCTACAAATAAATGATTGTCAACATCAACGTATTCATATTCACTATAGGAAGCATTAGGAGTTGTATTGTCATCATGAATAACATTTTCACCCATTTCTTCATCAAGATTTATAAAAAAGAGGAGCTCTAACATGAATAGCAGTAAAACCATCATATGTTTTTTGTAACTTATGATTTGGAGACTTAGGTTGAATATCTTTCTTAGGAGAAAATGGAATCATGTACACTATTGGTGCTTTGGGAGATTGAATAGTTTGAGAAACAACTTCACGAGCTCTAGCATGATATTTTTGTCGATGTTCTCTTGCACAATGATTTTGTCTAGTCTTGACAGAAGGCTCAGAAGACTAAGGTATATTCGTTGAAGGAGGAATGTTCTCATCTTTGATAGTTGGATATTTAGGTTGAGTTATTTTAGGTTGGACAAGAGGAGAGACAAGTCTCTTCTCTCTATAAGAGGAAGGAGGTGGAACTACACCATATAAAGGAGGAATGTTTGGTTTAGGAAGGAGACCAGGTCCATCATGAGGAGGAGGTATAGGTCTAACCTTAGGAGGAATATTATTGTTCTTTTTAGGAGAAGGCATAGTCTCATCCATAGGAATAGGTTGAGAATCTTCCTTAGGAGGAAGATTAGTTCTATCCATTATGAGAATAATTTCAACCTAAAGAATGATGGGAATATCAAGAGTTGGAGTTCTAGGTTGGCTTAAGGAAAAAATCATATCTTTCTTCCATTTTTGATAAGATTGAAAGAGACCATCACTTCTTGGTGGAAGAGATTCAAATTGTTGAGGCCAAAATTAATCAATAGGAACACCTGGTCTTCTTTAAATTTGTCGAAATAAGCTATGGTTAACAATTATGATTTCTCCATTGTGGGGAAATTTAAAACACTTATGGATTGTAGAAGCAATAGCTTTCATGGAAGATAGCCAAGTGTAGCCTAACTTAGCATGAAATTGTTCAAATGAAGGAATGATAACAAAGTTGACATCTATATATTTAGTATAAACCTCAATAGGAAATGTGATAGAACCAATAGTAGGACAAGAAAATCAAACAAATAACTTAATGACCACAGTAGTATCATCATAGATTGGTTGATACAAATGTAAAGTATAAGATATTCTTCAGTGATGATATTAACCATGCAAGAGGGATAAACAAACACACCACGACAAGGTTTTCCTTGGATCTTAGCAACTATGTATAAACGGCCATCGGGTTCCCTAATGGCCTGACTAGGATCAAATGTGATACATGGATCCTTAGGCGTTTCTTATTTCTCGACCAAATTAACCACATTTTAAGTTATAAAAGTGAAATCAGTGGGGGAGAAAGAGGTATGTTCAGTCTCAATCATGTTATAGGTATGAAAGGGTAAAGGATCAGTAAAAATATTAATATTTTGATAAGGAGGAGCTAATGATTTGTTTCCCTTATCATTAACACCTATCACAGATATAGTATTATTATCAATCAAGTCTTGAATTTTACATTTTACTTGAAAATATTTTTCAGTATCATGACCAGGTTGACGATGAAATTGACAAAAAGAATTATTATCAATGTGAGGTGAAGTTGCCTTAGAGGGGTCTACTAGTTTTATTAGAGGAAGTTTGATAGCATTTCTTTGTAAAAACTAAGACATGATGCTATACAAAGATTCATTCAAAGGAGTAAATTTTTTCTCTTTTGAAAAAAATAGAAATAGGAGGCACACCTGTTGCAGCATTCACATTGTTTTTATTGATGGTGCCATTGAACTTGATGAAGATTTCGTTTGGTTTGAACTTCACAAATGGTTGTTGAGCACTCTCACCTTTATCACTCGGAGCCATAGGAGTAGATTGCTCCATTTGACTCATAGTCAGTTGATAATTGTGAAGTGTTACACACAACTACGGAAAGGAAGTAAACTCGGACAAGAGAAGTTTTACCATAGAATGTATTTTTACAAATTAGAAATGAAAATGTTTTCAATATCCTTATTAGGCACTAGAAAAGAAGTTTGAGAACACAAATGCTTGTATCTACCAATGAAATCAGTCACTTTTTCTTTAACACCTTGTTTACAATGCATTAAATTAGTCAAAGTGATTTTAGGGGTTATGTTGTTTTGAAATTGTTGAATAAAAGCATTTGCTAATTGTTGAAAAGAAGTAATAGAATAAGAAGGAAAATAGAAATACCATTGTAAAGAATTATCTCTTAACGTTCTAGTAAACAATTTGGCAAGAAATATTTGATCATGAGCAAAGTCCGTATGCAAAGTTTGGAATACTTTGACATGTGTTAAAGGATCACCTTTTCCATTATAGAGTTTCAATTGAGGGACTTCGACATGTTTAGGAGGGACAACTCTAACAATATCAAGAGAAAGTGGGCTCGCGACATCAAATGTGGGCACACTAAACTTGAATTGACTCATTGAACTAATATGTTCTTTCAATGAAGACATAATTTGAGAAAGGTTATTAATGGTTTCTTTCATTGAAGAATGTTTGTTAGACATGTTTGATTGAGAAGGTGGTGTAATGTTATTGAAAGAAGGCATTGATTCAGAATAAGGTGGTGGGACACTATGGTAATTAGTAATAGGTGATGATTGAGTAGGAAATAAGACACTAAAAGGAGGAGTAAAATGATTGAATGAATTTCCCCCTTGTATCACATTGATTGGTTGAGAGACAATAGGAATAATCATTGAAGTAATCGATAAAGATGGAGGATTGAATGAAGAAGAGGGATAGTCCCAATGACTAATGGTTGTAGGCATGACATTTTGAGTTGAAGTAACCATGATGTTCGAAGTGAAAGTAGGAATACTATCCATAGAAGTGGTCAAAGGAATAGAATGATTGATCTTTGTAGGAGGTTGTGAATAATTTAGATTCTCAGAACAACTCTTCATATGCATAACATAAGAATCAACAATGTAAGAAATACCACGCAATATATCAATTTCATTATTATCTCTTTGAATCATGTGTTTTATAACTTGAATTAATGGAAGAGCTTCACTATTATGATATTCTTATTGAAACTCTAGTCAAAGTTTCTTCTTCATCATGAGAATTATCAATTGGGTAGGTAGAGATGTTATTAGAATGGGAAGAATTAGCAATGTCCTCATTTTAGAAGTCACCCAAATTAGGCTCCATCTCTTCAGGAATTTAACCTTGGGAAGACTTAATTCTAATGTTTCATCTAACGGGGATAGCATATGTAGGAAAAATAGTTGTAAAACTCACGCACTAAAGGGAAAATTTGAAATTTGAATTTGAATTTGGAATTTTGGGAAGAAAGTTTGCAAAATTGAATAAGACAATATTCAAAAAAATGATGACTATACAATTTGAACTTTGTGGAAAGAAGAAATGACCTAATCTCCAAGAAAGATTAATAATTAATAAAAAGAGATTGATATTTAAAATTAGGGCCAATGGGATACCACTTAATTTCAAATTTAAAATTGACAAAATTAAGATCTTAAAATTAGGGTAGATTATAATTAACCACTTAATTTTAAATGTTTCCTTGAAAGTTGCAATGTTGAAACTGGGAAGTGTTTACGATTTTAGAGGGATCAAAATTTGAGAAAATCGACCAATTTTATGGATTTAAGCAATTAAATACAATCATAACAGTTTCCCAAAATTTTGGGAAAAAAGCTAGGGACCATGCATAAGTTATGCACAGTCCTCCCAACTTTTTTCGGAAAATTTCAAGGATGAAAGCTATGATGATTTGAGAGATAACCCCCCAAAAAAGATTGATTTTACGATCTCTAGATAGGTGAAATTAAGGTTTGAATGTCGAAATAGGACCCTATTATGGTTTTTAGAAAGATAAGAAATTGAATTGCAATTTTGAAACAGGTCAAACTTAATGGATAGGGCCACCTTAAATAATATTTAGAAAACTAAAATTGGTTGAAATTGATTGAAACTTGCATAGAATCTAATTGAATTTGACAATTAGGGTTTTAGGACCTAACTGCTGAAATTTGAAATTTTGAATTTTGGGAAAAGGAGGGAAATTGAAAATCTAAATTTTAGGCAAGAAGACAAGTTTAAAAATAGTCACAAATCTGAAAATTAAATGTAAATCCAATTTTTGCACAAGTTCAAGTTGATGTCTGAAAATTAGGGTTTTGACAATTAACCACTTAATTTTGTAAATTTGATTTGCAAATTGAGCAAGACAATGGAAGAATCAAATTTGACAAAGAAATATAATTTTCATATCTAAGACAATAGATAACAATTTTTGCAAAATACAAGTTTAATTTTGACAACTAGGGTTTTGAATGAATTAACCACTAAGTTTGTGTAAATTGCAAGAAAATTAAATTTGTAAATGAAAAGTATGCAATAATTTTCAATGTAAAGCATGTAAGATGTCAGGTTCACCAAAATGTAATATGGTGAAAAATGATGATGGGAGATCAAGTGGAAAGCTTTACTCCCCTCAAAAGGGGAATGAAAGTTTCACAAAGGATTCCCTTCAATTTTTCACACATTAAATTCAAAAGAAGGGTTGAATTCACTAGATCCAATCCCCAATGGTAAGAGACTGAATACTAAGTGAATTGCAGTAAATTTGGGAAGTATTAGGAAAGTAAATTAACCCTCTTTTGTAGTAGACTAGTTGAATTAAGCAAATTGAGACTAAGTGCAGAAATAACAAAGAAACGATTATAGCTTGAGATAGAGATGTGGGATGAAGTTGTGCACCTAAAATTAGCAGTGGAATGTCGAGACGATGCTTCCCTACAAATCTGAGCAAAAGTTGCAGGGACCATGCATAAGTTATGCACGGTCCTTTGAAAAATCTATGCACCGAGAAGGGTTTTTTTGTCTCTGGAAATGAAGCCTAAACCCGCAATTACAACCATGCACCTACAACCTACACATAGAAAAGAAAGGGAAATGTTGTTGGGATTGGGGATTCACCTTCAAGTCAAACCCCATTTTGGAATTAACCAAGTGGTTGTAAAATGCAACAAGTAAATAAAAGGAAATGTTTGAAGTAAAATCCACCTCAAGAAGGGGATGTAATTGAAATGTTGATACTTTTGTAGATGAATTTTCTTGAATGGGTATGTGAAATAGGATGTCTTGAATGTTGATAAAATCTCCTCTTCAATGGTTGAATCCTTGTCTTGAATGCAACACCTGGCCTTGAAAGGAGACTTGAAATGCTCAATACTTGAATGAATGCTTGCACATGATTTCTCTTATGATCCACCTTATTTTTCGCTTATGATCGCTTATGCAAATAGGAGGGGAAGTTCTTATTATATACTTCCTAATTAGGGTTGTTGAGGTAATTTCC
The DNA here is from genome assembly GCF_030272615.1 of Cryptomeria japonica. NCBI lineage: Eukaryota > Viridiplantae > Streptophyta > Pinopsida > Cupressales > Cupressaceae > Cryptomeria > Cryptomeria japonica. The sequence continues at coordinate 65,990,564 of NC_081408.1, read as the reverse complement.
CATCTTAGGCCGACATAGGAAAACTTTTCCCGCTCAACAACTGACAAGCCCAATGCAAGTGGGGACCAAAGGGGGCCCAAAATAGGGTGAGGACAAGGGGGCTATGACCCTATCCTAAGTGGAAAAGGATGCTATGACCCTATCCGAAGAGGAAAGGGGCACAACGCTCTTATCCTAGGGGGATAGGGGCATCATACCTCTATCCTGCCCTGATTTAGGACAAGAAACAACAAAAAGGCAATGTAAAATGGTGAAAATTACAAGTTTTTGATGTCATGAGCATGTTTTGGGTCTCTGATCAGGCTTAGGGATTTGTCCGCTAATGCAAAGACCCAAATGCAGTCAAAAATTGTGAGGGTCACAATTTTATGATGCTAAAAGTGTTGCAGAGGGAGATTGGTCTAAAGTCCACCAAGCGAGTAGCTTTCTCCTTCTTCAGAATAATTGCTAAGAATGTATTATTTATCTCTTTTATAAGGTTACTTGATCTTCTAGAAAATTCCAATGCCTCCACTAAGTCCAACCCAACAATCTTCCAACATTTCTTGAAAAAACCAGTTGGAAAGTCATCTAGCCCAGGGGGCTTACCCGAGGGGAGTTGATTCAATCCAATAGTCACCTCTTCTAGGGTAAGTCTCTCATTAATCTTCTTGTTCTAGTCCTCAAAGATTATTTTTGGAATCAAAGGTAAAATTTAATTTCCTCATTTAGATCTGAACTCACTTCATTATTAAGCAGCTTTGAGAAGAAGGAAACAATTTCTTTTCTATTCTCTTTTCTTGTCTCCCACTTGAAGCCAATTTTCTCTAGATTTCTACTTCCAAAATATTTTTTCTTTAGAGAAAATATCTTCATACTTGAATAATAATTGTTTCTCCTGCTTGAAGGTGGATTGATTCATGCCATCCTTGATGATTCTTTCATTTGTTGCTTCGAGCTGATCTTCTAAGTTCTTTTTGGTAGCAAAAATGTTTTTAAAATGTGTGGCATTCCACTAGAGCAGCTTCTTCTTAACATGTTTTATCTTGGACACAAAGCAGAGTAATCTCAATCCCTCAAAGGATCCTTCTTTCCACCATTTCTCAATCATTGATAAGAAATTAGGATCTTTCATCCACATATTTTCAAATCTGAAGGGCGATTTTAAACCATCCTTATCCATCTGTAGGGTGAGAAAAATAGGAAAGTGATTGGAGCTAGAGCATGATAGAATGGAGCATTCTAGAGAGAAAGGGAAAGAGGGGAAGTCCCCCAGCCAAAAGAATCTATCTATTTTCTTAGCTATGTTGCTGAAACCTTTTCTCTGGTTGTTGCAAGTAAAAGTGCTATCCCCTGAATCAATATCTAATAACCTTTTTCTATCAATCTAGTCATTGAAGTCCTACTGAGATCTGCCAAATCTATTGATGCCACCCTTTTTATGCTGAGAGTTTCTGATGGCATTAAAACCTCCTCCAATGAAGAGATATTGGTCTAGTAGTTGGGATATCACACCATCTAGGGCAAACCAAAGACTATGTCTGCTAAGAGGAGATGTTGGACGATACACATTGAGCAAGTTAATGGAGACATTTGATTGAATGTGGGTAACGTTTGTAACCTGACATTTTTTGTTAGAAGAAACTCCCTCCACATGAACAAAGGAAGGTTTCCATACTATCAAAAGGCCCCCTGATGCACCTTCTGTAGACATTGCCACATGTTGAGAAGCCTAAAAATAGGAACTTATACTAGACTCAAATGTCACCACTTGCTGATAATCTAATTTAGTTTCCTGAACTAAAGTAATATCTACATTGACCAAGAGCATTCTTTTCTTGACCACCCATTTTTGGTTAAGGGCACTAAGGCCCCTAACATTTCATGATAATATTTCCATTTATGTTCAAGAAGGGGTGTCCCCTTCCCTACTTTCCAAAGGTCAGTGATCTTGGCTTTATTCTTATCTTCTCCATCTATGACTAATTTTTCATTGAGAATTTTCCTCCCCTCTTAGGAGATGTTAAGCCATAGTCCGACTTCTCTTTCCCTTCTATCATTTGCTTGAGACCTGTTGTGATCATTTCACACATCGCCCCATTAAAAATGGGGACCCCCTCTTTTTGCTTTTGTTTTGCCTGTTCTTCTCTCTGCTTTTAGGGTTTTGAGTAAGTGAGTGAGTCGTCTGGACTAGGGTTAAGCCTTAGGGTTTCCTTTGATGTTTTCAGGCCGAAGTCTAGTCCAATTTTGAAAAATTATTGAGCGTCCTCACGTAGATTGCAATTTTGAAATAAGATGAGCTTGCCAAGAGGTCAAGTGTGTCTCAGGATGAGTCCAGTCAAGATTTTGAGGGCAAATTCAAGTTAGGTCTAAGTGATAGCATTTTGATGATTAAATTATGCATTTTGTCTAGGTGAATTTTGATCAAATTTTGGAAGTAAGGTAACCAATTCCTGGCCTGGGAGATGACCTAGCCCTGCCTGATGAAGTGATCTGAAGACCTAGATTTTGATATTTCAACTCCAAAAGGGCAAAATCGCTCCTGTCCCTCTCCTAGGGACCAGGGCGAAATTGATATTTTGTGCAATTTGGTTATTGACTTGTTTTATTTGCCTTTTGCAGGGTCGCCAGGAGAGAAAATCGAGTGTGAATTGAAGATTTTGAAGATTTTGGGACTCAAAATGACAAGTTTTTAAGGTTTAAAGCCAAATCGCTCCTGTCCCTTGCTGAAGGACCAGGGCAAAATGGCTTATTTAGATCATTTTGGCCCTTAGTGGATCGAATGGAGGCATCAAGGACGCGATGAAGGACGAAATGAACATAAAGAAGTATCAAGACTTGGTCGTTGGCAATGAAGGGTTGAAAATTTGACCTTGAGGACAAAAAATCGCTCCTGTCCCTCACTGAAGGACCGGAGCTTGATTTTCAAATTTGCACTATCCTTGCAAGACCAGGACAATTTTATGATTGGAAGAGATCAAGAAGAACATGTTTTGTCCATTGAATATACTTTGAGCGACCAACTAGCAAGGAAACATGCTAAGATTACAAAATCGCTCTTGTCCCTCACTGAAGGACCAGAGCTTGAAATCCAAGTTCGCCTTATCCTTGCAAGATTTAAATGATTTTGCGATTTGAGAGGATCAAGGAAAGTACATTTTGCTCATTGAATATAACTTGGATGGGCCACAATGGAGAAAATCGATCCAAATTGACTAAGGCGCTCCTGTCCCCCTCTCAGGGACCAAGGCGAATTTCAAAGCTAGCTCCTGTCCCTCTCCTAGGGACTAGAGCGATTTTCCTTCAAGACAAGTTTTTGGCCAAGGTAAAGCGAATTTCAAGCTTGATATGAAGGAAAGAGGGCATAGTCATTCCATTGAAGATAATTTTGAAGGTTGCAAGATGCAAAGTGAGCCCATAATTGCCAAAGCGCTCCTGTCCCTCTCCAAGGGACCAGAGCAATTTCCTCATAAGGCAAATTTCCCACAAAGTTAAAATGAGTTTCATATTGGAGATGAGTGAGGGAAAGCATAATGAATCCATTGAAGATAGTTTTGAAAGTTAGCAAAAAATGATTGAGCTTATAATTGTAAAAATGCTCCTCTCCCTCACCAAGGGACCAGAGCGAAAACATATCATCAAGTCTTTCCCTTCGAATTTAGATGAATCCAGGCCAAGGCACAAGGTAGCGATGATGTTGGAAATGCTTCAAAGAAAAGTGAAGTTACAAAGACCATGAAATGTGATGAGAAATGGCCAAAGCGCTCCTGTCCCTCACCAAGGGACTAGAGCGAAATCTTCAAAAAACATAAAATGCTTGCATTGCGAAGTACTATTTCTTGTGTCCAAGACTCAAGGTGGAAGGGAAAGTGATATTCTACGTTTACAAAGCAATTTAAGGATGATACGATCAAAAGTTTATGCCAAGGACTAAAGGATGCTCTTGTCCTTCACTCAAGGACCAAGGCGATTTTCATAAAATAATCATTCCTTTTCAAAAACCATGCCAAGGCAAGGTTGTGCAAAGCGAAAAATGCCTTTCAAAGGACAATGAACAAGGAATTGCCCCCAAAAGTCAACAATTTCAAGCTCAAATGCAAAGTTTTCTCCTGTCCTTCACTGGAGGACTAGGGCGAAAATCCTTGGGAGAGCTCAGTTAGTCTTGAAAAAGCGAATTGGACATGCATGAAGCAAACAATAAAGATCATTGCCTACCTCACAACTCGATTTGGCAATTAAAGAGACAAAGACCAAAGGCAAAAGGTAAGGATCGCTCCTGTCCCTCACCAAGGGACCAGGGCGAAAATCCCTAGAATATCGAGTTTGCCTTGCAAAGGACAAGTTAAGCATGTATGGAATGAATGGATGAAGTCATCACTTGCCCTGTAATGTGAATTGGCGATTAAAGAGACAAGGATCAAGGATAAAAGATAAGTTCGCTCCTGTCCCTCACCAAGGGACCAGGGCGAAAGTACATTAAGGCACACTCCTTCCATAAAGGGAATGGATTAAGCTCAAGGTTCTCAAGCAAAATGCTATTTTGGACGTCTAAGATGGGACTTTGAATGTGAAAAACAAGAAATGCAAGGCCAAATGAAAAGGGTGCTCCTGTCCCTCTCCTAGGGACCAAATCGAGGTTCTCAACAAGGTGGTATTTTTACCATGCTTAGGCAACAATGTCATCTTAATCGCATTAAATGCTAAGTCCGCCAAAACTTTGAAATATTTTCAATTAAAATTGGCATTTAATGAGTTTGCATAAGGCATTTAATAACTAATTTAGCCTTTTAAAAAATCAAAATTTAATTGCAAAGGCATTTAATTAATTAATTATTAAATTAAGTGAAGGGAGTGTGCTTGGGGTTTTATTTTAAATATTTTATAAAGGTCGGCCTCCTTTTTATTTAATTTTGTTTATTATTTGCTTCATTTCCACCAAGTCGGCCTATGGGAGATTATAATGGTGAGCGCCTATATAAGAAAGGTATTTTGAAACATTTTGATCCATCATTCAATCATTGTTTAAATGTGACTTGGAGAAGCAATAGAAGGAGCAAAATCTCATCCAAGGAGAGGTGCGAATTTTCAATCCCAGAGGAGTGCGAACTTTTCTAGAGGTTAGAGGTGGAGCGAGTTTTCCTCAAGACGTTGAAGATCTAAGGTGGTGAAGTTGATGAAGGAGGCGCCTTTGCTAGAAGACTTTGATCTTCATTTTGCCTAGCAAACTTGCTTAATTTTGCATCTTTTTTTGAGTTAGTTCTCAAAGAGAGGTATGGTGAAGATCCTCCTAGCATAATTTTGAAATTTTGAAATTTTGAATTTCCAATTGCATAATCGTATTTAGGAAAGGATAATTCAAAGATTTATCATGAAGTTTCCTAAATTTAAAGCTTAAACTTAATCTATATTTCTACGTTCCAAGGTATATTGCTCATTATGAAATGTTATGTAGGTGTCAAGATGGCGACCCCAAAGGCAGGAGCATCTAGCAGTCGTCCGACTCTCATGAAGGAAGATCAAAGGAATGAATAAATGGAGACCAAGATCATGTCAAAGTGGAGCAACATTGGAGATAACAACTTGGGAAACTTCAGTGTGAAGAAGTTTCGAGAGGTCCCTTACATTAGGAAGCCATCACCTATTGCGAGGAGAATAATTGAAAGTCGCATTATCAAGGCGGCCGGCTTCCCTCTAGCAATCCAGTGCCATGAGCTGATGATCGAGTGTGCGCGCCATTACGACCCACAGTCAAGATCGATCGTGTCCAAGGAAGGAAACACTTTGGCTTATCTTTTAGAGGAGGCTATCAGTGAAGCTCTTCACCTACCAGAACATAAAGATATGATTTTCAAAAGTTTGGAAGGAGCCAAATCCATGTACGAAGATGATCCAGACACTTGCTTAGGCATCATCAATAAGAATTGGTTACTCAAAAGTCATCCTCGCCTGAGCAAGATTCCCAACACACCACACAGGATTGACTTCCAGGAGGAGTACAGAGATTTGACAACCTTACTCAATCGAGTTACAGGGGCTCCTCAAGCCTTCTATTTTGAGAAGTGGATGTTCTTCTTCATCCAAGTGATAGTTTAGGGAAAAGGAACAATTCATTGGGCTAGAATTATTAGCCATTGCTTGGACGTTCAGTTAAGAAGACTGAAGGCTACTAAATCCTTCCACATGAGCTCGTACATCATGTATGCCTTGATCAGGAGTTTTGAATATGCAGGACTACCTCACAGAGGAGTAATTGGAAGAGGACCTGGAGAAGTCAGAGTCTGTGATTCTTATGTTCATTTGCATCATCCACCAGGAAGCAACTACAAGTTAGTCAATGATACTTTCACAATGAACATCACCAGGACACTACAAGGCGGGATTCACAATCGGATATCTCAAGAGGCACAAGAGCTTGTAAAGAGGTACGGTGCTTGGTTTATCCAATTCCAGATATTTACATATATCAGAGTTCATGGATGTCCTTCACCTCCCTATATGTTGCCGAGATATCCGACAGACAGAATAGTGTTACTTGAGGTAACTAGACAGTTGGCAGCTTATGCGAAGGCATTTAGACACAGGCATGGAAATGGAATTCCTGTACCTATCATATTAGGAAATTCAGTTGAGGTATGTCCTAATGCTCCAGCTTTAGATGATGCAGAAAGAGAGTTGGCCTTATATTCTTTTTCATTCTTTTCATTGAGGGAGAATTTCGATCCTTATGGGTATATAGAGGAGACAATTGGTAGGAAGTACAGGCATGATTGTCAGGTAGAAGATTTTTGGATGAATCTCTCAGATGATTTAGAAGTGAAAAGAAAGATGCATTCAAGATTGCCTTTGGATTTCATCAAGAAATGCAAAGTTTACAGAGTGGCCGATCAAGCTCAGGATAGTGGCAGGCACCTCCAGTCATCTTATGATAGAGAGGACAAGGCAGTGAAGATAGATTGGAATGAACCTAAGGTTGTGAACTTAAAAGCTTTGATGGCTCCAGTCTTGTCTTGTACTCGCAGATGGGTTGATGTGCAACATCAAAAGTTGAGAGAGCAAAATATATCTATGACTTTTACTTTGGAGGAAAGATCGACAGAAGGAGGAGCAAGTGCAAGTGAAGGTCATCATCATCCTAAAAGCACAAGCGATGGCAATCCTCACCCCAGAAGTGTAAGTGAAGGCAATCCTCACCCAGTGAAGGCAATCCTCATCCTAGAGGTGCGAAGAGGAAGGAAAGACCTGAGAAAAGAGAATCTTCCAAGAAGAAGCAAGAGGCCAATCGAGATCGCTCATCCAGCACATCATCTCGACAAGAGAAGAGGACACTTTAAGTGGAAGAATCTATGGAATCCATGGTTCAAAATGATAAACATGAAGAAGGACAGGCATCTCAACGTTCATCAAGTCAATCTCCCCAAGTCAATGAGCTACACGAAGACAAGAATGATGATGAAGCTACATCTCCTCTCTGGAAAGAAGAGCCATTGCCTAAAGAAATACAAGTTAGAGAGACAAGGTCCGCTATTCCAGATTGGTTGAAGGAGAGATTAACAAGGGCGATCGTGATCGAGGACGAAGACAATGTGATTGATTTAGATAGCCTTGTCAGAAATCCTCAGGGAGTAACAGAAAGGAAGAAGGCCACCAAAATGTCCAAGATGATCAGAGATGGGACAGGGTCCAGGAAGTTGCAGATAGCTACACCGGCAGTGGACAAGTACAAGGGTGAAATCCTTGCAGAAGATTCAAATAAGTTAGCAAAGTTTACCTTGAAAGGAGAAACACAAAAAGAAATTAATATTGCTTTTGATTTAGAAGCAAATTCCTTCAAACAAGAAAAAATAGTTGTGTATGAAGAGAAAGGATGCCTTATAAAAATGGGCACTTACGAGTTGGTTGATCCTCCACCAATTCTAAACCCATTGGTTACAAGTGAGTGTTTTGAAACAAATACAATGTAGATGATTCATTTGATAGAATAAAAATGAAGAAAAAATAGTTCATTGTATTTCTGATATTGTTTTGATCATGATTGTTTTCTGTCTCTTCTTTTAATACCAAAGATATTAGAGGTAAAAATAATTACACATTGTTACAAGTAACTTAAATTGGTTGGATCAATTATGTATGGTTTATTAGACATATACATTGATTTTAGTATAATCATTGATTATGGATGTATAGGTCAATATTTTAAAACTGGTATGCAATTTTTTTGTGTGGAAGAGGAATAGGATAAATGCACATGTTGCCAGGACACTATGGATCCGAAGTGTTGTCAGGATTGTCTTCCTCCTCATGGAGATGATGCATTCCTACAGACTGTTAACTTACTTGAGTAGTACATTTACAATGGTTGCTTTTATTTATATTTGAATGGATGTTATTGTTGTGTGATGGGATATTTCTATTAAAGATGCTACTCTTGCCCCTGGTACTTATTCATCAAGAGCCCGTGCTAGCAATGGAAATTCACTGCATTCTTAGAGACAAGTGATTTGATAACAATAGCAGTACTACAGTAGTTGTTTTTAGTAGAAATAAAATTGGATTACAGCCATGTATTGGTCGTATCGATGACCTAAATATAATAGTTGTTTGACTGTACTCTAGTAAATATAGTGTTATATGAGTTTGGAATTTACGTGTAACCAAAAATGGTCTACATGGCAAGCCAATTTCCTTTATTTTTCTTTGAAACAAATAAAACAAGTTATCCCATGGTATGGTCTGCCTTTGTTTTCAATCTAAATAGAAAAAAATGTATATTAGGAAGTTGCTTTATTGATAGTTGGTAAATTAGTTGTATTCAATTTTTTTTCCGTTAATGATTAAATAGGTTCTTATGTTAGCTTGTTAAAATATAAATATTCTTATAAACTCGTTTTTTAATTTGTTAGATTTCTATGAATAACTAATTAATTAAGCATATTTAAAAGAGTTAAGACTATAAAATGAATAAAATAGCTCACAAAATTCAATTGTGATAGAAATAAAATGTAAGTATTAATTTATAAAAAACACTATTAAAAGTGCTTAAATGATAGTAATAAAATATTTATTTTAAGATGTAACATGTTCCTTCTTAAAAGTTTTAGAAAATGAAAATAATAATGTCAGTTGCACAGAAAAAAGGTGTATCATATCTTGATAGAACTTCTTGCTGGTGTGAACCATTTTCCTAATTAATTCCAAAACGATTATGCCATAACTAATATCTTTTGATATCTTATATAGAGTGCTATCAAAATGTCCAATTTTGATATATGATAAATTTTAAAATTATATATAAAATTTGATTATTCCAGCTATTTATTGAGATTCTTGCTTCAAACTTTCCTCTAGTTTTACTATCATTGAACATACTAAAAGCATCATCTACTTTTTCATTCAACATTCTTTCTACAGAAATGGAATGTAATCATACGTGCCAATATTGTTTGCGATTACCCATCATTCTTTAATCCTGGCTACTCAACCTTGATACTTGAAATAGCATAAATCAAATTAAAACAGATGGAATTTATGTTTTTAGAGAAATTAACAGAATGATAATGCATATGACAACTGATCAGGTTTCTGTAATCAATGTACTAGGATTCTTTATAAGTAACCAATATCAATTGACACATATTTTACAACAAGACACTAGAATTTGTATTTCCCATTGCTCTGTGAATCAAATTAATCATATTTAAGATGTCATCATTAAATTGATCTCGCTAAGATTTTTTTGGAACTTGTGATTTTCTTTTCTTGTCCATTATCAACCACTATCAACCACTATCTTGTAATGATTTTCAAACACGAACTATTCTTATTAAGTAAATAGCTCCATACCACTTTTGTTGACATATCCGTCAATTCATCTTAAACTAGTAAACTTAATACATTGCCAATTGCATCTGTATCCAATTTTACTACCATGTTTCCTTCATTGTCTCGGATATCTCTGCCTTTTGTATGGTAATTTTCTTTGCAGCCCAGTTTTAAGTGCCGACATGGAATAGCTACTGGGAAACTTCCGGATTTCGAAAGGATTGTGCAGAATGTCATCTCAATGATGGATGACCTTGAGTTTGTATTTATTCTTCCCCATAGCCATAGGTTTCGTAATAAACAATTCCCTAGAGGAAGTTATAGGTTATTAATGGAGGTGTATAAATAAGTGTTAATTAACATTAGCAACGTGCAGGATTCAAAAAATACTCTTAAAAGTTTGTCGAAAGTTTGTACAAAATATCAACCAAGTGTGAGTGACCACTAATATTGACCTTAAATTCGTATGTGGCAAGTGAGAGATGTCAATCTTCATGGTGATGACTGGAGTGACTTCAATGTAGGCTTCACTTCTTGCTAATGGATTAGAAATCAAGATGGCAGTACAAGTACAATACTAGTCCTCTTCTTATGTATGTGTGTTCGTTAAATGGTAGGGTATATTGGCAATAATATTAATAGGTGAAATCAATAGATATGGGAGCCTTTTAATAATTGGTGAAGATTATAATCAACAAATTCATTTTTGGGTGAACTCTTGACTTTATGAATTATTTGAATATCCGAAGTCTTTTTTTTTTTCTTTCCCCTTCTTTTCGTTGACAAGCATCTATTTGTATGAACAATACTTTTCAACAAAAGCAAGCATGATTGAACAAAAGTTCGTGTGAATTGAAAATCTACACTTAACACATGACTTATTAATGACTCAAATGCAACACTGCCATTTACAGTAGCTGATTTGGCATAGAAAGTGAAAAGCACGAGAAAAACCTGAAATATTCTGAATAAGCATAAAATAGATTTGATGAAAAGGCTTTAGAAAAATTGTAGCAAATACAATTAGCATGCGTAAAGTAAATGCAAAACCCATACAACAATGTAAAAATTGTGAGTAGAATCTATATCACACTAAAAAATGGTTCATATCTATGTTGAAGTAACCATAAAAAGAACATGAAAATATTATTAAATAAGAAAAATACTTAAAGATGAAAGCAATTTTTGTGGCAATGGTAACTCCTAGAGGACGAGGACTTGACATATTCATTATGGTAACATTGGCTTTCTTAGATAGGACAACTTTGTTCCCTCTTCCTTCACCATTATATTTGATCTCCATCCATCCATGGAGAAAAGGACAATGTTTCTATTACTCACACACTTTTATTATCAAAAAATATTTCATTGCAGATTTAAAATAGAAATTAATGCAAAAAAAAAGGAAAGTTGATAAAGATATATCTAAAAATGTTGATAGATATCTTTAGAAAATATAATTTGATTTTAATATTATTTTTTTCATATATACAAAATTATAAATAAATTTAATTAATTCTATAAAAAATAGATTTAATTAATAATAATACAATACTAAAAATAATAGTTATAATAATTTAACAATTTAAGTTAATATTAAAATAAATAAAAATAGAAAGAAAAATAAAAATAATGTGTTTCGACTCCCTAGAGTCACGCAACATTGCAAAAAATAATGAGGCAAGGTCTGAATTCACATGGTATCTCCCATATATGCATAGATAGTTATCCCCTACCATCATTCACACTGCATGAAGAACGACCCCAATTTTCGATTTGAACACCTCCATCAGCCTATGTTCGGACAGGTCACTGAAAAAAGCCATTTGGCAATTATTTTAACATAATATAGATTTCAGTATCTATAATTGTCACAACTTGTTACGTCACGACGTTTGCATTTATGCTTAATTCAAAATCCAGGGGCAATAATTATTCATTAAGCTGACATCCACATTCATTAATAGATACCTCCATTGGCATGCCAGCCATCTTATGACACAAATGTGGGCATGTGAATCAACAGACTTCACCTACTGTGATTGTAAACTTCATGCCACTCGATGATTGGTATGACCTCCACCTCCGCCATAGGCAAATCCACCGAACATTGAGCCACATCATCGATCACATCACTACCTTCTCAGAATATATGGGTGACACTGAAAATTTCAAATGATGCTAGAACCTCCAAAATTTGTCTCTGTCATCCATCCAATTTCAAATTTGGGATGTTGCCCACTCAAATAACATTAGTATCATTTGCGAATTCCACTCTCTGTGGATCTTGTGGTATCCCAATCTTCTTCTAGCCTTCACACCCATTAAAGTTGCTTGAAATTGTACTTGATTATGTGTTGCTCTGCCTAGCTTCTTTCCTAGTAGTCTCAATTATTTTCCTTCATGGTCTCAAAATACATACCTGTGCATTCCAAGCAACGTTTCTTCTGGCTGCATCATCGAAGTTATTCTTAACCCAACCTTCATCAAGAGGCCTCCATTTGACATGCTTTGGGACTCTAGTGGATAGATTAACCTATCAGATCCCATAAATAAGGGGAATTAATTTAATATATATTTATTATTATAATATATAATATATTAAAGATAAGGGGTAACCTATCTGATCCCATAAATGAGGGGAATTGATTATTATATTTTTATTATTATAATATATAATATATTAAAGATAAGGTGGGTTGGATGATGGGTTGGGTCTGGGGATACTTCTGGAACAACAAACCAAAAAAATTTAAATTTAATCAATATTAAATTAGAGTTAATTTATTAATAAAAATTTAATAATATTATAATAATAATATAGTAAATATATCTATATAAAAATATTATATAATAATATAATTATATTATTAGTGTTATTATTATATTTTATTTTTTTCAGTCAATAGCAATTAGGGGTTGCATCTTGTTGGAGTAATTAGGACATTTATCTAATTATTTATTAATTAGTTCATTTATTACTTTTTCACTTAAGCTAAACATAGGTGTTTTTTGTTATCTCGAGTTTGCTTTTAGTTTTAGATGTAGTTGAGCTTAATTTAGCTCCTACTTTGCCTTGCTTTAGAACTCCTAATTTTACAATTAGAATTTTTGCAACTAGGGTTTACTTTATCATTTATAAGGATTCATTCATTCATTGTAAGTGTATCTCAAATATCAATTGTGCAATAATAAATATTTCTTTGGTTGTTATAGAGTATACAATCTTTGTTTGATCTCTTTTGTGTCATAGATGTTTCACTTGCAGATGATTTTTTTCTCATGTGGTTGATCATTAGCTCCTACATGATATTAGAGCATAATCTTTTATGCTACGTGGTATTAGTGCACAATCTCTGCTCCTACGTGGTATCATAGTAGATCTATCAAGGTCATGTTGGCATGCTTGAGGGATCCAGCTTAGAATGATTTTTTTATGCACATTGGGCTCAAAAGGAGGTTGCCATCACATCTACAACATCTCATACAGATGTCACCATTAAAATTGATTGTCATTTTATTAGAAACAGATGTCACCATTAAGCCCAGGAAGCCCAAAAGCTTTAAAATTGCTTGTCAAATTATTGAAATCGAAGTAGTTGAAAAAACTAAAAACTAAATTGCCTAGCACGAGAATTTCTACCATATCATATAAATTTGTATGGTTGTACAAACCAGCATACACGAGTAGAGCACAATCTTTCTACACATGCAAGTGACAAATTGTTTTCATCACTACCATTAAATTTTTGCACAAAAAAGTAATTTTTTGTAAAAACAATTCTAACTTTCATGGAGGCATGTATAAAGGGGGCTTCACTTTTTTTTTAAAAAGGCAAATTTTTCTTTTCAAAGGCCTACATAGGTACTATTGCTTAAATCAGTAGTCAAATCAATTTTTTATGGGTTTCACTAAATTTAGAGGTTGTTTTAAAAATAGTGTCTGGCTAAATATAGCTAAGGAATTGGCTAGAATATATTTGGAGGAATATACACGGAGGTGATATTTTTTCTAGCGGCCTATTTTTTTCCATATTTTTTCAATGGGAGAATATTATAGGAATATTTTGCTAACATCAACAGTTGACTTTTTGAATTAGTTTGCCCTCCAAGCCCTAAAAATTTGTAATTGGTTGTTTGCCCATAACTTTGCCATATAGAGTCAAAATCAGGCAAATGAGATATCATCAAAAAGCTAGTTTTGAAATTGATCTACTCATTGCGGGGGTTTGTTAGATCCTGCACCAATTTTCTATACTAGGCCTCCAAAGTTAGCCTTCAATTTTGCACTTTTGAGGCCATAACTTGGTGAAACGGACTCTGCTTTAAAACTTTGATATATTGTCAAAATTATCTCAAAGTACCCTATTCAAATATCAAGTCCTTTTACGCAAAACTTTCACTAGGTACTCAAAGATATCATTCTTATCCTTTTTGGGTTCTTTCTTGGAAAATTTGCAAATCAAGAGACTTTTTAGTGGTTTAAGTGAAAACAATGGGCATTTAGAGGATATATATTGTTGTATCAGTTCATTTATATACCTTTTTTTATCATTTATAATGGATCCAAATAATATTGCTCCCCTTACTCCATTCAACTACCACGATTGGGAATAACAAATAGACATTCACTTGAGCCATTTGGAGAACTATACATAGTGACCATGGGTACAAATGTTTGACCCTATAAGTGTTACTAAGAAGACAAAATGGTTCAATAGGTGTGATAAGGCATTTGGGACATTATGTATGTCGATGTCTCTAGATCTTGTATTTCATATTGAGCCTTGCACTACACCCAATTAGATCTGAACTACATTGGAGTTCCTATTTGGGAAGCAAGATGCAGATCAAACTGACTGGCTTGAATCCTAATGATTTTGATAGAATCTAAGACTTCTTCACCAAAATCAAGATATGCATTTGAGTAGTTTCCAGAGGCACATACAGTTTCGATTTGGATTTCTACATCTTCAAGTCTATGTGAGTGGTTTCTTCTATTTCCTATAGATTTTTTTCTTCCTTGGGAGAAATGTTGTTTGTTGACAGTGGATCATGTTCTATCTTTAGGCCTTCATCTTATTGGAGAAATGTTGTTTGTTGACAGTGGACAGTGGAAGCCCCTTTTGTCTAGTGGGGCATTGATTTTATTGGAGAAATTGTTGAAAGATCAGGAAGAGGTCACAGATGGATCATAGTAGCCATTGACTATTTCACCAAATGGATAGAAGCTATTCCTACAAGAAGAGCTACAAGCAGGGTTGTCATTGACTTCCTGATGGATAATGTAATAACTAGGTTTGGAATACTTGCAAAATTGGTGATGGATAATGCCATGAGTTTCAGGTCAGAAGAGTTTGTAGGAACACGTATGTCTTACTCTTCACCCTATCACCCTCAGGGGAATGGACAAGCGGAATCCAGCAATAAAAGCCTTTTAAACATCATCAAGAAAATCCTAGAAGAAAACAAGAGATCTTGGGATCAAAAATTGAAGTTAGCTTTGTGGGCAGATAGAATAACAGTTAAGAAGGCCATTGGAATGTCACCTTTTGAATTGGTTTATGGTACTCAAGTCAGATTGCCAGTGAATAATCTTCTTCTAGTTTATAAATTCATGCAAGATGAGGACATGGAGCTATTTGAACCAATGGAGAATAGAATGATCCAAATTGTGGAGGTGGAAGAGCTCAGAACTCTAGCTCATAAAAGAAATCAGAAGATCCAATTGCAGTCCAAGTACCTTTTTGATAAAAGGACATCATTAAGGAAGTTTCAAATTAATGATATTGTTCTTTAGTGGAATGCAAAAGGACAGGACAAGGGAAGGCATAAAAAATTTGAATCATTATGGATTGGCCCTTTTGTGGTCTGTGACTTAAATGGTAAGGATTCCTATTTTGTGAAGAATATGAATGATGAAATACAGGAATTTCCAGTGCATGGACAATTCCTGAAACACTATTTCTCTTGATGTCCATGCACAGTAGGTCCTTTGTTTGTATATATTTTGTTTCCTTCCTGTTGTTTTGTTTGGGTCCGTGTTTTGGGTCTGTTCCTCCAGAGTTTCTGAGTTTTCTTGTGTTGACCTTGCGATCAACCATCCCTAGTCAGAGCCGTTGTTATCACTGTTTAAAAAATGGGTTTTCTTTCCCCATAATAGGCTAAGTTTTTTAAATTTTGAGTTAGACACACTATCAAATGCCTCAAGTCTGTGTTAGGTCTTAAGGGTTTAAGGTTTTAATTTTAAATCTTTCAATGTTTTATCAAAAAACCCTCTAGTTTCTATTCCTTCGTTATTTTATCCACTTAAGTAATGGATCTTGGGGTCGTAAGAGGTGTCCCCCCATGTCTTTTGCCTAGGCGGTCATTTGAATTAATTGTAAAAATTCATGCCTTATGTCTTTTCTTCCTAATATTGTCAGGTCCAGTAAGTTGCATGCAACTTTCAGATGGATCTATGGTTTTCGCTATTTCATTAGGCGAAGTTGCATGTGGTTTAAGACTCGTGAAATGGCAAAAGGGAGAAGCATTCTAAATGGTGCGCATTTGGTCCGGTTTAAAAAGGCTTCATCTCGCTCAGGATCTAATGGCTGGCGTTATTTCGTAGCCGGAACTTGCAAGTGAAATACCTTTTGCGAAATGGCGAAAGCATCTAGTGGGACCCTGCAGTGAAGAATTTCCAACCAAGTAAAAGGTGATCAAGTCCCATTTCATCCGACGGTTCGCGTTGTTTCACAGGGTGAAGATGCTCGTGTTTTAGCTTTCACGAAATAGAGAAATGATATGGCACTACAAGCAGATGGTCTAGCTGGTCGAGAGGGCGAGTAAGATGATGGCATGTGGCAGGAGGTCACAATGGTCAACAAGTTGGCTTTAAGGATTAAAAGGTGGGTCCCAGAGGTGAGTCATGCCACGGGATAAGACATGACTTGGCAAATACAAGTGTCAAGGATGAGATGGAATCCAGTGTTTTCTCTCAGCAAATGAAAGGTCGACATGTCAGTTTAAAAGGTGACTAGATGCCAGGTGGATGGAGTTTGAGTTAGAGGACCCACGTCTGCCGAATTTAGTTGAGTTGTTAAGCACAGAGCAAGTCAAAAATAATCTAACGGCCTGCGTGAATTCACAAAGGTAAAGTGCTCGTATTTTATGCCCTGTGAAATAGCGAAAACATTTTTCGGCCCCGAAGATAGATAAAGAATGAAGTTAAAAAGGGGATCAACTCTGTTTTGATCCATGGGCTCGCATTGTTTTGTGGTTTCGAACCAATCGAAGGATATGCTTCGCGAAACAACGAAAAAGGAAAAAGGGCTCATCCAGGTGTAATTCTAGATGGTGACGTGTCCATGGACACGTGGTTTCAGAAGAAGTTGAGGGCCCACAAAGGTGTAACCAGCGGTTATAAGGGAAAGAAACATGGCTAACATTGAACTAGACTCGAACAGCTTTCCAAAGCTAATGGTTGACTGCCAAGTGGTATTCAGTAACCAATGAAAGAATAGCGTAAGTAAAGCAGGCATAAAGTTCTCCCTTAAAGGATGGTCATCTCTTATTTGATCCAATGCTTCGCGTTGTTTCGTGGCCCGAAGTTGAAAGTTGTTTAAGCTACGCAAAATAGCGAAAGACCGTTAGCAGTTAGGATAAAGGCGCAGTTAATGAAAAAGGTAACGGTCCTGGTAAGAGTTAAATGCCGAGCAGTTAAAGTTCCATCCAACTCCTGGCGTTGCTTCACGAAGGAAAAGTGCTTAGAGGATAAAGCCTGCGAAATGGCGAAAAGGAGGTAGGGCCCGGTGCGAAAGCAAAGCTGTTAAGTCAGTCTAAAGGCCGATTATGTTTCTTTTGATCGGACGGTTGGCATGATTTCATTTAACGAAATTGCCCGAAGGTTATGCTTTGCAAAATAGTGAAAGAGCGAAAAGAAAGAATGTGCAGGTACGTTGTGACCCGTTGGAGCGAAAAATTCGAATTCCCTCATGAATTCAATTCTGAAGGGACGGCCGAAGCATGCGGTATCAATGTCGTAGTTAAGAGCCTGGGTACCATATATGATCTCGTATCAACCGGATGAAGGTATCATTTTAAAGAATTGTTGCAGAGGAGCGGTTATAGAGCTAATTCCTTCCGACATAGAGCAAGTTCATTTAGTTGCAGAGCAGATTTCATCAAGCTAAAAATAGGTTTTCTTGTACTCTTGCTTGGTAATTTCTTAGCAGTGTGTGTTAATTGAGGTCTTGATTTTGTCATAGAACCAGTTGGGGTAATAATTACATTGCTTGCATATTCTAAAATGGCACCTAAGAGAGAATTTTCTGGGAAAGTTAATTACCAAGAAAGGGCGATTTGTGATGATTTTCTCGAATAGTTGACATTGTCAACTAATCAAGCATCAAAGGTGAAAGAATTAGTGCCAAGAGCTCCTCGTTTGAAAATAGGAGAGGGGTTATATGATAACGGCAACTAGCTGAGAGATCCATAGGTTTGGTTGTCTAGGTTGGGGTTGTTCAAAGTTGGATTTGGCATGAGAAATTCCCTAGCCTCGCAAAATAGCATCTGGGAGGTAGATGTTGGAAAGTTGGTAGTTCCGAGAGTATTCATCAATAAGGATCTCCTAACTTAGACCGCACATAATTATGATCTAGTCACAAGGAGCATTAGGGATATAAATGGGAAAGCCCTCATTGAAATCAATAATGAGGAATTTAGAAGTACTTTTGGGTTTAATGAGTTTACCAATTTTCTGGAACCCATTAATTTCAAACCATTAGCTCAAGTATACAGTGCACAAAGGAACCACCTTAGAAATGGGCCTCTTAAGGTATTTTTTGTGAAGATAGGTGGGTTGATAGTGTATATGGTGAAAATGGATAACAATAATAATGATATTGAAAGGCTAAATGAATTCAACCACAAAACCCTAGCCTAACAACAACAAAGATCCACCATAACATATGAAGATTACTAAGACAATGCAAATCAAATGAAATCACAAAGATTATACCATCACATGTCAAATAGGGTTTGGATCTCCATTCTTCCTATCTCCATTGATCTTGCTTGATATATTTGCTCTCAGATTTTTTGTGCACAAGAGCTCAACAAAGAATGGAATGTGGTTGCAAGTAGGATCGCCTATATTCAAAAGCGTAGTGTAGTCAAGTAGTCAACGGGGGGTTTGATAATAAAGGAAGCATCTCCTTATATAGTAGACACTATATCAAATGGAGGGATAAGATTGAGAGGTGTAAAAGGAGGTTGGCTATGATTAGAGGGTAGGTAAAAGAAATAATAAAATGAGGAAAGGGGTAGGTAGTGTATGAATTAAGAGATAAATGACATGTGTCATGGGTAGAAAAGGTTAATGAATTAATTAAATAAATAAAGATTTATTTAATTAATAGTAGAAGTGAGATCAATTAAATAAATAAGATATTTATTTAATTTAGGAAAAGGATAATTTAAATAAATAAATGTATTTATTTAAATGAGAAATAAGGTTAGAAGAGGATAAATGAATTAATTAAATAAATAAAGATTTATTTAATTAATAGAAGAGTTAGGCTAAAGTAATTAAATAAATAAAGATATTTATTTAATTAGACATGACAAATTTAGGTGTCTACAGACAGTTGTAGGACCCAACACTGAAGAGCCCTTCTCATTGAGTCTGTTCACCCTTAGGGCTAAGGGAGGGTATTGGTCACTTTGCCAGATTTTGGGAGAGGATGCTGAAGTAAATATGCCTAATCACTACATGCTAATGATTGCTCAGATTTTGAATCCTTCTCTTGGAGTAACCTTTGATTATGCTTCTTTTATTACTGATGCTATCCATGGAGGGTTGATAGGAATAAAGAATGGAAAGGTTCATAGGCCTTTCAGATGGTATTTACTCCTCATGCATCTATTTTTGTTCAAAGGTGGTGATTATTTTGCAAGTGGAATGAACCTTGTAAAAGAGAAGGATGGAGAAAAGATGCCAGTGCAACTATGGAGTACAGTGCTGTCATGGGACAGGGATGATGCCAGTTTTTTGAAATTGGATAAATATTTTGCATCAAATATTAGGACTCTCCTCTGCTCAGAAAACCCGAGAATCCCCAAGGTTCTTTTGGAATTTATTAGACCAAAGGAATTTGCAGAAAATATAAAAATTGTCCATAATTGGGGTGATATTTACTTATACCCTGTATCCATAGTATTCAAAGTATTTGGTTTCTGAGGAACTCCATTTTTATTGACCTATCACGTCCATCTCAAAGTGGGAATTGTAGAAGTCCTCAAACAAATCAGTAGTGTACAAGAGCCAGAGCTGACAGGCAGGGGTAAAGGGACTATTTTCCCTACGGTGACTATAGTCCACCAATTTGTAATAACCAAGGGAGGTTAGAACTGTTTTGAGGATTTTCTCAAACCTTATCATTTGTCAACTGCAATATCCAGGTGTGCCGATCCAGAAGATTTCTTCAATGGCATGTTTAGAAAGAGAGCAATATGTAGAGGTAGACCCCATCAATTCCAATTTCCTGAAGATCTCATAAGAAATGAGTTTGATCTAGATGAGCAGGAGTTGAGGAAGGAAAAATGGGTGGCTTATAAAAAGGCCTTAGATTTTATACATCAGTTTGATACCAGCTATGACCCATTGTCTAGTTTTTTCCCTTTTAAGGAGAAAATAAAATTTCTAATTCTTTGCTTTGAGGATGTAATGTAGACTCTGAAAGAAAAGAGAGAGGTTGTGATTAAAAACAACCCTTAAAAGGCAAGAATGGTTTTAAGTAGGTCTACCCCTACTAGAGAAATCCCTCTTGGTGACTATACATTGCACAAGAAGTCTAATTATAGTGTGCTGATGCCTACAATAGGGGAGCCCTCTACCTCCAAAGGAAAGAGGAAGATACAAGATGTCATTGACATCCAAGACAGCCCAAAGAAGCAGAGAGTAGGAAAATAAGTACAATCTGATACACCCTTGTACTCTCCATCCCAATCCCCTATTCATATAGGAGATGAACAGGCAACAGTTGAACAACTGATACAGTTAGGTAGCCTGGGAGAAATAGCCTACACATATGATGAAGTGGAAGAGGGAATGCAAGAAGTGCCCCCTGCTGCTGAGATGAATATCACTACTAATGAGTTTAAGGGCCAGGAGTGGGATCCTAAGATCAAGCAGGTCAGTGATGACTTCTTGGCTGACAATAACTTTGTTACATCAGGAGCATTCATGCAATTTGTATTAAAGCAAAATATTGATAAATACAATGCAAGATGTGAGAAGAGAAAAGGTGAGTAGCCTTACAAAGATCCAGCTTTGGTGGAGGAGGAAATAGAGAAATAAATGATAGATGAGTTTAAAACCATCTCTCCTAAGCAAGGAAGGGATATGGTGGCACAAGCTGGAGTACTCATTCTCCTTGAGTGGGACATAGCAGATGCCTTGGTATTGGAGGCAGTGAGAAAAGAAACTAAACCCATGCAGGGGATCACTTTTAGCGAAGACAATGCTGCATTGGTCATGTGGTCCCTCAAAAGAGATGAAAATAGGAGAAATAAGGAAACCCCAGGGTCAAGTTACCTTGGTGCGATGATAGTAAAAAGAGTGCAAAACACAGGGGTGGTGGAAGTTGCTAGCACTGTGCTAGAAACTACAAAATTTAGTGTTGCAGTAGCAAAAAAAGAAGCTAAGGAAAAAGAAAACCTCCAAGTTAAGTTGGAGACAATTTTGAAGGCTTACAATAGTGCTAAGGAAGAGGTAAGAGGTAACAATAGCATCATTGCTAAGCTCCAAAGCCAGTTGACAGGACAGTACCATCAAGGTGAGTCTTCAACACTGATGATCTCCTCTTCTTCACCAAGACCTCCACCTACCAGCCCCATCATTGAATTCTCACCATCTCTAGCACCTTCTAGCTCCCAAATGATTGAGGTTACTCTCCAAGAATTGGAGAATTTAAAACAGGCTCAGGCCTTGTATGCTGAGAAGTATGAAGAAAGAGTAAGGGCTACCATCTCAAGTTTTGCAGATACCATGAGTGCCTAACTATTATATAACAACATAAGCAAGATTTTGGATATGTGGAATGAGCTTAATGGAGATAAGGCCATTTTGACGCCTATTTTTGACAAGTGGAAGCCTAAAGAGCAAAACTTGGAGCTTATTTGTGTATCATATGATGAAGCAGGGGCTGATCCTATCATCAAATCCACTTGTGATACCACCAAGGATCTAGTGAAATTGGCAGAAGGGATAGACAATGCTGACAGAAAGATCAACTTGTACAAGAATGAGTACACTGTTCAGGTTTTTGAATTGCTCCTAGGAGTTTTTGTTAGCCTAGATCAACTAAAGGACAAACAACTATGGCTTAAGGAATTAGAGGCCAAACTATCAGCCAGAATAAAAGGAATTGTTGATTTAGATGATGCTTCTTTTTTTGTTGTAACAATTCAGGAGATAGAGAAAATCAAATCTCATTATGGTTTTCTCAATTCAAAGGTTAACAAGATGAGAAATTCCTGGAAGAGGTTAACCAAGGCAAAGGCAAAAGTGATTAACTTCGCGTGGCTAACTAATGATGTGTACAATGAGTGGACAAGAAAATATGCCATCTAGGATGTAGAGTAGCTAGAGGGTGCTCCTGAATAGTTAAAAGAGGTTGTAACCGGATAGCAAGTAGAAGAAGCTGCGGAGGTCAAAAAGGACTTGTAACTATTTTTGTAAAAGATCTTTGTAACTTCTTCTTGGGAAGAAATGATTGTACCAAATTCTCCTAGGAAAGTCCGAAGCTATGTGCATCCATATTGTTATAAATGGATACCAGGACTAGTGAAAAAGATGATCACAAAATAATTGTAAGAAAACGCTGCAAAAATTTATCTGAGCTTTTCTAAGTTTAATGGAGAATATTCGAAAGTTTTTGTAATGCTTTCTTGAAGATAATATCAATATATAGACCATCGGTTTTGAGTAAAACTTTGTGTGATCTTCAAATGTGTTTGCAATTATTTATTGTTTCATTCTGAATAATCCAAAGTTATTTCGTTTGAATAGGGGTTGTAAGGCAACTTTCAGTAGATGAGTTTGCTAGCTTTTCTCTTTAGGAGGGAAATTAAATATGCGGGGATCACTTCTACCAGTAAATTATTTGTGAGATGTTTGAATCTTGATGAGCATAGTTTAATTTGGTGTGCATAAATTCTGATATGTGTCAAGCATATATAGGGATCTACAGAAGCCAAACTAATGGGATATGTATATATATTTGACTGTGGGAGTATTGTTTGAACTTAGATGACTCTGTGACCTTGGATAAGGCACTGGTATAGATCGAGGTTGTCTATTACATGTTTTGTAGGTCAAATATTGAATATGAGTATAATTTTCATTCCTTTATTTCAGTTAGTTTCAAGGTGATTAGATCCACTGGTTTTCTGGACTGGTTTGCTATGGATTTATCTTTTGAAAGTGTGAATTTAGTTCACAAAGGTATACGCGGCTGGACTATGAGTAGGTCCGAAGTGTAGGAGGATAAATCAAACCTTGTCATATGTTGTCCAAAGAGTTTCCTTCCCTTTAATATCTCTTCTGCATAGAGTTATCATATTATTATAAGAATATTGAAGTGAATCTAATTTTGAAGACAACAAAAGTGGCGACTCTACTGGGGAGTAAATGAATTGTTAAAATTTTCTAGTTAAGAAAGATTTAATTCATATTGTGGTGACCCGGATGGGATAAGTCACATTAAGAATCCAGAAGCAGATTTTGTGTTTGAATTTGTAAAGAAAATAATTGTGTTGTGGAATTGCAGTCTTTCATTCGAAGCTTGTTTTCATAATTCCCATATTCTTGTGGGTGGTGACTCTATTATCTTGGAACCAGTCCTTGTGAGTTATAAATCATTCTAAAAGGAGAACAAGTGTAATGCAAGGAGGAAAAAACACCAGATCATTCATGAAGAAGCATCCGCGTGAAACTTTGCAAGAGGGTTTGCCAGAGCAGTCATGAAGAGGCCAAAAGAGACCAGTGTTGCACGAGCCATCAAATGCTGCTTGGGTACAAAAGAATAATAATACCGGTAAGATGCCTGATCGAACTGTTTATGCAAAATCTAATTCTTCTTCTAGAGATTCTGAACATGATATACTAGGTTTCCATTCTAGATTGTTTGGGAATATTGATAATGCACATGCCTTAAATCAAGATTTATCCCATGTTAGTGTCTCTACAAGAGATAGGACTAGTTCAAATGCAATTGGACACTCTAAGCCTAAAACAATCGATGGAAACATTAGTTTGATTGACATAGATCAAGTCAATTTATCTGACTCTGAGGAGGTTTTCCTTGATGAAGATAAAGTGTCCCAAGAGATTGAAGATTTGAACAGGAGAGTTCACCATTTAATTTCCTTAAGAACCCAAAAGGAAGCAAATAAGGAGAAGGAAGTCAAAGCTAAATTAATGGAGAGAGATAGGCTTCTTAGACAAATAGCTGACCTTGAAGTGCTAGCTAAAGAAAAAGAAAAGAGTGATGAAGAGGGCCTTGTGATCAGAGAAATTCTGATCCCCAAAGCCAAATAGGCATATAGGTCAGTAGTCCAACCAAACAGGGAAGTTCTTAGTGATTCTCAACTTCCTAGGACTAATGTGGATAAAGGAAAACAAAAATGGGTAGATGATGGAATCGGATCTAAAAGTGCAGAGGTGATTTCTCATAGGTTGTCAGCACATGAGAGAGAAATGGAAAGAATGAGGAAAGAAAAGGAGGACTTACAAATGGAGTTAGAGAAGGCTGAGCTGGAAGTAGCCAATCAGGAATTCAAAAGAAAAATTAGTTATCTAAAAGCTCCCCCTATCATGTTCCCATCAGAAGACCTTAGTAACCCTGATCCTCAACAAATTTCCCTTCCCCCAGTTAAAATTCAACCTACGGAGCCCGCGAATGTAGCATCAGTGAGTCAAATCCCTGCGAATAGTCAACATACCCAAATATCTCAGTCTCCAATTCTAAAAGTTAGAATGGCTTTGGGAAAAAATAATGTTATTCCCCCTTTTCAAAGGAGACCTATCAATTTAGAGTAATATAGACAACTGTTCTTTGATGGGATCCCAGGGTATCTCAATCATGTTCCTACTGAGTTAAGGGATAGACTCCATAAATTTGCTGGAAACAATGCAATAAGTGCTGAGGAACATCTAAAATCTTTTGGGGACCTAATAAATGATTATGAGATAATGGATGAAGATGTCATCATGAAAGATGGCAAACCCCAAAATGAGAAGCCCAAAATTGTTTAGAATCAGGAAACTCCAGACCCTTTGAAAGGGAAAACTGTACATAATATAGAAAATACTCCCTCGTGCATTGCTTGTGATGGACCACATTCTCCTTGTCAATGTGCAGTAGCTCAAGCCCTTGAAGAATCCATGAGACAAGAAGCTGAGCCTGACATCAATATGTTTGAAACTATTATAGAAAGTGACGAGGAGTCTATACAAAGTGAATACAGTGATGTGTTAGGTAATGAAAGGTTTGTTCAAGGACAAGTAACCTTGGATTGGCATCCTACATTGAATGTGGTAACAATTGAGGATGAAGAAGTTCATCTTATAAGGCCTAGTGAGGAAGAAGTTAAAAGTCTCACCAAAGCTGCCATTGCCAGAGCAAGACACAACTATAACTTGAGAAGCACCAAGAAAGACACTGATCAGGGTGAACCTGGTTCCATGTTCATAAAAGAGGTCACTCAAAAGGGGGCAGCAAGTCGTGCTACTATTGTTCCTAAAATTGGTCAAGAAAAGGGGGAACAAGTTAAAGATGTACTCAAGAGTACAAATGACAAAAACACCGGTGATATACAAGGAGCTGCCATAGTAAAAAGGACAAGTCAATTCAAGGCAGAAAGAGTTAGAGCTAGTACTAAAATAAGTAATAGTTCTGCATTTAACATGGCTCAAGCTCTTACACAAATGAGGGTCACTGTCCCACTAGTAGAATTACTGAAGATTAAAGAACATAGGGATGCAGCTTTGTCTTTATTTTCTAGTATATCTGATAGTGACATATTCTTACCTACCAGTTCAACTATAATTGGAAAGGATCAAGAGTTCCAAACCCTAGAGGTTTATGTTGGAACTACTATCACTCAAGAGCCTTCATAGGTAGACCCTTTCTACGTTACTTTGTTAGTAAACAACCGGTTGATAAAAAACTGCATGATAGATTCAGGAGCTGCTGCTAATGTGATGCCTTATGGTGTCATGAAAGAGTTAGGACTGTCAGTAACCACTATATATGGGAAGTGTTATGCTATGGATAATAGGGAAGTGCCTATGATAGGTACAATGAGAGATGTTGAAGTAAAAATAGCAGCATTCCCTGAGGCAACTTATAAAATGGATGTTATTGTTACTGATACCAAGCCCCATTATGGTATGTTATTGTCCAGGCAGTGGGCAGCAATAGTAGGAGGAAATGTTCAACTGGATTTGTCTTATGCCACCATCCCAATCAATGGAAATCAGGTCAAATTGTACAGAGAACCACATGCTCCTAGGGTAATTGAAAATGTAGACCCTAATATGCTTAATTGTATGATTGATGTAGATCTTGATAACTTTAGACTTCAACCAATTCTGCCCTAGTTGAAGAATACTAACCCCATTATGGTCAAATTAGAAGCACAACAGTATGGTTTATGGTAGGTGTATTTTGATGGAGCTTGCTCCAAAGAAGGATTTGGAGCAGGGGTTCTTTTTGTATCCCCATCAGGTATAACCTTTAAGTATTCTTTCTTATTGGCTTTCCAGTGCACAAATAATACTGTAGAGTATGAAGCCTTATTGTTGGGGCTTGAAGTTGCAAAAAAGCATGGAATCCAATTGTTGATAGTGCTAGGGGATTCAGAATTGGTTGTCTCTTAGGTAAGATCCAAATATGCATCCAAGAATGATAGATTAAAGAGATATAAACATGCAGTTTGGGATGTTATTGAGCATTTTAGTGCATTTTCTATTAATTGGATAGAGCGATCGAAGAATATTATGGCCAATTTCCTAGCTAATGTTGCCTTGAAAAATGATGATGCAACACTAACCAGTATTTGGGCAAGTACAAGGTAATGAGTCACAAATTCGTGGAAGTCTACGCATTGGAAAACGCGCTCTTATAAACGGGGGCCCGTTTATGCTTCGGGCTCCTGAGCCGAAAGGTAACGGGGGTCTGAAGCAAAAAAAAATGGGCCCCCGTTTTGTTCTAAAATGGGGGCCCGCTTTTAAACAAAACGGGGGCCCGTTTTTGAAAACGGGGGCCCGTTTCTAAAAAATGGGCCCCCGTTTCTAAATGGCATTTTTCCTTTTTTTTCCACAAGCCGCCCTTGTTTGAAAACGGGGGCCCATTTTGTGGAAGTTGATTCCACAACCCGCCACTTGGCTCAGGATTAGGCCTGGGATAGGCCTGGGATGGCCACACCTGAGACATGGACCTGCAAATTCAAATCTCCATGAATGAAAGCACAAATATGAACTTCAGAAATAGTTTACGTGCCTCTAATCAGAAATTTTTTATACAAAATTAAAACCCATTTCAGATTATACTATCTAGATTCTAAATATGTAAATTTATTTAAAAATTGATTATTTTAACTATTTTTCATTTAATTTATACTAAATCGGGTCCATAAATTTGAAATATTAACTAATTTTGTTAATTTAATAACTTTTTTATTTTAAAGAATTTTGGAAAAAAAATTATATGTCATCAATCTACACAAAATTCTTTTGTATTTAAAAAAAAAAAATATAAAAAAATGTTAAGTTTACATCAAATTATGTGGGTCGTACACGTCAAATTTTTAAAAAGATAATTACGGCCATTAAAAAATTAATTTAAAAAAAAATATTAGAAAACAAAATACAGAAAAATATGCTCATCAATCTTCAGTGTGTTACAAACCGTTTCCCAAAACGGTTTGAGAAAATAATTTTAATTGTGTCAAAAAGTGTGGGTCGTACACATGCATGGTATGGTCCTGAAACAGGCATTTTTAAAACATAGTTTTCAGAACTCCATTCAAAATGTTATTTTTTATTATGTGGGTATTAAAATAAATTACATATTTGGAAAGTACACTCAGAGGGCTATCTTTTATATTACGAACTTTTTCCAAGATTCAATCTCTAAGTGTTTCAAAATTTAAGCTCAAATGAGACAAAATCTGAAAATCAGGGAAAACACTTCCACTTTTTGGCCAAAAAGTGGACTCATCTTCTTGCACTGACCCATTTCCACTGTGGAAATAAAATCTAGGCCTGCTATCCCTGATAATGTGTATAATTGGCAAGTTTTTGCTGATGATGAAGATATTCTTAGGTTCATCCAATGTGTTGATGATTATGATGCACAGAAGATTGATTGCAATGCACTAGTGGAGGTGGTTGACAGTAGAGAAACAGTGTTTGGAAATGATTTGGTCTAGTTGGAAACCAATGAAATACCTAAAGGGCTGGTAGAGATAGAGAGCATGTTCAGTTATAATGACAGTAACTTACATTAGCAGTCTACCACCAAATTGGAAGAATTAGAGGAGGTAAAATTGGGGACTGAATCATCCCCTAAGTTAGTATACATTGGAAAGAAATTACCCCCTCATGTTAGGACTAACCTTATTAATTTATTGAGGGAATATAAACATGTTTTTGCTTGGTCTTATGAAGACCTAAAGGCAAATAGACAAGATCTTTTTCAGCATGAAGTTCCTTTACTTCTAGATGCTAAGCCTTTCAGACAGAAATAGAGACCTATTAATCCCCTGTTAGAAACTAAGATGCAGCAAGAGTTGACTAAATTAAGAGAAGGGGGGATTATCAAATCTATAAGACA
Source organism: Cryptomeria japonica (assembly GCF_030272615.1). NCBI lineage: Eukaryota > Viridiplantae > Streptophyta > Pinopsida > Cupressales > Cupressaceae > Cryptomeria > Cryptomeria japonica. Next base: position 65,961,882 of record NC_081408.1, on the reverse strand, counting down.
TTCTTCATGGGTCTCCAATCTGGTCGCAGTGAGAAAGAAGAATGGGGACACTAGATTGTGTGTAGATTTTAGAAATTTAAATGTTGCTTCTTTAAAGGATAATTATTCTTCTCCCAATATGGAAGCCATGCTACAGAGAGTAACAGGTTGTGATCTATTGTCCATGATGGATGGTTTTTCAGGATATAATCAAGTGTTAGTGAAGGAGTCTGAACAGTTTAAAACTGCTTTCACTACTCCATGGGGAACATATGTCTATGTGAGAATGCCATTCAAATTGAAAAATGTTGGAGCTACATTTCAGAGAGCCATGGATGTAGCCTTCAAAGAATTCATTAATATCATCATGGTGGTTTATCAAGATGATCTAACTTGTTTCTCCAAAAGAGCTGATGATCATTGTGGACATTTAGAAAAGCTATTCAACAAAGCCTTGGAATTTGGTGTGTCATTAAATCCCAAAAAATATCATTTTGGAGTCACTGAAGGAAAACTATTGGGACACATTGTTTCCAAGGAAGGGGTGAGGATAGACCCTGAGAGGATTGAAACAATGAACAAAGTGCCTGAACCAAAGAATATTAAAGGTATCCAATCCTTTCTAGGCAAAGTGAATTTTGTTAGGAGATTCATTGCAAACTTTGCGGAGATAGTAAAGCCCATTGTCAAGATGCTCAAGAAGGATACCAAATTTTGTTGGGATCAAGAAGCCTCAGAGGCTTTTGCTGAAATTAAGAAGGCCATTCAGGAAGCACCAATGTTAAAATCTCCTGATTACAGTAAGCCCTTTTCTCTGTTTTCTTTTGCTTCATATCATATAGTAGCTATAGTATTGTTACAAAAGGATAATGAGGGATATGAACATCACATAGCTTTCTACAGCAAGTCTTTGCAAGCAGCAGAATTAAAATATGAAACCATGGAGAAACAAGCTTATGCTTTGGTTAAAGTTGTCAAGGATTTTAGGCCATATCTGGTAAATGCAAATATTATTGCTTATGTCCCACATGCAGCAGTTAAGGATATTTTGTCCCAGTCTGAAGTTATAGGGAAAAGATGCAGATGGATTAATAGAATCCAAGAATTTGACTTGGAAATAAAGATAACCAAATTGGTGAGAGGTTTAGGTTTGGCTAAGCTCATGACTGAGTCTAACCTTCTAAATGTTGAAATACATAATGTTGAAGTCAAAAGTACTTCAGTCACTAGCATTGAGAGACAACTTTGGTACTCAGAGATAGTTTGATTTTTAAGAGATGCTGAATTCTTAGAAGAAATGACACATAATCAGAAAAGAACTCTAAAGCTCAAGTCACAAAAATATGTGCGCATTCAAGGTGATCTGTTTTGGAGAAAAAGAGATGGAGAATTGCTGATGTGTTTGGATGAATTCCAGGCTAAATGAGTGCTAATTGAAATGCATGATGGAGTATGTGGGGGTCATTACTCTGCTAAGACCACTGCTAGTAAGATAATCAAGGCTGGATACTATTGGCCTACCTTATTCAAAGATGCTCATGCACATGTCCAGAAATGTGGCCCATGCCAGAAGTTTTCATCCAAGCTAAAATATGAAGGAGCCCTACCCCTAAATCCAGTCACAGTGGAAGACCCTTTTGTCTTGTGGGGCATTGATTTTATTGGAGAAATTGTTGAAAGATCAGGAAGAGGTCACAGATGGATCATAGTAGCCACTGACTATTTCACCAAATGGATAGAAGCTATTCCTACAAGAAGAGCTACAAGCAGGGTTGTCATTGACTTCTTGATGGATAATGTAATAACTAGGTTTGGAATACCTACAAAATTGGTGATGGATAATGCCATGAGTTTCAGGTCGAAAGAGTTTGTAGGATTTTGTACCAGTGATGGAATGCTTATGTCTTACTCTTCACCCTATCACCCTCAGGGGAATGGACAAGAGGAATCCAATAATAAAAGCCTATTAAACATCATCAAGAAAATCACGGAAGAAAACAAGAGATCTTGGGATCAAAAATTGAAGTTAGCTTTGTGAGCAGATAAAATAATAGTTAAGAAGGCCATTGGAATGTCACCTTTTGAATTAGTTTATGGTACTCAAGTCAGATTGCCAATGAATAATCTTCTTCCAGTTTATAAATTCTTGCAAGATGGGGACATGTAGCTATCTAAACCAATGGAGAACAAAATGATCCAAACTATGGAGGTGGAAGAGCTCAGAACTTTAGCTCATAAAAGAAATCAGAAGATCCAATTGCAGTCCAAGTACCTTTTTGATAAAAGGACATCACTAAGGAAGTTTCAAATTAATAATATTGTTCTTCAGTGGAATGCAAAAGGACAGGACAAGGGAAAGCATAAAAAATTTGAATCATTATGGATTGGCCCTTTTGTGGTCTATGACTTAAATGGTAAGGATTCCTATTTTGTGAAGAATATGAATGATGAAATATAGGAATTTCCAGTGCATGGACAATTCCTAAAACACTATTTCTCTTGATGTCCATGCATAGTAGGTCCTTTGTTTGTATATATTTTGTTTCCTTCCTATTGTTTTGTTTGGGTCTGTGTTTTGGGTTTGTTCCTCCAAAGTTTCTAAGTTTTCTTGTGTTGACCTTGCGATCAACCATCCCTAGTCAGAGCCGTTGTTATCACTGTTTAGAAAATAGGTTTTCTTTACCCATAATCGGCTAAGTTTTTGAAATTTTGAATTAGACACACTATCAAATGATTCAAGTTTGTGTTAGGTCTTAAGGGTTTAAGGTTTTAATTTTAAATCATTCAATGTTTTATCAAAAAACCCTCTGGTTTCTATTCCTTAGTTACTTTATCCACTTAAGTAATGGGTCTTGGGGTTGTAAGAGGTGTCCCCCCATGTCTTTTGCCTAGGTGGTCATTTGAATTAATTGTAAAAATTCATGCCGTATGTCTTTTCTTCCTAATGTTGTCGGGCCTAGTAAGGTGCATGCAACTTTCAGATGGATCTATGGTTTTCACTATTTTGCTAGACGAAGGTGCGCGTGGTTTAAGACCCGTGAAACAATGAAAGTGAGAAGCGTTCTAAATGGTGCACATTTGGTCCGGTTTAAAAAGGCTTCATCTCGCTCAGGTTCTAACGGCTGGCGTTATTTTGCAGCCAGAACTTGCAAGTGAAATACCTTTCACGAAATGGCGAAAGCATCTAGTGGGACCCTGCAGGGAAGACTTTCCAAGCAACTAAAAGGTGATCAAGTCCCATTTGATCCGATGGTTCATGCTATTTCACAGGGTGAAGATGCTCGTGTTTTAGCTTTATCGAAACAGCGAAATGACATGGCACTCCAAGCAGACGGTCCAGCTAGTCCAGAGGGCGAGTAAGATGATGGCATGTGGCAGGAGGTCACAATGGTCAACAAGTTGGCTCTAAGGATTAAAAGGTGGGTCCCAGAGGTGAGTCATGCTGCGGGATAAGACATGACCTTGCAGATACAGGTGTCAAGGATGAGGTGGAATCTAGTGTTTTCTCTCAGCAAATGAAAGGTCAACATGTCAGTTTAAAAGGTAACTAGATGCCAGGTGGATGGAGTTTGAGTTAGAGGGCCCATGTCTGCCAAATTTAGTTGAGTTGTTAAGCACCGAGCAAGTCAAAAATAATCTAATGGCCCACGTGAATTCGCAAAGGTAAAGTGCTCGTATTTTATGCCCTGCGAAACAGCGAAAAGGTTTTTGGGCCCTAAAGAAAGATAAAGTATGAAGTTAAGAGGGGATCAACTCCGCTTTGATCCAAGGGCTCACGTTGTTTCGTGGTTGCGAACCAACCGAAGGATATGCTTCATGAAACAACAAAAAAGGAAAAAGGGCTCGTCCAGGTGTAATGCTAGATGGTGACGTGTCCATGGACACGTGGTTTTAGAAGAAGTTGAGGGCCCGCCAAGGTGTAACCGGTGGTTATAAGGGAAAGACACGTGGCTGATGTTGAACTAGACTTGAATAGCTTTCCAAAGCTAATGGTTGACTGCCATGTGGTATTCAGTAACCAATGAAAGAGTAGCATAAGTAAAGTAGGCATAAAGGTCTCCCTTAAAGGATTGTCATCTCTGATTTGATCCAACACTTTGCATTGTTTCGTGGGCCGAAGTTGAAAGTTGTTTAAGCTACATGAAATAGTGAAAGACCGTTAGCAGTCAAGATAAAGGCGCGGTTAATGAAAAAGCTAACGGTCCTGGTAAGAGTTAAATGTCGAGCAGTTAAAGTTCCATCCAACATTGCTTCATGAAGAAAAAGTGCTCAGAGGATAATGCCCATGAAATGGCGAAAAGGAGGTAGGGCTCGACGTGAAAGCAAAGCTGTTAAGTCAGTCTAAAGGTTGATTAAGTTTCTTTTGATCAGATGGTTGGCATGATTTCATTTTACGAAATTGCCCGAAGGTTATGCTTTGCAAAACAGCAAAAGAGAGAAAAGAAAGAATGTGCATGTATGTTGTGACCCGTTGGAGTGAAAAATTCAAATTCTCTCATGAATTCAATTCTAAAGGGACGACTGAAGCATGCGGTATCAATATTGCAGTTAAGAGCCTGGGTACCATATATGATCTCATATCAACCAAATTAAGGTATCATTTTAAAGAATTGTTGCAGAGGAGTGGTTACAGAGCTAATTCCTTCAGATACTGAGCAAGTTCATTTAGTTGCAGAGCGGATTTCTTCAAGCTAAAAATAGGTTTTCTTGTACTCTTGCGTGGTAATTTCTTAGTAGTATGTGTTAATTGAGGTCTTGATTTTGTCACAGAACCAGTTGGGCTAATAATTACATTGCTTACATATTCTAAAATGGCACCTTAGAGAGAATTTTCTGAGAATGTTAATTACCAAGAAAGGGCCATTTGTGATGATTTTCTCGAACAGTTGACATTGTCAACTAATCAGGTATGAAAGGTGAAAGAATTAGTGCCGAGAGCTCCTCGTTTGAAAATAGGAGAGGGGTTATATGATAAGGGCAACTGGCTAAGAGATCCACAGGTTGGGTTGTCTAGGTTAGGGTTGTTCAAAGTTGGATTTGGCATGAGAAATTCCCCAGCCCCATAGAATAGCATATGGGAATTAGATGTTGGAAAGTTGGTAGTTCCGGGAGTATTCATGGATATAGATCTCCTAACTCAGATCACACATAATTATGATCCAGTCACAAGGAGCATTAGGGATATAAATGGGAAAGCCCTCATTGAAATCAATAATGAGGAATTCAGAAGTTCTTTTGGGCTTAATGAGTTTACCAATTGTTTGGAACCCATTAATTTCAAATCATTAGCTCAAGTATACAGTGCACAGAGGAACCACCTTAGAAATGGGCCTATTAAGGAATTTTTTGTGAAGATAGGTGGGTTGACAGTTGTAGGACCCAACACTGAAGAGCCCTTCTCATTGAGTCTGTTCACCCTTAGGGCTAAGGGAGTGTATTGGTCACTTTGCCAAATTTTGGGAGAGGATGCTGAGGCAAATATGCCTAATCATTACATGCTAATGATTGCTCAGATTTTGAATCCTTCTCTTAAAGTAACCTTTGATTATGCTTCTTTTATTACTGATGCTATCCATGGAGGGTTGATAGGAATAAAGAATGGAAAGGTTGATAGGCCTTTTAGATGGTATTCACTCCTCATGCATCTGTTTTTGTTCAAAGGTGGTGATTATTTTGCAATTGGAATGGACCTTGTAAAAGAGAAGGATGGAGAAAGGATGTCAGTGCAACTATGGAGTACAGTGCTGTCATGGGACAGGGATGATGCCAGTTTCTTGAAATTGGATAAATATTTTGCATCAAAGATTAGGACTCTCCTCTGCTCAGAAAACCCGAGAATCCCCAAGGTTCTTTTTCAAATTATTAGACCAAAGGAATTTGCTGGGGTGATATTTACTTATACCCTATATCCACAGTATTTAGAGTATTTAATTTCAGAGGCACTCCATTTTTATTGCCCTATCAGGTCCCTCTCAAAGTGGGAATTGTAGAAGTCCTCAGACAAATCAGTAGTGTACAAGAGGTAGAGCTGACAGGCAGGGGTAAAGGGACTATTTTCCCTATGGTCACTATAGTCCACCAATTTGTAATAACCAAGGGAGGTTGGAACTGTTTTGAGGATTTTCTCAAACCTTATCATTTGTCAACTGCAATATCCAGGTGTGTTGATCGAGAAGATTTCTTCAATGGCATGTTTAGAAAGAGAGCAATATGCAGAGGTAGACCCCATCAATTCCAATTTCCTAAAGATCTCATAAGAAATGAGTTTGATCTAGATGAGTAGAAGCTGAGGAAGGAAAAATGGGTGGCTTATAAAAAGGTCTTAGATTTTGTACATCAGTTTGATCCCAGCTGTGACCCATTGTCTATCTTTTTCCCTTTTGAGGAGAAAATTAAATTTCTAATTCTTTTCTTTGAGGATTTAATGCAGACTCTGAAAGAAAAGAGAGAGGTTGTGATTAAAAACAACCCTGAAAAGGCAAGAATGGTTTTAAGTAGGTCTTCCCCTACTAGAGCAATCCCTCTTGCTGACTATACATTGCACAAGAAGTCTAATTATAGTGTGCTGATGCCTACAATAGGGGAGCCCTCTACCTCAAAGGGAAAGAGGAAGATACAAGATGTCATTGACATCCAAGAGAGCCCAAAGAATCAGAGAGTAGGAAAATAAATACAATCTGATACACCCTTGTACTCTCCATCCCAATCCCCTATTCATATAGGAGATGAACAGGCAGCAGTTGAACAACTGATACAGTTAGGTAGCCTAGGAGAAATAGCCTACACATATGATGAAGTTGAAGAGGGAATGCTAGAAGAGCCCCCTGCTGCTGAGATGAACATAACTACCAATGAGTTTAAGGGCCAGGATTGGGATTCTGAGATCAAGCAGGCCAGTGATGACTTCTTGGCTGACAATAACTTTGTTACATCAGGAGCATTCATGCAATTTATATGGAAGCAAAATATTGATAAATATATTGCAAGATGTGAGAAGACAAAAGGTGAGAAGCCTCACAAAGATCTAGCTTTGGTAGAGGAGGAAATAAAGCAAGAAATGATAGATGAGTTTAAAACCATCACTCCTGAGCAAGGAAGCGATATGGTGGCACAAGCTGGAGTACTCATTCTCCCTGAGTGGGACATAGCAGATGCCTTGGTATTGGAGGCAGTGAGAAAAGAAACTAAACCCATGGAGGGGATGACTTTTAGCAAAGACAATGCTGCATTGGTCATGTGGTCCCTCAAAAGAGTTGAAAATAGGATAAATAAGGACACTCCAAGGTCAAGTTACCTTGGTGGGATGATAGTAAAAAGATTGCAAAACACAGGGGTGGTGGAAGCTACTAGCACTATGCTAGAAACTGCAAAATTTAGTGTTGCAGTAGTAGAAAAAGAAGCTTACAACAGTGCTAAGGAAGAGGTAAGAGGTAAAGATAACATCATTGCTAAGCTGCAAAGCCAATTGATAAGACAGTACCATCAAGGTGAGTCTTCAACACTGATGATCTCCTCTTCTTCAGCAACCAGCCCCATCATTGAATTCCCACCATCTCTAGCACCTTCTAGCTCCCAAATGATTGAGGTTACTCCCCAAGAATTGGAGAATTTAAAACAGGCTCAGGCCTTGTATGCCAAGAAGTATGAAGAAAGAGTAAGGGTTACCATCTCAAGTTTTGTAGATACCATGAGTGCCTCACTATTATATAACAACATTAGCAAGATTTTGGATATGTGGAATGAGCTTAATGGAGATAAGGCCATTTTGATGCCTATTTTTGACAAATGGAAGCCTAGAGAGCAGGACTTGGAGCTTATTTGTGTATCTTATTATGAAGCAGGGGCCGATCCTATCATCAAATCCACTTGTGATACCACCAAGGATCTAGTGAAATTGGTAGAAGGATAGACAATGCTGATACAAAGATTAACTTGTACAAGAAGGAGTACACTGATCAGGTTTTTGAATTGCTCCCAGGAGTTTTTGTTAGCCTAGACCAACTAAAGGAAAAACAAGTATGGCTTAAGGAATTAGAGGCCAAACTGTCAGCCAGAATAAAAGGAATTGTTGAGTTAGATGATCCTTCCATTTTTGTTGTAACAATTCAGGAGATAAAGAAAATCAAATCTCATTATGGTTTTCTCAATTCAGAGGTTAACAAGATGAGAAATTCCTGGAAGAGGTTAACCAAGGCAAAGGCAAAAGTGATTAACTTTGTGTGGCCAACTGATGATGTGTACAATAAGTGGACAAGAAAATATGCCATCCAGGATGTAGAGCAGTTAGAGGGCGCTCTTGAACAGTTAAAAGAGGTTGTAACCGGACAGCAAGTAGAAGAAGCTGTGGAGGTCAAAAAGGACTTGTAACTATTTTTGTAAAAGATCTTTGTAACTTCTTCTTGGGAAGAAATGATTGTAACAAATTCTCCTAGGAAAGTGTGAAGCTATGTGCATCCATATTGTTATAAATGGATACCAGGACTAGTAAAAAAGATGATCGCAAAAGAATTGTAAGAAAATGCTGCAAAAATTTATCTGAGCTTTTCTAAGTTTAATGGAGAATATTCGAAAGTTTTTGTAATGCTTTCTTGAAGATAATATCAATATACAGACCATCAGTTTTGACTAAAACTTTGTGTCATCTTCAAATGTGTTTGCAATTGTTTACTGTTTCATTTTGAATAATCCAGGGTTATTTCATTTGAATAGGGGTTGTAAGGCAACTTTCAGTAGATGTGTTTGCTAGATTTTCTCTTTAGGAGGGAAATTAAATATGCGGGGATCACTTCTACCAGTAAATTCTTTGTGAGATGTTTGAATATTGATGAGCATAGTTTAATTTGGTGTGCATAAATTCTTATATGTGTCAGGCATATATATGGATCTACAGAAGCCAAACTAATGGGATATGTATATATATTTGACTGTGGGAGTATTGTTTTAACTTAGATGACTCTGTGACCCTAGATAAGGCACTGGTATAGATCGAGGTTGTCTATTACATGTTTTGTAGGTCAAATACTAAATATGAGTATAATTTTCATTCCTTTATTTCAATTAGTTTCAAGGTGATTAGATCCACTGGCTTTCTAGATTGGTTTGTTGTGGATTTATCTTTTGAAAGTGTGAATTTAGTTCACAAAGGCATACTCGCCTGGACTCTGAGTAGGTTTGAAGTGTAGGAGGTTAAATCAAGCCTTGTCATATGTTGTCCTAAGAGTTTCCTTTGCTATAATATCTCTTCTGCACAGAGTTATCATATTATTATAAGAATATTGAAGTGAATCAGATTTTTAAGACAACAGGATCTTCTCTCTTATGAGGTTGAAAAATTATCTATTCTTTTTTCTCCTATTAGGGGAATCTTGATTATAAGTATGTGACCAATTTAGTACATGGGGGACATCTTGAGTTCTTCATGCTTGTCACATGTACTTTCTTTTTCATTTCTTTTTTTCTCTTTTGGAGAGGAGTTTTTTACCATGTGGTTTTATCCTTTCCTCGGTTTGTGAGAGTTACATTGTTTTGAATTGATTTGTACATGCCTATTGTTGGGACTCATTCATGTATGCATTCATCATTACCTCTTTAGCTTATCCCTAAGTTAATCTTAAGGGGGGGTGATGGAGTAATTAGGATATTTATCTAATTATTTACATCATGACAATTTGCATTCATGCTTAATTCAAAGTCCAAGCACAATGATTATTCATTAAGTTGAGACCCACATTCATTAATAAATACCTCCATTGGCATTCTAGCCATCTTATGAAACAAATGTGGGAATGTGAATCAACATACTTCACCTACTATGATTGTAAACCTCATTCCACTCGATGGTTGACATCACCTCCACCTCCACCATATGAAAATTGAACCCAACATTTAGCAACATTATCAGTAACATAACTACCTTCTTAGAATATAGGAGTCATAATAAAAATTTCAAATGATGCTACAACCTCAAAAATTTGTCTTAGTCCTCCATCCAATTTGAAATTTGGGATATTGCCCACTCAAATAGCATTAGTAACATTTTTTTTGAATTCCACTCCATGTGGATATTGTAGTATCCCAATCTTCTTTTAGCCTTCATAGCCATTAAAGTTGCTGGAAATTATACTTGATTATGTGTTTCTCTACCTAGCTTGTTTTCTAGTAGTCTCCATTTTTTTCCTTCATGGCCTAAAAAATACACTCTTTGCATGCCAAGCCGAGATTTCCACTAGCTGCACCAATGAAGTTAACTTTAAGCCAAACTTCACCAAGTGGCCTCCATTTGACATCCTTACAATTCCACTTGGTAGATTAACCTACCTGAACCCATAAATGAAGGGAATTAATTTATTATATTTTGATTATTATAATATATTATCATAGTTATTATTAAATTTAATCAATATTAAATTAGAGTTAATTTATTAATAAAAAAGAATATATTAATAATAATACAATAATATAATAATACAACAATATAATAATATAATAAATATATTTCTATAAGAATATATTATAACAATATAACTATGTTTTTTATTAAGATAAACAAGTTTTGAGGGGACTAGAAACCCCGTACAACAGGTTTGAAGGGACCTGAAACCCCAAGAAAAAACACGGATCTGGGAACAACAATGGGATGCTACAAGAAAATAGATCAAAGACACCCAACAACCAATACTAAATAGATACCAATAAGATTACAAAGATAGAACAATACAAACCATGCTGGTAGTACCAATGGATCTAAAACAACTAGTAGATCAGGAAGATAGGGAACAAGGGTTTATCTGGCAACCTTAATTGAAGAAAGAATAGTCCATAGGGTTTTTACAAGATCCCTCAACCTTAAGAGTGGGTTAAATTATAAGGCTCCCACCACCAGATAGGGTTTTGAAAAGGCTCCCAAAACCTTCAGTCCAAAAAAACTTGAAAGGCCTCCAAGCATAACCAGCAACATCCAACTCCACCTCAATAGGAATTAGGTCACCTCCAGCAACATCCATCTCACCCTCCATAGGAGACAGGCCCACCTCAATAGGAAACGCCAGAGAGGCCCTAAGATGAAAAATGTAATTATGTTATTGGTATTATTATAATATTTTATTTTTTCATTCAACAACAACTAGGGGTTGCACCTTGTTGGAGTAATTAGGACATTTACGTAATTACTTATTAATTATGTCCTTTATTACTTTTTCACTTAAGCTAAACTTAGATGCTTTTTCTTATCTAGGTTTTCTTTTCTAGTGTTAGTTGCAGATGTAGTTGAGCTTAATTTAGATCCTACTTTGCATTTCTTTAGTTCTCCTTATTTTAGCATTAGGATTTTACATCTAGGGTTTCATTCATTCTTTATAAGGATATATTCATTCACTGTAATTGTATCTCAAATATTGATAGTGAAATAATAAAGAATTCTCTGGTTGCTATAGAGAATACAATCTTTATTTGACCTCTTTTATGTCATAACTATTTTGCTTGTAGATGAATTTTGGTTGCTATGGTTGATCATCGACTCCTACATGGTATTAGAACACAATCTTTTCTCCTACATGGTATTAGAACACAATCTTTTCTCCTACATGGTATCATAGTAGATATGCCAAGTTCCTATTTGCATTCTTGAGGAATCCAACCTAGAATGATTTTTCTATGCACTTTGGGCTCAAGTGGAGGTTGTCATTGCATTTGCAACATCTCAAAACCCTAATATTGATTGCTATATTTCAAAATTTGAACAATTTAATTTTTGGGTAAATTTCCATGGAGGGCAAAAAATCAAGGCAAGATCTAGGAGTAGGTAAAAAATATGGAAATTTTGGCATAAAATAGATGTCACCATCGAGCCTAGGAGGACCAAAAACTTTAAAATTGCTTGTCAAATTATTGAAATTGGGGTAGTCAAAAAAAATAAAAATAAAATTGTGTGACACAAGAATTCATACCATACTCTATAAATCTGTATAGTCATATAGGCCACCATGTGCAAGCAGAACCCAATCTCTCTTCACAGGTAGGTGACAATTTTTTTCATTGCTACCATTATTTTTTTTCCAAAAAACTTTAATTCTAGTAAAAAAAATTCTAAATTTCGTGGAGTGTATAAAAGCGGTTCACTTTTTTTTCTTTTAAAAGGTAAATTTGCCTTTCTTAAGGAAAAAATAGGTAGTGTTTCTTACATCAATGGTCATATCAATTTTTTGGTGGTTTCACTAAATTTAGAGGCTTTTGTCACAATAGAACTTGGCTAAATATAGCTAAAGAATTGGCTACAAAATATTTGGAGGGATATTCTAGGAGGTTATTCTTTTTGTGGTGGCCTATTCATTTTTTAGTGAGGCATTTTGTAATGATGGGGAATATTCTAGGAATATTTTTTTGATATCAGTAGTTAAATTTTTGATATAGTTTTCCCTCCAAATCCTAAGAGGTTGCAATTGGTTCTTTGCCCATAACTTCGTCATATAGACTCTATTAGAAATAGACACTATATTGATGATCAAATATTGTCATTGATGGCAACTCATGTCAGAAATCCCATCTGTTGTTCATGATCAGTTCATACTGGAAGTATGATTGAGTTTTAGAGAGGTCTGGTGAGATAGAGCAGGGCATCCGACATAATGTACAATAATTTAGTTGGCATTTCATTTTGGTTGAATGCTTGGTGTTATGGATCTTTGGAAAGAATTATGGAAGTGTTATCTACCTCATTCCAGGTTTGTGGTGTGTAGTAATGATTCTTGAGTCAGTTAGAAGGTTTGGTATATAGGTTTTTGGTTATAACAATGTTCATCAACAGTCTTGTGTGGATAATCGTTGTGTGAATTGTGCAGAGTAATTTTGGTGATTGTTTTTGTGTTTGACGATGGTCAACCAACATATGGAAAGTGTGTGGAAATGTTTTTTGGCGTACATGATTGTTTTGATTCAGATTGAGCCGACTTGGTATGCACGTTTCATCTTTTATCATGTTCTTGGAGCCGACATGTATAAGACATAATTTGATGTTGCGGATATCAAATACCGGTTGATATGATCATTTTTTATATTGATGGTTGTGTGGAACTTATTTGTGAACGATTGTGCACAGTTTCACATGCGCATGTGAAGGATTTGTGCTCCAGAATATAACAAAACAATAGAATAAAGCACTATAGTAGAAAAGAGTAAGATTATGTCTTTTGTGCCTAACCATAACTATACTCAATAATTTGTAGATGTTATTCATTAGTTCATTACTTCCTGTAATCATTGTAAATCATAGTAAGGTAGTGAGCCTTTTGGGGTTGTAGCTCTTATTGTATTTAAGAAGTGGGCTCTAGGCATTGTGCTTGAATGCATGTGCATTACCCTTATGTAAAATTTGTTGGCATTGTATTATCATTTATGTCAACCGATATAGAAGGACAACCGGTATGCGAATAAAGTTGATGTGTAATCATTGATGTCAACTAGTGTTGCAGGTCACCGGTAGGGAAGAGAAGGTCATTCAGAGGAATGATCACTCAAGTCACTGGTACACAAGTTAGTGTTTGACTTGTGTGGATGAAATGGACAGGTTACTAGTACAGTCTATCATCGGTAAGGAAAGCATGTCAAATGGTAAGAGTTGTGGTGACAGTTAGTAGTTGCCAACTGACAAGCTTATGACCAGTGTACAAGAAGGATGAGAAAGGTGCATGAGTTGTTGTTTTTTATGAAGAGGAAAAATGTTACCTAAATCACATCAACACAAGAGGAGAAGGATGTATAGGTCACCTGTATGTTGTGTGGATGCAAAACAACAACTCCCACCAGATAAAGATGCATTTGACATATGAAAAGATGACTGACAGTGTATCTGCCCACACTGGATCACATGTTCCTATTTTAATATGTGCTACACAAACAAGGGAGCCACATGAGTTCATTGCAGGATGTAGATGACAAGGACCCACTACCTCTGATATGTGGATCTTATCTCCTCTTATGCATAGTGTGTATCATAACTATGTGAGATAAGGAAGAAGAGGTAAAGACATTGAAATCGCATCAAGTTTGGTGAACTGGAAAGGACATTTGTAATTGGTTGTTATGAACTCTGTTAAGAAGAATGAATATCGGTATCAGATCTTTAATTGGTACTGATTTAAGGTTTGGCAGTAGATATTATCTTGATAATAACTTAGTGATGACATGTCATAATCCGTGTGTAATGATAAGATGGTATTTGAGCACGTACAAGGATTAGATATCTTGGGAAATAGCAACCTACTTAGAAGAATGAAAAAAGGGTTTGATTGCTTATCAAATCGATGTGTGGTGATCATTCAATGGTGGAAATCATCTCGAAGTTTGTTTTAATGATATGTAATTTATTTTGGCATAGTGTTTTACCATGCTAAATGTAAATTCATTGTATCTTGTTGATGTAATTAGGGTTTGCAGACACCCTAATTGAAAATTGTATTTAGGTCTAGTTGGAGAAGAGACTTTGTTTCAGTATTTTTTGAGAAGAAGGTATTTCCAAATCAGTTTGAAGTGTCTGCATGTGTGTAGAAAAGTTGTGCTTAAATGGATTTGTACTAGTAAGCAAGAAAGTGGTGTAATCATATCAGTTGCCTTGTTGTTCCCTGACACTTACAACAATTTGAAATCCCTTAACTGGGTAGATCCTAACAGGCCTTATATTGTAAATCCCTTCACTGGGTGGCTCATTAACTTGATTTTGAAATCCTCTTGAAAGGTTACTCTTAACAATGTATAGCTCCTAACAGGGCTGAGGCAAAATCCCTTGACCAAGTGACTCCTAACAGGGTCTACTCTTAATCAGGCATATTGTAAAGCTCTTGACTGGGCTAGGCCTTTAACCAGATGTATTCCAAAAGAGTGAAAATAGATATTGTGGGTGCTATTTCCCACCATGGTTTTCCCAGCTAGGTTTCCATGTCAAAAATCTCTATGTTCATGTGGTGGATGCATTGTTGATTTATGCATTTGATATCTATACTTTGTTTAAAGCTTTAAGATTAAACTTAAGAAGTAAGATCTACTTTCCAAGATCTTCCTCATGTTCTCTAGGATCTTGAAGGACACTCACGAGTTGTCCATTCTCATTCTCAATTCTACAACATTCTTCGGATTTATCTCTCAAGGACTGAGAAAGATTCTCCTCATTCTTCTTCCTTTCATCAATCTCCTTTGTCAATCTCATCACAATGGCTTCCATCTCATTCTTCTAGACAACATTACCTCTAATAAGTATATCAAATTCTTATGTCTTTTCCTTCAAGGCTTCTTCATTATTGCTTTGACTTTCTTTCTCCTTTGACAACTTATCAACAAGTTCCTTTATCTTTTCCCTTGACTCGTTCAATTGATCCTTCAATGATTTAATGAAGTTCTTAGCATCCTTAAAGTTTTATTTTACTTGTCAGATCTCAACTTGGGCTTGATCAAGATGCTCAAGTGCTATAATAATTTGATGTCTAAGACTATTGGTTCATCCATTGTTTCACTTTCCTGGATCCTCCTAAAGATGTTAGGGTTTTTCTGACGAACTAGGCTCTGACACCAATTGTTGGAATCAAGGAACACTGAGGGGGGATGACTGTTTTCTATAATTTTTAACATTCTTAATCTATCCTTTAAACCACTTAATGAAAATTAATAAAATTACAGTACATAAACAGAAAGAAAATAACCACAACACCATAACACCAATATTTTTACGCAGAAACCTAGTTAAGGAAATAACCATGGTGGGATTGAGACCCATAATATTAATATACCTTTTTAGAAGTATATGATATTACATGACGGGAATGCACATACATTCAGAGAAACTGCTAAGATCTCATTGCTCAAATTATAATAAGGAATACAACCCCCAAAGGCTCACTACTTTACAAATGATTACAGATAATAATTGGAATGTCTTAATTGATAAACAACATCTAAAAATGCTAGAAATACTTCTAGTTAAGCACACAATACTCTATTCTTCTACACTGCTCTATTCCGATATCCTACTAAATTTCTAAGCACAAATCGTCCAACTATGCATGTGAAACTGTGCACAATCAATCATACACACTTTCCACACACCTACCAATATAAAAAATGGTCATATCAATAAGTCTTATATATCTACAACATCAATTTAGGTTTTCTTCTTGTTGGCCCAAAAATGCATAACACACAACTAAAACGTGTTACCCAAGTCAGCTAAATCTGATCCAAAACAACCATGTAGACCAAAGAAACTTGTCCACACACTTCTCACATGTCAGCTTAACATCCTCAAACACACAAGAAATCACAAAAAATACTTTGCACGATCTGCACAAAGAATATTCACACATTGCAATTGATGAACATTATTCTACCTGAAAATCATGTCTATCGGATCTTCCAATTTACACAAGACTCATTATCGGTAGCCATAAACCTGGAATAAGGTATATTACATGTCCATGATACATTTTTGAGATCTGCAACACAAAATACTCAACACAAAATATCTGCCAACCATAACATTGTACACTACGTGAGATGTCTTGTTCCATCTCATCGGGCCTCAATCAATCTTTCAGTATCAATGAATTATGAACTGCAAATGACATATCTGACATTAGTTGCCATCAACGACAACATCTAAACATCAATATAGTGTCTCTTTCCAATATTTCCATTGAACTCTCAGCCATGAAACTGAACTATTAAATAATCACAACTCCCAATCATGTAAACTCTAACAAAAGGAGCCTCCATTATAAACATAACATATACCATGAGAAACTAAAAATACAATGAACTCTAGACTAATATGTTGTCCACTGATAATCCTCTAGGTTGACTTCTACAACAATGACCAACTTAACAATACATCTTCTAACATACTATCATTTGGAATTCCCATATTACTACATGACAACACATATTGTTAGAATCAATGTTTACATCAATGATACCATACATTACTAGCAAAATCTCAATACATCAGCAAGTCTCCAACATAGGTTTAGGTTGTCGTATAGGAACATCAGATATCTTCATAATGTCTTGATCATTAATGTTATCTTAAATGCTACAAATTTTAATACTTGAACTCTCATTAAATGCCTTCTTAATACTTGATTGAGTGCTCACTTTAATTCAACAAATTGAGTGGAAAACATTATGGAGAGATGTCTCAAATGAGGGGGTAAGGCTTGCTTCTATATCTCACGTCATGAAACATGTGTGAATTTTTGAGATAGGCCAACATGAGAAGGTAATTATTACCCAAATTCGATGACCATTATTGGGTCAAAAATTTGACCCCTTTAAGTGGGAATAAACATCCTTGTCCATGGACAAGGGTATTTGGGATGTCCTTGTCAAGCCTATCAATGCTGATTTTATGACCATTGAACTAGATGAGTATGAAGAATGATATTTGAAACTGGTAGGAGCATAGTCCAAATGGTCAAAAGCACAAATAACTAGAATGATAAAATGAGGTCTAATTGAGGATGAAATTTTATAGGGATACAATTTATGACAATACACATTATATACATGTAAATACACACACACACACACATTCATAGATATATTCATATACACACACATATATATACATACATCTATATGTATATATGTGTGTGTATGTATATATATGTATATACTTATAAATAAATATATATATATATATATATATATGTATGTATGTATATATATATATATATGTATATATATATATGTATTTATGTATATATATATATATGTATTTATGTATATATATATATATGAATTTATGTATATATATATGTATGTATAAATATATATATATATATTTATACAAACATATATATATATACATAAATACATATATATATATACATAAATACATATATATACATACATACATATATACATACATACACACACACATATATATATATACATACATACATACATACATATATATACATACATAGATATATATTTATACATATATATGTACACACACACACACACACACGCACATATATATGAATATATGAATATATATATGAAATTTGAATTTGTTTTGAATTTCTATTTTCTAAGGAGAAACAAAAGTACATTGTAATGTGTGCAAACACCTCTCTCCCTTTGAATAAGATTAGGTTTTATTATGTTTATACTCTCAAAGCTATCAATGCTACATTTTTCAAGGCTCTCAAAAATTCACATGCTTGTTATTTTTCATAATCTAATCCAACCTCAAATGGGTACAATACAAAGAGAGATTAAAATGGAGATTGGAGGTAATGGAGGTACTAGGTATTTTATCTTCCTAAGCTGGCTTATTACTCAAAGTCTATTCATGCATGTGTAGCACATATTTTTCAAGTTGTGTCACTGAATAAAAGAGGGGGCTTGGCATGATATGTGTCCCTTCAAGAATAAAAGGGGGATATATTTTCTTGTGAGTGCACTTGATGCATTCATATTTGATTGGTGTTTTGTATAGTAGATAAGGGATTATTTTCAAATTACTAGAGGAGAGATTTGACACACTTATAGGAAACGTTAAATTTCAGAGGAAAGGTGTCTCTTTGTGTACAAAGGTCTGAAACACTTTATGTTCTTTGATATACTGCAGATGGTTGCAAGTTCCATGGTTAGGAGATCCATTGATATAGTTAGTTTAATTTTTCCTTGGAGAGAAAGGAGGATTGGTGGAGACCCTTCGTAAAAGTTTCCAAGAGGGTTACTATGATCAACTCTTGCAATATTCCATCTTTGTTTGAATTGGCATACCAAGGGGAAAATGTTGGAGAATATTACATTAATACTTAGTAGTTAGTATAGTTTTTAGATTAAATAATTAATAATTAGTCAATTGGGATGTTGCACTTTTATAGATGGTTATAAATAAAAAATAAGGATTTAAAAAGTTAGCGAACTTAATGTAATTATCATTCCATTAAATATTTCTCATTTCTTTATTTTTCCTCTATGATGATAGTTTTATTTTAAGTTGGATTTTTGGATATTTGGATGCTTGCAAATTATTTCTAGCCACTGATAAGAATAGAAAACCATAGTGGTTTTCTTAAATTAAAGAAAATTAGCAATGGATTTTCTTCAATCCATAATAAAAGCTCAACAATATGTAATGTGTCATAAGAGGTGAGGAATAACTATAAAATTGACATTGTCACATTCTACAAAATGGTGAACTAATTTTTTTAATAAATAATTATAGAAGTTTTTTTTTTAAATAAACATTTCAATGGATCCTTATTTGTTAATCTATTAAAATAAATTGTTCTTGTTTGCAAATTAGGCACCCATTTGTCCTCTTCTAGATTTTTAAATTTTTTTGAGATAGGGTAGGGACTATAGAGGATGACTTTTGAAAACCAAATCAACAAATTCTCCTATTAAAAAGGATATAGGTTGCATCTAATATTTTACTTTAAATAAAATGGTTAATAGGACCAAGGGACCCTTGTGCCTTGAGATATATGTAGTTTGGTTCATCAATCCATGGAAATATATATATATCCAAAAAAGAAGAGCAATATAGAATTAAGATATTTCAAAATCATTAAACAAACATCTTTATAATTTACATTTTTTGAGAAAAAAACACTCAAAAGATTCTATAAACATAGAAATAAAATAACTAAATTAATATTTGAGAACTTTTTTTTTTCTCATCTAGAAAATTTAAAGTTTTCAAGGTAAAGGAGTTGTAGAAGAAAACTTTATTTAAAATCAAAGCTTTTGATTCTCCTATAAAAAGAAAATGTACGACTAGGATTCATATAACAACCAATAGTGCTAAGATCAATGGACCCCATTATTTAAGAGACATGTAATTTAGTTGTTAAATTTATTATAAGAATAGATATGGATAAGATCTTTAAAATGTGTTTTCATGTAACATTAGTTGGGAGAATAAATATTTAGACAT
The DNA here is from genome assembly GCF_030272615.1 of Cryptomeria japonica. Classification (NCBI taxonomy): domain Eukaryota; kingdom Viridiplantae; phylum Streptophyta; class Pinopsida; order Cupressales; family Cupressaceae; genus Cryptomeria; species Cryptomeria japonica. The sequence goes on along the minus strand of NC_081408.1, from coordinate 65,941,967 downwards.
AAAACGGGCTGAAGAATTAAGGTTTCTTACATCAATTCACAAGACACCCTTTATCATCTCTAATTTTTGTGAAAACCATCTACAAACATTCTATAATTATAAATATTAAATGTCTCAATTAAAATTTTAAAATATATATTAGTCTTCTTTTAAATGGTTTATGTTTTATGTTTTATAAAATTAAAGAAGAGTTATACAGATAACCTTTTCAAAATCAAAATTATGATTCTTCTTAAGACAAAAGAGAGATATATCTATATTGAATCATGTAATTTGATTTTAAAAGTCTATGCAAAAACGTATGATTTGATTGACATTGATTTGATTTTTGTGTCCCCTGAAGAGATATGATTGATAGAAACCTCAGTAAGGTACGTATATTTCTCTACCTCTAGACAATTTCAATTTATTTAAATAACATTTTTAAAAACAACATTTGATTCTCTTCTAAAATAAAAAGAAACGTAACGTCTAAAATTTCTTACACGGTAAAAAAGAATGAAGACCAAGGGACCCAATACATTTGAAACATGTGATTTGCCTGTGAAAGAACGTGGTTTGGTTTTTGGATCTGAAGTCTGTCTTGTGTCCTTATCTACCAACAAAAACAAACAAAGACATATAAAGAAAAGAGGGAACAAAATCCCCGCTGACTAGATGCCTAACCCAATACACGATGGATTCATAAGCAAGAGAGATTATTGTGAGGAATTCAAACATCAATGACAATAAAAGGTCCAGAAGTAATGAATAAGAGAGCATAAAACTGTAGATAATGGCTTCCATATAAATCAAGGATGCAATAATCAAATGTATCTGTTGAAAAATGGAACTCAAAAACTAAGTGCTATTATCGAACATCAACATTGACAACCAAAAATTGACCCGCAACTGAAACCAATGGAAAGAAAGCACTAGTAAACAAAAGCATAGATATTCAATTAAGTAACAAGAAGCTTTAAAGGTAGTAGTATTAAATATATGAAAATATCCCCCATGATAAGGTACATATTTTATTAGAGAATTTACCATATCGTTATGTTTTTGTCTTCCTGTGCATGCTTAGTAGAATCACATCAATATGAGTATGCATATATATCGTACTCGTAAAGGAATTGTCATCCATTACGGTGAATTAATTAATTTTCTGTTTCTGCAACTGTTCTGTTCATCATTTCTGAAGTGACAATCTATGGTTGGAATCCCACATTTCTCTTTTACAACTTCACGTGCTCATTAAAAAATTGCTGGCATTTTGATACCTCGTTTTATTTTATCTATCCAGGACAACAAATCTTGTCTGGTGGGGCTTGATATATATACATATTTTGACTTTGTAGAGTGGCAACTTGTTGAATCCAAAAGTAGATTCCCCGTGCTTGTTTTAAAGGCAGTTTTTTTCTTTTTTTTGTTTCAAAAGTTCTTTGATTGAAGAGAATAATATTATCTTAAGTAGGAGAAATTTGTCCTCCTTTTTTAAATTATGTCAGCTCAACACACTCAACAAAGATTGATTCCTTGTAGGTTTTTCAAGTTTTTAATAACTTTATTAAAAGAGATGTTTCCAAGAAAATGGAATTCCTTGGAGCATATTTGCCCCCTACTAGACATTTATAAGATTGGGGGATGTCTACAAAGTCACAAAGACTGGGGTAAACATCTCCTACCATTTTGCCATTCCCACCATACATCAAGTATGATGTCCAAAGGATGCCAGCCTTGCTTTGGTGATATTATTTTGACTTTGACACATCCCTATAATTGTTAAGGGACTCACAAGATTCTCCAAAATGTACAAAATGTACATAAGATTCCCTCGTAGTAGATTAGTCTCAAAAGTCAATTTAAAAAAATTGAAAGTAATTTTTATTCTTATTTCACAAAACCTTTACCCTTTGTGAAATTTTTGAAATTTGTTTTTCAATCTATAAATTTTACTTGGCTAATTTCATGACTAATTTAGAACCTAGAGATTCACTTAAAATATTATTTATTTATTTTTAAAAAATGATCAACTTTTATACTTTAAAGTCACAAGAATTTAGCAATTAGAAAGTAAAAAAATTATGGAATGAATTTACAGCTAATAGAAGAAATAATCATCATAATAAATTCCATATCTTTGAAAGTTTTCCTTAACTATCAATCTATATATGTACCTCACCAACTTATCATCTACAACAAATATATTCTTGAATGTCTACTGACAACTCATATAACTTTGTTTCTTAAGAAAAAATACAAGATCCTTAGTGTCATATTTTTCCAAAGATATCATCTCATGTTAAATGAAATTATTGCACCAATAATGATTATCTAACTTATATAAAGATATTTTTTGTGGAAAATAAAAATAAACTATAAAAATTTAGTGAACTATACATATCAATTAGGTTTCACTATCTCATGGATGAAGTAATGAGGGATAACTATTATTTTTTATGATAAACCTACTTAAAACTATAAATCAAATCTTTTTCTACTTCTCCATATTGTGATCTATTATTTTATTCTTCAACATGTGCATCTTCCCACATATTTACCTAGTCTAAAAATTCCTTCGTTTTTAAAATCCTCTAAGCTCTCTAAGATCTCTCTAAAATCAAAGAGATCAATCCAGACCGGTCAACAAGAGTAAACACAATAGAAACACAAAGATATGATGGAGGCAATGCAAAACAGATTATTTTATTTCAAGAAAACTAATTACAACCAATCGGTAACAACCGAGTTATAGAAACCAACTCATAGGCCTTTTAACACATGCTGAAAATATGGACTAGGTCACAATTGGGACCTTGAATCTTAAGATCTATCTTCTATGGTCAGTCTAGCTACTTGATTCTTTTATTGTTACATTCTAATGCTCAATACAATTATTTATACGATCCAAGGGGATTCGGTCGGTCCAAAAAGGGATCAAAACCTGAAGAACAACACCTAATGTGTAAAACCAACAAGGCCGGCCTCCACAAAGAGACTCCTCTGAAAAATCCAAAGGATGAAGTGTAGATCATGGAAAAAGGTCAGCCACACACTAAGGAACATCAAAATCAACACCCAAGGCTCCTCAAGCTTCGGAAGGGGGTTCTGGTAGATCACCAAAATAGGTCCAAGCAACCATTAACAAGAAACCGTCAACCGGTAAAAGGAAATTGTAAAGGAAACTAATAGCGATAACTTGCCATAAAAAGATCCAAATGCGATGCGGTTTGGAAATAAGAAAGATGATCAAGTCTCCAAGTAGAATCCAACTCTAGGAGATCTGATGAGCCAAAACCGGGGCACACAGAAAGAAATGTTGAAACTACAAACAAAATGAAAAACATAAAGGAAAATGTTTTTGGTTGATGCAAGATTGCTATGAACTAGGGATGCTCTTGCATCAGACATCTGGGGTTATTGCAAAAGTGAGTCTCGCACTTTGCTAGGGTTAGAGGAAAACCAAGGAGGTCTACTACTGCCTGAGAAATCTAAGTTTAATCTTCAATTGGTATGTCCTTCCACTTCACAAAATACTCCTTATACTAACTTCTCCAGGTACTATGCCCAATCCTACTTTCCAAAATTTCTTTAATCTGATCTGGTTCCTTCCGGGGCAACTATTTCTCCAAGTCTACAATATTGTCCTCACTTAATTCTAGTTCATGATACTCATGAAGATCGGCAATGTTAAACACAAATGAAATACTTAGACTATCTGATAACTTCACTTCATATGCGTTCCCAGAATTGAACCTCATCAAAATCCTGCAAGGTCCATACTTTTTCATCTGCAATTTATTATAAGTTCCAACTAGGAATCTTTCTTTTCTCAGATATACCATCACTTCATCGCCAACATCAAATTCTTTATGTCTCCTCTTCTCATCTACCTTCTGCTTATACTTGTTGTTCATGTCCTCCTAGTGTTGCTTAGCCTAAATATGCAAGGCTGCCATATGATCTGCAAAGTCTTCATCTTCTGAACTTCTCTTCTCTTCACTACTAATATCTCTTAATTCTAATATACCTCTATACTAGTACATTTGGGGCTTATTTTCGATGGCCTATTGTCAAAATTTTGACTTTTTTTGTTGGACTTCTGACAAACGAAGCTGTCAAAACTCATCGTCGGACATTCTGACGGTGCCAACTAACATCGAAATTCTGACGAAATCCTAAACTCTTTTGACGGTGGCCATGACCACTCATCTGAAGAGAGAATATCGTTGGGCATAAATAATCCTTGTCAGATGGACGTCAGAATTCCGACGCCTACTAGGAACTTGCACCAACAAGGATTACAACAAGCATCCGATAATAGAGTGTCGTCAGACATACAACATCCTTGTTGGATGTTTTGTCAATTGGCGTCGGAATTCTGATGCCTTCCAGAAACTATGCACCGATGAGGATGCTACTTGTCTGACGGTTTGGTCATCAGTGCAAATTTGGAAGGATGTCAGAATTCTGACAATGATTTATTAAAAATAAATAAAAAAATATGCATGCCAATTATAATTGTTCTTGTTGGTTCCCTTTTAGCATGTCCTACTATATGGACCCAAGTAGTTCAATTTCAAGTATACTGAGATAAATTTCAATGCCATTTGGAATCCCATGTGAAGCCACATTGATATTTTATCCATTAATGGTATTCATAATGCCAAGGCTGGTAGGTTGAGAGGGGTAGTAAAAAATGATAGGATTGCGGTTTGAGGGTAGGGGTTGGCAAAAGGGATTGATGATGGTATGTACAACTCTAAAGTACTAATGAAGAGATGAGTGAAAGAAAATAATGGTTGGGAGGTGTGATAGGGGAAGGTTAAATACCTTGATGGGCATAGAGAGAGAAGTAAAATTGAGAGAGGAGTCATTTGGGGAAAGTCAACTTTGTCACTCTAATTTCTTACACAAATTCATGAGATTTACTATGCTTTCATACTTTGACCTTTAGGGGACTTAGACCAACACTTAGAAGATAAATGGGAAGGATTTACATGAAAAGTGATATCAAGGAAAGTTTAAAAGTCAATAAATGTTCATTTCAATCCATGACATGAGTTTCATGAAAAGGGGACATGACAAGTCTAACCTAACAAATTTATCTTTCCCTCGAGCAATTCAAATCTTGGATATTAAAGAAAGTGTGAGCCTTCCCATGTTGCATCCTTAGTAAGAATATTATTCCATATAATCAAGTACATGGTTATAGTTTTTCTCTTGAATTTCCTTTTTTTGGTCTTTATGACTGTCTTAGAGACCAAGATGAGGAGGTATCTTCGAGGAAGGTTCAATATGTTTTTCCAGTTCCCTCTTCAATTAGAATATGTAAAACACATTATGCATTTTAATTTCATCTAGTAATTACAACTCATATGCTACCTCAACTACTTACTTTTGGGCCTTATATGGCCTTTAAAAGTGAGGACCGAGTTTTACATATTTGATTGCCTTTACAAATGACTGCTTGCAAGGCTACAATGAAAAAAATACCAAATCTCCTATTTCAAATGTTTCATCCATATGATGGAAATCAACACACATACTTTTTTTGATTTTATGGTTGTCAGAGATTATTTTTGAGTGACTTTGAAATGTATTAGCTTTGTAGGATCAAGTCACTATCTCCTTGGAACCTATTATCAAAATAAATAGGGTCAACAAAAAATTTAATCTTCATACCCATATAATATCATGAAGGGGTTCAACTCAATGACAATACGATGAGTTGTATTATAGTGGTACTTCCCAAGGGGAGCCATTTTATCCATGCATTTTGCTAGTCCATTGCAGGGCAAGTGCAAGGTAATGAGTCACAAATTCGCAGAAGTCCATGCATTGGAAAATGTGCTCTTATAAACGGGGGTCCATTTTCAAAAAATGGGGGCCCGTTTATGCTTCGGGCTCTCAAGCCAAAAGGTAACGGGGGTCCAAAACAAAAAAAAAAGGGCCCCCCGTTTCTAAATCACATTTTTCCTTTTTTTTCCACAAGCCACCCTTGTTTGAAAATGTGGGCCCGTTTTGTGGAAGTTGATTCCACAACCTACCACTTGGCTCGGGATTAGGCTCGAGATAGGCCTGGGATGTCCACACCTGAGACATGGACCTGCAAATTCAAATCTCCATGAATGAAACCACAAATATGAACTTTGGAAATCGTTTACGCACCTCTAATCAGAGAATTTTTATATGAAATTAAAACCCATTTTAGATTATACTGTCTAGATTCTAAATATGTAAATTTATTTAAAAATTGATTATCTTAACTATTTTTCATTTAATTTATACTAAATCAGGTCCATAAATTTGAAATATTAACTAATTTTGTTAATTTAATAACTTTTTTATTTTAAAGAATTTTGGAAAAAAAATTATATGTCATCAATCTACACAAACTTCTTTTGTATTTTTAAAAAAAAAAATCAAAAAATGTTAAGTTTACATCAAATTATGTGGGTCGTACACATCAGATTTTTAAAAAGATAATTATGGCCATTAAAAAATTAATTTAAAAAAAAATATTAGAAAAAAAGTTACAGAAAAATATGCTCATCAATCTTCAGTGTGTTACAAACCATTTCCCAAAATGGTTTGAGAAAATAATTTTAATTGTGTCAAAAAGTGTGGGTCGTACACATGCATGGTATGGTCTTGAAACAGGCATTTTTAAAACATAGTTTTGAGAACTCCATTCAAAAAGTTATTTTTTATTATGTGGGTATTAAAATAATTTACACATTTGGAAAGTACACGCAGAGGACTATCTTTTATTTTCCTAACTTTTTCCAAGATTCAATCTCTAAGTGTTTCAAAATTTAAGCTCAAATGAGACAAAATCTGAAAATCAAGGAAAACACTTCCACTTTTTGGCCAAAAAGTGGACTCATCTTCTTGCACTGACCCTACATAGTTTCTTATTGCATTCCACCCATTTATTTACTATCTTAATTTGTTCATGAGTGTTGTGCGTGAATTTGGTTCCCACTAAACAAAAGAGCCTTTTCTATATGCTCAAGGATTGAGTATTTATGTCACTCATAATTCTCTTAGGAGGTCCATGAAGCATAAACACTTCCCTAAAGAACACTTTAGCAACCTATGGTGCCTTTTAATTCAAAGAAATGATAAAGAGGTGTACATAATAAATGGGTTTTTCCACAACCATGTATATACAATACTTGACTTGGACCTTGAGGAGTCCTACAATGAATTCCTCGAGGCACTCACCCATTTTTCTTAATAATTGGCAAGGTATGAAACAATCTTATTGGAAATGACTACTTTATTTTGTTTCATTTGCAAATAAAAAAATCTTTGACCTATTAGAGGATGTCACCTTGGAGTCCCTTCCAAGTGCACCTATCTTTGATTTTCTTATCAATTTTGAAATACTACTAGTGGCTCACAAAAAGAAAGTAATGGATTACCCTTAGAAATTTTGTCTTAATCTTAGATTCCTATAATCTTATTCTTTAGAGAATGTGGTCATTGGATATTAAGTACTTTTAATCTACTATTTCACTTCTAGAACGCCAATATTTAATGTATTCTTTGTGTATTATGTGTCACACTAGTCTTCCAATTTACAGAGATGTCAGACATTAAGTTCAAGGTTTCTCTCATAGATAAAGAATTAACATCAATATTTATTTTTCCCTTCACATACTTGAGATCAAAATCAAATGCTTGAATTTTAGTTTACCATTTTTTGTTGTTTCTCATTCAAATATTTTTGGTTGAGGAAATATTCCAAGATTTCATGGTCCATCTTGATCTTGGAATTTGACAATATTTTCATGAGGGCCAAAATATCTTTATCATAGATTGAGAATCTCCTTTTTGCCGACTGGGATTTATAACTTTGAAAGGCAATGGGGTGCTTTTGCATGAGTGTGACTTTTATTCCCTCTCCAAAATAAATGTAAATTTTTTTTAGTAATAGCTAATAGAGGACATGATCTCATTACCAATGAAAAATTAAGTGGCTAATATTCGCTAATTGGCTATTTTTTGAAATTTGGGAATCAAATTTGGTTGATAGTTTCAACTTTTAAGGTGACCCAAATGGCCACATTTTTACAAGTTTTTATTTTAATGTTATTTAAATAGCCAAAGAATATATTTTATTAATTTTTTAACTTAAAGATTCGCCACAATATTTGATACATGATTGGATCGGATTTGGCAACATTTTATATTTTATTGTAGAAATTCAAATTAATTAACCAATAATATACTATAATTATTAGTTACTTTAGGGTTATATCAACAATCTTTTGTTTCCACCATTGATTTAAAATATAATCTAATGACCTTCATTGTATTCCATGAGGTAAAATGTACCTACAAGTTGTAATGCTCGAAATTGCTTTTGAGTTGTTCACTTCAATGACAACCAATGGTCTAAAAGAAATTTTTGGCCCCATGAGTATTACAAATTGTTTCTAAATTTTATCTCACAAAATAGAAAGAGGGCTATTAAATTATTTTAAGTTAATGGTAGAAACCAAATAAAGTATTGTCTAACTCTTAAACTCATTAATGATTTCAACCTTCATGCATTTACTTTTTTATAAAAGATTATTTTTAAATGAAAGGAAATGCAATAGTAATTAATGCATACAATGACTATTTTCAAAGATTTGCCAATATTTTCTACCAAAAAAAATTGATATAAACAAATTCACCAATAAAATTAATTTTTTTTTATAAAAAGGAAAGATTTGCCAATAAACATTATTATTATTTTTAGTTTTATACAATTTTTTGAGGAGGGGTTTCTTAAAGTTATCATTGCTCATTACCACATTTAGCTTGTCAAAATTCTATTGTTTCACTTTCATCCACTTGAAGGCTCCTTCCTTTGTTAGGTTGGTCAAGGGAGTGGTTAGCTATGATAAACCTTTATAAAATATTTTGTAGTAACTCTATAGGCCAAGTGGTAGAGGCAAACCCACAACCCACAACCACCTTGATCTTTTCCCAGTCTACTTGCCCTCCCTTTACACTGATGATGTGCTCTAAATATGTAATTTATGTCATAGAAACTCCATATTTAGACTCTTTATCAAAAATAGTCTAGGAATCCAAAAACCCGAGCACTTCATATATGTACGTTTGGTGTACTTCCAATGTCTCGCTATAAATGAGAATGTCATCAAAGAAAATGTAGACAAATTTCCTCAAATATTTTACAATCCATACAAGAGTAGAATGTTGTAGGCACATTTTTCAAGCAAAATAAAATGATAAATATTCATAGTGCATATAGTTGCATCTAAATTTGTCTTATATATATCCTCCTCTCATATATGGGTTTTATGGAGACCCAATTCAAGGATTTTTTTAGGAATAGATTACTCCATGGAATTTGTTTATTAGCTTATCAATCCTAGGGATTAGGTACCAATTTATTATTGTAGATACCTATTTAGTATTTTGTATTTAATGCACACTCTCATTGTGTCGTACTTCTTTCATACCAAGACCACTAAGGAAGAAAAATGGCTAAATCTAGGTTAAACGCACCCTGTTTCTAATAACTCCTTTATTGTGTTTTTCACGGTATTCCTTTTGTTATTTGAGATGAAGATAAGAGGTAGTGATAATACTCACAAAGTATAATACATTGAAAACCACACTCATTCTTATTATCCTTCTTTCACTCATTGGAATATGCTCACATAGACCTCTCCAACATGTATGAATCCAAACCCCATGTCCTTTAACACTCCAACACCATAAGACCCTCCACTAGTCACTCACCCTAGTACATGCTCAATGAGGACTTCCAATCCCCATTCAAATAATACAATGAATAATCCCAACACATATACTTCATAGGCATCCTAAGAAGGATTCACAACATACACAAAAGGGGTCTCTACTCCACCAACCAACCAAAGTACAAAGGAAGTCTTACTATTACACCGCTCTCCTTTTGTACTAGTCATGTAGGCTTGGGAAAATCATGAACATGGCCTTACCCCCCTCTCCTTAGTGCCTCCAAAATGCTTATAGGACTTTATAAGGTCCACATACTAACCTTCCCAAAACTCCAACCACTTAACTTCCCATCACACCCTATTTGGCAAACAAGAAATTTTTTTCTCCCTAGTTTTGCTAAGACAGTCATAGTCACTGTTAACTTAGGACAGCCAAAGGTTTTTTTACTTATTGGTTCTTCAACTTGGTGACCCTTTCCCTTGTCAATGGATCCCTCACACATTCATCTTTCCCTTCAGTAGACTCCCCAAGAACCATTGATGCATTCACACCACTTCAAACTCCATGAAATCACTGTGTTTCAGACTGTGACTCAAACATCAGTCCCTTGCATTCAACTAGAACATGCCAAAATTACTCATGAACCCTTGAAAACATCAAAATATGAAAAGGAATTATAATTTACAAGTTCCCACTAGTTTTTCTAGTTTTCCTATGGCTACAAATAATGCATTACATTATTTATGGTCACTATTAACCATAGGAACGGTTTTGATAGTGCTTTGCAAAAAGTGGAATATCTTTTTCAAAACAAAATCAAATTGGATGAAACCAAAGCCAAAATAGAGGGGATGTCTTTGACTACCCTTCGGTTGATGTGTGCCTACTTGGCATTACGAGTTGTGTGTGAAAGCCATTAGGAGTCCTAATTGCTGATGGGCTTGAGGGAGTAAGAGTTTGTGAGTTGGTGTGATTCAAGGGTTGGAAGACCTCAAGATAGATATGGGCAAGGTGAGACTGCTCTATGTGATGTATGTCAGTGGTTTTATGGGACTAGGGAGTAGGAGGGAGTCTTTGGGGTGTTCAAGCAACTTGCGGGGCTAGTAGCCTAGTGAGGGCTTGGGGTTTGTTCCCTATTTAATAGGTGAGTTGGGAGAAAGATCTGCCTAATTGATTGAGATTGGTGGATTCTTTGCATCACAATGCTCCAATGTTGACCTTACCTAATTATTTGTTTCTCATTGAATCTTACACAACTTCTAATGAGGATGTCATGGGACCATCTTGTTATAAGATGGTAAAATAGTATGCTATTAATCAATGGTTTTCTTTTCAACAATGAGGGACTGTTTAGCTTATGATACAACTCTATGCATTAGTCTAGGCGATGATAAAGCATATAAAAAATAGTATGAGAAAGACTCAAATTATGGGGAATACAAATAGCAAGAAAGTAGTACTATATAGGCAAGCAAAATTGAATGTGTCCAAGGCATGGTTTCTACTTTTGGAGGCACATAACTCCAATGTGGAAATTCATTTTTGTGGTGGAAAAATAGTGATTCATTTGCAAAGTTTCATGCACTTTCAAGGATGCAAGTAGTAGCAAAATCCATTAGAGGATGTGAGTTACGATGCACTTGCAAATACAAGATGTACAAAAAAAGTATATAGAACTAAAGAAAAAGACAATAAGTTGTTGAATGAATAGTTCAAAACACGAAGCAAAAAAGAACAAATGATTAGTTTAAACCATCAAGAAAAAAAGAAATATAGAAGCAGTAGTAATATTATATCACTTGGTACCAATTTGAATACTTGGTTCCTCCCCCTATTACTTAAAATTTAATACTATGCTCTAGATGTCAAAGGAAATTTTGTCATGTGAATTGACCACTACAATTTGGAATGCAAAAGAGGGAATGTACTTGATAGTCCACTACAATTTTAAGAACAAAGAGAATCTATGGCACCAATAGGTTGCAATCATAGCCTATGTTGGCCATAATCATTGTTGCAACAATAACGAGATGTGAGGTAACCATTATAAAATTGTAGCCCTGTAAGAGCCTCCATGAGAGAAAATACATGATTAACGAGGGAAAATGTAAGATTGGTCGACAAATATAAGATAACAACCATGCAGATCATACAACAATGATAAGGAGAATGCCTAAATAATAGTCCATACAAATCACCAAGTAATAGCAAATATAGTCATAATAATCCTCACACAGAGCAACCATGGAGTCAAAGAACACTATCCAATGTATAGTTATAGCAGGATAAGAACTTTATATCCATCTATTTTATTAATACATTATTACAGGAGATAAATAGCTATAACAGTCCCAATGATGCTATAGGGTAGTCATACTAGATTAAGACCACACAACAATGAATGTACCAGTATCAAAACAGTTCCAATGAAAAGATCATGCATGAGGAGAATTCATAGCAATCAATGGCACAAAGGATAGTATAAGCCCAAACACAAAGGAAGATCATTGCACAGTGTATATTTGTCACAAGCATTAGAAGTCACAAGAAAAATACAATGTTATGAGTCACAATAAGTGCCTTGGAGAGTGAGAAAATACCAAAATGAAGGTCATCTAGATTGTAGAGTAGCACAAAAACCATAGATTGGAGTTAGAATACAATCATGAAGACATTTTTTTTGAAAATACAGGGTTAGAGCCTAGTCATGGCAGTATCACAAGCACAATGTTGTCTAGGTCATTTGATAGTCAATGGTGAAAACAAAGTCCCACACTTAATAGCTTAAGGTTAGTCCCAAAGTTAGGTACATCAAAAGCATAAAAGCAACAGTTACAGTGGCTAAGAGTCCCAAAACCAGGAGATCAGTAATGTATAGAGGATTAGGTGCAAAAACACCATTATCATGATCACTCTCTAGAGAGATTATAGTCTTTATGATTATTATAACTTTATTAGAGAACAATGACAATACACAAAAGGTCACAGTCCATTCACTAGAAAACAACCAAGAGAGAAACAATGACTTCAGATGTAAAGAAAAATCTTCCATTTATCAAGATAGTGGCATCAAGGTAAATACAATGAAAAATACAATCTTAGAAAGGTATCTTGATATTAATGAGGATATTGTAATTTATAGCATTATAACTGATCAAAAGTCGTCATCATGGAGGTGTCCTTCACAGTCATATGATATGACAAGAATGAATAATGTATTGATAGCCATCAAAGAGTTTGTCACAGTGTTTTATTGTAGTAGAAAAGTGATCATTATTATAATTTCAATCCAAATGCCTTCAAAGAAGCAGCTTCAACATAGGATTAGTAGTCTAAGGACAATTTGTAACCATGGAATTTATAAATAGTTCAAAGTCCAACACACTGAATAATGAAATACTACTACAACAATACTTCATGGACACTACATAGCCTTATAACAAATACACTGATAAGGGAAAAAAAGATCACTATTATCATGGGTCTGAGACAATATAAAATCATCAAAATATATAGTTATTAGCATTCATAAATTGTCTTAGAAGATTGGCAAAGAAAAACATAGGTGTTCTCCTCATAGAAGATAGAGATATGAAGCAATAATGAGATGTGAGGTAATAGTTATAAAATTTGGATGAACTCAAAGAGACATTTACAAATACAACCTACCCTTTATAATACCTAATTTAAAAAAAGGATGCAATACAAGTCCTTTCATCAATAATGTTTGACAGATTTGTTAAAAACTAGAACAATAAATTCCATATAAAAGTAGTTAGACTTAAAATGATAAGGAAAAATTAAAAATGCTAAAGAAAATGTAAACTAATAAAAAAAATGACAAGGATGACGCATATTCATAACTTTTACAGTCCCATATTAGTATACATACAAGAAAATATGGTAGTTCATTATACCCAACAACTTGTGGTGTTGTTGTTCGTGTTGGCTCTGTTGGACCCTGCAATTAAGATTCTATATACATTATTCAATAAGATTAATTGGGCAACATAATGAAATATTGAAAAGTGTGTTATCTTATTGAGCTTTGCTTGGTTTCGAGAATAGTTTAATATTTCTCTACTTAATAGGGCCAACCACATGAAGGTGGAAGCTAATTTGCCCCCCCCTCCCCATCCCCCTAACATCACTCTAAATTCCCCATTAACATCTAAAATTCATTCATTCATTCTACCATTAATAAAATATAACATTCATTTATTAATATCACATAACATTGATTAAAATTAATTAACATGCAACATTCATCAATATTAATTAACACATATCGTTCATAACCATTCGTTAGCACATAATTACATTCATTAACACATAAAAATTAGTCATTATCAAATAAGGTAGATTACAATCATTTATTTTTTGTTTTCTCTTTGAAGCTATGAAAAGAATAAGTGGAGCATCATTTTCTTCATCATTTCCCCCCTCTATAGTTGTTCTTCCCAATGCTCATAATCTCAACGTATACCTAGTCCTATATTGAGGATGAGCACATTGAAGCAAAGGGGGTTCCTTTGCAATAACAAAGAAATGGGTTAAATTCAAAACATTTTTTTATTATTGTTACAAGTATTTCATTAATTTAAAGAATGTAACCGTGGCACTCTTTACCTAATGGGGCCACATCATTTTGTCTATCCTCAACCTCAACATGTTGAACACCCTCTAGATCCTTTGGAGTTGAAATACTAAAGGTTACATTAATGTTGAACACCAATTGCAATTAAATTTATTTAAATGAATAACAGTGGTCCTCTTTACCTGATTGGGGAACATCACGTTCCTAATGTTGTGTACCCAGATCATGCTCCACTTGGTCACCACCAACTACATACTCTAAAATATTAACAAAAAAGGTTACATTAATTACTACACTAATTATAATTTAAGATGTTTAATTGTATTAATAATTACATAAATAAATTTGAATAGAAAATGAATACCTCCACTACTGGGATGTACATCTGGACCTTCATGTGCAGGTCATGTTTCACGATTGGCAGCCTGCATTCCAATGCCATGCACATTGTTATCATTGCTTGTTTATTTAAAAAAATATAGTCACTTTATGCTGGAACTCAACATCAATTATATTATTGGTAAAGTATTCAATTTGAAACAATTTTCATTTAGCTTATTTACTTGTGTGACGAAGGCACCAGAATATTGTGTTTGCCCACTCAATTCTCATAGCCATTGAACCACGACTGTATAGCTTTGCTGGTAGGCAATTCTCTTGTCATCTTTTGTGGGTGCTCTATTGAATTAAGAGCCCTATATTATTGCTTAGTATTGTGAATTTTCTTACATTGTTTGATAAAAAAAAAAATCATTTGCAATTTATAAATATTTTGATACAATATTTCATTTACTGATACTTACAATTCGTGCGGCAAGTTTCACATTACCACGAGAGCTGAGTTTGTGTTGCTCGTGCTTTTCTTGTCTTGCCTTAGTTGCCTTTTGATGTGTCACTCATTCTATGAAAAGTTTGAAATATGTCAGATTATATAAATATATAAAGTAATTAATTAGTACATAATTACATTCTTAATAGTATCCCATACCTTCTTTTAGTGTCTGCTGGTGTATTTCCTTTTTTCCTTTCAATTCTCTCCTTCGCATCCAAAATTAGGTCCTTCCACTCCCTCTCTGAAATCATGGGGGGATGCTTGTACTTTGTGTTCTTGTCTAAAAGGGTCCTGTATTGGTCCCTCACATACTTTAGATATGTGCCAACTTTTTCGAAGAGCTTGGTTTTGTTGAATGTGTCATTTCCAAAAAACTCAACCATACAGTTTGTCAATTCATCTTTTAACCTTTTTTCTTGGTCATTCCACCTTTTAAAGCAAAAATAAACCTGTTAGATTCATAAATGAACTGAAGCTACCTTTATTATAGTTCAAGAAATGGATAAAAGGAAAACTATTCTAACAATGATCTGAAATCAAAATAGTGGATTAGAGTTAGTTCACATATGATGTTCCACCTTTTACGTATGGTGGGCCCAAATATCTGCAATGAAATGTCATTAAGATTTTTATGAAAAATATCATTTCCTACAAAAAAATTCATGGGATCATTAGTCCAAAATGAGTGATCAGAAAGTAAATTATAACTAGACTATATATAATAATTATTTTAAAGTACCTTGAACCTTTGGTATCTTTAAGGGAATCAATTCTTCATCGCTCACCAGCAATGTGGTCTGCGACGTTCCTGTACTAGGAATACAAGAATATCCAAAAATGATGGTATGTTATCAACAATAGTCGTCGCTAGCGCATCCTCATGTGCATCTCCTATTGCAAAAAATAAATCCACTATGAAATGCCCCCAAGAAAGAACGCTTTAAGGGAAATAAACACATAACAAAAGATAGAGCAAAAGAGGCATCTACCAACAGTGGGCGGGCCAATATGACATACAGTAGAGGATGTCTGCATGCTACGTGTTGCCGACATTGCAGTCGACAATACCGGTGGGGCTAACCTCGGATGAGGAAGCATTTGCATAGGAACAATGATAGCACCTAAAGAATAATACATTAAATATATGAAAACTGCAAGAATTGTAAATAAGGATGAACTTTTATTATGAACATTGACAATATCAAGTATGATGTGTTTTGGGTACTCAAAGTGATAAGCCAAGAAAATTGTGATCATCTGAACTACCTGTAATACCCTAATCATGACCACTAGGTTGATGAGGATGCATAAATTTCTCTAAAAACAACACATACATATTTTAGTTAATGACATAAAAGAGTACAAAATATAAACCATTATTGAACTTTTTTTATAATTAAATCTTTCATTACTACTTACTTGCAATTTTTCTATTGTCTGCATAAATTTTTCCACCCTCTCTTGTATCTCATCAGTCTGAAGCTCTAGGATGCCAAAGCAACAATCTCTCTACTAATTTCTCTAATAGACTTTTTTAGCAATTCTATAGGGTTTGTGAAATTTGTGATGTCATCATTGCTTAATCTTGTTGAGTCCACATCCCTAGAGAGGTGCTGAGGTACTACAACTCCCTTTCCCCGAACATGTGTTTGTGACATGAATATCATTAACTCTATCAAAATTACTCCAAAACACTCAAGAAAAGAACATAATAATGTAACAGTTTACTTCTATGTAATTTTTAAAATTACAATGAGGTTTACCTGCTTAGTAGAAGTTTCACAACCTAAATCCTTGTGTATGCTATGTGATGGATCCATGTCACCCTGTGACAAGGAAAAAATATTAAAACATTAGCGAAATGAAACCAATAGACTTAGTAAAAAAACTTAATAATAAAATGGTATATTGGAGTCATTAATTGGAGGTTGGTTAATTTAAATGGTATATAGTATGTACCACCCCCATGATAGTAACTTTGTTTGTATCTATACGATTCAAATTGTAATCAATTAGCAGCTCTTCCTCTGCACTTATTGATTTTATCACACATATGAATACATGATTTCCCTCACGCGCCTCAAATATGCAATTGGGTTGTTTATTAGTTTACCCAGGTCACGTACTATTTATAAAACCTACAATATTCCCTTTTGCTTTTGGCATTCCTTCAATGTATACATCCACTCATTTACTTTGATCATTATCTGTTTATTGTATATAACTTGCTGACAGTGCATACCTATGCATACTTTTTTTATATCAAACAGTCTGCATCCAATTATTTATTGGTAACAAGGTCCGCCAAACTCCATCAATTCAACAACTTTGTTGTAACAAACCTTTATGTCATCCATGGAAAATAGGCCCAAACCATGTAATGATGAAGGTGGTATGCGATATATCCTATCGTTAACACAAAAATAGGTGTTTATTGGAGGAATTTCCTTGGGTACCCATTTTTTCTGTAGATGTTTGTACCTCAAGGGCACCTCAATGTTGCCTTTGGTCTCATCATCATAAGAACATGACCCCCCTTGAGCAAGGAAAAATTCCATGTGTTTATTGAATTTTCTTTTAATATTTTGACCTCTAGTTGATCTCCCTATTGTAGAGCTACTACATGTCTCACTTTCATTTTCTATTCCTGCATTTCCCTCACTCGAGGAAGACACATCTAACAAATACCTATTTGGCGGTACCTGCACTCCATCAAATGAGAGAGTTAGTTGGTAATGAGAGATATTTTGCAAATGAGGGTAATGTTGATGAAGAAATCGGCCCTAAAGTTGATGTTGAGATTAAAATTTGAATAAGTCCAACTGGGGCCTCAAGTGTTGATAACTGTATTAGATTTGCTATTAATGTCGAGGATTGAAAAATAGAGGAAGTTTGTTCTCCAAGTAATTTTTAAAAATAAATTATTTCTATAGGGTGTATTGACTTATACTTGTTGATCCATAAGACTATGTAGGATCCTCGTCAAAGGGGTTCACGTTCCTAAATATGTAATTCAATTATCTTATGTTAGCTAAAAATTACATAGTACACAACACGAACAACATGAACTTTGTAGACAAGAAGATTATTAAAAAAAAAAGTGTCATCATAATCATTGTAAATTTTTTAATTCCTTACCTTTACTTTATGTAGACTATGCAGAATCCTCAACTAAAGGGTTGATGATGTTTGTAGTCAATTACCTGTTTCCACCAAGGGTGACAGCATCACACAAAATATATACATGAAAACAACACCATCAATTGAGCATCATAAGCATTACATTTGTAAGTTGATAAAAAATAAATACATATGCATCATAAGCATCATAAGAATCACATATGTATCATCATATATGTAATTGATCATCATAAGCATCAAATATGTTTCATCATAATAATGTAATCCATCACAAATGTATCATAAATTACAATCCATGACATAGGTAATAAACAATCCACATTCTATAAATAAACACAAAGTTCAAAAAATGTCACATGTATTATCATAAACATGTAATCCATCACGTGTATTTTAAATCAACATCCATCACATAGCTAATAAACAGTCCAAATTCCCTAAATAAACGTAGTTTTAAAAATGTCACATAAAAAGTCACTCTTCATATCTCCATCTCCTTAGGGTGGCATAGTTCTACTATTAGGACCTGCTAGAGGTGGAACATGAATTAAAAATAATAAAAGGTGCATCATGAATTAATTATGTAATGGAATTAGAATTCAAAAAATAATGAATTAATTATGTAACCATATAAGTCAAATAAATTTCTATCAATAAATCAATATTAAATATATAATATACTAATGGCATACCTCATACATTTCATTCATGTCATTGATCTTATTCTTCATCCAACTCATCATCATGACCATCATGATCATCATCACCACCACCACCACCACCACCACCACCACCATCACCACCACCACCACCACCATCATCATCATCATCATCATCATCATCATCATCATCATCACCACCACCACCACCACCACCACCACCACCACCACCACCACCACCACCATCACCATCAC
Organism: Cryptomeria japonica; assembly: GCF_030272615.1. Classification (NCBI taxonomy): domain Eukaryota; kingdom Viridiplantae; phylum Streptophyta; class Pinopsida; order Cupressales; family Cupressaceae; genus Cryptomeria; species Cryptomeria japonica. The sequence goes on along the minus strand of NC_081408.1, from coordinate 65,922,772 downwards.
CATCATCATCATCATTATCATCATCATCATCAACTTCTTCTTCTTCATCATCATCGAGTAACTGTCAGTCATGTTCATCATCTACATCATCTTCTACTTCTTCGGTATCTTCTTCTTCCATCACATTATACTTTATCAACCTTTCTCTTGGATCATATCTAACAACAATTGACCAACCCAATTTAAGTGGAACCTCTGAGTAAAACACCTGCTCGCATTGGCTTGGAATAACATAGGGCTCATCCCCAATTGGTTCAAACCACCTTGTATTAACCATTGTAAAACCATTATCTTGTTCATTAACAATTCTATTAGGATCATTTTTATTCAGTCTAGCCTATACCATTTGATGACAAACAAAACTAATTTGAAGGAATTAAAGTCACACTTAAGTATATCATCCAAAAGGCCATAGAATCAATTTTGAGACTCTTGCGGATGTATGTCGTTTCTTGATGAAATATTTTTCACCTCAAAGACTGCAGTTATCCCAAAATCATAATTTTTCTTCGTGTCATCCAACTTTTTGAGGCAAAATTTATGACCATTGTAGCACATAGCATTGTGGTGTTTGACCAGTAATATGTCAAACATATAAAATTATTGCATTGTGAGTTGATAAACATATGGGCGATTAATAAATTTATACGTACCTATTTATCTCTTAAACTATATGCTAAATTAGTTTCCCTTTGCCTAACATTGGAATCTCCATTACAATGAGCTTCTTTAACCAATGAAGCCACACCTTCCCATGTTAATGTGTGACCATAATGTTGACAACGTTCAATCCATACCGTCATCCAATCAAGGTTGTTTGAAATATACAAATGTAGTGCATCCCACTCTTGACCAACTGTACAAAAAATAAATAGATGTCTTACAACCGATTTATTTTGAAGATTAAAAATTAATTAACTACAATAACATCTTATAATCACCTCTCACTTTCCTCAATCTACCTTTCCCCATGAAGTACTCCCCTTCGAATTTGTTAATGGGGTTGGGATCCCAAATGCGATCCACGTGGATCTTTGCTACAAACTTAGGAAGATATTAAAAAATGTACACCATAGTTTGGTATACCATATATCCCTCCACCTTAGAACTCTCAAGATGTTCTCTTTATCGAACCAAAGGCTTCAAAAATTTCAAGTGCCTCTCAACCATCCACATTGACCTAGTGTGTACAGGTCCACACAATTCGATCTCCTCAACTTGGTGTATGAGGTACTATTCTTGTGCATTGAAAAAAGATGAGGGTAGACACTTTTGCATTTCACACATTAGATGAGGAATTTTTCTCTTCCAATATTTTATATCTTCTTTATGGATTTCTTTACATGACAACCACCTACAAGATATTCAAGACACAAAAATATATCTTACATAACAAGTAAAACAAATCATAAATATAATATCTATACAACAAATTGAACAAATATCACTACTTACATCATGTATTTTCAAAGATCATATATGACTTGCTGGACATTATTTTCAAAGTGGTCACGGAGAGATAGAGGTAGAGCATACTACAACAATTATAAAATTATCTTTTCATTTTTTTCTAACATAATATAATGAAAAGTACATGCACAGTATACAAATATATAGTAAATACACAAGAACATGAACTACCTCAATGAAGGTATGCCAATCATGCACTTTCATCCCTAGCCCAAATTCGCTTTTCTTTGATATGAGATTGTGTATGTTCGCAGCAAATCTTGTGGGAAATCAAATTTTTTCATATGAATTATTTTATAGCATTGCTTTGTTGGTCCATTAATAACCAAGCAAGGCCAGTTATATTAATCTGGTCTCCATGGCTATTTGATTGAATGACATTTTTCATTGCATGATTGGATTCCTGAATGTCACTACAAATTTTGACAATTTTTTCTTTGTCATGACTTCCATCCAATATTTTCCATAATGTCTCTATTATATTCTTTCCAATATGCATAGTATCAAACAAATGCACAATTTGTAACTGCTCATAGTAGGTCAACCTACTAAATTGTTGGGGATAACTTTTTAGTCCCTTAGGAAGGTGGTCATTAATGCCTTGACGACCTTCACAATCATCCATCACATCATTAGTAAACAAAACACAATAAAAAAGATGTTTTATGACATAAACCATTAGATGGAATGGCATTACCTTGATGATTAATTCTATTATATTCCAACTTCCATAGGTGAGGTTTCATTCTTTGTGGCTTTGATGTATACTCTTCTTTCCCATTGAAAAGATGTTTTTCAGTATTTCGATACTTGTGCTTTTTGTGGAGAAAGTGCCTATGCTCATCAAACACCTTCTTTCCTAAACTTTTTCAATGATGAGATTTCATCTTTGGACCAAAAACTGGACATGCAAATTTTCTCTTTGTTTGAAGACCTACAAGATAATGTATAATTGGATTAAATATGTTAATTTTTTTAATTATAATTATCATGTACAACTTGAACACTATAACATACCACAAAAATGTGTTAGCCGTGGGGCATCGTGTATTCTATAACTCTAGCATCTCGTCGATAAGAGGCTCGTTATATACATTCATATCTTTAACTTGGTACTTACTTAATCAAATGAACAAAAACATTACATAATTATTATGACCATTTTACTGCAATATTTATAATTAAATGTAGGTGACTATTAAATGATAAAATACTTGGAACAATCATTGTCAACATTATGTTCTCCCTCTTTATTAACATCCATGGAAGAATGTTATTTTTGATAACAAAAATAGGCAACACTAAGTAAATAGATCTCAACTCTCCAAATGGATTGACACCACCCATTGCCAATGAAAGCCTGAGATTACGAGGTTCTTCTTTAAAGTGTGTTGAATTTTCCTCTATATCCATAAATACTTAACCATCTGCAAGCATTCGAATAATGTCATCTCAACTTCTATTGCGTGCATGGTAATCCATAAATTGTGCCAAGCTAGTGCACTTGAATAATCATTGCATACGTGGAATAATGGGAATATAACGAAGAACCTTGTGGGGCACCTTTTTTGTTATTTGATCTGTTCAATATCTACTGATATGACATTTAGGGCATTCAGTTCAAAATTCATGTTGTTTGTGATATATATCATATGATCATTGGGACAAGCATCTATTGCTTGATACTCCATTCCAATATCTTTCATAATGGAAGATAATTCTCGGTATGAGAGAGGTAGAATACTTGATGGTGGTAACAAAAACTCACCTATCAATCTACAACAAAAAATATAATTTTTCAATATAAAGAATATTAATGGTATATGATTCACCATTTATTAACTATAATGACATATATGGAATACCTTAACATATGTGAGATTATTATTTTGGATATACCATTCATGACCTTCAAGTTCACCAACAACAATACAGTAGAGAGAAGAGTTGTATGGGAGCCTTCGTAAAGGGCCTGATATGCCTTCTCAAGTAGAGGTAAATCATGAACAACATCAAGGTCATCTTAATCATCATGATCAGTTGTGCCAGTACTAAGTGTGTCATGGATTTATGTATTCTTACCATCATCTTCAATTGTGTTTTGTGGCTCATGATCATCATCTTCCATGGGATCATTATCTCCAGCTTCGATATTCACACCTCCATGTTCTTCCACTTTGAAAACCATATTATTAGGGTTGTGTTGATCCATATCATGTGCTCTGGGGTGCTCGACCTTAATAAAAATGATAAACATAAATAAACCATGATCATGATCTCATCATCAAGTGATTTCTTATGTATATAAATTGTTAAAATGATATAATGAAAAACTTACCAATGGATGATAATCATGTCCCCCTTCAATGTGACCATGTAGCCTACAATGTTTCTTAGTTGTTTTGATTAGAACTCTTCTAGTCTTTAACCCCTTACAAATTTTGTAGGGACAATACATTTTTCATCACCTTTTCTTTCCAAGTTAGACCACAATCTAGCAATTGTCTCTTTATTTTGTCGTTTGGTGATATTGTATGACATGGTCTTTCTTCGTAGGCAAAAAAATCGGGCTATAAAACTACTTATATACAAGTTGAAATGCTAGTTATGAAATCACATTTCAGTATAATATACCAAATTAAATTACTTGAACATAGAAATAATGCAAATTTAACTAAAACCATTTAACTCTTCTTTTTTATCTCAAAACATATCTAATGGCTTTGTGGTGATTTCAAGCAGGTGATATGCTAATGGTTGTGTGGTATGTAATCCTTTTCTCATATCTTAAGTTGACTAATGTCTAATTGGGGTAATCCATGAGTGTCTAATGTAAATTCATTATCAATGTTGTGAAGTCATCAAGAGTATGGTGATAGTCGTCCTTATAGGATCCTCTCAATACTATCCAAATCAGTCTAAAAGGAAAGTAACTATCCATTCCCATGCTCATGCATAGTTACATGACTAATGTTTCCCTTATGTATACTAAACATTGGAGAGACCTTATTTGACATTCCTAATCAATGTAGTTGTTGTCCTAATATGAAATACTGAGTTCTACCCTTGCCTCTGCATCAAACTTCTCACATCATGTTTCTCCAAAAAAACACACTATGCTGGTTTGAATCTTCCTCAATACCCTCAATGGAGGGGAATGTATAATGGTTTCAACATACAAATTCAATGATCATACCGTTCATTCTTCCAGACAGCCTTGGATACATTACTTTGCTTCTAGACATGGGAAAACTAATATGAATTGAGCCAATACCATGAGGATAGGGTCAATTATCATGGCAAGTGATCATAATATGTGAAGACAGGGTTCACACCTAAGTGTTGGGTCTCAACAATGCCACACTTCCAAAATTGTCAATCTCAAGACTTCTCCTATTGGGTCAACACTCATTGATGGCCACAAGGCCAACTCAATGTATCTAGGCTTGGAACTCCTTACTCTAGTCTTGGAGGACCCTACACAAGGTCTATGAACACTCACTTGGTATTACAATAGAAAGAACCTTCCTCTAGAACTTTGTTTGCAACACACACGTCATTGGTAATCATTGCTCAAGTATTATGGCAACTGATCATAATTTTTTAATGGATGAGGATCTATATTATCATTTCCAAAATAGTGTTATGCATATTCACAAAAATAAAGGTATGTGGAAAGAGTCACATCCCAAAGTCCAAACAAGAAAATAGCTCAAAACAAAAAACAATTAGAACAAGACAAAAAAGAGGAGGAGGTTAGCCCTAGTCATTTGTTTTTCTCTTTATCTACAATTTCTTGTTTTGCATATGTCACTTGAAACTACACTTCTATGACCCTATTGCATACAATAAGAATAATTCTATAAAATTAGCAGTAGCACTATCTTTTCACCCAACTATAGTGAAAGTCCCAAATCATCTTTGGTGGATTCTTAGTGAGAATACAAATGTGTCTCATGTAGCATAGGAGCTCATTTTCTATATGAAAATCAAGAACCTACCACCTAACTGTGAATATTTGGTATATATCAAAGAATTGAATATCTCTAATGTTAAGTTAAGGTCATTCTAATGTTTCATGCTTGCAAGAACCAAGTGTTGTTATCAAAGTTGCAAATGAAAGATAAGTCAATCATATATCTCTTTGTTATATTTTAGGTACTTACCCACTATGTTATAAAACATCTTAGTATAGTAAATAGAAAATGTCTCAGGTGACACTATGTTAGAAATGGCTCACCATTTTAGGTATATGGAACACCTTTGATGATAATTTTGCAACTCACCTCGAGTCTACATGAGCTACAGAAGCTTGTGATAAGTATGGATGATTGTCTCCTTCCAATATGTAGTCCTTTCATTGTATGCAAACCTAAACAATAGCATAAATCTTTGTCATATTTTAGGTTACTACACACTATGTTAGAAAATATCTCACTATGGTAGGAAACTAGATACTAATGTTAGTCAAGATTACTCCCCATACATGCTCTAAGGCATCTATTTTGATCTCAAAAGATTGCTATAAATCAGACAAAACAAAGAGTGGTACTGAACAAAAATTCTATTTTAATTGAGTGAATACTTGTTGTTGTGGCCCTATTTATATGAACTTTTCTTAGGCCCCCCTTTTGTTGCATGTTTAGAGGCAATGCAATGTTAATAAATGTGAGAAAAAACCTAATGTGGAATTTGGTTAGCCCTAAGAAACTCAAGAGTTTTATGAGAATCCTAGGAACAATATATTCTTTATAGATCAAGATCTTCTCTAGGTCAACATGTACACCATCTTCATCAACAATGTACTTGAAGTACTAGATAGAATTTCTCTATATTTGCATAAAGCTTAAGCTGATGCAAGTTGGAAAGAACATGTCATGTGTTATTCCCATATCTTTTTGAACATAAGAATGTCATCCAAGTAGACAACCACAAATAGCCTATGAAGAATCTAGGTACATCATTCATCATCCAAATGAATGTTGTTGGTGTAGTGATTATGACTTTGGGATGTGACTCTTTCTAAATATACAAGTCATTACACTTTGATAATGAAGAATCTAGGTACATCATTCATCATCCAAATGAATGTTGTTGGTGTAGAACTTCTTTGAGTCCAAGAAGGGCTTGTTTGAGTACCTCAGAAGTTGCAGAGCTGCAAATACACTAGTCACTGCACTTGCATAGAAAGAGATAGGCCAGTTTCCCTCCACAAACAACCTATGAAGAATCTAGGTACATCATTCATCATCCAAATGAATGTTGTTGGTGTAGAATTTATTTGAGTCTAAGAAGGGATTTTTTGAGTACCTCAGAAGTTGCAGAGCTAAAAATATAGTAGTCACCGCACTTGCATAGAAAGAGACAAGCTCATTTCCCTCCTTGTAATGCTGATGTTCTAGATTTGGGAAAGCTTGGAGTGCCCAATGTCTTTGTTGATGCTGGTTTGATCAAAGCAATTGCTAGAAGGTATAATGTAAGATAGCACTAAATTAGAAACAACTTGTTATAGGGTGGTAAACTAGTGTTCACTTCAGTCATGACATGTCATCAAGTGTATGACTGAAATTTTTGTGCACTAATACATGCAATCAAGAAATCGAAACACGATCTACTAGGTAGAGAGATAATTGTTCACATGGACCATAAGCCATTATAGTATTTGTAGGTTCAAAGAAAGTTTTAGCAGGCGTGTCATTACAAGTGGATGCATTTTCTATAGGAGTTCCACTTGGTGGTCAAGTATAATAACTTTAGGGAAGTAAAAATGTAGTGAAATAAATGTCATCCAGGATACCAATAATAAAACCCCAGTCAAGTCTAGCTACAATACCACAACTGGAGCCACTTAATAGAGAGGCCTATGAAGAAGAATATGCAGATGACTCAGATTTTGGGAAAAAAGGACAAACAGCTCCAAGGACAAGGGGTTGCAAAAGAAGGTCAAGATTCTACCTCGAATGGTGAGTGTCGTTTAATATGGAACATGCGAAAGTATCTCTGTGATCTTAAGAGGTTCAAGAGCCTTGGTATTATATAAATCTCATCGATGCCAGAATTCATTTTCCAAGAAGTGGGAGTAAGGCACTTAAACAACTTGCCATTGGAATTCTGGACAAGCAAATGCCTACAATTGATTGGGGCAAATCTAGGCTTGATTGTGGGTATTGGAATGGAAAGGGAGGACTTAACCCTATTTGTTTGAATAAAATAAATTTCCATCAGAGAAATACCAAAATAAATTCATCTAATAACCAAAGTGGGAGTATGGAAATAGGAAATAGAAATAGAAGAGTTAAAAAAAAATTTCTTACATAAGAAGATTTAATTTCAAATGACATTGATTATGCAAAAGAGCATAACACGTCAAAGTTTCTAGAGGTCGACAAAGCTTGCATGCAGGGTTGCTAGAGGTTGATGAAGCCTACATAGGATTGATTGAGCAAATGACTTGACCTATATTTTTGTTTTTTTTAAGCAATGGTCGTTGTCGTCAGAATTTCGATGAATGTGGGCACTTTTTTTCAAGAAAAAAAAAATCATTACTAATGCCTTCTCCATTGAAACCAAATGTGAAATTATCATCATAATTCTGACGAATTCAAGCATTTTTTCAAAAAAAATCAATTTTGGTCACAATATGCCTTCTCCGTCGGAAACCTCCATCAAAATTCTAGGCCAAATGTATTAGTGCTAGGATGCACTCTGGTAACAATCTCAAAAGGTGTTCTTTTGGTACTCCTGTTTACTAAATTATTTTAGACAAACTCTTCTTGTGTAAGAATCAAATCCCAACTTCTAGTTTTATCTCCAACTAAACATCTAAATAAATTTCCCAAGCTCTGATTAACTACTTCTTTCTGTCGATCAGTCTATGGATGAAAACTAGAGCTAAAATTCAAATATGTCTTCATCTTCTTCCAAAGTGTTCTCCAAAATAGCCAACAAACTTAGTGTCTCTATCTAAAACTATGATCTTAAGTAATCGATGCAATCTCACTACTTCCTTGAAAAATAGTTCTGCTACATGTAATGCATTTGATGTCTTCTTACAAGGTATGAAATGAGCCATCTTCAAGAATCTACCCACTACCACAAATATAGAATCATTCCCTCTCAGTGTTTTAAGAAATCTATGTATGAAATCCATGCTTATATCTTCCCAAGGTCTTACCGGTACTATCAAAGGTTTATACAATCCCACATTCTGACTACTACCCTTTGCAACTTGACAAACTCTACAACTTTGCACATATATCTTAATATCCTTTTGAATCTAGGGCCAAAAGTACTTCTCACTCACCAATGCTACTATTTTGTCAATACCAAAATGTCCAGCTAATCCTCCACTATGTTTCTCTTATATCAGATTCTCCCTCATATAGCTCTTAGGTATGCACAACTGAACTCCTCTAAATAACATCCCATCCTGAATGAAGTAATCTAGCCACTTGCTTCTATCTACCATAACCGATTCTCTACATTCTCTCCAAGGGTTTGCAAAACTTGAGTCATCATCATACAAAGTTTTTTAATTCTTCAAATCCTCATACTGTCACTCTCATCTATGTCAACAAATTCCTTCTCCTATTCAATGCATCAATAACTTTGTTAAATTTACCACTTCTATGCTTTAACATAAAGGTTTAACTCTACAAAAACTCTACCCATCTCATGTGTCTTTGATTCAACTCACTCTAACTGTTCAAATACTACAAATCTTGATGATCTGTATATAACACAAATTCCCTAGGCAATAGGTTATGTCTCCACTTCTTTGAGGCTTGAACTATGGCATAAAACTCTTAATCATACATTGAATATCTCCTCTGAGCATAATTCAATTTCTCCATGAAATAAGCTATTGCTCTCCCTTCCTAACTCAAGACTACTCCTATTGTTGTTCCACTTGCATCACAATCCACTTGAAATACTTTATTGAAATAAAGGTAAAGATAACATAGGCTTCTTAGTCACTTTCAGCTTCAACAATTCAAAACTTTTGTTTTCTTCGGTGGTCCACTTGAATTCCTTACGATCTCCCCTCATGGTCTCAACCATAGGGTTAAAAAATGAATTGAAATTTATGATGAACTTCTGATAAAAACTAGCCAATCCATGAAAAGATCTTACCTCTCCAATTCTTTCCAGTGTAGGCCACTCAATAATTAATTTTACTTTCTTAGGGTCCATCTTCAAACCATCCTCAGATATCACAAATCCCAAATAGGCTAACTCATCCTTTAGGAAAGTACACTTCTATATTTATTAGCAACTTTTCTTCTCTCAACCTCTGCAAAACTTTTCTCAAATACAACAAATGCTCATCTTTTGTCTTACTGAAAAATCAGAATGTCATCCAAATACGCAATAACACAATTACCCAAGAATATATTCAATACCTCATTCATCAGCCTCATGAAAGTACTCAGTACATTAGTTAACCCAAAAGGAATCACCAACCATTCATATAGTCCTACATTTGTCTTTAATGTTGTCTTCCACTCATCTCCTTTGATCCTAATTTGATGATATCCACTCTTCAAATCTATCTTTGTAAAGTATTTGGCTCCACTCAAATAGTCTATTATGTCATCCATCCTAGGCAAAGGAAACTGGTATTTCACTATGATCTTGTTTATTTCTCTAGAATCAGTACACATTCTCCACTATCAATTCTTCTTAGGTGCTAATATTGTTGGTACTACACAAGGGCTCAGACTTTCCCCGATCAAACCTTTCTTAAGAGCTCCTACACTTGTCTATTCAGCTCCTCATTCTCTGTCAGTGTCATCGTGTGTTCAACTTTGTTAGACAAACTAGCTCTGGGAACCAGGTCCATACAATGACTGATACTTCTCACAGGTGGCAATCCATCAGGTACATTATCTTAAATGATGTCTTCATAATCTATCAGCAAATATTTTATCTCTTTTGGTTGTTCTTCTTCATGCTCTGGATTCTTAGTTTTCTTAGGAATTAAGAAAAAATACACATTCTCATGTCTCAATCCATCTAGGAATTTCCTTCCATCTACCAAACAGATTCTAGCATTCGTATAGACTTCACTCTTCAAAGGTTCCTCCAAGGGAAACAAGGTTTGCTTCATCCCATTGGCTACAATATTGTATGTATTCTTCCTCCCATCATGTACTATCTATCTATCAAACTACCAAGGTTTACCTAACAAAAGATGACAAATATATATAGGCATGATATCACACAAGACTTTATCATGATAGTACCTAGTTTTAAATTTCACCAAACATAGCTCACTTACTAACAACTTATGTTCATCCTGAATCCATGCTATTTGATAAGGCTCAGGGTGTTTCAATCTCTTGAAATTGAATTTATTCACCATCTCTTCTGAAACAAGATTATATGAACTACCACTATCAATAAAAAAATTAAAACACTTGTCAGATACCTTACATCTAGTATTGAACAAATTCTTCCTTTGTGAGGGCTCTTCATCTCTCCCGGTATTACACAAAGCTTTCCTCATCATCAATAGTTCTCCATCTTCTGGTTTATTCTCTAATCAAGTGGAGTTTTCTTCTACCATTGCTTCTCTTCTGGAAATATTTGTCTTCCTACACTCAAAAGAATGATTTCCTTCTCCTCCACACTTAAAGCATGTTCCTCTAAATGTTCTCTTGTCTAGTCTTCCAAAATTCTCATTAGTGTAGCCATTCAGTTCTCTCCTTTGGTAGAAATTTTCTATCATCTTTCTGGTATGAATTACCTTCTCTATTTACGTCCTTATCCTTGTTGTGATTTGTACAGGTTCCTCTACCTCCAGGATATCCTCTTCCTCCTCGAAATCTTCCTTTGGTAAACCTTCCACCTCTACCTCTCTACCTCTTCTCATGTCTTTTGTTTAGTTTCTCTTTTTCTTTTAGGTGATATTGGTAAGCCTCTTCAACACTCTCGAATTTGATCAAACTAAGTTCATCTTGTATAGACACCCACAATCCATCCAAATATCTTGGAACTTATTCAACCTCATCAACAACATGTCCTGATATGATATTTAACTTGTAAAATGCTTCAGATTCCTTCACACTAGATTCCTTCTATCTCAAATTCTGCAACTTCTAGAATTGATAATCAATTGGCATAAATTTTTATTTCAACTTAGCAATCATCCGATCCCATGTCTTAATCTTCTCTTTACCTCTTCTCTGTCTATCAACCTGCAAATGTTCACACCAAAGAGATGCATGACCTTTCAACCGGTATAGGCATATTTCACCTTCCTTTCCTCTATAGTGTTTTCAAAATCAAAATGTTTCTCCATCTTCAAGATCCAATCCATCAATTCATTTGAATCCAAATTTCCATCATATTCTAGTGGAGTAAAATGAGGTTTAGCATTTGCCCTACTCAAAACCCTTAAAAACCTTTCCTCATCTGGATCAACAGCTAGTGGGTTTACTTGTTATGTTGAGGCTTCTTCTTTTTCATCTTCACTTATGTCTTCAATATGTCAGCCTCTTCTCTAGGCTATCTCCATGGCTTCCAACTAGGCTACTATCCTTCACAACATTTCCATCACAAGAGGGTCAGCATTTCCACATGCTCCACCATTCCTAGTTCCTCTTCACGCCATCATTTACGCCAGTCCTCTCCAGCTCAATGTCAAATCCATAGTCTGCCACCCTACAAAAAGAATATCAAGAAATGCAACCTCTAGAAAGAAAACTCACTCTGATACCACTTGAAGGAGTCATCGGCTAGGAGGGACCTCAAAGAGATCAATCTGGACTGGTCAGCAAGAGTAAACACAATGAAAACACAAAGATATGATGGAGGTGATGCAGAACAAATTGTATTATTTCATGAAAACTGATTACAACCAACCGATAACAATTGGGTTATAGAAACCGGCTCATAGGCCTACTAAAACATGCTCAAAATACAGAATAGGTCGCAATCGAGACTTTCAATATTAAGATCTATCTTCTATGTTCAGTCTACTTACTTGATTCTTCTATTGTTACATTCTAATGCCCAATTCAATGATTTATATGATCCAAGGTGATCTAGCCATCCCAAAATAGGATCAGAACCCAAAGAACAAGACCTAACGTGTAAAACCAACAAGGTCGACCTTTGCCAAGAGTTTCCTACAGAACATCCAAAGGATGAAGTGTATATCATGGGAAAAGGTCGACCACATGCTAAGGAATATTGGAATCAATGCCCAAGGCTTTGCAAGCTTTGGAAGGGGGTTCTAGTAGATCACCAAAACAAGTCCAGGTAACCGGTAACAAGAAATTGTCAACTAGTAATAGGAAACTGTCAAGGAAACCGATAGCGATAACTTGTCGAAAAATGATCCAAATGCGAAGCGGTTTGGAAATAAGAAAGATGATCAATTCTTCAAGTAGAATGCAACTCCACAAGATCCAGTGAGCCAAAACTAGGACACATAGAAAGAAATGTTGAAACCGCAAACAGAAAGAAAAACAGTAAGGAAAATGTTTTTGGTTTATGCAAGATTGCTATGAACCGGGGCGGCTCCTGCATCAACCAGTTTTAAGGTTAGATGAGTCCAAAATTTATAAAAATTTTCATTCTCATTGTAAGTAATTAAAATTCATTTATGTTTTGGATCTAATTTAGATCAGTTGTCATAAGGAATTCAACCAAAGCCTCAAAAATAAACACCCTCATATATGAAAGAAGAGATTTCTTACCCATCCAAATTTCATAAGGTTTATCTATAATAGTTTAGGAAAGAGATTAAACTATCAATTAACAAGTTTAATAGTCACAATCCCTCCTCAAAACATTTATTTAAATTTGTACCACTTATCATACTATAGTGTCATAAATTATCACCAAGCCAATTTACACCTCATGTTTGTGCCCCTATGTTACCATATCCTATTCTTATCACCTGTCTAGGTCCACTTTCTGCTTATTCTCTAGCTATGATACCATGAATGCCTATTGGTGTGTTTTGTAGTGAGGTACCCCTTTCCCATGAGGCTTATTTTGGTCCCATTTGAAGAAGGACCATGGCACTCAATTCCATGCTCCCCCCTCAATGGGGCCCAAATTACAAGAAAAATTACATCATTCATATGCAAGAATGTTTGTGTGATTAAGATGTTCGCACATTCATGCCATTTCATACAACATTTATGTTCAAAGAAAAAAGTATCATTACCAATAATTATAGATCTAAGGCATATCTTTCTAGTATTTATTTCAGTATTTGCATTATTCCATTCAAGGTTAATTCCTAAACCAGGGTTTGACCTAGGAAAACCCCTATTCCCAATGAATTTTCCCTTTTTCACTATGTACAAAAATAGGTACAAAGATTCATTTTAGAGGAATGATAGGATTCACAGAGATGAATAGGTTTCCATTTTGATGGTTGAATGTTCAAAGGACCAAGGTGACCACCACCATGGTCCTGACAAAACAAGATGAATTTTGAGGACCAAGGTGACCACCACCAAGGTATCTCACCGTTCACTCTCAATCTTCAATATTCAATCATTTACCCTAATCTAAACATTTTCACATTTCTACTTGGAAAGAGGGAATCAAAACTCTAACAAAGGTGAAACCTTATCAAAATTTCAAAGATGTTTTACATAGGGGGATCAAGGCTAGATATATTAGGTCCCTCCCTCTTTCAATGTAACATGGTCCTTTAAGAAAAATTAGTGGTTTTATTACATATTATGGTGAAACCCTAATTTTCACTGATTATATTCTGGGGAACCCAACTCCTCACTATTTGTGATTTGTGTTTTCAAATCTAATTTGTACACATTTTAATTTTCTAATTTTCATTCATAAATCATTTTTTTAATCAAATTACATAAAATTAGACCTTAAATTCATAAAAACCCTAATTTATTTTGGTAAATTTAATTTTTGGGTTTTTATAATAGGTAACTTTTATTTTTAGATCTAATCTTAGACATTCATAATGGAACTTAATAGATCTGATTTATTTTTCATATCACATATGATTACATTATTTTTCACCTATTTTTAACATATCATGTGTTGGATAATGGTTTCTTCCACTTCACTTTTCTTCTTTTCATTCATGGCTCTTTGTCATATTGCATTTTTAGAATTTCCCAGTTGCTTACTATCAGTAAATTCAATCTCAAAGATTTTATCCATTTTGTATGTTATTTAATGGTGATATTTCTAGGAAAATTCATTAATTATGTAGATCACATAAAATATTTTTTAAATCATAATCCTAAATATTCTAGTGAAAACCCTAATACTTGTACCTCTCTAGGGTATCTCATGTGAATGAAGAAAGAGATAATACTCCTATTAATTATCTTTCTAATTGAGAGAAAGCATTGCAAAGAAACATGACACAATCTTCTTCTCATACACATACCGTAGTGCAAGGGGGGCAAGGTCAACATGTTTGTGTTTTAGTCTCTCTAGATCCTCCTTATTCTCCTAGGGCCTATCTTAACCATTTAAACATTTATAGAGAAGATGATGTTATGCATTTCATTGGTGATCTATCTCCCCACATAACATTGAGTAAAGATGAGGCCTTAGAAGATAATAATCTTCCTTCCCTACCTATCAAAGAGGATATGCATGATAAAAGAAATAAGACTCTCACTACATAATATATTCCTTCTTCATCTACTTCTCCCTTTCTTCCTTCTAGATACACTTACACAACAAATTTTAAATAAATTCATTATAATACTCCTTCTTCTCAATTAAAACACTCTTATAGGATTGGCTATAAAATAATATCAAAATAAGGTTTTAGAGGTCAAGGAATCAAAGTCCATATAAAACCTCCTATACAAACTAGTACCAAAGGTATGGGGAATCTTGATCATTCACCTACATGGATGATCTCCTTAGAATTAAATACATTAAGGAGTATCCTGAAAGACATATAACTTGTTGTCCATGTACAGGTGCTTCTTCTTTAAATATTTCATTTTGTTCATATCATCAAACTCGTGACCATGAAAATGATTGTCCGGATTTTCGAAAAAGTATGCAAGAACTAGTTGAGAATGGAACTATTAAAATCATAGATTACAATTTATCCCCTTCAAACAATCCTTGTCCTACATCACAAGAGACAAGACATAATCGCATTGATGACCTAAAGAAATTAGCTACTACAACCTTTTAGAGATTCAAGTATGATAAGAATGTTATTTTTCCTTTCATTAAAATTAGTCACAATCATAAGAATAAAGAAGGTGATGCACAATGTCCTGTTCATTTTAGTTAGTCTCATTCTCTTGTAAAATGTAAAGCATATAAAACATTTGTTCAATACCAATATGATAGACCTTGTATATCTATTACAACCAATCTTGCACTCTTTCTTAGTGAAGAGGTAGTGCCTTAGAACTCCATTCACCCTCCATGTTGCTAATCACCCTATGAAACTAGTAGTTAACATAATTGGGGGCTCTTTTTCATGAGTGGTGATTCTTTTTCAATATCAATCATCTTGGGGAAATAATATACTTCATTCTTGCCTATATGCTTGAGGGGAAAGAATATTATCCTATTTCCTATTTCTCTGTTAGGTTTCACTATTCCCTTTAGGGATTACATTTTTCATACTTTAATGTCCTTTCTTGCATGAAATAGTATATCTCTTATGATTAATCTATCCTTAGGGGAGTATGTGATCCTTCATCTTAATCTTTCCTTCTTTGAGGATTACCTCTTGTTTAGAGTTGCATTTTACATGTCTTAAGGTATTTTCCTGCATTGAATATTCCTTCATGTGAGTACAGTGTAAATTTTATTATGTCTAATATCTCCCTAGAGGTTGTGTAATTATTATTATTATCCTAATTCTTGAGGGGCAATGATTTCTCTCTTATCTTTTCTAAGGATCCATTTTTCCCTTGTTGAGTGGTGTTTGTTTATGATTTGATCTTATTCCTTGTGTGAAGTTGTTGTTTTCTCAAGGATCCTCGCTTATGAAAGAGGTGTATATCCTTGACTACAACCTCTTTTACACTTAGAAATGTATATCTATTATAAATAAACCCTTCACTTTGGATTAAAAGTGTGTCATCCTTCATCAAGAATACCTTTTGATGCCCTCCTAAATGGCACAATGTTAGCTTAAGATCAAACAACACAAAACACACAAGATGTTAGAGTTAATCAATCAAAAACTAAAACATATGAAGGCATTCCAAAGGAGACACTAAAAACATGTTAATGAATCTAACTAAAGAAGTAAGACAATGAGATATCTCCAACTATCTCTTAACATGATATTAGCTCCTTTCTCCCTTGTTCCTCTCCTCTCCAAGTTCCAAAATAGTGTAGCTCTCAGCAGCTTTTTGCACTATGGATGCTTATGGAGGATTGAGATTGTAGTATAGCTCTAAATGTGAAATAAAAAGCTATACTAATGCTAAAATGATGTATTTTAACCAAAAAGACAAGATGTTAGATTGCTTATGCTAAAATGCTCTCTAAAATGTCTATAGCTTAGATGCATACAAGTTTTCCGGATTTTGATTATGAAGGAATGGGCTCTATTTATAGGAAAAATGGAGCAATGGATGGTTGAGATTGAGTAATCTCAACAAGGGTCAGGATTGAATGATTTCAAATCCATGTGAGGGCTTTCAACCCAATCCCAGGATGACAAGTGTCAATGTGAGATAGGTTGAGAGGAGAGGGAATAAGCATTAAATGCCTGATATGACCTTGGGATTTTGAGTCAAGGTTGGTTGAATGAATAAACTCTTTATTCAAAGAATAAAGCTTTTATCCAATGGATAAATTCTTGTGCAAATGTGAAATGGATGAATATGGTCAAACAAATAAATGTTTGGGGAGACAAGATTGAAATAACCATAAATGGTTATGTAAGAGCCATAAATGGTCATGTAAGAGCCATTAGTGGTCTTGGAAGACTTTGGGGGTTAATTTGTTGAACACACAAAGCATTAAATGCTTTTCAAAGACTTTGGAGTCTTTGAGAAGTGACTCCATTTTGCTTAGGAATGTGACAATAATTAGGGGATGGATTAGGCTAATTAGGAAGGGGTTAGAAGAATCTAGAAGGGGATTAGATTTTGCAAGTGGATTTGGTGGGTGAGGGAAAATAGGATTTTATTTAAAATAAAAATTCATTTATTTCAAAATATGTGCAAGTTGCATTTGTAGGAAAATGCAAGTGGGGTGGGATAATGATTTAAATAAATGTTTTATTTAATTTATTTAAAAGAAGAATAGGGGGATTTAATTAAATAAATTGATTTTATTTATTTAATTGATTTGTATTTGGTTTAATGAATTAATTAAAATAAATTGAATAATTTATTTAATTAATAGAAGAATGTTTGGGGATGAATTAATTAAATATTAATTTAATTAACTGATGGCTAGTAGATTTTTAATCAAATAAATACGAGATATTCATTTAATTAAAATGGACAGATTTATGTGACTAGATTTGCCCCTCTTTGAGACGGTGCGGTTTATCGCGTCGTTTCAAAGAAAGAAAAAAACTGGTGTGAAGAAATGCCCCATAAAATGTAAATTTAATGGGTGGTATGCCCCCTCGAGAGATGAGCAGAAAAATTTCGAAAAATCGGGCGATCTCTCAAAAAAGAATGAAAATTGGCAGGGTAGTAGAAGAGAAGAAGTTAGGTATACTAGTGGAAAATAGAAGAAATCGAGGGAAACATGGAGAAATGGGGGGCTCGGGAAGTTCACAGGGACCACGGCGATGAGCAGGGCGAAGTGACGGTGACAGTGGGGGGTATAAATGGGGTGAAAGGGGTGAAAATAGGATCATTTGTGACCGTGACCAGTTGAAAACTTGAGCTCTGACAGTGACATTTGGAGGAGCAAGGAGGAGCAACGATGCCGTTTCTGATCACCGAGCACCGATTTGAGCGAGTACGACGATTCCAGCGCCCAGCCGACTATGGACAAGCGGTACGCAAATTCGAAAACTCACTTTTCATGCATTTTTAATACATTTTTAGCTGAGTCCAATTCAAGTCGGAGCAAGAGCGCTGGAACTAGGTTTTTAGCGCTTTTGCTCCATGAATTAGCGCTATTGTGCCGCAATAGCGCTTTTGTAGGCTAGTTTGAGCGCTTTTGAGATTAATTAGCGCTTTTGTAGGCAAGTTTTAGCGCTTTTGATAAATTAGCGCTATTACAGGGTTAATTGAGCGCTATTGTCTCGGAATAGCGCTATTGTATGGCAGTTTTAGCGCTTTTGGTTGTATAGTGCTATTGTAGAGCTGTTTGAGCGCTATTGATGTGGTTGTAGCGCTATTGTGTATATTTAGCGCTATTGTAGATAAAATAGTGCTTTTGCCTTAAGATAACGAGATGCCCCAGTGTCGGACAAAATAAATCTCCTGATGCCTAACGATTGATGGATGGCGAGGTGAAGTGGGAGTTGTTTTGAACCATAGCAGCCCGATGAGACTTAGGTCATTTGTTAGGATAAATGCCTGTTGAAGTCTAGGCGGCCATGATTGCTTACCTGTTGAGACTCGAAGATACTTGATCAAAGTATCTGATGATAGTCTAGGTTTAAACTTAAGAAAGTTTGATAACAAAACAACTGATGGTGGTTGGATGAATGTCTATGTGCAGGAGGATCTGCGCGTGTTGCAGTTACGCGAGCGCCACCCCGCGACACAGGGATTGCGGGATCGATTGACACAGATAGAGATTGATTGTATTGCGGCTACTGGCCTCTATGAGGTGATGCATATGCCCGTGATTTGGATGAATCACGGCCTGATCACAGCATTGGCAGAGCGATGGCACAGTGAGACGTGCACGTTCCATCTGGCCCAAGGCGAGATGACGGTGACTTTAGAGGACGTGTGGCGTATCCTTCGGATTCCGATTCGGGGGTAGCTGGTGACATATGATCGATCTTGGGGGACGGTGTCTTACCAGAGGATATTTGATGAGGACGTATATATTGATGATGGCTCGATCGCATGGGAGGATATAGCGGCACTATATGAGCCCCTTCCAGCAGTATTGTCAGGGATCGTCGGAGGACTTCTGTGTCCCGACAGGCAGTCACATGGATTGGCGGTGGGATGGGGACAGGTGATAGAGATGATGGTGACTGAGGGGACCCGATATGCCTGGGGGCTGTGTGTGTTAGCGCACATGTACCAGGAGCTACACGAGGTAGTGTACCGAGGGAGAGGTTCTCTTGCAGTAGGCATGACGCTGCTGCATGTGTGGGCATGGGAGCATCTACCAGTGACTCGACCGGTGAGTCTCAGATTTCGAGCCGTGGACCAGCCATACATGTTTATGTATAGTGGCATGATGAGTCAGCCCCACTTGGGGAAGTTAGAGTGGTGGCGACGGGCATTGGATGACCTAGATGCAGTGATCTGGCGGCCATACTTAGAGTGTGAGCCATGGGAGGATGATGCAGAGGCACTACCGTATTGCTTCATGACCCGATTCCTCATTGGGAGGACCTCTTATCATGTAGAGAGACAGGTGCCAGGACGGGTGATGAAGCAGTTTGGACGGCAGCAGGGACTGCCTAGCGGATCAGGGGAGTATGCACGAGTGATCTGAGAGCGGTATGCATGGGGTGCAGTGCTACCGTATGATCAGGCACTGGCAGAGTTTCGGACACTACAGGCGAGGCCATGGGACTTACGACCGAGGGTCGTAGATGCAGGTGTGACAGCAGAGTATACACAGTATCGGGCGGCGCACCCGATCCTGCGGATATCAGACCCAGCTGAGCCAATCCCAGCTTTTGAGGATGAGAGGGGACGAGGACGGAGAGCAGGAGGTCGAGGAGGAGGAGATGGAGGAGGAGGAGATGGAGGAGGAGGTGGAGGTGGTGGAGGAGATGGAGGAGGAGGTGGAGGTGGTGGAGGAGGTGGAAGAGGTGGAGGATCTGTGGGGATGCCGAGACAGCGGAGAGGGAGAGGTGGACTACCTCTGCAGGTATCACAGGGTCCTTTGATGCAGGGAGGAGTGCAGCTGAGTGGGAGGGGGATGGAGAGAGAGATCCCGATGGATACAGGTGCAGGAGAGGGTGGTACAGGGGAGGGTGGTGTTGGGGGTGATACAAGTGCAGCAGCCATGGATATGGGGGAGGGAGCTACTGGGGATCTGCGGGAGCACATGATAGGTTATTTGCAGACCCGGGTGGAGAGATTAGAGGCGGAGGTAGCAGCTAGAGATGTGCAGTTATTTGCACGTGAGGCAGAGCTGATAGTGGTGCTGCGGGAGAGAGATACAGCAGTGGAGAGATTGGCGGAGCTGCAGGAGAGAGTCCGAGCAGGAGCACAGGGTCCGTCAGGGGAGACTATGAGGCAGTTTGGGCGAGCGCAGGATGAGATAGAGTATTGGCGAGGTTTATATGAGAAGGTTGTACCATTCAGTCAGCGAGCTCTCAGTTATACCCAGATGCGATAGTCGAGATCCGAGCGATCACAGCGGATGCAGAGCAGTGGGGGAGTGATGGGTCCTTTGAGGCGGGATAGATCAGAAGATGCAGGAGGGAGTGGGGGTTCGATGAGGCCTCCACGGAGAGATGGATCAGGTGGTGCCGGTACCAGCGG
This sequence comes from Cryptomeria japonica, assembly GCF_030272615.1. Classification (NCBI taxonomy): domain Eukaryota; kingdom Viridiplantae; phylum Streptophyta; class Pinopsida; order Cupressales; family Cupressaceae; genus Cryptomeria; species Cryptomeria japonica. The sequence goes on along the minus strand of NC_081408.1, from coordinate 65,901,713 downwards.
TGGAGTAGGTAGGGGTGGGGCAGGTACAGCATCTGGCCAGAGCGGCATTTGAGAGAGCATTTTTGCATACATGTATTGTATCATTGTCTATTTTTTGGACTGTATCTTGGATGGCTCTTGGTAGCCGATTTTGTAGACTTCATTGTACTCTGATATATGAGTTGATATATATATGAGGAGATCCCATATTGTGATGATTTATGCATGTAATTATGGATGGATGTTTATGCATGTTTATGATTTATTGCTTAGATGTATATGTATACATGTATGCATTTAATGAGATGTTTCTTTTATGCATGTTTTTATGATGATGGATACTGACATATGAATGCAGGTTTATATATATATGATGTATTTGATTTGTGATGAAATGCTTTATGTATGGAATGCCATGATGATGATGTATGCTTATGCTTGATGTATGAACAGGATTTTTTTGGTATTTCCTACTGCGATGCAATGATAAGATGATTTATGTGACGATGTTAATGCAATGGCTAGATGAATGATTTTATATAATGAATATGCATCTAGATGTTTTTAGATGAATGTAATATGGATAAACAAAATGTAAAGTACAAATGTTTATATGATGATGTCTAAATGAATGCAGATGAATAAACAAATGTAAAGTACAAGTGTTTATATGATAATGTGTTTTAAATGAATGCATATGTAAAATGGATATATGAAATGGTATGAACCTAATGTTTTGTAAACAAATGGTCTTATGAATCTAAAATGCGTTTAAAATATGTTTCTAAGTACAAATGATAATGGGATGATACTATAACTAATATTTGTAATAACTGTACCTTAATACAATTAAAAAGAGGATAATGAATGCAATGTAGAAAATGAATCCTAAAATGAGCATTATAAGATACTTAGTAATGAATGAATGCATCTTTTAACTATAAAGAAATGTATGCAAATGATAAATGATGAAAAGATAATAAAATGATAATGGGTAATTTATATTGGATGAAATGCTTAGTAAATGATTTAAAACAACCAAAGACAATTTGATCCCATGAATGAATCTAATTATTTATGATTGATGCAATGATGAAAATGATTTTTAATGAAAACTAATGTCAATAATGAACTATATGCAATGTTTTAAGTTTAACAATGACATGAATGGACATAATGCAAGATGCACCTAAATGCAATGATGATATTGCCATGAGGAATGCAAGGTTTTTAAGACTTTGCATGATGCACTGATGATGTATCAGAGTACTCGGTCGTGATTTGTATCCAAGACCATCTTTTAGGTATTTTTGCATGTAAATGCTACATATGAATGAATGGATGGGTGATATGCAATGGAATGCAAATGTATAAACAGATGAGATGAAATGATGATCCATAGTGCTCTATTTTCATCATTGAGCTTTTAAAATGTTGGAAGAAAATAAAAGCATTTTGACATAATGATTCAAGATGACCTGAGTATTTCTTTCATGGATTTTAATATAGCAAGTGAATACAAACGACTTGATATAAGGGTCAAGTTGACCAGAGTATTGCTTGCGGAACAGACAAGGATTATCTCCGTTCGTGCATGACTTGGATCGTCCTCCTTGATCTTAGGCTGATCAGATCCTGAGACAAGTGCATACCGTACTAAGAAATAAAACCTTTATCCAATTTGGAGGAAGAGGAACCAAAGAATGAGCATTGTACCTACAACCAAACAGTATATACATAAAGAATAAAGAATAAGGATCCTTGGTAATGGTTCATGCCCATATGGTCGAGGTATACGCTGTAGTCAGCAAGCCGTAATGATCCATGACTATATTTTTGCCTATGATCACATAGCTTAGTGAACTTCCCACGTAGACACCATTAGTTCATGCCCCAGAACTTCATCGGAAATGATGTGCAAACGATACCAAACAATGCTTAAAAAATGCTGATACAGATACACAAACAATTATACTCACAAATCAACCAAGTATTTGATAGCCTAACAGAATTTTCTTGTCAAAGAAAATGTCATCTTGTCTTTGTTTTGGTAAGGAAGGATGCATCCTTGTTTTAAAGACAGGTTGGATTGTTGATGTCGATTGTGTTGGTTTGATTGGTAAATGGTTAGTGTGTGAGTAGTGTTGTCAATGTTTGTGTTGCATCTATGCGAATGAATATGTACAATGTGTTGCCATGTTTTTGTGTGATTTTTGATGGTTTTCCGATGTTTTTGGATTTTGTGAAACAATTTTGAATGTTTTTGGTATTTTGAGAGTCATTTTTTGAATGTTTTTGATATTTTCTGATGATTGCCTAAATGAAGAGCGTAATGATATATAAGACGATGTAGAATCCACTTCCATCACTAGGGTAAGGGTATTGCCCCCAGTTTGTAGACCTGACTTATGAAAAGGTGGGATGCTAAACACATGGAGTACTATCTTAATTGTAGATCAAATAACAAGCCATGGTTGGGATGGATGGATGTATGTGTGCATGAATATGATCGCAATGAGCCTGAAAGATAATGGAGCCATAGCCTTTACGAGTGGCGCCTGTTTGCCAGGTTTTCACCATCGTACTTACACAAGGTGCCACCGGAGTGGTTGTTCACCGTTTGGATGCATGATTTTTCTTTACTTTTTTGAATGTTTTTGTATTTTCTTCAGGACATTTTTTTGAATGTTTTTGGTATTTTTCTGATATGGAGGGGAGCCTGATGCTCTATATAGCTTAGGTATAAAACCGTTTGAGGTGCATGCTATTGATTGGATCTGCGAGTGGTTCTCCATCTGATGTAGCCAACTGATATGCCCCGGACCCGAATACAACAGTGACAACATATGGGCCCAACCAGTTTGATTCAAACTTGCCTTGATGTTCTCTGTTTGGTTGGTTTCGAGGATTCTCTCGAAGAACAAGATCACCTACCTCAAATGTATGAGATCTAACTCGGTGATTATAGCTTCTACTCATGCGCTGCTAATAGGCTTTGAGGTGATTGTATGCAGCTTGTCGCTTCTCATCAAGTAACTCCAAGTCCTGAAGACATGAGACTCTGTATGCTTCATCATCGATGAGATTATGCAAGGAAACTCATAATGATGGTATCTCAACCTCAATAGGTAAGATAGCTTCTGCACCATAGACCAATGAATAAGGAGTTGCACTTGTAGGGGTTCGAATGCTAGTTCGATATGCCCATAATGCTGGATTCAATTGAACATGCCAATCACGACCGGCATCATTGACTATTTTCTTTAGTATCCTCAATATGTTTTTATTGGATGCTTCGGCCTGACCATTGCCTTGTGGGTAATAGGGAGTGGAAAAGCGGTGTTGGATATGAAATTTCTCACAAAGTTCACGGACATCCTGATTTTTAAAAGGAAGACCGTTATCTGTGACAATGGACATGGGTACACCATACTGGAAGATGATGTAGTTGAGGATGAATGAGGCGATCTGCTTGTCGGTGACTTGGGTAAGTGGAACAGCTTCGATCCACTTGGTGAAATATTCGGTGGCGGTAATAATGAATTTATGGCCATTGGATGAAGATGGATGAATCTTACCCACAAGGTCGAGTCCCCATTGACAAAAAGGCCATGGTGTTGTGATTGGTGTTGTGATTGGTTGCAGTTCTTGTGCTGGTGCATGTATCAGGTCACCATGAACTTGACATTTCTTGCATTTCCTGACAAAGTAGTAGGAATCCTTTTCCATAGATGGCCAATAGTATCCAGCTCGCATGAGTTTCTTGGCTAGTGATGGACCACTTGAGTGAGTCCCGCAAATTCCTTCATGTACCTCTTCCAAAGCCTTTGTTATCTCATCTTGTTCGAGACATCGAAGGAGAGTACCATCAAGACTACGTCGGTATAGGGTTTCGGCAATAATGGTATATCGAGCAGTTTGGCGAATGAAGGTTTTATGTTGGTTATTTGATTGGTTGGGAGGAAGGGTATGATCGCGGAGATAGGTGTAGAAATCACCGTACCATGGGGATTCAGAACTGACAAGGCGACATATCTTTTCGGATTCGGGGATATCATAAGCGGGAATCCAAAGCTGTTCTACCAAGAACTCGTAGCGTGTTGAATTCTGTGGAAGATCTAGGAGAGATGCGATGGTAGCCATGGCGTCAGCAGCTCGATTCTGATCTCTTGATATCTGCTCAAAAGTGATAGTAGTAAATGATGTCTTTAGACTGTCCACCATTTGCTTGTATGGCAAGAGTTTATCATCCTTGGTCTGATACTCATCTGTTGCTTGTCGAATAATCAGTTGTGAGTCGCCATATACTTGTAGTTCTTTTAATTTCCATTGTATGGCTAACCTGAGTCCTGTGATCAAGGCCTCATACTCTGCTATGTTGTTTGTGCATGAATATGTGAGCCTGTAAGACTTCGGGATGCTATCACCTTGAGGTGTGATAAACAGAATGCCTGCCCCCGAGCCATGCCTAGTGTATGAACCATCAAAATATAGTTTCCATGGCTGTGCTTCTGTGATCATGAATATCTCTTCATCTGAAAAATTGGAAATGAGGGGATGATCACCTATGAGTGGTGCATCGGCCAACTGATCTGCAATAACTTGACCTTTGATAGCTTTACGGTCCACATACTCGATGTCGAATTCACTTAGAATCATTACCCATTTGGCCAAGCGACCTGTCAATGCTGCTTTGCTGAGTAAGTACTTGAGTGGATCAATCTTTGCAATGAGTTGTACCTTATGCGTCAATAGATAGTGCCGCAATTTAGTGGCTGCCAAGATTACTGCTAGGCAAGCTCGCTCAATAGGTGTGTAATTGAGTTCATAGCCCACCAGTGTGCGAGAGATGTAGTATACAGCACACTCTTTGCCTTATGCATTATGTTGTGCCAGTAGTACACCCAATGCTGTACTTGTTGCTGAGATATAAAGTAACAACGGTCTACTTGGATCTGGTGGCATCAACAATGGTGGATTCATGAGATAGTCTTTAAGCACCTGAAATGCTTGTTGGCATTTGTCATCCCACTGAAAGCGGATGTTCTTGTGTAGCAGGTGTGTGAATGGGTGACACTTATCAGCCAATTGTGCAATGAATCTGCGGATGAATTGAAGCCGTCCTTGTAGTGTCCTTAGCTGACTGATATTCTTTGGAGGTGGCATGTCCATTATTGCCTTAACCTTTGCTGGATCGACCTCAATGCCTTTGCTTGAGACAATGTATCCTAGAAGCTTCCCGGAGGTTACTCCAAAGACACATTTCTTTGGGTTGAGTCGAACATGATATTGTTCCAGTCTATCAAAGATTTGATCTAAGATGTGGAGATGTCCTTCTCTAGTAAGTGATTTTGCTAGTAAGTCATCAACATAATCTTCCATCATAGTATGCATCATGTCATGGAAGATGGTGGTCATTGCTCTTTGATAGGTCGCTCCTACATTCTTTAGACCGAAAGGCATTACATTCTAGCAATATGTGCCCCATGGACATGTGAAGGCTGTCTTATGTTGATCTTCGGGTGCGATCTTTATTTGATTGTATCCTGAAAAGCCATCCATGAGTGAAAGCATGGCATGTCCTACTGTTAGATCCACTATGATGACAATATTTGGTAGAGGGAAGTCATCCTTAGGACATGCCTTATTCAGGTCTCTAAAGTCTGTACAAATGCGGATGCCCCCTTTTGGTTTGCCAACTGGTACAATGTTGGAGATCCATTCTGCATAATCAATTGGTCTAATGAAACCAACATCCAGGAGTTTCTTGAGTTCTGTTTTGACTAGCACTGCAATCTGGGGATGCATCTTACGAAGCTTCTGCTTGACAGGTTTGGCTCCTTTTTCTACTGTGAGATGATGCATAACTAAATCAGGATCAAGTCCAGGCATGTCTGCATATGACCATGCAAAGTTGATCTGACGCTTCTGAAAGAACTCTATAAATTTAGGCTATTCTTCTGGAGTGAGAAGAGATGCCAGATGTATGATATGAGGGTTTTCAGGAGTCCCCACATTGTATTCTTTGGTTTCCTTGATAAGAATCATTGATCGTTCTTGTTGTGTACTAGTAGGGAGAATGTCAAACCCTTCATCCTCAGGCGCCTCAGAGAGGTTTTCACCATTGGATACGCTCTTTCTTTTTACTTTTGTGGGATCAAACTGTGCCACAGTGTGGTTTTCACTGGAAGATCCATGCTTTATTGTTATGTTTTTGCATCTGAAAGGTTTGGCATCTGCCCCGAAGTATGCTGCGCTATTAAGTTTAATGGCGAATCCAGCTTTGTGATCCCCGCTTGGTAGGTTATCCCTTATTTCCAAAAAGTCAATGATAGCCTCATCGTTTTGGAAGAGGTCAAGACATGGGGGATTTGGTTGGTTCCATTCAATGAGTTCAGGGTGGATAATGGGCATTACTTCATCGATTAGATTAAGTTCGTTAGAGGTATCAGTGAGGGTTAAGACAGTGTGATGAAGGTTGTTGATGGTACTCTCCCTGTCAAAATCAGGCATAGGATGAGACGTAGGGTCTGTGGAAGATGTTTCCAGCTCAGGTACCCAAGTAGTCTTTATCTGTGCATCTCCGTAAATAGGGATGTCTTTGTGTGGCGGAGGCGGTGATGTGTCTTCCTCATCTGAAGTATTAAGTTGCACTGAATCGAATTCCCACTCATGTGGGTCAGTCTCTGAATCACTCTCCATTATCCGATTGCTATACCATACTGGGATGTCTTTGGAGTTAAACACGACAGGCGTGATTGGTTTATGTATCTTTGTAGTGATCGGTGTTGCAGGAATCGTGATGGGGTTTAATGGATTTGTCACTGGAAGTATCGACAGTGTTGATTTAGTGACTTCTGTTGGAATGGCTGGTGCCATAGATGCTGCTGCGGGTTTCAATATAGTTGCTGCTGCTATGGGTGTTATTGATGGGATTACTGGTTCGGTTGGTGGGATGATTGGTATTGTAGATGGTTGTGGTGGGGTTGTGAGCCTCGATGGGGTAGTGGGGATAATGTTTGATGGTGCTTTGATTATGAAAGGTGTCCTCTTTGCAGTAGGTGGGCAAAATGGTTTGCTGGGTTTTCCTTTGAATCTGAGTTTAGGAAGGACTTCTTTTTCAAAGCCTAGGCCAGTATTACCTTTGGGCTTGAATTCTGGTAGTAGAGGTTCATGTCGTCCTTGTTTGCAGTATCCCAAAGCACTCTGACCATCATATCCCATTCTTTGCATAATGAGGAGGCCTTTGCCATATTGTTCCGTAGGAAGTGTAACTTGCAGTTTGTCAGTGGTGATGGGATCTTTATAGATCCAGTCCGCTAGGTCCTCATCTTGTGTTTCTTCCTCTTGACTCTTCCCAAGGATGAAAGGCGTCAAGGCACATGCAGGCATGACTAGTGGTTGCTGGAGTGACTGCTGTGGCTTACCATGTGTTCTAGGAGAAGTGGGCATTTGTCCCACACAAAAGAGCTGACTTAAGTTGTATTCTCCAGGACCTTCCTCTGCTACTTTCATCTTTAGCTTTTCTTGCTTGGGTATAGGGGTGTTAGAACTGGCAAGAGAGGCGGGACTTACATATGATGTGGAGGAAATGGCTTCCCTATTATTAGGAACAGTAATCTCTGGTTGATGGCTGATATTATGGCAAAATGCAAAGGGATTTGCATCGCCCAGGATTGTGATCTCTGCACCATTATGTGGGAACTTGATACATTGATGATAGGTAGATGGAACGGCTTGCATGGCATGTATCCAAGGTCTCCCTAATAATAGATTATATGGCAGAGGAAGGTCTAGAACCTGACAGATGATGTGCTTTAACACAGGGCCCACTCGGATTGGTAGTACCACAGCTCCTTTGGATGAACGCTCTGCATCATCATAGGCCTTGATGGTGATCTTCTTGCGAGGATCCACTGATTCTACTGCATATCCCAATGCTGTGACCAACTGTAGTGTGCAAATGTTTAGGCCTGCTCCATTATCTATCAAGACTCGCTTGATCCTGTGTTGGTTGACAAAGCCTTCAATGTGGAGTGAGGCGTTATGAGGTTGTTGGAAGGAAGAGTTGTCATTTTCAGAAAAAGTGAGACAAGGTGATGACTTTAGATTTCCAACCATGGCTTGAAATTGGTCCGTGTTCAGGTTTGCAGGGACTGACGCTTCTTGGAGTGCTTGATCCAAGATAGTTTTATGAGAGGGTGACAGACGCAAAAGCTCCAAAATGGATATAAGCGCAGGGGTTTTGTCTAATTGTTCCACAAGATTGTATTGCCTTGGGATGGAGGTGGTGCCTTGTGGAGCTGCCTTTATGGTGACCTTGCCACGACGTGTAACAACATTGCAATTTGAGGTGGGATTTTTGAAGGTGATAGTTGCAATTTGTTCACTGGCATCATACAGGTGATTGACAGTGTAATTATACGCAGCCTGCGTATAATCAGTGGTATCAGGACCTCGTCTGGACATGGAAGGACCCCTTTGATCTTGCGATGGAAGTGGATTCTTGAACATCTGATGATCATTATTGGTCATTTTTGGGTCATGCCCTTCAATTTCAATTTCTCCTCGATCAATAAGATCTTGAATGAGATCTTTCAATCGGTGACAATTACTTGTCTTGTGTCCTCTTCCTTGATGGAACTCACAATGTTCAGTATCTCTCCACCATGCTGGTTTGACTTGAGGCTCATAATTTGATAACTTAGGTAGAGTGATCAAATTCTGAGAAATGAGTTGTTGCATCACTGTTTCAATGGGTTCCCCTAAGGGAGTGTATGTGCGTTTTTATTTTTGTGGACGAGGTCTTGGTTCATCATGAGATGTGATGCGACCTTGATTAAGAGGAACATTTGTGTTATTCTGAGGTGGAGGATTTTGTCCTGCAAATCGAACCATAGGTTGTGCATTTTGGACAGTCCAAGCATCCACAACTCCATCGTTGACGATATTCTTATTCTTGTTCCAGAAGTTCGGTTTATCGCTATTGAAGCGCGGGCGAGGACCATCTTTTGGTTCATTAAAGATTTTGATGAGTCCTTTTTTGATGAGTGCCCTTTCACATTTTATACCCTTGGTGATCATATCATTAAAGGAATCTGTGTCTTTGACATCCAGGTGAAATTCCATTTCTTCATTTATGTTGGAAATGAAAATTTCCACTAGTTCTCGTTCAGGTAACTGAAGAGAACATCTGCTAGACATTTGGCGCCATCGTTGCAGGAATACTGAGAATAGTTCACCTGGTTTTTGTTTGGTGTTGCATAGATCAGCCATGGTGATGTCGCGTTCAATATTATAAGAGTAATGAGATAGAAACTTTTGGATGAGTTCCTCAAATGTTCTTATGCCACCTGGTAGTCGGGAAAACCATGATGTGGTTGTTCCTCCTAAGCTTTGGGGAAAAAGGCGCATTAGGTATGTGTCCTCATAAGCCACTTCAAGACAAGTGGAATGAAATTCTTGGACATGATCGCGGGGATCTCCCTTTCCTCTATATTTTTCGAATTTTGGTGTTTCGAACCCGCATGGAAAGGGTGGCATATAAAGATTCCTATCAAACGGATAGGGACAGATGTCGTTAAGTGAAAATTGATTAGTCTTAACACCACTATGAAGTTGTTGGGCGAGATTCTCGACTTGTTGCCGCAACATCTCCATTTCATTTGGAGGAGGAGGTGGTGGGTTACCTCGAGGGATGTTATATCTGATGGGATCTCTACACCTTTCCTCCTCATGGCGACTTTGTCTTTCTGATGCTTGTCTTAATTGGGCAAGATCAAAGTCCGAGGGGAGTTTGGCTCCTTCTTGAGCGAGTTTTAAGAAGTGAGCATCTGCGTTGCTCCTTAGTATTTCATCAAATAATCTGTTAAAATGAGGGTTATGCTGAACCCTTTCGATTGTTGAAGGAGTAGGTGTACTTGGGTTTTCATCATTCCCATTTCCTCCAAGTGCTTCTTGAAATTCATTGAGGTTGTCCTCTTCTTCCTCAATTTCTATTTCTCGTTGCCTTGATCGTGATCGGGTTTGAGCCATTTTGTTTACAAGTTTGGTTTTGAAGTTGATTGAAGATGATGATGAGTTGTTCGATGAAAGATGGATGATTTAGTGTTTTGTGTTGTATGGGGATCTCTAGCACTTTAAGGTAGATGTAACCGAAATTCCTTCTTTGAATTGCTTGTTTTGTTTGAGGAGTTTGGATGTGATAAGGTGTAGAGAAATCTGAGATGTGTTACAGATTTTGACTACCTAGCAATGAGAGGATTCACTCATGAACTAGTTTTAACCTTCGTAGATGTGTCTCTTAGGATGAGATTATCCTAGATGTAGAAACAATCTAAAAGTGATGTGATGTGTTTGATTTCAAGCAATATCTAAAAAGGAATCTTGGGACAATAACCTCTTAATGTTTGGAGAGTTTTTGGGATGGATTGATGATGAAGTGATGATGTATGAATGAGATGATGGATGAAAATGTTTTCAACTTCAATAAAAACTTTGTGTCACAAATGGGACAAACTCTTCTTCTTCCCTTTCAGGTGTTGGTGGCACTTCTCGAGCTATGTTGTAGGTGATACAGATGTTTGGGAAGAAGTTGGGATTAATCTTTCCTCCTTGATTTTTGTGATAACTCAAAGCTCTATATTGCATAAAAGCTCTGCGGTTCAATGATTCTGAATCAAATTCGTTTGTTTTACCATGAAGGTATAGACGCATGCGATGTAGAAAGATTCTATGTGAGACAAAGATTTGTCTATTTAGATAGAAGAATTTCCTCCTTTTGATTAAAGCCTTTGAGCTTAGTGGTCTCCTTTTCAAGGTGATATTCTGATGACACTTCTTCTTTCGCAAGATGTGAAGAATGGTCATAAATTTTTGACTTTTTGTTTGTTTGCACTTTGTTTTGGGTATTTTTGGTTGTGTTGACAGATGTTGGATGAATACTTTGTTTTTGGGATTGATTTTCTGATTTTTCCTTGACAAGAAAACAAAGCAAGCACACAAACACAAGATTGTAGCCTCAAAGGCACAAATGAGTATGGGTCTAGATCAACCCAATCCTTGGACTTGTTTTTGACCCTTCCTTTAGATGTATTTTAAGGTGTATTTCCAAAGCCTGAAGTCGGCTCAATTCGTACTAGGTCTGTAAAACGAACACACTTCAAACACTTTTTATCCCTATGGTCAAATGGCCAATTGTGATAAATTTAGCCCACATCTTGATATTTCTTCGACTTTGGTACTACATACCTTATGAATCCCGCCGTGGCAGGTAAGGATGTGATATACTAAGTCTTGCACGAGCATAACAAATAGATGATCCCTATGATGGGGGAGTCACCACTTTTATCAAGCCACAAGTGACCTTTCAAAAAGCTATGTTTCTACTCAAGCAAATATGTATGGTGAGTATCTTGGGAGCAAAACCTTCTATGCTCTTGCACTAAATTATACCTCAAATATCCTCAATCAATAGAATAGGTAGGCTACTACTTAAAGGTGTTTAGTCATGTTCGATGGCTTTGGACATAAGTTCATTCTGCAGTGACTCACTTAAGAGCCTTGTAACTGGTGGTGGGGCCCATTTGTCCTTTCAGCCAGTTACACTGTAGGAACAGCTATACCCAAGGCTACAACTTTCACTCTCACCTGATTTCTATAGCGACTCGAAGGATTTACCGCTCGAGGTCGTTCCCAAGAGTATCGATCCCTTGGCAGGCCTCTCTTAAAAAGATAAAATGTGAGCGTTACTAACACTTTTCTCTTGCACCTAGGACCACGAAAGCCAAGGGAGAGGATAGTGTGTGTTAGAAGTAGGTCCACTCGACTGACTTTTGTGCACAAGCGTGCCAAACACCAAATTCACTTGTTCTTTTTAATCCAGCATTTGCAAAGATGATCTAACTATTTGGAGATGTTGCTCCAACAGCCATGGTGTTCTTTTTAACTTCAAAGGCAATGTGTTTTGTAATCTAGAATTTGGAAATCCTAGTCAACTTAATGAAAAACACGTTTTGCTTTGAAGGAAAATTTGTTTGCAAAAATTAATCAAAAACAAGTGGTTTGTCAGTTTTATTTGCACCAAATTTTTGAAATGTGGATTGTAAATTTTAGGTCCCAATTGATGCAATGAAATCAAATTTTGTTTTGTTAATTTTAAGCACCAAAGAAAATGAGGCCTAACTAGAAAACAATAAAAAAACTGTTTTTTGTGTTTTTAAGTTCTTTTTAAGCACTTAAATGAAAATTTTTGTGATTTTTGTTGGGTTGTTAACCTGCACAAAGAAAAGAAACAAGTTAATAAAATCAATACTCAAAGGGGGGGCTTCCACAAGCCTAAATTTTGATTTTTTTGGTTACAAGTCAATTTGGGCGACACTCTGTCGCAATAGCGCTATTCTGTGTTTTTGCAGAAGCGCTGATTTATACAATAGCACTAGTCTGCGTGAGCAGAAGCGCTAATTTAGACGGTAGCGCTGAAAGAAAACAGAAACCCGAGAAGACAAACGCGCTAGAAGTGTGTCAATAGCGCTGAAACTGTGACGATAGCGCTGAAATGTTATCAATAGCGCTGAAACATTTTCAATAGCGCTATTTAAAGGTCAATAGCGCTAAAAGAAATTTTTCAATAGCGCTAAAACGAGTTCAATAGCGCCGAAACGCGACCTGTGTGGCAATTTCAACAAGCAAAATGTTAATTTCAGAAAAAGATCAGAAGGTTACGTGTTCGATTCACGTCGGGTTCACCAAATGATGCCCTCCTAAATGGCACAATGTTAGCTTAAGATCAAACAACACAAAACACACAAGATGTTAGATTTAATCAATCAAAAACTAAAACATATGAAGGCATTCCAAAGGAGACACTAAAAACATGTTAATGAATCTAACTAAAGAAGTAAGACAATGAGATATCTCCAACTATCTCTTAACATGATATTAGCTCCTTTCTCCCTTGTTCCTCTCCTCTCCAAGTTCCAAAATAGTGTAGCTCTCAGCAGCTTTTTGCACTATGGATGCTTATGGAGGATTGAGATTGTAGTATAGCTCTAAATGTGAAATAAAAAGCTATACTAATGCTAAAATGATGTATTTTAACCAAAAAGACAAGATGTTAGATTGCTTATGCTAAAATGCTCTCTAAAATGTCTATAGCTTAGATGCATACAAGTTTTCCAGATTTTGATTATGAAGGAATGGGCTCTATTTATAGGAAAAATGGAGCAATGGATGGTTGAGATTGAGTAATCTCAACAAGGGTCAGGATTGAATGATTTCAAATCCATGTGAGGGCTTTCAACCCAATCCCAGGATGACAAGTGTCAATGTGAGATAGGTTGAGAGGAGAGGGAATAAGCATTAAATGCCTGATATGACCTTGGGATTTTGAGTCAAGGTTGGTTGAATGAATAAACTCTTTATTCAAAGAATAAAGCTTTTATCCAATGGATAAATTCTTGTGCAAATGTGAAATGGATGAATATGGTCAAACAAATAAATGTTTGGGGAGACAAGATTGAAATAACCATAAATGGTTATGTAAGAGCCATAAATGGTCATGTAAGAGCCATTAGTGGTCTTGGAAGACTTTGGGGGTTAATTTGTTGAACACACAAAGCATTAAATGCTTTTCAAAGACTTTGGAGTCTTTGAGAAGTGACTCCATTTTGCTTAGGAATGTGACAATAATTAGGGGATGGATTAGGTTAATTAGGAAGGGGTTAGAAGAATCTAGAAGGGGATTAGATTTTGCAAGTGGATTTGGTGGGTGAGGGAAAATAGGATTTTATTTAAAATAAAAATTCATTTATTTCAAAATATGTGCAAGTTGCATTTGTAGGAAAATGCAAGTGAGGTGGGATAATGATTTAAATAAATGTTTTATTTAATTTATTTAAAAGAGGAATAAGGGGATTTAATTAAATAAATTGATTTTATTTATTTAATTGATTTGTATTTGGTTTAATGAATTAATTAAAATAAATTGAATAATTTATTTAATTAATAGAAGAATGTTTGGGGATGAATTAATTAAATATTAATTTAATTAACTGATGGCTAGTAGATTTTTAATCAAATAAATACGAGATATTCATTTAATTAAAATGGACAGATTTATGTGACTACACCTTTAACTAGCAATAGGAGGAAGGTAGGCATTCTTGTTCTCTTTCCTATATTTTGGTAGAAGATGTTATGTTTGTTCAAGAAACTCCTCTTTGAGGTATATTTATTTGAGAAAAGATCTCTTATCCTCAAGATATCTCTTTTTCACCTATCTTATCCTTTCTTGTAAGAGTATTGCCTCTTTAGCTTGGATTGATGAACATTGTTTCCTAAAGGATATCTCCTTGGTGTTGAAGGTGGGTATCTTTTTTTCTAGCTTCCTTAAGACATCAACATAAGGCTATGTTGACATCTTGAGGGGGGGGCATGCATATTTCACTATTTGTACTATATAGTATTATATTTTTGCATATCTTAAACAGGGTATTTATCTCGAAACTAGAGGAAACAAACTCTTACACGAGAGGCTTCATGCCCAAAACCAGACCCAACATTTACATATGTATTAAATGGGGTTATGTATTCTCAAAACCATAGCAAGAAAACTCTTACATAAGATTTCCTTGAAACAAGGAATATATTTGTCTTACACAAGGTTACACATTCTCAAAACTTGAGCCAACAAACTCTTACATGAGATGTTCCTGATACCAGACATAATTAAATTTTAATTTCATGTCTTACATAGGTTATTTCATGCTCAAAACTATAGAAAAAAAACTCTTATATATGATTCTTAAGACCTAAAACTAGACATCACTTGCACACACAACAAGATGAGTGGAACTAGCAAAACACAACTAGACTATTCATACTCCCCTTCCCAACAGAGATCACCTAGATAAATACTGTAGACACCTAAAAATGGTCAACACTTGCGGAGTCATATTTTAACATTTGCGCATTGCCTCATTTTAGGTTTTTGCGTCGCATTAACGTTTCTCCTATGTCACGCACTTGGTTTTTATCATTTGTGAGCATCGAGTCATTCTTCTACCTTCTTCATTCATCTCTCTCTCAAATTTGGTCTTGTCAACAACACTATCCAATCATGATTTTGATTAATCTTATCTTGTCGCATCAATATGCGTGCTAATTTGTCATCATTTTGGACATCGTCAATCCTAATTAGGGTTTTGTCCTCTTATCAATCTTGTCGATTTGCGATCGATTTGTCATTGATTGTTGTCCTCTTATCAATCTTGTCGATTTGTGATTGATTTGTCATTGATCATTGTCCTCTTATCAATCTTGTCAATTTGCGATCGATTTGTCATTGATCGTTGTCCTCTTATCAATCTTATTGATTTGTCATCAATCTTTATCATTTTCAATCTTGTCGTTTTGCGATCGATTTGTCATCGGTCGTTGTCATGTTCGATCTTGCCATTTTGCGATCAATTTGTCATCAATTGTGGTCATTTTCAATATTGTCATTTCGCAATCTATTTTGTCATTGATCCTTGTCCTTTTGTCAAATTTGTCATTTTGCGATCATTTCGATATCGATTGTTGTCTATCTCAAATATGTCAATTTGGATCAATTTGTCATTGTTCCTCGTCAATTGGCATATTTATCAATCAAATCATTTAATCAGAATCATGATCAATATCAATTTTCTTCAATCAAGACCTAATTGTCATTCTTGCATTACTAATTTATCTTCTAGGGTTTCATGATTTAATCATTTAACCTTGTCTGTCATTTCTTCCTCTAGGATTAAATAATTTATTTATTTATCCTAAGTCTTCTTGTCAGAATTAAATGTTCATTTAATTGGCTAATTATTCCTCTTTTGTGAATTACTTAATAAATGACAAATTATTAATTAATTTACCTAATTTCTAATTTTCATCAATTTATTAATTCCTAATTTTCCTAATTCCTCCTATTTTCTAATTTTTCTAATTTCTTAATTCTTAATTTCAATTTCCTCCTATTTTTCTCCTAAATTCATGGGAATGACATAGAAATTTGTCATAATTTGTCATAATTGACAATCAATCAATTCTTGACATAGAAATTTGTCATAAATTGTCATAAATTCTTGACATAGAATTTGTCATAAATTGTCATAAATCCTTGCATAGCAATTTGTCATAGACATGTCATAATTTTGCTATTCTTGATTTGAATTTCCATTCGAATCACTATCATGCTAATTTGTTCATTTCTCCAATTTATCTATAAATTGGATGATCTTCATCAATCAAAGCTAATTGGTAATCAGACTATCGAATTTCTAAGTCAATCACATATCTAGTACTCTTGATCAATAATCTTATCTACTTGCTTTCAATTATGTGTGTGCACTTGTAGGTGAGATACACAAGCAAACCATTTGAAGAGGAAAGAAGAACAATGGAGCCGCATGAAGGAGCATTCAAATCATACCTTTGGTTTGCTGAATTTCTAGTTTTGAATGTTTTTATTTCATGTCTCTATTGAGTGTTGTTTAGGATAGATCATTGCAATGAGCTTTTGTGATTGAGCTAATGATTAGTTTTGTTTTTTTTATATGCTTGTGATGATTCCTAATTTCCTATGCTACATTAATTGGTGAACCCGACATGAACACTAACCATCTAACCCCTTAACTATGTTTTTGAGTGCTTTCAAGTTGATTTTGCAGGCCAAAAACCCAAAAACAGGGTTGTGCAGGGTTTTCTGGAGACTTCTGCTCCTGTGTGAAGCAACTTGCGCCTGTGTTATGCATTCTACACCTGTGTTGAAGACATTCTGCACCTATGTCATGCATTCTGCGCCTATGTCCTAAGTTCTGCACCTGTGTAAAGTCCAGAACAAAGGTAAAAATGCAGTGTTTTACTTGAAATTTGTTTAGTTTTTGCATTCTGTTTTCTGTGTTTTGGTTTTTGGTACTAATTATCTATGCAGAATCTTGGCATACACATGGAAATGACAACAAATCAAATTACTAACATGTTTTATGTAGAATCGATAGTCAAAGACAACAAACCAAACTTCTAACTCAGGTTTTGCAGGTTGCCTTGGAGAAAGAACTAAACTTTGTGTTTGAAATTAATGTTTTAGGCACCTAGTGATTTTTAAATAGGATGGAATGAACATGTTTATGCTTTGATTGTTGAGTGTGACATTGGAGTAGGAGAGTATGCTCTCATCCTTCTTAGGGTGATCAGAAATCCAGATCTTCAATACCATGCTCGTGTCTTTGATTGTGTGTCTCCTTTAGAGGGACTGCCTTCCCGACCACTTTGCTTTTGTAAGCAAGTGATAATCATGAGAAGGGAATGACCCAAAGTGAGTATGGCTAGAATACCTTGACATTCTAACTCACTATAAAAAAATACCTGATGAGCGAAAGCTTTGAAGGAAGTGTTACGTGGGAATTGCAGTTACTTGGGAAGTGATGACCCTTGAACTCTTTCTCATATCAACATCTAAGTAGGGCCTCTTGGTCTAAATCATGCTTGCGCGACTACATTTTTTTGGTATCTTGATGGGCTTAATTTCTCAATCACACTTGCGTGACATCAAGGAGTAACGCTTAATAGAAATCTTTACTAAACACCTTGTTTTAGAGGCCAAAAACCCTTCTAGTTGCTTGAGAAGGAAAAGTTTGGATACTTGGAAGAGATACTAAGTTCACCATGGGGAGATTTCCATGGGGACTGATGCTTGGCTACCCTGAGAAGTGAGTGTTGTGGAGGGGAGCCTGTGGGGTCAAGCATCTATGTATTCTCCTTGAATCCCATAATGAGTCTACCTCTCAAGTACCTAATGTCTTTGCCTACCATAAGAAACGTGGGAATGAGCATGATTGTCTTGAGTCTAAGTTGCAATATCTTGTATTCTTTGATTGTCAAAAGTTGAATTTTATCTCATCTCAAGAACAAGACAAATTGATTCAAAACAAGGCTAAATATAACAATATTTCATTCAACAAAGTTCAAAAACACATCTTCAAACATGATTATCAAACATTGTTCAAAATCTTGTCTTAACATTCATGTCACTTACATTTAGGTTCATCCTAGGTTGCATTTTGCAAAGTTCATTGTCAAGTACCAAGGTTAGGTTTCACCTAAGACATACTCCTTTTCATATCAATAAGAGTCATCCATTTGCATATGTCCTCTTGCATTAGAGTAATACCATTGTCATTCATTCATATTTGCATACCCTAAGTCTCTTCATTAAGCTTAGGCCATTATCATATCATATTAGGGTCATTTGCATATTAATTGTCCCTTTGCATATAGTGTCAAAAACTAGGTTTTGTCATACTTGAGTAATCCAAATCTTTGATAAACCCTAAGTCATTGTTAGGAGGTCTAGACCTTATCAAACCTTTTGTCCTTTTGTCATCAATGTCATTTTGTCAAACCTAGCTTAGTATCCAAGCATATAGGGGAGACATTGTCATTTTGTCCTGTTGTCATTTGGTCCTTTTGTCCTTCGAGGTCTAGACATCATTTCAATTTCCTAAGGGTCTCATTTTAGATTTGCATTCCAAAAAGTTTGTCCAAAATATTCAAAAACAACCAATAACATAGATTGCATTTTCATTTATTTAAGTTTGCATTTAGTTGTATATCATATATTGTCTTTGAAAAATTCCAAAAACATTACATTTTGCATAAGTAACATGCCTGTTGAGACAAGATCAAAATCTAAAAAGATGGGTGAACCAACGTATCAACCCATGGACAACATAGAAAATTCGCAGTTTCAAACTAGTCAAACAGTACAAATCGAAGGTTCATCAAATACATCTTTACCACCATATGTAATGGTTCAACTTGGGCCACCTCCATTATATGAACCAGTGTTTGTACCTATGAAACCAGGACATGGGAGTGTTCCACCTACTCCCAAAGGAAGCGCACCTTTCAATTGGAATCAACCAAACTTGCAACATGACATCCAAACTCAAACATTATATGAAGAACAAACTCTTTTGCAAGGATTTGGTTCAGATCAAGGCATCCAACAAGAAACAAATCCAAATGTCCAACCAGATTCTTCATCCGATTCTGACGCTTCTGATGATGTTGACATGTTCCTTCAAGATCCAAAGATAAAAAAAAAGATGGATAAGTTCTTGAACAAGGTCTTTAAGATGTTTCCACAAAAGTATCTTAAAATGATGAGTAATGTGACCTCTTCAAGTGAACAAATCAATGTGCAAGAACAACAAGGCGGTGAGTTGTTAAGTTTCTCTCTGCATCCAAATGAAGAAAATACACAACAAGCAACTCAACCTACCTTGATGAGCAAACGCACTTCAAAGGCATTGACAGTGACTATTCCTCAAAAGTCACCATTTGAGACGATAAATATTCCATTATTCAACACAACACCTATAACACAAGATCAAATGAAGAACATGCAAGTATTCACAGCTGTCCCTCAACAAGAAGTGGTTCCTTACATGCATAAAGTTGGATCAAAATCTAAGATGCAGGAAAGCTTCACAACTGGAATGCCTAATGTCACCAATGTCCAAAATAATTCCACGATGCAACAAAGTTCTTATGTCCCGTTGAGTTCAATATCTGTGCCAAACACTATTGCGACAAATCCTTCAATAATGGCGACACAAAGAGCTACGGATAGTGGTTTGCACCAACAACAATTATTGTAACAATTGAGTAATACACAAAAGGTGCAATTGAAAGTGCAAACTAGCAAAGTGCAACAACAACAATTTTGCATTCGACAAAAAATTACAGCGCCTTCGGCACCGTCACAAGTTAATGCAAACTTGCAACCATCACAATGGATTGGACAAACAACACAGCAAGTTAATGCAAGTGCCATACCCTATCCTAAGGAGAAGCAACGAAGACCACCTAAACAAAGTTTTTTACAAATGATGGGATACACGCTGCGACAATAATTGGCACAAAGTCAACGAATTCTGATTCGTCAACATCAACAACATGTGCCTCAATATGTGCCAAGGCAAATAAGCTATCCTACTTCACAACCGCAATTGGCACCTGTGCAATATCAACCACATACTTAATTGCAATATCAGCCTAGGCTGCAAGAAGCACAACAACAAGGTCGATATCAAGGCATAGCACAACCGCAACAACAAGAAATGTACCAAGAACTTTATATGCCGGAGACACCAAAAATGGCCATTCTAGAATATCAACAACTAATTGGAAACATGATGTATCAACAAAGAATACCCACTGGGATTAATGATGGACCTCTAAAATCTGATACATTTGCGCAACAACTTGAGCAGTTGCAACGAAAAGTTGACGCATTAGAAACTAAAGGAACAAAGAAGTTGTATACAGATCAAGATTTATGTCCTAATCCATTTGACAGAAGTGTATACATGCCTCCATTCCCTAAACATTTTGATGTACCTAATTTTGAGAAATATAAATGGAATGGCAATCCAAAAGATCACATTCGAGCATTTTTCGCGGCATGTACTGAAGTGAGTTATGAGGAGACATATTTAATGCGATTATTTGCACGAAGTCTCACAGGACAAGCCATGGATTGGTATTCACATCTGCCAGGAAATATAAAGACTTGGTCGGAATTGGCTCAAAAGTTTTTATCTCATTTCGCGTTCAATATCGACAGTGATGTGACTATGTCAGATTTATGCAATACCAAGCAAAAGCAAGGTGAACCATTAGTGACTTTTTTGCAACGACGGCGAAGCTTGTATAGTCGTTCTTATCTCGATATACCTAAAGAACAACAAGTGAATCTATTTATCTAGAATTTGGTCCCAGAAATGATGTATGAGCTAAAATTGAAAAGTCCCAGTACTATAGAGAAACTCATTAAGAAAGGAATGAGCATTGAAATGGCTCTTGTAGCTAAAGGAATTATCAAGCTCAATAAAGACAGTGACAACACAAATTATTCAAGGGACAGAAACAGATATTGGTATAAGAACAAGAATGTCACTAATGAAGGTGTTGTTGATGCAAGAGCGGTGAATGCAAATCAACCCCCATTCACAATCAAGAAATTGAGTGTTCCTAATATGTCAACTATGGAACAAAATCAAGCACCAATGAGAAATGTTACTCAATAGCCGCAATACCAACAACATGCTCAACAACAGCATACTCAACAATATAATCAACAAGGCCAACAACAAAACCAACAACGCAAACCCTTCCGATCGCGAGATGGGCCTCCTCAACAATTTACACCATTGGGAGAGCCTATTGAATCAGTAATGAGACAATTGATACAAGCAAAATTCATTAAGCTACCAGATATCAAGGCAAAACTAGTGGTAAAACCACATTGGTGGAATGATAATGCGTACTGTGAGTATCATCGATCCAAAGGACATAAAACTACATCATGCTTTCAATTGAAACATATGATTCAAGATTTATTAGAGAAAGGAGTAATTGAGGTAGATCCACCCCATCCAACCTCTAGCACTGATCATACTATTTTAAAAACTCCTTTGCTTGATCATGACAAGGGTAAAATGTCTTCTTCCAACTCTGCCCAAACGGCCAATTATGCCAATACTGGTTATAACAATGTCATTAATTGTTTTCGTGTGTCAAATGAGTATGTTTCCACCCTAAAAATAAAGGAACAAGATCCTTCTTGCGCAATCACCACTCATCAATCCAAGATAATCTTGAAAGGAGCTCCTACAGCTCCTTCCAAACCAACTCCGGCAAGTCAGTACAATCTTTTGGATCATCTAGGAAAGACACCTGCACAAATATCAATCCTTGAGTTATTGAAAATATCTCCCATGCATCGTGCAGTCCTAGATAAAGCTTTAATTGAGTCCACTGTCCTGACAGATATTGATGTTCACCAATTTCAAGCCCGGATTGGACATCTAGCTGTTTCCCAAAATGTCGCATTTTCTGATAATGATATCTCATCTGATAAACTCCCTCATAATGATCCTTTACACCTTGAAGTCTTTGTCCATAATTGCAAAATCTGACGAGTCTTGATAGATGGCAGAGCGGGTCTTAATATTTGTACCTTGAGAGTGGTCATTGGCCTTGGATATATAGAAAATGACATTGATGCTTCCAAAAGAATAACAATTAAAGCATATGATGATGCTGAGTGCCCATCCAGAGGGATAGTTACATTGCCTATCAGAGTCGGTCCAATGATAGAAAACACTTTCTTGCAAGTCCTAGACCTTGATCTCCCTTGTAATATGATTCTTGGCCATCCATGGATCCATGCAATGAAAGCAGTTCCATCCACCTATCATCAATGTTTAAAATATCCTTACAATGGAACTAAGATAACAATTCTAGGAGATCCTAATCCATTTCAATTTTGTGCTACTCTAAAGGATACCCCTCAACAGGAAGTCTCAGTTAATAGAGAGGCCAAGTCACATAGCTATGTGGATCCAAATGAATTGTTAGATGTTGTTAAAGGAAAATTGAAGATACAGGACCAAGGGTGTGGAGAATATTCAATGGATCAAACATTCCTTATTGGGAATTTACCAATATCTCCAAAATCATATGGCAAACCGCATTTATTGCAAAAAGAACCTAAGGTCATTATTCAATATCAGCCTCCCACTACATTTACAAGATGGGGAGAACTTGACAAAGAAATTGTAGATGATGATGTCATAGATTAGCTTTACAAAGATCCAACTGAGACCCCACCTGTTAGGTTGCTAATGGAATAGTACGGCAAAGGATTTACTATGCTGTAAAAGAAAGGATATGATGGTTGCAGTGGCTTAGGCCTGAATAACAATGGAAGGCTAGAACCTGTTATACCCAAGAGGCAACCTCCAACTTTAGGGTTAGGTTTTGTACCGTTACGAATTGGATCCACATATACCAAAGTCCCCATGTGTCGAAAAGGGCATGATTCTAATGATGAAATAACACCTGAGGATACTCGACCCAAAACTGATTCTAATGAATGGGAGTGGAGTTCTTTTTCTTCTAGCTCCTATGCCCTCGACAATATCTTCATTGACCCTGATAATTTGCCTATGGAAGACAAACATGAAATAACTCCTCTTCCTAAAACGTGTCCTCATGCTTGGATAGAGTCATTTTGGGATCCAAGCTCCAAATCTGATACAAGCAATTCAGATAGTGACACCATAGATGTTCACATTTTTACCATATCAACCCTCTCTCTCCTTACAACTGATGATGACATGCCCCTCATCTATCCCCAGCTTATCCAATATGACCAACAAGAACCGCTCACATTGGACTGTTTTCAAAATGATGAAGCAATTGCAGAATTCCTTGGACTATAGGAAGGCATACCACAAGGTGATCATAAGGTAGGATTTGCTATTGACCTAGATTCCATTACATATTTTAGGGAGTCAACTCCCTCTTCCAGTCATCAAAATGAAAAATGAAAAGAAACGGTAAAAAATCAAAAGAATAGATTATTGAGTGAAAACTGTAAGGCACTCTCTGATCATACAAAAGTAAAATAAAAGACGTACCTGCGGGTGAAAACCTCTCTGAGGTGCCCAAAGGTGGAAGAGTGGACATACCCCTATCAAGTCAGGACAAATCAACATTGCTCATGGAAATGACTGAGGAAATCAATTTGGGTACACCTGACAACCCTAAGGTCATTCATTTTGATGCTTCTCTATCACAACAGGAAAAGATAGATTTTGTCAATTTCTTTCTTGAGAAGAAGATCAGCTTTGCATGGTCCTATGCAGATATGTCTGGCCTCAATCCAGAATTAGTTCTTCATCATTTGCCATTGAAAGCAGATGCCAAGCCTATCAAACAAAAACTTAGAAAGATGCATCCTCAGGTGGCTCTTTTGGTCAAAGTGGAACTAAAAAAATTACTAGATGTGGGATTCATCAGACCCATTGATTATGTAAACGGGATTTCAAATTTAGTACCAGTTAGCAAAGTAACTGGGGGCATCAAAATCTGCACAAATTTTAGGGACCTCAATAAAGCATGCCCTAAAGATGATTTTCCATTGCCAAACATAGACATCATAGTGGACATGACAGCTGGATATGAGATGCTTTCATTAATGGATAGTTTCTCCGGCTATAACCAAATTCGTATTGCTCCTGAAGATCAGCATAAGATAGCATTCACCTATGCTTGGGGTACCTATTGTTGGAATGTGATTCCCTTCGGTCTTAAAAATGCAGGTGCAACATATCAAAGAGCAATGACGATAACTTTTCATGATTTCATGCATACTTTGATGGAGGACTATGTTGATGACTTGCTATGCAAATCTGTCACCAGAGATAGTCATCTAGCCATCCTGGGCCCAATCTTTGACAGAATGGAGACCTACAAACTCAAGCTCAATCCAAAGAAGTGTGTCTTTGGTGTTATAGCGGGCAAATTACTAGGATACATTGTTTCTCACCGAGGCATTGAGGTCGACCCTGCCAAAGTCAAAGCAATAATGGATATGCCTCCACCTTCAAACCTCCAGCAATTAAGAAGTCTACAAGGAAAGCTCCAGTCAATTCGCCGATTCATAGCTCAGTTGGCTGATAAATGTCATCCATTCCAACATCTACTGCACAAAGGTGTCACTTTCAAATGGACTGAGTAGTGTCAATCAGCCTTTCAAGTTCTCAAAGAATATTTGCTATCGCCGCCTATTCTAATGCCTCCAATAGAAGGAACTCCATTTTTATTGTATATTTCTGCAACTGAAATGGCATTAGGAGTTCTCTTGGCCCAACAAGATGAGAACGGAAAAGAGCGAGCCATTTACTATATCAGCCGGACCCTGGTAGGCTATGAGCTAAATTATTCAACTATTGAAAGGGCATGCTTAGCAGTGGTATTTGCAACACAGAAACTCCGACATTATATGCTAAGCCACCAAACATTGTTGGTTGCAAAAATTGATCCCTTAAAATATTTTCTTAGTCAAGCAGCTTTGATGGGTCACCTAGGAAAATGGGTCATGATTCTCAGTGAATTTGACATTGAGTATATGGAGCGAAAGACGATAGACGATAAAAGGACAAGTTATAGCAAATCAACTTGCAGAGGCTCCTATTTCTGATGATCATCCCATGTTGACCGATTTTCCAGATGAATCAGTCTTTGCTCTCACATCCTCTAATGAATGGAAGTTGTACTTTGATGGGTCCCATACCAAGTTTGGATCCGGAGCCGGCATCTTGTTTGTCACCCCTCAAGGTGATGATATTCCAAAGTCCTATAGAATAACTTTCCATTGTACCAATAACATTGCAGAGTATGAAGCACTGGTCACAGGACTCCGAGTAGCAGTCCACTGGAACATCATGCATTTGCAAGTCTATAGAGATTCTCAATTAGTCATCCGACAAGTGAATGATGACTATGAAACAAAAGATGAAAAGCTTATTCCCTATAAGCACATGGTGGATTTCTTCAAGACCAAGTTCATGGCTATCCATTTTAGTCAAGTTCCAAGAATGCAAAATAAGTCGGCAGATGCAATGGCTATGATTGCCTTCATGTTAAATATGCCAAACAATATGGACAAATGTGAATTTTTAGTTGAACAATTGCTAGTCCCTTCTTTTGACATTCTGTTAGTAGATGTGATGTGTGTTCTTGTTGGTCCCAATTCCCCATGGTACAATGACATATATCAATATTTTAAATCCCAAGCCTTACCACCCAACCTTTCTACTAACCAATGCCGAGCCTTTATCCGACAGACAGCCAAATATGTCATCATCGCCGACACCCTTTACCGTCGTTCCTTTGACCATACCCTCCTCAAGTGTTTGGATTCTGATGAAGCACAAATGGCTTTACACGAGGTTCATGATGGTATATGTGGGGGCCATTTCAATGGTCTAAGCTTAGCCAAAAATTTGATTCATGCTAGGTATTATTGGCCTACTCTGGAAAAAGATGTTCATGATTTTGTTAAGAAGTGCTACAAATGCCAGATCCATGGAAATTACATTCATGCACCAGCTCAAGAGATTCATTCTATCATATCTCTGTGGCCCTTTTCTCAATGGGGATTGGATCTTATTGGCAAGATTCACCTGACATCTGCAAATGGACACAAGTTCATCATTACAGCCACAGAATATTTTACAAAATGGATCAAGGCTATCCCCATGACTTATATCACTGGTGTCCAAATTTCAAAATTCTTGCTGAATTATATCATATGCCGGTATGGGGTTCCCCTTGCCATAGTCATAGATAATGGTCATCCTTTCAAGAATAAAGATGTTAAAGAGCTTTGTGAAAAATTTCATATTCAACACCATTTCTCCAGTCCATACTATCCATAGGGGAATGGTCAAGCCGAAGCATGAAATAAAACCATTATCAAGATCCTGAAGAAGGTTGTCAATGATGTTGGTCGAGATTGGCATGTACAATTGAATCCAGCACTATGGGCCTATCGCACTTCTATCCGCACACCTACTGGCGCAACACCTTATTCCTTGGTGTATGGTGCGGAAGCTATTTTACCTTTGGAGGTGGAGATTCCTTCCTTGCAAGTTTCCTTGCAACATCTGATTGATGATGAGACACACAAAGTCTCTCAGTTGCACCAGCTTGAGATGTTAGATGAGAAACGTCAGGCAGCCCTGACACATTTGCAAGCATATCAAAATCGTCTCCGTCGCTCTTATAATAAAAAGGTCAAAGGGTGACACTTCGAAGTGGGAGACCTGGTTTTAAAGGCAAACCCTAAGAATGCACAGTCTACTCATATCATCAAAGGTAAGTTTGAACCTAATTGGGTTGGGCCTTTCATAGTAACTGCAGCATATGGCTCGGGGGCATATCAGCTTGCCACTCCAGAAGGTGAACCTTTGTTTGATCCTGTCAACAACATGCATCTTCGCAAATACTGGGCATAATTTTCTATCAGCATTTCTTCATGTATGATCCTGAAAAAATACAAAAAAAAATTGAAAAAAATAAAAAACAAAAAAACAAAAAAAAAGAGAAAAAAAGGAAAAAAAGCAAAAAGTAAAGAAAAAAAATGATTCGCCCTCTAGTGAAAACCTGGTAAACAGGCGCTTGGGGCAAGTACCTTGGTGAAAACCTGGCAAACAGGTGCCATGTGTAAAATGAGATCGTTGCTCCGTCATCTACCATGATCTCTAAGCTATGCTTTCTCGGTCGGTTTATCATGTCTATCTTACTCTTAACCCAATGTTATATTCCAAGCCTGTTATTGGTCAACATCATTGTCTTGCATACCCCAGTTTCTTGTACATATGTTTTGGTCCCGGTTTATGTATGTCTCTCAGATGCGCATTGGGTGTGTTCCTCTTGTCATGATCAATCATTGGAGCTTTAAAATTTCAAAAATGTCCTGAAAAAAGTCACATAAAACATTTAAAAATGTCCTGAAAAAATCTTCCAAAAACATTTAAAAATGTCCTGAAAAAATCTCAAAAACATTTAAAAATGTCTTGAAAAAAAAGATCATAAAAAAAATCAAATAAAGTCCTGAAAAAACGAACAAAAAAAAAATGAAAATCTCAAAAAGAAAAACAAAAATAAATAAATAAATAAATATCCTCTTGGTGCATAAGACAGATCACCGAGTATACATCCAACGACTTGCAATCATACACTGTGTTTTATTGCAAATCATGTATTAATAGATGAACTTTTTTTCATCAAACCAGACATTCAAACTGATCACAATTGTCATATCAATCAAATGTTACCATCAATATCATTTGTCCTTGTCACTACTATCATGGGTCTTATACAGGGTGTGGTATACTCGAAACCAGACTGTGTCCTATCTTAGATGGGGTACCGCATGTCCTGAAACCAGACAGCATGATCATCCTATCAATGCTTTCAACTTTTGACAATGAAGATCAAGATGTTTGTTTGATTTGTTGGAATTTGTGCCTCTTATCTTTTTATTGATTTATCTTCAATCATGTTCCTATGTTGCTCGATGATTTCACTGAGTGATTTAGAGTGACCGGGATGGTTCATGGTCCTTTTCCTTTTTCTTTGTAATTGTTGTTTGTCTGTGATGTGTCTGTCTTTTGCAAAAAGTGTTGCATTTCAGCTCTGGCCTTCAATGCCATGATGCTACGCATCCGTTTTGCTACATAAAAATAAAGGTTCTCACCTACAAAGTGCAATACTGAAAGCAAGTTTCTTCGGCTCTAACTGTCCTCTGTTTCATTTTCTTCTTGCTAACACTTCTTCTGTCTGGTCGGATAGTCAGTTCATTCTAGTGCTCTGATATCCAAACATACATACTGCATCCTGCATCCATTTGATTAATTCACTTGCATTACATCAAGCATCACATCAAGCATTTATCCATTTCATATTATATATGTATCAAAAAGACAAAAAAATACATCCATACATGTTCCACAATGGTACATAAACCATGCATAAGTCATAACACATGGCATCCCATCATATCGATGCATATCATATCATCTAATCACATAATAGCAGAGTACAAAATTGGACTATCTGTCCTAAGTATGGCCCGTAGGCTGACTACACAATGTCAAACTACATAATGTCCACTGTCTGTCCTAAGGAGCACGTACCTCTATCATTGGGTGCTCCCTTTGTCCTCC
The DNA here is from genome assembly GCF_030272615.1 of Cryptomeria japonica. Lineage (NCBI taxonomy): Eukaryota > Viridiplantae > Streptophyta > Pinopsida > Cupressales > Cupressaceae > Cryptomeria > Cryptomeria japonica. The sequence goes on along the minus strand of NC_081408.1, from coordinate 65,873,115 downwards.
TCATCCCCGCCATGTCTCACAAATGATGTCCCTCCTGGTCCTGGCTGTGGTGGTCTCATAGGTCCACTCACCCCCATGCTGCTCAATGACCTCCGAGAGCGTGCCCTACTCTCTGTCCTTGATCGTGCCCGATATGAAGGTGCTCTCTGCTCTGGTGGAACTGCACTCTCATATAGTGTCCTCCAATGGCATATCTCCTCTCCGGTCTCTACTAGCATCTGTCCTAGCTCCCGTACACTGGCATCTCGAATCGACCCAATATACTCAGTGACTCTCTATCCTTCTCGCTGTGCCTGGGCTATTGCTATATCTCGAGCCGCTTTGAGTCTGGCTATCTTCACTCTAAACTGCTCATGCTCTCTCTCTAAAGTCGTAATGTGATCATGCTGACTCGCTATGATAGCCTTGCACATCTCCATCTCCTCTATCCTGTAATGCCTCCTGCTCCCCATCCTCATCTCCGTCCTCATCATCATCCTCATCTCCATCCTCCTCATCCCCACCATCCTGCTCCCCATCCTCATCTCCGTCCTCATCATCCCCACCATCCTCATCTCCATCCTCATCATCCCCATCATCCTCATCCCCGCCCTCATCCTCCTCGTCCTCATCATCTCTCTCCTCCTCTCCTGTGAGTGGGAAGTCCTGTTGTCGCCTAGGTATTGGAATGTTCAGATCTGTCAATGGCACTGGCCGTCATTGTGCAAACCATCTATCATACTCCTCTGTCATCCCAGCATCCTCCACATCTGATCCCCACTCCCACGGTCTCTTTTGTAGCTATGAGAAGTCAGCATATACTATGTGTGGCTGGATCATACTCCCCCACTGACTCATCTCTCTGTGCAATTGGGCAAAGTGTGCAATCCTCCTAGGTACATCCTGCCTCTCTCCAAACTGACGTCTAACTCTCTCTGGTAGGTACATCTCAATCACTCTCTGCCAATTCACCGATTGCCCTATCAAGTACCTCTCTTGTCTACAATACGGTATCTCATCACTGTCATCTGACCATCCAGGGCAATCATGATATGGCCTCCATATGAACTCTCTCAGTCTGTCCAGCTCATGTCACCAATATAATATGTATCCAAATGGACCCTGTCTCAGTGCTCCACCATAGCAATACACATATGGTCAGTGTGGTACTACCTGTCTCTCTGTAATCAGTCAACATATGGCTATGTGCTCAAATGCCCATACCTGCAACAATGTGACTCCACAGCTCAAAGTCTGAACTCCCTGATACGCTATCTGATGCAACTGAAAATACAGCATAGCAAGCACACATGGTCCCCATGCGTACACTATCCCCTCTATCACCATCTGCTCTAGCACACTTCCCCATCCAATAGGGAATCCATGTCCTCATCTATCTCCTGCTAGTAGACATGCTATCACCACAGCTATCACCACATATCATCGATCATACTCTGATGCCATGGTCTCCCAGCCAATCTCCCTCTTGACAATATCCAAATCATCTGCGTCACACTTGAACAATCTGCACAATGCATCTCTCCCTATCACTAGGTCATATTCTATCATCTCTCCATGAATCAGAATGCAGAGGATATGCCATATGTCCTCTAGTGTCACCGTCACCTCTCCAGTCGCCAGATGGAATGAGGAGGTCTCCAAATGCCATCGCTCGGCCAATGTGATCAGTAGTCCTATGTTTGCCCTAATCTTGGGCATGAATGTGATATAGTATATCCCAAGTCCTGCTAATGTATCTCTCTCTATGCTCCTGAGTCTATGTCGTAGCATGAAGCAATCTGGTCGGTTCTCCTGCGTGATCAATGGATACTGTCGCCTCTACATCACAATTGGGGCACATTTTGTCAGTTTTAGGGTTTGCTCCTACGGGTTGCATTTCCTCATTTTCATGTCCAATTTTGGGTGTTTTTCATTTAATCCAACCTATCCTACCCTTATCCCCCATTTCTGAATCATTTGCATGTTGTTTTGACCAAAATTAGGGTTTCCAATACACTCTTGCGCCTGTGTTAAGGAACCTGTGCCTGTGTCAGGTAACCTGTGACTATGTCTCCCTACACAAGCGTAGAAGACCTCACACAAACACAGGATTCACCCTACACAAGCGCAGAAGTCAGTTTCTGCACTCCCTATGGGCCCCGCAATGTCCCGCAAGCAATCCAAATTCATGAAATTGAAAACATGGTTTTTTGAGATCCATACCACTGCTCTCGCGTTGTCTAGTCATCTGAATGTGCGTACACATTCCTCAAGGTGATCCGCCATTGGAATGTTCGCCATCTCTCTGCAAGTGTCCTTGTCCAGTGCAACAAATTCTCCTCTTTGTCTAGTGCAAATGAGCAATTTTCAATCTCTTGGTCTCATTTATAGATCTTTGTCAGTGCATAGATGGACATGCATCCTCTCCATCTTATGTTGGTCATGATCTTGTGCACCTTAAATTTCTTGTCCTTCATGCATCCGATCTTCGATTGTCAGTCTGTTCGATGTTATCATTTTTATTGATCAATTGGCCTCTTTTCTGCATGTTTCTGGCCAATTCCTCGAGGGGGCATGCATATGTCATTGTCATCATCTGGGGAATTTTCATTATTGTTCTTTGAAACAACGCTTAAAATCACATTGTCTCAAAGAGGGGCAAAATGTAGACACCTAAAAATGGTCAACGCTTGCGGAGTCATATTTTAACATTTGTGCATTGCCTCATTTTAGGTTTTTGCGTCGCATTAACATTTCTCCTATGTCACGCACTTGGTTTTTATCATTTGCGAACATCAAATCATTCTTCTACATTCTTCATTCATCTCGCTCTCAAATTTGGTCTTGTCAACAACACTATCCAATCATGATTTTGATCAATCTTATCTTGTCGCATCAATATGCGTGCTAATTTGTCATCATTTTGGACATCGTCAATCCTAATTAGGGTTTTGTCCTCTTATCAATCTTGTCGATTTGCGATCAATTTGTCATTGATCGTTGTCCTCTTATCAATCTTGTTGATTTGCGATCAATTTGTCATTGATCATTGTCCTCTTATCAATCTTGTCGATTTGCGATCGATTTGTCATTGATCGTTGTCCTCTTATCAATCTTATCGATTTGTCATTAATCTTTATCATTTTCAATCTTGTCGTTTTGTGATCGATTTGTCATCGGTCGTTGTCATGTTCGATCTTGCCATTTTACGATCAATTTTTCATCAATCGTGGTCATTTTCAATATTGTCGTTTTGCAATCTATTTTGTCATCGATCCTTGTCCTTTTGTCAAATTTGTCATTTTGCGATCATTTCGCTATCGATTGTTGTCTGTCTCGAATATGTCAATTTGGATCAATTTGTCATTGTTCCTTGTCAATTGGCGTATTTATCTATCAAATCATTTAATCAGAATCATGATCGATATCAATTTTCTTCAATCAAGACCTAATTGTCATTCTCGCATTACTAATTTATCTTCTAGGGTTTCATGATTTAATCATTTAACCTTGTCTGTCATTTCTTCCTCTAGGATTAAATAATTTATTTATTTATCCTAAGTCTTCTTGTCACAATTAAATGTTCATTTAATTGGCTAATTATTCCTCTTTGGTGAATTAATTAATAAATGACAAATTATTAATTAATTTACCTAATTTCTAATTTTCATCAATTTATTAATTCCTAATTTTCCTAATTCCTCCTATTTTCTAATTTTTCTAATTTCTTAATTCTTAATTTCAATTTCCTCCTATTTTTCTCCTAAATTCATGGGAATGACATAGAAATTTGTCATAATTTGTCATAATTGACAATCAATCAATTCTTGACATAGAAATTTGTCATAAATTGTCATAAATTCTTGACATAGAATTTGTCATAAATTGTCATAAATCCTTGCATAGCAATTTGTCATAGACATGTCATAATTTTGCTATTCTTGATTTGAATTTCCATTCGAATCACTATCATGCTAATTTGTTCATTTCTCCAATTTATCTATAAATTGGATGATCTTCATCAATCAAAGCTAATTGGTAATCAGACTATCGAATTTCTAAGTCAATCACATTTCTAGTACTCTTGATCAATAATCTTGTCTACTTGCTTTCAATTATGTGTGTGCACTTGTAGGTGAGATCCACAACCAAACCATTTGAAGAGGAAAGAAGAACAATGGAGCCGCATGAAGGAACATTCAAATCATACCTTTGGTTTGCTTAATTTCTAGTTTTGAATGTTTTTATTTCATGTCTCTATTGAGTGTTGTTTAGGATAGATCATTGCAATGAGCTTTTGTGATTGAGCTAATGATTAGTTTTTATATTTTTATATGCTTGTGATGATTCCTAATTTCCTATGCTACAAATACAACTAGAATGTGTATCCATGTCCACTCTCATTCTTCTTCTCATAGATCACCTAGAAGAAAAAAAACTAGAATGTGTATTTGTGCTTCCCCCTTTCTTCTCATGAGCTCATAGCTTTGTTATTTATAGTTCATGGTTGATGTGTGCTCTTTCTTTTTTTATGTGATCACTTGTCTTATTGAGAAGACATTTTCAAAGAATGATATTAATGGTTGAGACATTTTGATATAGATGTCCCTTCGGCTATTTGACTTGAGGTCTTGTTTTTGGTTTTTAGCTTTTGTGTTTTATCTTTTTGCCTTTTGTTTTTGTTTTCCTTTGTGGGGATTGGTTCCTCAAAACTAGGGATGTCTTATACTCCTTGTGATTGTTCTACTAATTGCTCCGCTCTTTCATCTCTTCATCTAGTTTACCATGAGTATTTTTATAGGCTCATACTCTTGTTAAAGTGGGGGATAAATATAGCATCATAAATTATCATCAAACCAATTTACACCTCATGTTTGTGCCCCTAATTTAGCATGTCCTATTTTCATCACTTGTCTAGGTCTTCTTTGTGCCTATTTTCCAGTTTTGATTCTATGATATCCCATTGGTGGGTTCCCTGGTGAGGTACCCCTTTTCCTTGAGGCTTATTTTGGTCCCTTCTGGAGAAGGACCATGGCACCCAACACCCTATTCTTGGACCACAACACTCGGGAACCTGTTTGTATACCATGGCGCTAATGGAGCTACCACGGTCCCTCTCAATGGGGCCCAAATTTGAATTTGGGTAGGAGTCATAACTCCCTGGTGGGAATTTATCTTTATGGATTTGCATGACTATTGCAGGTTGAGCTAATTAGTAATTTACCTAGACCCTATATAAAAACATTTGATCAACCTAATTTCATCTATCAATATTAAGCCTCCATATACAATAGAACACAGTTGCATCCATCAAGAATTCATCATCAAGCTTTTTTAAAGATCTTCAAGGCTACATATTCTTTATTCAACTATTGTACAAACAAAACACATCATTCATATGCAAGCATGTGTGTGTGATTAGGGTTTTTTTATGTCCATGACATTTCATACAATGTACATGAATACATTCAAAGAATAAGGCAAAATCATCAACAATTGCAAATTTGAGGTATATCTTTTCAGTATTTATCTTGGTATTTGCATTATTCCATTCAAGGTTAATTCATAGACCGAGGTTTGACTTAGGTGAACCCCTATTCCCAAAAAATTTTCCCTCTTTTACTATGTGTAGGAATAGGTATAGTTTTTTTTTTTAAAGGAACAATAATATTCACAAAGACGAACATGTTTCCCTTTTGACAACAAAAAGTTCAGAGGACTAAGGTGACTACCACCAGAATGTTGACAAAATAGGCTGAATTTCAAGGAGTGGATCTAAATCATATTCCTTTGACTAGATCCAAGTCGATGTCTCTGTACAATGACTATATCTCATTGTTTATGCCCGATCTCTTCAATATTCAGTCATTTACCCTAATTCCAACATTTTCATAATTCAACTTAGAACGAGGGAATCAACTCTCTAACAAAGGTAAAACCTAATCAGCATTTCAGATCTTTTTTCATTAGAGGGATCAAGCCTAGATCTATTAGGTCCTTCCCTCTTTTAAAGTAATGTTCCTTTAAGAAAAATTAGTGGTCTTATTACATTTTATGGTGAGACCCTAATTTCTTCCCATTACACATACTTGTTTTTTCCAAAGGTTTACTTCACTCTCTAAAACCACATTTTATTGATGCATATAAGGGGTATTTTTCTACTAAGCAATACTCTTATATTTATAAAAATTATTAAAGTACTTGGAGACATATTCATGACCATTACTAGACCTTATCACCTTTATTTCCCTAATAATCTATTCCTAGAGATATGCTTAAAATTCTAGAATAATCATCAATATGTGTAAGTTAATAACAAAATTAACCCATTCAAGTGACATTCGCTAACCAAAACACATTTGAGTGAATAAATTCTAGCAATGTCTTTGCTTTATTACTTCCAATAGGAAGGAGATATATTCTTCTTTCCAAACATATTATTCTCATAGCGATTTAAATATCCACTAGAGTGAAGAAAAAAGTATCAAATATATTAACAAAGTTGGGTTTCAAGAAAAAATTAAATAATATTGCCAAAAAGTTTGTTACTAATATGAGCATATATTATTAGAAGTTCCAATACTAAATAGTATGCTCATTGAAAAATTATAAACTATGGATGCATCAATCCTAAGAAGATTCCCTCACCATGAGCCTCTCATTAACCAAATATTCCTTCTTAGCAACATATAACTAGAGAAGTATAAAATGTTACATGAACTCTAGAACATATCTCTTGTGTACACAAGGAAGACTTTTTGCATATCTTGAAATACATAACACACCATTATAAAAAATTCACCCTCCCATCAGTAAAACTCAGCTATAATTTTTCCTTTTCAATAATCGAATATCTATCGTTAAAAAAAATATGTTTTCTTCATTATAATATTAGAATGATGAAAATCATTTATTTTGAGGAGTCATCTGATGGAACCATCTTCAATCATTTAGCTATGAGTGATCACTAGAAAAATTAGTAATAATAAATAATTTATCATTAAAGAAATCATCAAGGGATTTTTATTTTAATCAAGGAACCATCAAATCTCTTCTTAATTTTATATTTTCTCTTCATATGTATTGTCTACAAAATTATAAAATATTTCTCTTTTAAAGATTTTGAACCTTTCTTTTGACTTTTACTTAAATTTATTATATTCAATTTTAGATCCACCTTTTTCCTTCACTAAATATGCAAGGTATTCTGATAAACTTCATCATTAGAATTTATCCTCATCTCTTCACCAAAAAATACAATAGTAAGGAATTCATATTTATCTCTACAACATAACCATTAATGAAACCAATTAAAATGTCTCAATATTTATGAAAAGAATAAAGTAACAAGGTACATTTATCTTCCTTACTAAATTTGACATTTATTGAATATATGTGATTCAAAAATTATAATAATTTGAATGTTATATTATTTAGAATGCCATTTCTTTATTATTTTAAAGAGATTTTTTTATGGTGATATAACTTATTAGTGATATTTTTAGTTTGACAAATATTACCTAATCTCTTCCATTGTACAAAGGAATGGTCTTGTCTAAGATATTGAAGGTAGAAATTACAAGAAAAAACTACATGGTTATTTGTTCTTTCTTCTCTAAATATTTGAAATCTTCATCAAACATTCCATTATTTTTTTCTTCCCTTCTATTACTCACTATTGGTCCCTTTCTTCTAAGGGATTGTCCATTTTTAGCTTCCAAGTCCTATGTCTAATATAACTGAATTTCTCAATCTCTAAATAGGAAGTAGATGTCAGGACTAGAACCACAAATAAATATGAAAAACCCACTAAATTAAATATTTTTATTAAAATTAAAAAACATCACGCAAATTCTAGATGTACATCTCTCTCTTACCACTAATATATTATTTGATAGAAATGTCAACAAAGACGTCAATAAATATAATACTAATTGTGTTCAATATTTTACACTCAATGTGAATGATAAAATGAGTTAAAGTGAGAAACACTCAAATATGGCAATGGAAATTAAAACAAGCTTAAATTTTGACAAATCTAAACTATGATAGACTAATTTTTGTATACAATTTACTATGTTATGTATTCATCTATTGTCACAACATGATTTCAATAGCATAGCTATACATTCTTTAAATTTTATGTGCTAAATATGGTTAAATGCTCAAGGATTAAATAGATCTAGGGGATAAACAATAGAGGTTTGGGATAGAATATGGAGGTCAAGAGTAGAGTTCCATAGTTTCATTTGCACTCGGAAGGCATAATTGGGGAAAATATAATTCCCCATTTATGAAAAAGAGAGGAATGAAGACCCATGCCTCCAAGGACATGGGATATTTTTCCAAAAGGGTAAAATTAATACGTTTAAAGGTACAACATCACAAATTGTAAGCCCTTACAATTTTGTAATCCTTTTTGGTCCCCTATTTAGTGTGCCTCTTTCTAGTCCATTTTCAGCCTATTTTAGCCTTATCTCATCCATATTATAATCATATGCTTATGAGGTAACCTGATGCAATATCTTGGTCTTGTACACTCTCAAAACACTCTTAGTTTTCTCTTATAGGTGGATTATGGTTCCTTGTACCTTAGTCCCTCCAAAACGCACCCAAATTTGAATATGTTAGAGTGCTAGTTCCTACCAGCTATTATCCAATCTTAATATTTTGATATGGTTATTCAAATTTTACCTAGATATAAAAATTCCTTGAAAATCCTATATGAAGGCATCATCTCTAATTCATTTGATCAAATTTCCTAGTCTAGCAATTCCATTTTCCTCCAATCAAGAGCATAACTAATTACAAGGAGCGTCAACTACAACAAGATATCTTCGTGTATTTTTTTATGGTCTATTTTGTTAGAATTTATCATGTTATTGCATCAATACCTTGAGTACTTATCTAAAGAGAATTGTATCATCATAAATATCAATTTTTAGGTATAATTTCCAAATTAAACATTTTAGATTTACCTCTACCCTACTAGGGGAAAGCTCTTTTCAAATTAATCTTACCTATAGTAGAGGGTAATTCCTACCAAGTTTTGACTTGGGTGAACTTCTATACAACATAACTTTTTTTCCTCTTTTCCATGTGTATCTAACAATTCTAATAGCAACAATTTGTAGAATTAAAACATGTAGATAGTTTTAGACTTTGAATTTAGGCAAAAACCACTAGACTATGCCAAATTGTACATGTGTCTAATAGTTTTTGGTCAAATTTTGAGGAGATGATCTATAGAGCATTTTGATCTAGAATGTGAAGTTTTAGTTGATATAGAAAGCTCAAGGATTATGGTGCCTAGCATACTAGCACAATGTTTTTTGGCTCAAATTTTAATGATGGGTTACTCCCTACATCTCATTTCCAAATGTGAGATTACATTATAAACCATAGTTATGCATATATTTGTTTGTGTTAATTATGGTTAATTTTCAATAATTAGACCTAGTTATTCCATTTTCAATTTAATCATATATAATTAGACAATCAAATAACCATTCAAAATGGAACAATTAGTCATAGTGATTAGATCTTGTGTGTATTAAAATTGAGCCTAATTGGCTGTCCCCCAATCCAGGAATTTGGAAATAGTTCTTAATTTGCATTTATAGGGAAAGACTTCATTTCCAACTTTCCAAAAGGGAAATTTGTTGGCACTGCAATTTAAATGGATTGAATTTATGTAATAATGATTAAGTAAATGTTCTTGAAGATATAATGGGAGATTGTGTGTGCATTGAAAGGTTAATAAGAAAATATGGACAATGTGACATGAAGGATGAAAATTTAATAAATAAAAATTGTTTATTTAATTCCTTTATTAAAAAGGAGAAAAGGTAATTAAATTTCATTAATTACCTTATACTAGGACCTAGAGAAATAGAGGAAAAAATTTAGGATGAGAGTTGGGGTAGAAAAAAATTTATTAAATCATAAACACTTTAAATTTAATTAATAGAAAGATTGTGAATATGATGAGTTAGCGATAAAATTGGTTGAATGAAATGACACTCTAGGGGTATACATTTATCCCTCTTTGAAAGGATGTTATACTAATATTATTTTAAAGAAAAATAAAATAGATCCCACATGAGAAAAGATGAGGTGAAGATGATGGCAAGGTACAAAAGGAATATAATAAATATGGCTACAATGGTGTTTCACTCTCAAGAGGATATATGATGAAAAAGGGCCCAAATGGCCTCTTATAAAATAAAATGGATACAAAAATGGAACAATTTTGACTAATGGGGATAAGGAAATCAAAATGGGTGAAAAAAGAAGCCAGGATGAATAAATAGCCATATAAAAAATAATAAGAAGAATAAATAGATAGATTTAGGGGCTAAAACAATATTCATTTTATGCATAATGAATAATAATCAGAGCCAAGAGCAAAGGAGAATTATTCCAAGGATGGATAACCTACCTAAAATGGAGCACTAGGAAAAATATGTTTGAGGCAAGGGAAAAGTAGGACCCAAACTACACAACTTAAAACTCAAAATTAGGGCTAAGAGAAAGAAATGCTAGGAAAAAATACTCGGAATGCATTTTTCAATCATGATTTGGTGGATGCATTCCCAATGATGCAAGATCATAATATCTAGGGAAAATGTGGATTATTTTAATGGCTCTACAATATTTTGCGAGAAAGCATCAAAATCAAGGATTCAACAAATAGGTGGGAAAAGGGTTGAAAATATTTCAAATCAATGAAAGAGTAGAAAAATAATAAAATGCATTCATAATTTGATGAATTAGGAAAAAAAATTGTGAATCCACAAAAATGAGAAAAATAGGGAAAAAGGGTGAAAATGCTTTGCGTTAGATTTTGCCAAGGTCAAGATCTCAATGAAAAGTACAATAGAGAGACAAAATAGATGATAGGAATAAAATGTATTCTATAAAGATTAAAATACTGATAAACTGGATCATCAATCATTACATACAATGAATATGAGCCTGCTTATATAGGAAAGGCTATATGGATATGTGAGAACACAAACATGATATGTGGCTCAATAAGAAACAAGGGTAGGTACGAAATAGGTGTGGTAGGTAGGACAAACAATATAATATTCCATAAGAGGTGGAAATTCTCCTACACACACTATTTTAATGTGGCACAAACACCCACGTGTCTCATTCCCAAACTACTATGAAATGCATGTACCTAAGTAAAATTAAGTAAGGTGTAATAATATCCAACATGAATAAATAATTACACCAACACGCCCCCTTAAGTGGAAATTAGGGGAATGCACTTAAGTCTAAAATGCAACTAAGCAATGCAAGATGGGTCCGACTACTAGGCCATGTTAGGTACCCATGTACAAATGAAAATTCATGCAAATCAATGCAGTGAAATCTCTCACAAAGAAGGGAAAGAGAGAAAAACCCAATGGGAAAAAACCCTCCCCCAAAAAGAGAGATGAAAACCATATACAAAGAAATCTCAAAGAAGTATGAGAAGGACAAAACCACATTAGAGGAAAAAGTCCCCCCATATGAGAGAAGAAGAGAAGCTAGGTAGCCCCCCCTCAATGTACAATTTGTACCAATGATAGAATCTCAATGATGTATGAAGAAATTGCCCCATTAATGGTGAACAATGTTCCTCCCCTTAGGAAGAAACAAAACAAAAGGTGTATCCATGAAGTCTCCCCGATCATGAAGGGAAGATGTAGGAAAAAAACTCATGATGAATAGAATCTCTGAAAACTACTCAAGTGTCCCCATGTCGATGTTGAAGGTTACCCCCTCCAAAGCTGGTGAACTGCTCCACACTGCTGAAAAAGGCACTCCAAGATCTAGTGGAGAAGAATGTAGAACAATAGACAAAGACTCACATGTCTCCTTAAAGAATAAAGAGACCTCCAACTATTGTACAAAAGTATCTACAATCATGTCAACCTCTAAAGAATGATCATGTAAAGATTGCACAAGAGGGTCAGGGTGTTCCCTCACATCAATCGAAGAAGGATCATCTTCATCAAATAGAAGATTAATGTCATCAATCATGTCTCCCAAATCTTCAATGTAGGACTCCACAAACAAACCTGCAATGTCTGTCAAGTAGTCATCCCATGAAACTCAAGCTAGAAGACATGAAATATCATGTTGCATTGAATCACAAGAAGGAAAAATTGTTACACTAGCTGCATCATTAGGTGCAATAGGTGATGTGATATCCATAGGAGGAGATGAAATGCAAGGCTCAAGAACAGGGTCATATGTGAGAATCCCCAAGTTCAAGTACCCAAAGTTCTCCTCAAAGTCTAAATCATCAACATAGGAAGAATCAACCTCATCAATAGGACCAAAATGTGAAAAGTATTACAACTGAGATTCATGATCAACCACCCCTATCGCAATGATAGATCTCATCTCCAAGTCTTGAATGATAATTGAATCAGGTGTGAATTCCATAGTTTTCCTAGTTTCCCCATGTGTGATTTGATAGATCGAAAGAAGATTGTTTGTCAAGTGGGGTACACAAAACACATCATTAAAGGAGTTATCCCCAATGGAAATAGATCCTTTCCCAATCACATACATGTATGTATTATTTCCCATCAAAATCTGCGGCATGTGGCAAGGCTCAAATGAAGAGAACATAGACTATCAAGATGCCATATGATGAGAAACCCCTGAATCTAGAAGCCATCTCCCTAAATCATGATGTGTAGTAGCACAAAGAGCTTGTCCCTTTCCTTTATCTATCCTAAAAAGAGTGATCCCTTCCTTTATCCTTTTCCTTGGAAGAAGAAGCTGATGTAGACATTCTAGAAGGTAGGTTGATTTTGTTCTTCTCAAGAAGATTCTTCTACTCATCAATATCCTTCTTATAACAATGATGTTCATCATGTCTTGACTTCTTGTAATATGCACAAAAAATATTGTCCTTATATGATTTCCTCTTAGGTGAGGATGTAGAATCACCTTGTTATTGAGAGGATATGTAATGCCCCGTCAGGAACCCTAAAGGAAAACATCATGATCTATGCAACTAAGGGTGAAATAAATTTTATTTTTTTTGATTAAGTGCATGAATTGAACCTTAGCACATCTAATAACATAGCGGAAGTCTAACACCTGAATTTCCTAAGGGTTACCAACGAATATTACTTAGTAAATTAAATATTTAAAATAAAATCACCACAATGAAAGAATCTAAAATACTTCAAGAAATCATATACATCAGAAATCAGTAATTGAAGTAGCATATATTACAATATTTCTTTGCTTTCAATATTCAAAAAATACATGTTTTCAAAAAGAAATTACATCATGAGCTAAAATGTTACAAAATGAAAGTTACATATAGTTTTTTTTTTCAAAACCTCTAGTATTTAACTGAAAGATGGATAGGAACATGAGTCGGTACATGAATCACGATCCAAGAACATCAGCGAAGTCCTTCCTCGCTTGAAGATACGTACCAGAACATCCGATGGCAAGTGACACTACCACCCGACCATGTGGTTCCGAAAGGGAACCACACCACCGTGCTAGAGATAGTAGATAACCCTTAAGCAAGCAAAATGAAACAAGAATGAAAGGACTACAAGACTCCACTTACAATCATGTGACCTAACTCACAAAACACTAGTGACTCTAAGGAGAAAGTGTCATCACATGTCTTATGGTGGATACCATGGTACAGCCTCCATAGGTCCTGGCCCCCATCCTGGATTATCCTGGTAACCTCTCCGGAACCTCTGATTCCAACTAAGACTCATGTGGACCTTACCAATCCTCTCACGAAGACAAGGTGGTAAGTTTTCCATTCTAGGCCTTCTCACTACATTATGAGTCCTGTACTAGCACTCACCTATGTGCGAGGCACATTGTTTTATTTAACTTTTATTTTACCCTTCCCTAGTCGTTTATTAGATTTTCACTTTCTTAACCAACTACCAACGGGTTATCCTATCACCACTTTGGGCACGGCCCCTGCTCAAAAGCCACTCTCTCTCTTAGGATACTATGGGTTAGTTCTATCTACAGAACTCTATGGCGACACAGACAGCCATTCCCAATCTTGACCTACCTCGAATGAAAGATACATAATTAACTAACCTAAGGTTGACCATTACAAACAACTCATAGTGGCTCATTTCCTTAAGTTTAAACATCTAAATAACTGGCCAAGACATAGCACACAAGACATACTGACAACATGACTTAATGTACTTAGTTGAGACCACCATATAAAACAAGGTAATCTTATGTACCAACACCTATCACAAAATTAACTTGAAATACAAATATACATTGAAGAACAATATGGTCGGTATAACAAGAGTAATTGAAACTCTTGTTAACTACTATAGGTATGCCACCTTAATAATTTCCATTTATACAATAGACGAAGATTAAAATAGATATATTTATTTCATCAAGTAAGTCTTACAACCAGACATAATACATTTCTTCATAGAATAATGTCTTTATTTTTATTTATTTATTTTTTTACACTAGAGTGTTACATCATACTTCCAGAAAATATGGAGAAGTGCACTCATCAGACTCTACATGATCTAAAGGAGTATATCCTTCAGATTTGCTTTCACTCTGGGGAAAGTACCCCACAGACTCATTATCACTTAAGGGAATATACCCCTCTGACGAGTCAGAACGTATAACTATTGGCTTTTGAGGCGAGCACTTTGGCTTGGGTTCTTTTCCTTTCTCAATGGTAACTTCTTTAGTTGAACTCTGAATAGGATATTTTTCTATTTCTTTTCTCTCTTCTGGAGTTGGTTTCTATTCAGGAGTTGGGTTGTCCTCCACAATAGGCTTGACAGGTGTCAACGAATCTTTCTTGACTTTTAAGTAGTGAGCATAACCTGCTATAGATTTGCGAGCTATTTGTTTGACTCGTACCATCTTTGTAATGTATCAATAGTAAACTATTACTTCCTAGACTCTCCTAGAGCAACGTCTAATAAATCTTAATAACTAGGTTTTGAACGCAACCATACATTTCTTCCATATAATAACAAGAGTGAAATTTGAACTTAAACACTATTCCACTTCTATAGTCATCACGTATTCACAACTTCTATTATATGATTTTATTTAACAATCCCTAAAGATAAATAAAACATAACCATAACTATTTCATAAGCAAGACAATAACATGACATATAACAAAGATTGTAAATAATAATGAACATAAACTAAGAAATTCCTGACCTATTTGAAGTGTTGATCAATATGCAAGACCTTAATGCCCTCTCGCTGATAAATGCGCCTTGCTTGCGATACTTTTCACCAATACTTCTAGCTCTATCAAAGAAACAGGCAAACAACTTTCTTGATACTATCAACCACTATCCTTTCTAAACATCTTACACTTGATACTATAAAAACAATATCCTTTCTAAACAACTCTCTCTTGATACTATAAAAAAAACACTATCCTCTCTAACTCTATTCTTCTCTCTACAATCCTTTGTCCTTCCTTGGATGTCACAAAAGACTTCCCTCCCTTTCCTCTCTACTCACACCCCTATTTATACTAAAAAAATCATCCATCGCTCTCCTAAATCTGGGGCTTAGTAATAGTTATCAACTAAAACTCTTTTACCTCTAATTCTTCTTCTTCCTCCACGTGAAGAGTCCATCTCCGGTTAACTATAGTCTTTTGCGCTCCTTGATTGTGGCTATGACAACTATCAGCTGGGTGGAGAGATTGATTCATTACTTCAATCACTAATGTGTTTGCAAACAGCAACTTGTGCATTTAATCTGCTAGGTCTGGAGTCCACTAAGGTTTATGATCCAGTCTTTACCTTATGTGCCAGTCTAATCCCCTCCTTAATCGGTCAATCTACTGTTAGATGCCAACAAACTGGAGCTCATGGAGAAACTAGACGTGGAGAGTAGTTGTTTATCGCTTTGAAACAGCGAGAGGGCGAGAGGTGTCGTCGCTGACTGCAGAGTTAATGGAGTAAACCTCTCTATGCCTGCTGACTGTAGTGTTTAATGGAGGGAGTATGTGGTTAATGGAAGAGGAGGGTAGTCGGTGGTAATACCGACCCCTCCCTATATTAAGGGGGGTGGTCGATATTACCATCGACCACTGTTTACCTTATTCTAACTATAACCCCCACCACCTTTTATAAGGTCGAATTCTATTTTATTTGCTTTAGTATAATTTCATTATTATACTTTAATAATTAATTTATAACTTTCATTTAATATTTTAAACATTAATCTTCCTAGAAATTTTACGTTTAAATCTATAAATATATACTTTGTTTTCAAATGCTTGTAAATTTATATTCGAACAATCGAATTATATATATATATATATATATATAACTTG
The DNA here is from genome assembly GCF_030272615.1 of Cryptomeria japonica. Lineage (NCBI taxonomy): Eukaryota > Viridiplantae > Streptophyta > Pinopsida > Cupressales > Cupressaceae > Cryptomeria > Cryptomeria japonica. The sequence continues at coordinate 65,856,785 of NC_081408.1, read as the reverse complement.
TTCGAAAAACAAATTAAATATAACATATCTATAATTCTAACTTATAAATGCATAAACCAAAAACATAATAACCCGATGGGCGATACCAACTACGGATAATACGGTCACCTTATCTTAACTCCAATAACTACTTATAAGTGACTATTGCCTTCTGAGTATATAATGTCCTTACATATATTGAAATGATCGAATTGCAACTATCAAGCTAACAAGCTGATAAAATTCATATCAACTCATACCAAGATATTAACTCGTCCTTTATAAACAATATTAAGTCACTAGATCACTTGATTCTTTTTCCTCCAATTATCAAAACTACTCTTATGGACATAATAAACGTAACATTTACCAATGACATACAAAAATTGGGAACACTGGACACGCAAACTGAGCAAGCATCATGCGACTTTTATAAAGATCAAACAATAAAATATGAAGACCAAACCAATTGATAGGACGACTAAATGAAGGCACTCACCCAAGCGTAACTGACTAAAAATAGGGTCAACTACTATCTCCTTCACTTCCATCAGAAAATATAAGGCACACTCAGACCTATGTAGCCAGGTGGAGACGATACCCCGTACCTACCTGATACTTGTACCTGCAACATCCTGCATCACCGACCACACATGCATATATACATATATAGATATTTCAACATACACACCGATGAAGGAGATTCACGGCATTCCCTATCTCACCGAGATGAGTGAAGAAAAATCATCCCCATGCATCCCATACACTCGTAGATACACAACACACAGTGCATAGATGAAGTAAAGTGTCAGTACATAGCAATGAACCATATAATGCCATAAAACATAAGTACATAAATACTGCAAATAAATCATATGTCTCATAATTAGATAAAACATGGAACAATGTTATACAATTCTAAATAACCAATGATAATGTATCCACTGAGAATAATAAGAACAAAATATCAGTTCAAACGAGTAAGGGTACTACAGGATGATTGTGCTCCATCTTGTTGTGGTTTTGACTTAGGTTGCTTTTGATTCTTTCCTTTCCCTTGATTGCTTTGATTCCCCTTATTAACCATCAATTCTTGTGACTTTGAAGATTTGAGAATCCCCATCTTGGTCAACTTAGATTTCTCAAGAATCAACATCTCTGTGAATGAATCAAATGAGGGAGAAGTGTAAGAGGAACCTTGAGCTAACCTATGGGTGTGAAAGCTAGATACAAAGGCTGTATACTCTGAAGGAAGCTTGTCCAACAAGTTATAAACCAATTGAGCATAATTTTGGTCAATACCACAATCCTTTAGCTTTTCTCTTAGCTCATTTGCTTTTGTGACATAATCTTGGATTGTATCAAAATCCTTGGGATCCAATGTTGTGAGTTCACTATCAATCTTTTAGTCCTTAATCTCATTAACTTGACCATACAATTTCTCATAAATATCCCAAGCCTCTTTAGTTGTAGTACACTTATCAATGTGAAAAATGAGGTCATTTGATACATACTTTCAAAGAGTTCCAAATGCCAGAGCATTCTTAGTGAGCCATTCAATTTGAACATTAGGATCATCCTTAGGATCAGATGGTGTTGTTATAGTTCCATTTACATAATGAATGAGTCCTTTTTCCATTAGTTTACTCCATGCCTTTATCTTCCATGATGCATAATTATGAGAAGTTAAAAGTAGAAATTTAGGAGAACCCATAGCACCAAAATGAACAAAAAACACAAGAGAGAGAGGCACAATCACACAAGGCACCCCTCCAAATTACTCAATCAAGAACACCCCCCCCCCAAAAATGATGATTTGGCACTTTATATTTAGTGCGTATATAATGGGCCACTTGCAAAACAAGGAAAGGTGGACTTGTCATTTAAATCTTACAATTGCCTCAAATAGGCTGTAAGAGACTCCAAAAAATACTTCTAGTGATCTAAACTGAGATCCAAGCAAAATACAAGTACTCAATAGGCCAAAAATGACCAAATATTGAAAGTACAATTTCTATTCAAAATCACTGCAAAAAAATGGCATATTGTGAAACTAGATTAAAACTTATGCACTTTGAAAAAAAATGGAACCTGAAAGGAGGTTGTATGACCCCAAACGAAGCCTTTGAAGTTGTAAACTCAGGGACTAGACAAGGAAAGTCATGAAGGTCAGCAAATTCTAAAAAATATGTCCATCAAAATCAAAATATTCTTCCACCACTATGAAGAGCATGAAATTATAGACCATTTAAAAAAATATTGCACCAAAAGAGGAGCAAAAATGACCAAGATACAACCTACTGAAGTTGGACTATAGTTTCAAAAAGCCAAACAAAGAGAGGGTCAATAAAATTTTCAAAAAATGTTGATGTAGGCTGATGTTAGCAACTTGTGAGCTTAAAATTGATGGTCGTATGACTATAAAAATGATCGTCACTCCCCCCTAGCTAGTCATACAAAAAGTGCCATGTGGCAGTCTACGAATGGTTTTGTAATGTATGAAAAATTTGATGTGGTGCTGATAGAGTATTCGTACAAATAATTTGGTGAACATGTGGCACTGTATGACATGATGTTTTTGCCACGAGCTAGTGGACACCTACCATGTGGTAGACATGGGCTTAGTGCATTAAAAATTTGTTGGTGTCCGGGGAACCGAAAGCCAAAGGGGCCAATGACCGGTGGTCGGTGAGAGCAGTAGAGGCATGGGCTGGAATGGCCATTGGAGCATGGGAGGATGTGATAAATCTCAGGGAAAGCCAGGAAGGAGGAGCGGTGGGTTATGTGATGTCGATAAGTCAACACTAACAGCCGAAGGACTTGCAAGGTGAGACTAGGCGAGGGAAACATGAATGACAGCCACACATGGAGTTGCACGGTGGAAATGAATGGCGGTAGCATATCAAATGCCTCTGTGTGGCTAGGAGGACAACTGGTTAGCGATGGTAGGTACGACAGCTGCAAGAAATATTGCGTAGTATAGTGGCATGTCACAAGGGGGTCTATGGACCCCCCCAAAAATATATAGTTTTGCTTTTTAAAAATCCACAGATTTTTTTTTTTAAATCTGTACAAACATAGCAAAATTGGTGAAATTTTTTCCCTCACCAAAATAGGTTGACTTTATAGTTAAAATTTATGAAAATGGCCTCTTGAACTCAACCATGATATCAAAATCATTGTAGGATGCACCCAAAAAATGCAGATCCCCAAATCCAAAAATTGAAGCCTCCAAAAATGACTAATCCAAGAAGCCCTTTAGGCTTTGATACTATGTGAGGTTTTGACATGATCAAGAGTTCAATGAAAAGTACAATAGGGACAAAAAATAGATAATAGGAATAAATTGTATTCTATCAAGATGAAAATACTGATCAACTGGATCATCAATAAGAAACAAGGGTAGGTAGGAGGAACAATATAATATTCCACAAGAGGTGGAAATTCTTCTACACACATTATCCCAATGTGGCACAAATAGCCAAGTGTCTCATACCCAAACTACTAAGAAATGCATGTACCTAAGTAAACTTAAGTAAGGTGTAATAATATCCAACATGAATAAATAATTACACCAACACTTTGTGTTTGAGAAAATCCACCTATGGCTAAGAAGAGGGGAAGGGTAGGAAGACATATTTGGATTATGTTGGAAATTTATAATGATTGTTGTAATGATTGGAATTTATGAGTAGGAGAGAGTACTAGTGGTGGTGAGGTAGGAGTGGAGATTAGTCATCATGCATCCAATGGACCACTCTTTGGATGTAGAATAAGACTACTCTAATACATAGCCTCAATTCTATCAATTAAAGAACATAAATTTATGTTGACTCCATTATATAACAAATGGAATAAAAATGAGTAATTTACATCTCTCTTTTGGTGAGATGATAGTGCTATTAGATGATAGGTAGAGGATACTATGGATTTAAATTGGGACACATTTGTTTTACACTAAAATACATGAAATAAATATGGTTTTGAAGCATTATTTTTGGAGAATAGACATTCCAATGGTTGGAAATTTTTTTAATGAAGATAGATGGAGGAAATAGTATTTGGCATTATACCATCTTTGGTAGCTCTTTTTAGTGACACTACTACCTAACAAGAGTGACAGGTTCTTTTCCTTAGAATTGAAAAATTACATGGACAATATGGTAGATCATTAATAATGATTTGTACCAGGTAAATGTATACTACCAAACATACATAAGGAACTTCATGTGACTGTTATAGGTGAAAATAAAGCATTTAACATGTCACTCTAATGTAAGTAGTATGTCATCCCATAGGAGATAAAATTTGTAGGGACATAAAGGATCCAATTACATACAACAAGAGAGGAGTGCTGCAATAACAAGAGATAGAGGCATGAAGAACTAAAAGTAGATACTAGATGGCATGGAGGATAGATATATTTACTGGAGGCTATACCAAGGAGAGGGAGGATTGGTAAAGAGGATTTATAATTTTTGTTTATTACATTCACACTATACTATTTTATCAAGTGATATAGATATTTCATTGATACGTATTGACCATAAATTGTGGTGCAATAGTTTAGTATTATACAGGATATGATTGTGGGTACATATATGAATTTGCATGAATGGTATGGGAGGTAAAAGATTCAGAGTATCAAACACATAGGAGGTATGCTAAAAAGGAGTGGTGGAGATTAGAGGTTTTATTTTAGGAACATTCATATAGTAGTGGATGATGTAAGTATTACTATAGTTTACAATTCATGGTGGAGGCATCATGTACTTAAGAGATTCATGATGTTAATAGAAGTGGAGATAGTGGAGAAGATATTGGAAATGATGAAGTAGGTACTAAGGAAGAGAAGTAGTGACATGTTGGGGAGGGGCAGAAAGAGGGATATTTGGAGGTAGAATGAGAAAGAGGATGATGGAAGGTAATTGTAGAGGAGGAGATTGTGGAGTAAGAGGTGAGAACCATCAGTAGTAGTGGTGCAAGAAGTGATGACTTAGATTTATCAAGCTCCTCAACCTTAGATGACATAGATGTAGTTATTAGTGGCTATGGGTCACATAGAGATGGAGGATAATAAATTCAAGTAGATGTAATGGGACATGAGGATGAGAGAGAGGAGGTAATGGTGGAGATAGATTTGACTGGAAGGAGAGGCTAGCTAAATCCCTACTTTAGGTATAGGTTATGCATACAAAATTGGATGGGATACATGGGAACCTATATGTAATGATGGCGAAGATGGATAGCCTATTATTGGAATAAAATATTGTATAGTTGAAGAGTTGCAGTTTTATGGTTAAGGATTAGAGTGTAGAGAAAAAAAAAGCTTTATTAAAAAGGGTCGATAGGGATAAAGCCAATATATAGGAAATTGAGGTAGATCTATCTGAGACCTAATAGGAATGATATGTGGTGATGAGAAATTTGGTAGGACAAGGGATTATTCAACATGAGAATCCAAAGAGGTTATGTATTATAGGAATATATACAAGTAGGAGTTATAGTTGCATAGCGGGTATAGAGCTTCATGGAGAGTGATTGATCAAGGAGAAGTGCATTTAAGTTGAAGAGAACTAGTAGAAAATAGATTTATGTAGACATATATTTTTGGTGTACTTTTTTCAACGTATGTGATGAGAAATTGATGTATGTATGAGATGCAGTTTGACTATATATACGTGTATATGATGGACTATGGATATTTTATATGTGTGTGTGATTGTTGATGGATATGGATTTGCATAGGATGATTATGACGTATACATATTATCTATAAGGTTTTCCTTAAAATCAAGATGGATGTATGATCTATATTATATGATGCTTATATGTATGATATTGACAATGATAATGAAAGATATAGATGTTTATCTTGGATATTATTTGTATATCTCTTGTGCTAATATGGGTAATATAGGATTTGTTTTCTTATATGATTATGCTGATTACACATGTGGATATTGTTGGTGTAAATAAATATTCATTTTGGATATTATTACACTTTACTTAAGTTAACTTAGGATAATGCATCTCTTCGTAGTTTGGATTTGAGACACTTAGGGAAGTGTGCACATAGGGATAGAGCTTGTAGGAGAAATTCCACCTTTTGTGGTCTTATTTTGCTTTTACACTCCACATTCGGTGGGTCATCCACCTCTTGTGGAATATTATACTATTTCTCCTACCTACCCCTAGTATTTCTTACCTACCCTTGTTTCTCATTGAACCACATGTCATAATTGTGTGCTCGTACATCCATATGGCCTTGCCTATATAAGCATGCCTATATTCATTGTATTGGTTAATCCAGTTGATCATTTGCATATTGATGAGAATACAATTTATTCCTTTCATTCTATTGTTTCTCTTTTATTCTTTTCATTGTGCCCTTGATCTTGGCAAAATCCTATAGATATGTATCAAATGTGTATGATATAATATATAATGATGATTATGTATGGATGCATAATTTATGGATGATATAGACATGTATGATTTTGATTATGGATATGTGAAAATTAATTTTAAAATGCATCTCAATGAGCAATGAGTTAATAAAATGCACCTAAAATGAAACTATATGATAGTGAAATGATGAAAATAGTTAATGAAATGCATAGACTAACAAATATATAATATGCAAAATGAGCCAAAATATTGCAATGATGAAAATAATTCATGAAACATAGAATGAATACAAATGATAGTTGGTGTTTGCATGCATGTCAATTTATAATACATCATTTGTAGAAAAAGCAAATTAATTTAAGTGGGAAGATGGAACAAGATACATGTGTACATGAAATTCATGGTATATGCAAAGACAAGGGATATAGATGGAATAGGTATATAAGGGATAGAAATGTAGGATGCATGGGAAATGATATTATGTGATAAACAAATGGAGATATTTGTGTGCACTAAAATAATCTTTGATGTAGTGAGAACTTAATTTCAATATAGCATGGGATACTATACTCAACAAACATGAAGGTTTCTCCAACACCTCACAGAGTTGTAAGGGCTTTGGTGGGAACAATGTTGGAAAACCAATAATAAAATGAATTGATGAGACTTAATGGGTACAACATAAGATAGTTAATAAAAAATATATCAAATCCATTAATTTCCCCCTTGTTTCACCATTCAAATGATGCCACTATATGATCGATCATGGAAACCATTAGTACGTAAAGTAAGAAGTGCAAAAGAAAGAAAGAAAACTCCAAAAGAACCAATGAAATAACATGCCTCTCAAGTACCTTTTTTGAAAGATAATATATGGGTATATAATCTCATGTGAGGAATAACATATGTTATGAAGGAAAATTAATCTGTTGATAAGACTAGTATTCACATTGACAAGAGATGATCAAGAAAGTAATAGATTTTGTGGAAAATGCTAGTTGGAGAACAAAAATAAGGATGAGACATAATGACACATATGTATGAGAATGGACCTTGGTGATGACAAAGGAATGAAAATATCTAAAAAAACAACAAAATAGGGGGATATTTCTCCCAACAAACCTATTCCAATAGGTGTCAACTCTTCACCGAATCTCAAGAGCCCTCACAAGGCTAATAGGTGCTCAATAGTCTTCAAGAACCCATTAGTGATTCAAAGCTTCCCAACCCTTTTAAAACCATTAGAATCCATTATATTAGGTTCAAAAAGTATTTTCAAAGGTCAAGTTCAGTCTCCCAATAATTAGACCTCACCAAACTCCTTAACCCCACTCACACAAACTCAACTCCATTTAGGACTCCAACTTGTCCCTAGGCATGATTCACAATGCCAAGGGAATACTCAAAAACTCAAGGGATTTAATGAAACCCTTTAAAAGACTCCTAAACATAGGAAAATCACTAAGCTTGAGGCAGCCATCCACCCTAATGGTCATAAAAGAACTTGTCAATATATCACTGGTTCACTATGGCAGCCATAACCTTGTTTATAATAGTCATAAAAATCTGAGCCATTTCTTCTCTCTAGGGATTCCAATCACCTTAAATGGTCACTAAGGACTCCCACACAACTTTCCAAATTTTATTCCACTCACTAAACTCATTCATCTCATCACATTCACAAAATCCCAGTCCACTAGGTCTTTAGGACAGCAATATACCCAGTTTTAGGACAGTCATAAAAATGGTGAGTATTTTGACTAACCAAGGGCCAAAAATAATTGTTTAGGGTCATAAATAACCCATCCAACCTTCCTAATCCTTCACACAACTTTTGGGAGCCCAATATTTCACTCTTACAACCCAAACACAATCAATTCACTATCATTTCCAAACTGAGACAAAAACTCAGACTTGTGTCACCATTTAGAACATGCAAACTTATATGTGGCATCCTATAAAGAATAAAAACTGAAAATAGACATTTAAAATGGTCATCCAATACATTTTCATGAGTATTTGATGATGGGATGACCAAAAATTACATATTTTTATGTCATTGGTTACCCTAGGAAGGGTTTGTGACTGATTTTACAAAATTTATGATAACTTGCTCAATACAAAATGAAAATGAATAAAACAAAATAAAAAAATTCAAGGGCTCATTAATATTTCATTTCCAATACATTTAATCTGTCCACAATAAATATTTCAAAGTGAAAAATGCTTGGTGTTAGATTCCTACACTCTGAAAACAAGAAAAGTGTAGGGTAAACTTTGATTTTTTATTGCTTATGCCTTAATGCATGATCCAACCAGCACTTGGACATTGAAATGAAGATATTTAAAGGATTTTATAGCCCTTAAATATTCATAACTACCCTTTGAACACCAACTACCAATAAACCACTTCCTAATGCACTTTTTTTACAATAAATTTTGCGTTGACAACATTGTCAATTTTGACAATTTTTGTGCAACTTGACTATAAACCGAAAGTCAGACATATATGACTTCAAAGAATCATGAATATATCATATCAGGCCAAAATGTCCTTCATAAATGATAAAATACATTGTTTTATTCCTTAGACACACTTCATCTCTATAAGGACAATTTTGACAATATGAGTTAAGTAGGACCACATATTGAACTTAGACATTACAAATTGGTCTTCAAGGACCTTATTACATGAGAATGGTCATTAGTGACCTTATTACATCTTGAAATTACTTTTAAACTTAAAATGACTCAACATGGCCAAAAATAAGCATACATGGTCATCTCGGTGCTCCTACACCATACACCCCCACTAAGGGAAAACTCATGTCCCATGAGTACCATCCAATTTCATGTTGTTTTTGAACTCCTTGGACACCTGAAACAAAAGGATATAAAATATAATACAAAGAAATATCATATATTATTGGGTTAAAACCCATTTTCATCCTTGTTTCACACCTAGAGGTGTCATTTAGTGCTTGCACTTGCACTCTTTCCATTGTATCTTCAGTCCTTCCCCTCTAAACCAGAGCTGATTTATCTAAAATCTCTGTTTGTTGACTGATTTTGTCCTCCACAAATGGACACATGACTGGCCCAATCAACATTTCATCAACCAAGCCATTTGTCTTAGTGTTTTCAATCCTTGAAATGGCTTCAAATTCATCACACCTTATAGGTTCCATCTTGCCAAACCTCACAATATTTGTTTTACCTTTCAACTTATCATCTTCCTACAAAAAAGTTAGTCTAAATTCTTTTCCATCCTTCTTGATAAGGTGGATTTTTTCTCTACCATCATACATTGTCCTTCTATCAAATTGCTAGGGTCTTACCAATAGAAAATAACAACAAACCATAGGTAAGACATCACATAAAACCCCAACCTTGTATTCACCAATATAAAACTCAACAAATACTTTTGAATTAACCAATAATGAATGATGATCATTTAGCCAAGAGACTTTATAAGCTGCTTCATGAGGTATTCTATCTATATTCAACTTATCTACCATCTCCCTAGATACCATGTTATCTTGTGAAACCAAATCAATGAAAACCTTACATACCTTACCTCTACATTTGCATATAGTTCTAAATAAGCTCCTTCTTTGAGTGATGTCTTCTTCCTTAGGTGTTTACAACAAAGTTCTTCTAAGGATTAGTGACTCTCCTACCTCTGAAGAAAAATTTACTGGACCATGAGAGTTGGCACTATCATCTCCTTCCTCTTGGACCAGTTGTACTTTCTTATTAGTCCTTTCACCACTAATTGATGTGGATCCTTGCCTCTTAGGACACTTAAATGATGGGCTTCCAATATCTTGGAAATTGTAGCATCTACTTGTAAAGGTATTTGAGTTCCTTTCTCCTCCAAATCTTCCTCTTGTACCCCTAAAGCCTCCTATTGCATCATCACTTTTCTCGTTACCCTTAGTTGCTTCTTTTTGGTCCTCATATGGATGTTTTATTGTAGAAAAGGATCCCCTTCCTCTTTGGTTGTTCCCTCTTCCCCTATTAGACTTATCTTGCCTTCTCTTTATCTTCTCCTCCACCCTGATAGCCAATTGAAAACATTCTTTCACAATTCTTGTGTTAGCAACAACCTATCCATCTTGTATATTAAATCTAAAGCCACCAAGATATCTAGCCACTTTCTCAACTTCATCCTCATCTCTTCCTACCCTTATGATTATCTTATAAAAATCATAAGTATATGTCTTCACATCTAAATCCTTTTGTTTTAAACATTGCAATTTCTTAAACAATTGAACTTAATAATCTCTAGGAAGGAATTTGCCTTTCATTTGTGCAACCATCAAGTCCTAGGATATTATCTTGGCTTTTCCCCTCTTTTTCCTCTCATCTTGTTCATAATTCCACCATAGAAGTGCATGTCCCTTTCGTTTGGTCTTTGCCACCTTGACAATTTGATCATCAGATACATCTTCACTTTCAAAGTAGGTATCCATGCCTGCAATCCAATCTAGTAGTTCCTCCTCATTGAGATTCACACCATATATAGGTAAATCAAACCTTACCTTATATTGGTCACTTCTTACTACCTTTAACAACCTCATTGTCTATTTCTCTTCAAGATCTATCTACTCTTCTTCCTTTGCCTCTTGAGACTCTTCTTGCTCCTCCTCATAACTCACATCTCCCAGCCAACATTCCTTCTCTGATTTTACTCCAAGGCTTCAAACCTTTCCAAAATAGCATTTTACGACTCTTGCAACTGGGTATTCTTGACTCTCAACTCCTGCAACTCTCTGGTAGTACCAACATGCTTAAGATTCATCTTGTATTCAACTTCTTACTCACTCTTTCCTTAAATTCCAATTATCTCCTTCAAGGGTCTACTTCCTTTCTTTGATACTAGTTTGATGTAGAGCATCCAAAAAACACAACAAACTAGGGGCATCTTTCTCCCAACTAACCTATTCAAATAGGTGTCAACTCTTCACTGACTCTCAAGAGCCCTCATAAGGCTAAAGGGTGCTCAATAGGCTTCAACAACCCAAAAGTAAATCCATGATTCACAACCCTTGTCCAGCCATTGGAATCTATTGGATTAGGTTTAACAAAAATTTTGAAATTTCTAATTAAGTCTCCCAAAAATAGACCTCACCAAACTCTTTAACCCCACTCACACAAACTCAACTCTTATTAGGACTCCAACTTGTCCCTAGGTATGACTCACAATACCAAGGGAATACTTACCAACCCAAGGTATTTAATGAAACCCTTGAAGAGTCTCCTCAACATAGGAAAATCACTACTTTTGACCCACCCATCCACCCTATGGCAATAAAAAAAACTTGTTGCTATATCAATGGTTCACTGTGGTAGCCACAACCTTGTGTAGAACTGTCATAAAAATCTGAGCCATCTCCCCTCTTGAAGGCTTCCTATCACCTTAAAATGTCACTAAGGACTACCACACACATTTCCAAATGGTATTCCACTCACCAAACTCATTCATCTCATCATATTCACAAAATCTCAATCCAGTAGGTCTTTAGGATAACAATATACCAAATTTTAGGACACTCATAAAAAATAGTGAGTATTTTTACCAATAAAGGGCCATAAATACTTGTTTAGGTTTTTCACTAACCCCTCACACCTTCCCAAGCATTTACCTAACTTCTGGGATCCCAACCTTTCACTATCACTACCCAAACAACATCAATTCACTCTCATTTCCAAACTGAGACACTAAAACACATATTTGTGTCATCTTTTAGCACATGCGAACTTGTAGGTGGCATCCTAAAAGGAATAAAAGCTAAAAATAGACATATACAAGGGTCATCCCATCCATTTTGACAATTATTTGGTGATGGGATGACCAAAAATTATATAAGTTTATGTTAGTGTTTACCCTAGCAAGGGTTTGTGACTGATTTTACAAAATTTATGATAACTTGCTCAAAATAAAGTGAAAATGAATAAAACCAAACACAAAACTTCAAGGACTCATTTCTCTTTCAATTCCAATAAATTTAATATTTCTGCAATAAGGATTTTATAGTGGAAAACTCTTTGTATCAGACTACTACACCCATAAAACAAGAAAAGTGTAGGGTAAACTTTGATTTTTATTTCTTATGCCTCAATGCATGATCCAACCAGCACTTGGACATGGAAATGAAAATATTTAAATTATTTTACAGACCTCCAATGTTCATAACCACTCATTTAACACCAACTACCAACAAACCATTTCCTAATGCACTTTTTTTATAACAAATTTTGCATTGACAACATTGTCAATTTTGACATTTTTTGTGCAACTTGACTATAAACCCAAAATGAGACCTCTATGACTTCAAAGAATAATGAGTACATACAATTAGGCCCAAATACCCTTCATACATGATAAAACTTTTCATTTGATTATTTGGATACACTTGAGCCCTATAAGGACACTTTCGATAATATGAGACAAGTAGGACCACATATTGAACTTAGACATTAAAAATTCACCTTCAATGACCTTATTACATGAGAATGGTCATTAATGACCTTATTACATCTTGAAATGAATTTGAAACTTAAAATGACTCAACATTGCAAAAAAGAAGCATATGGCCATCTAGGTGCTCTGGCACTAGTCCATAAACCCATACATGAAGCATGAGAATTGGGATAGTAATCTAAACCATAAAATTATCAGCTGGGGATATAATGGGATGAATTGAAAGGGATAGTAGAGTAGGAAGATAATGGATAGTTCATTGCAATTATAAGAAGGTGGGTGAATGGGTGACAATCCATGAAACTAAAGAAACATAAGGACTAGTATAACAATGGATTTTTCTACTACACATAGTGCCTCTTTGCTAGGTTTTCACCATGGTACTTGTCCAGGGTTCCACAAGAAATATTTTTTACCATAGAAAAAACTAATTCTATTCAGTATTTTATTAATTTCTTTTTATATTTTCTAATTTTAAAAGTTGGATATAGGAGTAGATTGAAGCATGAAAACACTTCAAGTGGATGATGTTGAGTGAATCATCTAATTTTTTTATTGTAGGAGTAGCTAGGTTATACATACCATATCCATAGTGGTAGTCACATAAGGAACTAACTAATTTATTTCAAACTTTCCCTTTTTTTCATGGTCTTGTTGATGTCATTGATTCTCTTTTAACATAAGATCATCACTCTAGAACTCTCAAGGCTTGCTCTTAATGTTATAGCTTCTTCAAATATAGTTTTCATATTCTTGAAGATGTTTAAAGATTTTGAAATGTAGTTTATGAAAGAGCTCTAATTGATTCATGCATGGAGATTCATGTTGTTGGCATTCCACACTCTTATGAGAATAGTTTATGTTGTCATTGATGGTAACCAACCAACTGGCAACCAACTGGAAATCATTTGGCAACCAACCGGTAGTTACCTGCATTGGTAGTTATTGACATCGGCAATGGACTTCTACATACACCGACAGACACTTCATTAGCATCGGCAACAATGCATACCAGCACTCAGGCCGACATGAAATAAACTTTTGTTTATTGTTTTGTAATGTAATTATCTTTTGTAAATGCCGACATGGTACATTGTAATAGACTCATATATGTATGAGATCTTATGGGTCAATTTTTTAATAAGATGGATGAGAAGTATAAGGCAAATTTTTATAAGGTGATATAGTTGACAGCGAAGGTTTTTGGTTATTGACTAAGCTTAAATTGGTACTGAACCTAGCATAAGAGATGTTTTTTTGATGCAGTACATTGTATTGGATTTTGATAATCCATTTTGTAGTCAATGTGACTCTTTATTGAGAAGTGTTCTCTAGGCTGTTGGCCTCACTGCATGTGCAGGCCCCTCATTGTAAGTAGTATTTATTCATTGGCCAGTGAGTAAATATTGTGGGTCACAAAGCCAACCAAGGTTTTTCCCACACCGAGTTTTCTCATTAAATATCTTGTGTTATGGTGTGTTTTCTATGTTGTCTCTATTATTCTTATTTGCTGCATTAATTCTTATTTACCAGTACACTATTTTGGGATGCAAATTTTTAAACAAGTATAAATATTCTGCAAACCGGTTAGACAATGATTCACCCCCCCTCTCAGTGTCTTTGGGACTATCACTAATTCTAACAATTGGTATCAGAGCCTGGTCCTCTATTTTTGAAAGCCTAACAGCTTGAGGAAGATTCTGACACCAGTATAGATGGAGAACTTAAGAAAACAGTTGGAAGGAGCCCTTGAAGATTTTGATGTAGAAAAGTTGAAGAATATCAAACTTGAAGATGATCTAAGGACTGCACAAGATTTCATTAAAGGTCTCTAGGAGAACTTTGCTATAGCACAAAATAAAAGATAAGAACTTCATGAGAAGATGCAAAAAGATGATGATGAAAAAGAAACACTTAGAGATAGTGCAAATAAGTTGAGACAAGAAAACAATAATATGAAGAATGAAATGCAAGATATGACTATGAGGTTATGTAATGATATTGAAGACATGAAGAAGAATGAAGAAGACTTGAATAGGAGACTTAATGATGCAGGAAATGAAAATCTGAGACGTAGTCATGAAAATGATATGTTGAAGATAGATCTGATTCACATGCAACATGATAAAACCAGGCTTATGAGACAAGTTGAAATTCTGGAAAATGAGTTGGCTACTACAAATAAAAACAAAGACAAATTAAAGAAAAGTTCAGAGGAGCTTGACGACATGCTGAAAAGTCAAAAACCCAATGGAGATACTAATGGACTTGGATTTGAAGTTGGAGAAATTTTCAGTACTGCAAACAATCAAGATCAGGACAAACTGGTAAGACAACCTAATGCTTATAAATTTAATGGCAAATGTTTCAATTGCAACAAATATGGTCATAGAGAAAATCAATGTAGATTTAGAAATAATCAAAACACAAACTCACCCACCGATCAATGTTTTAAATGTAACAAAGTTGGTCATAATTCAGATAATTGCAGAATGAATGTGAAATGTTATGTTTGTGGAAGATTTGGACATTTATCTAATCAATGCAGATGACAACCAGGTCAAGGATATGGAAATGCTATTCACAGGAATAATGTGACTTGTTATTCTTGTAACAAGATTGTACATATTGCTAAATTCTGTAGAAGAAAGAAAGCACTGACAAACAATATGAGATCTAGCTTGAAGGGAAAAGAGAGGGTAGAAGAAGTAAAACAAGAATTTTCTAATTAGTGGATTAAGAAAAGAGATCGGAGAACTGATGAAACTATATCTTCATCGGTAGAATAGAGTAATCCTCCACTGGTAGGAGATTCTTCATCTAACTAAGTAGTAATCCCTTGGGGGTATGACAGCGAATTAAAAAATACACATTCTACCCTCGGTTGATGGTGAGAAAATACATTTCTTCTTTACCAGTAGGTATTAACCGGCGAGCATTTAATGATGTCTTGAAGAACCTTTTGGCTATAAATCACCGAGGAACCATCATTTCAAACTCACTGAGCATTCAAACTTTCTATGAGCACGAAATCGAGAAAAGGCATTCAAGGCAAATTTGAGAAGTGTTTTTCAAGCATTCAACAAGCTTCTAGATAAGAGGTATTTTCATAATGGCTGCTTCATCTTTTGTTCCTGAATTTATTTCGAACACTACCATTGTAGAGAATGTGAAACTCCCTAGGCCCGTTTTCAAAATAATTCCTGAAATTGCAAAGCAAGATGACTCTATAGGAGCTTTTTCAAAAATATCTAAGGGAGTAGCATTTGCAGAAGACCCTAGGATTTATATACATTGCAATATAGAAGATCTAGGATCTAACGAGTTAATGAAAATGTTTAAAAAGGTCATTTGTGATGAACATGGAATTGTTAAACCTAGATACAAGACTGTGGAAACTTTAGGTTTTGTGGAGATACTTAATATCCCTTGATTTCCAAAGGATGTGGTAAAGATTGTATTGAGTAGAGCACATGATGAATTATTATGGTTGGATTCTATTTGTAAGATAACCCAACAAGCAATTGGGGCAGTTACTTGTTTACCCTCAACTAGTAGTAGACCTGATAAGATAGAATATTCCCAACAAAATGGTGACAAGCCTAACTAGAGCAACATTTGACAATAGATCACTTAGAGTAAATGATATTAAGGACATCAATGTGAGATATGTAAGTATGGATCTTGGATACAAATCCACATGCTAATAGACTCAGTTCTATTTCCAGTCTTTGTATTTACAGTGCAAATGAAATGATAAACAACAATGATAAGATAGATGTGTGTGAATGGTTAAAGATGAGCTTATTGACAAACTGAAAAAGATTAAGGCAGACAAGAAGGGTACTTTCCACTTTGGAAACCTTCTGGTATGTTTAATTCTATATTTCACCAAAGAGATCCCCGGTACAGGACCCAAAGACTTTGGTTATGATATATCGGTAGGAAAACAACTACAGGAAGCTTTTACCAGCACGAGAAATGATAGAGATAACAACATAACATATTACTTTAAATCTTTCCAATCTAAGATGAGAGCTAGGGAAAGGATTCCTCAAAGCATAGTTGAGAAATATGACAAGGAAATCTGCTTTGTCATCAAAAGAGATGAAATCAGGATGGAAGCAGTAAGACCTAGAACTATTTGGGTTACTGAAATGGGTTATAAGGTTGATCTACATGTTCTGGAAACATACGCAAAAGTACTGCTTGATGCCCCCAGAGAGCCATCTAAAGAATTTTTTGGAAATGCAGAAACCATAGAGAATAAAGTGTTTATGCAGAAAAACACTAAGAGAAGAGAAAAATTCATTAGGGATGCATCTAAGGAAGCACATAAAGTCAAAGAAAGTTTCATGAACCTTAGTGGCATATCGGCTAGTGAGCTTGAAGGACTTCAACTAGAGGCACACATTTTACTGATTGACACATCTTCTGACAATGATAGTAGTAAGGCAGTTGAGTTCAAAAGAGTGGAAAGGAAGAGAAAACCATCACTAGTACCCTCTCCTTCTCCTAAGAAAACAAGAACATTAAGATTATTGACAATCTTCCACCACCACCTTTGGATACTGCACCGGTACACTAAGATGATCCACCAGTTATTGAAATTGAAGGTATTACACATGATGATACTAATCTTGAACCAAAGATACATTTTACAATCAATCTAGATATTGAAGAGGTAAACATTGTTGTGGATAAAGATAATTCAGAGGTTAAAACAAACATTGTTGATAATGAAAAGATTTCAGAGGAACCAACACAAACGGTTGACTCTCAGAAAGATGAGATCCCAACCCAAACAAAGCAACTGGCAGAGACTAAAAAACCTACTGAAGATAAAGGTACTTGCATAGGGCCACTAGAGACAGAGATACCGACAGTTGAACTTTTAGAGAAATAAACTGAGGTAGAGGCACACATAGAGACAGAGAAACTGGCAATCACACAGAGATTAAAATAGTCTAAGAAACCTTTGTAGGTTGACATGCAAACCAAGACTAGTCCATCGGAGGAAAATGCAAGTAAAATAGAGACATCTGATGGAAGCAAAGAGATAATAAAGATAATTGGTCAGACATTTGGCACATCTATAGGTGAATTCAAACCTACCAATGTTACAGAGGTACTTTTGGATTCGACCAAGAAGATAACGGATTGCAATGCATCGGTCTACAAGGCAATTGACAACACTTTACCTATTCTTAAGTTAATTGCACCAAATAGTAACATAGATCATATTAAGGATTCTTAGGGTAAATTGGACACATTGTCCAATTTTATTGCTGATAATGTAATAACTATTGACAAGGTGAATGGGGGCACAATTAAGGAGAGAGTTGAAAAAGAGAGAAACAAATTCTTTGAAGACACTATAAAGAAGTGTACAAAACACTTGAATACACTATTACCTGTACTTAATTCTACAATTTTGGAGTATAAGGAGTTATATAGGAAAACATGCAAACCTCACCTTTTGATAGAGGACATAGATAAGGAGATCAGTAAAACACAAAAAAAAATTGATGGCATAGCTGATAATATAATTGGTTCATCCAGACATATATCAGTTTTTGAGCAGGAAATGACAATTTTTGAGGAGAAGATAGAGAAACTTGAGAAAGAGAAGGCAAGGATAAGATCAAATGCCCAGGAACTTAAAAATAAACTTGGTCCTAAGTTGGACAATCTTGTCTCTCAAAGAATTGAAATCTCTAAGGCATTAGTTCAAGGAGAGTGATCACCGGAAGAACACATGCCTTATCTCATTGGCACGATCCAACAAAATGAGACAACTTTGAATGATAGTAAAAGGTTTATGCAGAGTTTGAATTTAGTTTTGGCAGATATTTTTCAGATTGTAACCAACCGATTATAGACTTTGGGGTGAAATTTTTGCACTCACTTGATTAATTTTGACAAACCTTTGTCATTGATGTCAAAGGGGGAGTAGTGGAGAGAAAAATTCTTATACAGAGGAGATCACTTGCTTAGGGGGAGCACATCATTTTGGACTTCAGTTTTTGGAAACAATTTTTGGATTTTTCTCATGAGTGTTACCATCAATGCCAAAGGGGGATATTGTTGGCATTCTACACTCTTATGAGAATAGTTGATGTTGTCATTGATGGCAACCAATCAACTGGCAACCAATTGGCAATCATCGGTCAATCATCTGGCAACCAACCGATAGTTACCAGCACTGGTAATGGACTTCTACATACACCAACAGGCACTACACTGACATCGGCAATAATGCATACCGACACTCAGGCCGACATCGAATAAACTTTTATTTATTGTTTTGTAATGTAATTATCTTTTGTAAAATCCGACATGGTACATTGTAATAGACTCATATATGTATGAAATCATATAGGTTATTTTTGTAAGAAGATGGATGAGAAATATAAGACAATTTTGTATAAGGTGATATAGTTGACAGCGAAGGTTTTTGGTTATTGACTGAGCTTAAACCGGTACTAAACCCGACATAAAAGATGCTATTTTGAAGCAGTACATTGTATTGGATTTTGATAATCCATTTTGTAGTCAGTGTGACTCTTTATTGAGCAGTGTGCTCTAGGCTATTGGCCTCCCTGCATGTGCAAGCCCCTCATTGTAAGTAGTATTTATTCATTGGCCAATGAGTAAATATTGTGGGTCACAAATCCCACCGAGGTTTTTCCCATACTGGGTTTCCTCGATAAATATCTTGTGTTATGGTCTGTTTTCTATGTTGTCTCTGTTATTCTTATTTACTGCATTAATTGTTATTTACTAGTACACTGTTTTGGGATGCAAAGTTTTAAATAAGTATAAATATTTTGCAAACCGATTAGACACTGATTCACCCCCTCTCAATATCTTTGGGACTGTGATTGATTCTAACACATGCATATAAATCAAAAATCAATAATCAAATGAACCATTTAATTACATGTCTCAATATGTTAGGTCCCTTAACCTTGGTTCTCCAAAGTTTAATAGAACAAGACCAAGCGACCTAATATATTGAGACATGTAATTTTGGTTTGGTTGACATCGATTTAATTGTTGTGTCCTTTAAAAACACAAGTGGTTGGTTGAAATGTTAAGCCTGTCTTGTGTCCTTGTCTACGAACAAAGACAATTGAAAAATATGCAGAAAAGGAAAAAATAAAATCAGCGCTGATTATATGTCTAAGCTAACCCACGATGGATTCATAAGAAACGAAGATGATGCTGAGTAATTCAAACAACATTGACAATAAACGGTCTAGAAGTAATGAATAAGAGTGCATAAAACTGTAGATAATGGATTGTCTATAAATCAAAGGTGGAATAATGAAATGTATTAGTTGAAAAATGGAATTAAAAAAGGAAGTGGTATTATCGAACATCGACATTGACAGCCAAAAAATTGACCCCCAACTGAAACCAATGGAAAGAAAGCACTGATAAACTAAAGCAAGTATTCTATTTAGTAACAGGAAGCTTTAAAGGTAGTGTTAATATATGAAAATATGGCCCATGATAAGGTACACATTTCTCTGTTACAACTTCACGTTCCCATTAAAACATTGCTCCCATTTTGATAACTTGTTTTCTCATTCTACGATAACAAATCTTGTGTGTGGGACCTTCATATATGTATATATTTTTGACTTTCTAGGGTGGCAACTTCTTGAATACAAAAGTAGATTCCCCGTGCTTGTTTAAAAGGCAGTTTTTCTTCAAACATTCTTTGACTAAACATTAAATAAGATTAGTTTTGATCAGGTGAGGTTCTCATATTTTAATTATGCCAGCTCAACGCACTCAACAAAGATTGATTCCTTGTAGGTTCTTTATAGTTATATGTTAGTGAGGACGATTGAGGATATTGTCCCCACTCCCTATGATGTTAAAAAGACTCACTGGCTTCTTCCAGTTGCACCTAAAATTCCTAGGTGTTCCTCAAAGTAGATTAGTTAAAAAGTCATTTCAAAACAATCAAATATATTTTTTTATTGTTTTGTCATAAAAGTTATCCTCAATGATTTATAGATCTCATCCAAATTTCAAGAAATCACAATAAATTTATAAGCATCTATTTTAGTCTCATTTCCAATCACTTCCAAGTTTCAAGTGTAGGGTTGAAAGTTTCAATAGTTACAAGCCTACAATATTTAGAAATACAAGTGAGAACATTAGAAGAGTGAGACTAAGAGAAAGACAAAGAACAAGTGTATGTTGGCCCAGTTTGTCATTGCGTCAAAAGACCGATCTATCAATGTCACGAATCCTGAGGGGAGGGCTGACAATTTTGCCAACAATTTCCCCCTCAGCGCTACTCGAGGGGATTCGAACCCGTGACCCAACGCTCTGATACCAATTGTTGGCCTAGTTTGTTGTTGCATCAAAAGATCGATCTATCAACGTCCTATACAAACTGTAGAGATATGGATCGCATGAGAGGTGGTTAGTCCCTTGTCATGAATCCCGAGGGGAGCGCTGACTATTTTGCCAACAATGTGAAGTATTAATAAATAATAAATAAACCATTGAATCAACACAATCTTCAAGTCTCAAGATTACCTTTGACTCTTTATGATAGTTTTATGATAGTTTTATTTTTTTTCTTTGATAATTCTAGTTTACTAATTTAATAACGAATTTCCTTTTTAATTTTTTTTTCATGCAATCAACTCTTTTATTTCAAAATCACAAGCATAATTGTAGAGAGTAATAAATTTATGGAAGAAAACTTACCAATTAGATATTTTTTATCATAATTGATTTGGAAGTAGTCACTCATCAATCTAGATTTGCACCTCTCTAACTTACCGTCTACACCAAACATCTTCTAACCACCAGAAGACTTTCTTCACTAGAGAATAAATACAAGATCCCCAATATCACATTTTTTAGAATATACGATATCCTTTTAAATCGACTCAATCCAAAAATCATTCTTATCCAAACGATATTTTTAATAATTACTACATGGCAAAGAAATAAACAATAGAAATTTAGTGAGTTGTACCTACCGACTAGGTTTCATTGTCTCGTGGATCATCTCATGGGTGGTAACTATTATTATATATGATCAACTCACTTATAACTCTCCACCATACCCTATTCTACTATTATATATTGTAATCCATCATTTTATTCTTCAACATATGCATCTTCTTACTTGTGACGCTGATATGAAAATACCTTTATTTTAAAAATACTCTAATCTCTCTAAAATTAACACGTTTAGAATAAATTATTTTCAATATTAGAAGAATACAAATATTATAAACATTTGCATTCTCTTTGCGACTAATAAAAATGCATTTATTTGTTGGTATATCTAATTTAGATCATTTTTATTCTTTAGTAATTGAATGAAAGACTCAAAATTAAATACCCTTATATATAAAATCGAGGGTTTCTTACCTATCCAAATTTCATATGGATTAGTCTATACATGATGAAGTTAAGGTCAAAAGGTCTTCCAGAATTTCCTAATCTCATTTTAAAAACACAACATAGAATTCTCTTTCACAAGTCATTTTATATTAAATGTCTCTAAAATGAATAGACATTAAATCTCCTATTTTATATTACAAAAATATGCTTCAAGATCTTACAAAAATCAACATTCTTGCTTCACAAAATCAGCCATCTCCTCGTGAACTTTTTCATATTCCTCATCATTTGCTCTATGTCATCTTCTCTAGTAATTTTCTTTATATCAATGATCTTCCACCTCTTGGAAACATTTTGCACCTTGATAATTGATTCTTTGAAACCCTTGGTCTAGGACTCCCTCTTGACTAAAAGACTTTTGAAACAAAAATTATGCTTTCATTTTATAATTTCCATGTGGAAATTTTACCAATTGGTAGAGTTGTTGAACCACTCAGATACACTGGTTATGGATTTATACAAAAAAAAAACCTCTTAACCTCCTTTTCTATGTGCTAACATCATAGTTAATTTAGCACTTTAACACTTGTTGTGATACCGAAATCCTTCTTTTTGAAAGATTTTGTGTTGCTTAAGAAATTTTATTATATATCATTTTGTCAAGGATTTTAACCCCTTTCAAAACCCCAAAATTTATCCATTGTTACGAATTTCCCAGCCATCAAGAGCAACTATAGGGGATTCCTACTTTACTAGGAACCCCTAAAATCTTCCATTTTTAAAATTAACTTTCCTTTTGCAACCACTCCATTCCTTATCAATGCTTACTAAATAACTTTTTCAACTTTGATGAGGCTTTTAGGGTGAATGGGAATTGTCTTTGATTTTTTATTATTAGACACAATGCAACGCTAAGAGGGGGAGGGGGTGATTCAATGGTTCTCAAAATTTTTCCCTTTAGCTATCCTTTGTGAGCATATCGGTTTATGGATCAAACACAATGCAGACTTACCGGTTAGTGATGAGACTTACTTAAAAACACACACACAAGAGAACATCACATAACACCAGGATGTACGAGGAAAACCCAAGATGGGAAAAACCTCAGTGAGCAATGTTGTGGGCGTCTATTGCTCCAATCCAGCCTCACAATGAAAACATTGTTACGAAGTTTTGGGCACCAACCCAAGGAGCACCAACCCCTGACTTTAGGGCACCAGCCCAAGGAGAACCAACCCCTAACTTTAGGGCACCAACCCAAGGAGCACTAACCCCTGCACCAAGCTACAACTCAGTGTTCACAATGTAAACATCAAATACACAAGTAGTTATCTTGTTACAAGTGAATCTTGCACCCATTACATATATTTTTCTCTATCGGTGAGATATCCTCTTTGCTACACCAACTCACTCTTCTTGCTGCTCTTCACCTGTTGCTTCTCTGCTTGATCTCCTCCATAAGCTCTTTTCTCTTCACCGGTTCTACTCTCTACTGGTTCTCTGTTTACCTTCTCTAGAGCCTCATTCTCTTCTACTTGACTAGTATGAACACTACGGGTTCTTCACTCCAACCGGTTGAATGCTTCAACTAGATTCTCCCTCTCTCTCACTCTCTTCAGAGATGCTCATTGAGAACTTGGCTAATTTTCCCTCACTTGTAGAAATCTTCTACTTTGCAATAGCAAAATTATTCTTCTATATAGAAACAACAAACAATCTCTTTGGCCTTCATACTTATAGACTAGTTTTTCTTGCCAAAACCCTATTGAAAATCTAGGTGGTTAGGGTTTCCTCACAATCCTCAAGGTTGATCTAATCCAATCAGATCTTGCTTGATCTGATCTTCCTCACATTCACCTGCACAAATCTGCCATCAATGTGCTTTCTAGAACACACCTTCCATCTTTAACAACCTACAAATAATCTGTCCGCATACATCTCGGTCAATCACCATTAATGCCTCTTATGTTTCCTTCTCGACCTCTTCTATCAACCTAATCTTCTTGCTTTGATTCAAGTGCCAACAACTCCCTAATTCTTCTCTGATTGTTCATTCTTTCTCAAGCCATACACTTCTGACCTGATCCACAAATCATGGGATCCACTATCAATGCACACTAGTCGAGCTACCTAACTCCACATAGCACTTCACCATCCTCTAAGAGTTTGCCACCTTTATCCCATGTGGCATTCATGTCGATCAACTGCCAGCTTGGCACTCCAAGTTGGTCTAGGTAGGATCACTGAGCAATCAGCATATCGGTTACTTACTTCTACTAGCTCTCAAACACTTCCATTCTCAACCATTCTACTGGTTATGTTATCATCTCTGCCCTCATCTTGAACTACTGATGGAACTCTCAAACCGGTCTCCAGATAGGTAAATCCAAAGTATGGTCATTCCCACAACTGGGAAGTCTTGTACATCTGCACCTCACTTTAATAATCGATGGACTTACATAGCGGTTACCACTCTTGATGACACCATGTCATCAACCTTCACAAGACTCCATGTTCATTCAGATCTTTTTACTTCAGACTACATTTGCTTGGTCTTGCCTTTCTTCCTGATCAATCTTGTTCATTTCTCTACCGATTTTTCAAGGTGACAAACACTTCACACTTCTCTCTCCAAACTAAAGTGAACTCAATGCATAATAGGAGATAAGCTCCACTTACTTGGTGGAGTAACACCATCTTCTTTCTGCCATATGCTCATGTGACTTCCCTGTTTATACAACATCTCTTCAAACAGGCACATGTGATCTCTAGTGAGCACATTCATTGTCAGTCATTGCTTCTCATGATGATTGCATCTTCATCCATTGGGAGTCCCATTTTTCTACAATCTCACAACATACCGGTTCATTCCTCTATTCCAGTGTTGATTTTATTCAGGTAACATTCTGCCTCTTCATCACAAATAACCACTCAAACACCTTGCCCATTTGTCAACACAACACTTGCCAGTTGACATACTTTCCTTACCTTACCGGTGTTCTGCAACACCAGGTGATATCCAAGATATCACATCCTGTACTCATCCATATCAGTGTTGCACATACATCTCTACTACCGGTGGTCATCTTATACCGGTTGACATCAATGACAACACAATGCAAACATTTATGTTATTGAAACCCCATCACTACCCCAAACCTTCATCAAAATTTTCCAATCAATTAGGAACTTCCTAAACCCCTAAGTGTTGGGGTCTTGAAAATTTTGTCTGCATCAAAATTATTTTTCCACCAATGACCTTGCACAAAAATTAAGTATGGATTTGATGGTTTTCCAATGAAACCATCCCATGTAGGAATGACAATATTATGTATTTTGTGAGTTCATTTTATCCTATGTGACTATCTTATAGAACAAAGGGAGTATATTATTAAATTAAATTAAGTTGGGTGGTATGGAACCACTATCTAGGACTAAGGATATTGGTAGAAGCTCCAAATTTTGATCAAAGTTGTAAAGGTTCCCCTTTAAATGTATTTCCTTATTTCATATTTTTAAACTTATAATTTTAATGATATTTGAGTCCTATTTGAAAACTATAATGTCATTTGAACATCCTTAAGTGGATGGTTGTTATTGACATATTGTAAGTTTTTCTCATGTCTTAATGTTCGAGTCAATTACACACAGTAATACATTTGGTGTATAATTCCGACGGGGTTTCTGATGGAGAAGGTATATTGTGACCAATTTTGATTTTTTTTAAAGAAATACATGAATTCGTTGAAATTCCGTCGATAATTTCACATTTGGTTTCAACAGAGAAGACATTAGCAATGAAATTTGTTTTTTTTTTTCAAAAAAGTTCTCATGTTCATCGCAATTGTAACGACAACAAGCATTATACTTAAAAAAAAAAAAAGAGGGCAAGTCATTTGTGACATTTGCAATCTTGCGTAGGCTTCTGCGTTGATCTCAACCCTTGGCAAGATCAAATGGCACACTCATCATTCGAGGTAGAATCTTCACCTTCATTCATTGAATCTTCAGATTTGCATAATTTCTAGAATTGCTTGGGTAAAACCTTCACCATTCAAGGTAGTTGAATCTTCACCTTCATTCATTGATTTTCATATATGTGGAATCGCTTGCATCCCACCCATTGCTTGAGCTATCCACTGCATTTCACAACTACCCATGCTTTGTTGTTCCTAGGTCATCGGAAGTCTTTTAATGTTGCCCCCATGCCTTGATTGTCGATGTTCAGTCTTCCCCTTTTGCCACCAAGAATTCTATATGCCCCAGAGAGAAATCAACATATGTTTCTCTTTTCTCTCTCTCCCACCCTGCCCCTACCATGGCACTAGGATGTATACATAGAGAAGAATGAGCTTACCAATTCTAGGGAGGTATCTAGTAGAGGAAGCAAATATGCCTAAGTCTGAGAGCATACTATAAAGCATCTAATTTAAAGAGACTTGATTATTACAATCATGATAAAACACAACATGCATCTTTCCAAAAGAATTAGTTTCATGAAGATGTATCTAGGCCTAGAAGACAAAAAAAGTAGCTATAAGCTACAACAGTCATAAGCACAGGGATATATACCTATGAATAAGAATTAAAAAGAGTAAATGATAGTCTAAGTCAGTTTTTATAGTGAAATAAAGTGCATGTTATCATAATAGTCTTATCAATGAAAATGATTGTTATTCATCATTAACTTCAAATAAAACAATCACATCATCACCATGCTAGATCACATTTAAAATAGTTTCAGATGGGAGTCACAGTTATTTTAACTTTCACAAAGTACACATTCATGAAGTATTAATTAGAATTGCCAAGATAGAGGTTCTCATGAGAGGAATACAAGAAATTCATTGTATGTGTAAATAGTCTTTAGGATTACAACACACAAATTTTTAGTTATAGTCAAAGATCGCAATGATAATGAAGACCTACACAGTCCTAGAGGAAGTAAAGGGACAACCTAGGCTTGTATTTTGGGTTCAATATCAACATCAATGAGTACCATAGCAATAGTGATAGAAAAAACAATGTATATACTACTTGTTTATAGACTAGTTACTATTTTATGGCTATCTATTTTTTATAGGCTTTGTCCTAACTTTTTCTCTTTGGTTGGGTTGTCATTGAGATTTACATTTCAAATCTTTGCCCATGATCTCACTATTATTGATTTGGCTAGGATTATTATCACTTGTACTTTGCCATGCGTATTTGGTTCTTATTGTGTATCATCTTGTCATGACATCTTCAGGAGGCTTTGTGTTTTCTCTTAACACTATCCTAGAAGATCTTTACTATATTTTCAATGAAACCTGGCTTTGTTTACTTCTTCTTCACTATTTTGTTGGTGTAGCTATTCCTTTCTATGTCTTATTTTAATGTGTTCTTCAAAGTGATGTGTTTCTCACAATTCTTTTCCTTAGACCTATACATAAGGCTTGTCATTGTCATCTACATACTGTAGTTATACTATGCTCTCAAACTTAGGCATATCTGTGTTTCCTTGCACATTTACAAATGTGTGTGAGAGTCATCTTGAACCACTTCTAGGGAGGTATCTAATAGAGGAAGCTTCATAACATTATAGTTTGTGTTAATATATTCCAAACATATATTTAAATAAAAAATTGAAAAATATACCTCAATTTTGAAATGCTTTAATGTTTCTAGAATATGTTAGTGTCTACTTTCATCATGAAAACACATAATATAGTTGATCATAACTGATGTAAAAAAGTTGTATCTTTGAATGCCTTGTTCCTTGATTATAGATCTATGCTCAATTGGTTTGAACTCCTTGATTGAAAAATTAGTAGATGTGGGTTGGAGTTTATAGGGGTTTGAAATGAGAAATAGAATTGTATCTATATGCAGCTTGCACCTTTTCAAATTGAACATTTGGAAAACTGCAAATTTGGAGAGAAAATTTTTACTATTTGTGAATCCAACATTCATCTTTCAAATTTTAGATCCAATTTCCATGAATAAGGGTTCCCAAGACCCTAGTCCTAGAAAATTGAGCCATGAGGAACATCATGAATAAGGGAATGAACCAAATTTATGGAAACATTCTAAAACCTAAGTACAATTAGGCATAAATAAGGCACAACCACTAAAGTGAGTCCAAACCTAGTGTATATTTATAAAGAGATACAACTTATGATGCAATATTTAGCCCCCTCTTAGCTAGAGTATGAAATTATGCTCATGTAATCTTGGGAAAATATAGAGAAACCAAATATTCTAAAACCAAGATATTGAAGAGTCAAGATGACTACAAGTTTGGAAAGGTGGTAGCTCCCAAGACTTATGATATTGTCAATCTACAATATTAAGATAAAAGGGAAGTACAGAGTGAGTAATATGAGTAAACTTGGTAACACACATGGAGCATGCAAAACACAAAGTTATGACATTTATAAATAGTAAGATTCATATATTCTCAGTAGGAACCATATCAAAAAGACAAGGCATAGATCTAGGACTAGTAAGATCCTTATATAGTTACTAGGAGTCATGTCAAAGACACATAAAAGCATGATACCCAAGTTAGTAAGATCATTTAATACTTAGTCATAGATCACATTCTAACAACAAATGGAAGATCATATCATGGTAACCTAACTAGTCCATGAGTAGTAGCTCAAAATGTTATCAAAGTTAGGTTAGGTTAGGAGCCCCAAGAACCTATAAGGTGTCTTATAATGGGTGTTGAAAATAATCTACACTTAAACCAACAATGAAATGGTAAGAAAGGGGATAGTAGCTCAATAGTACAGAAATTTATTAACAAATAGAATGCCTTAAGTTGGATTCCTAGCTATTTTATGAGTATTAGCTTAACATTTTCATGCATAATTAACATCTACTCCCACCTCTACCATAGATCCAACTTCCATCATTTCTCCTTCCACAACCTCTAGTCACCTTCATGTACCAAAGCCACTAGTGTCACACTTGTAGTTCTTACATCCTTCACTTATCATCCACCATATGGCCTGTTTATCAAATTTATTTCTTCTATATGTAAAAGCCATATGCACAAGATGAAATGACAATTGGTAGATGTAAAATCCATATTCCACAACCTTTCCTAAAATCCTTTTTGCTAGTGCCAAAATGTGAGGTTTGTAAAAGGATGCGACATCCATCAAAGGATAATAGAGATGAGATTTCTAACAAGATGGAAGATGAAACAATGTAGGAAAGCATAGATTAAAAATAAATATAAGATTGCAGTTTATAGAGTTAACTTAATTTTGTCTTTTTGTGGCATTGAATTTCATAATGTTTAAAAGAAGATATCATAGTTTTTCCAAAAAATGTCAAAACCCTACCTAGTGTTTACTGAGAGGACTAAATAATGTATAGTTTGGTCTCCCATGAATATAAATTCACCCAAATGTGTGCGAAGAACTTTGTTCATGTTATGTATCATATTAAGTTGTGTGCAGAGCTCCAAATTAGATTTGGTACGTGTTTGGGCATGAGGACAATCTGATATCTCTATGTATCAGACAGTAAAAGGCAATACGAGTGAAGAATTTTGTGGGAAGACCAAGCGATTGGTATTTTGAAGTGGTTGATGATAGAGAGAGGGGTGAGGCGACCCTATGCAACCTTCAGAAGGGTTTGTGGATCAAAACTAAATGAAATAGATTAAATTTCTATGATTGTCCTAAGGGTATTGATTGTCACAGTCATAGCTTTACTAGTGAGATTGTTTTTGTTTTGACAGAGTTGTGTTTGTAAACCCAAGTGTGGACATGTAATGGATTCATGAGATGTCTTAAGACTACATCAATACTTAACAAAAACATAGTGTGTAGGCACCTAAAATATGAAAGGACTACATATTGGAAGACACGTGTGATAATGCCATGAAAGGTCTAATATTCCTATGTATCAGACTCAAAAAACTAGTGAAAGACAAAAGAAAATGCATTGAGAAGGCAAAAGGTTGAATTGCCTAATGTTTATTGTTGAAGTGATGTGTGGGGACCCTTCCAAGTCAAATACCTTGTTGTAGTTTCAAAGGGTGGAAAAATAATAAGCATTTTATTTATCGTCCTTATAGACCAACCATCATAACAATGATTACCAATGATGTGTGCATTGAAAAAAAAGTTCTAGAGGAAGGCTCTTTGTATTGTAATACCAAGTGAATGTTCATAGACCTTGTGTAGGGCCCTCCAAGCCTAGAGTAAGGAGTTCGAAGCCTAGATATATTGATTTGGCCTTGTGGCCATCAATGAGTGTTGACCCAATAGGAGAAGTCTTGAGACTGGCAATTTTGGAAGTGTGGCATTGTTGAGAGCCAACACTAATGTGTGAACCACATCTTTACGTATTATGATTAGTTGTCATAATACTTGACCCTATCCATATAGTGTGTTTTGTTGAAGAAACATGATGTGAGAAGTTTGATGTAGACGCAAGGGTAGAACTCAAAATTTTATATTAGGACAGAAAACAAATTGATTAGGCAAGTCAGATAAGGTCTCTCCAATGTTTAGGATACACAAAGGAAACATTAGTCATGTAAGTATGCATGAGCATGGCAATGGATAGCTGCTTTCCTTTTAGACTGATTTGGACATTATTGCGAGGATCCTATAAGGAATTACTATCCCCATACTCTCGATGACTTCACAACATTGATAATGAATTCACATTAGACACTCATGGATTACCCCAATTAGACATTAGTCAACTTAAGCTATGATACAAGGATTGCATACCACAAAGCCATTAGATATGTTTTGAGATCAAAAAGAAGAGTTAAATGGTTTTTCTTCAATTTTCATAATTTCTATGTTCAAGTAATTTAATTTGGTATATTATACTGAAATGTGATTTCATAACTAACATTTCAACTTCTATATAACTAGTTCTATAGCCTGATTTTCTTGCCTGTGAAGAAAGACCATGTTAGACAATATTAGTGAACAACAAAATAAGGAGACAATTGCTAGATTGTGGTCTAACTTGAAAAGAAAAGGTGATTGAAAATGTTATTGTCCCTGCAAAATTTGTAAGGGGTTAAAGACTAGAAGACTTGTAATAAAAACAACTAAGAAACATTGTAGGCTGCATGGTCACATTGAAGGTGGACATGATTATCATTCATTGGTAAGTTTTTCATTATATCGTTTTAACAATTTATATACATAATAAATAACTTGATGATGAGATCATGATCATGGTTTATTTATGTTTATCATTTTATATAGGTCGAGCACCCCAGAGCACATGATATAGATCAACACAACCCAGACAATATGGTTTTCGAAGTGGACAAACATGGAGGTGTGAATATCAAAGTTGAAGATAATGATCCCATGGAAGATGATGATCATGAGCCACAAAACACAATTGAAGATGATGGTACAAATACATTGATCCATGACACATTTAGTACTCATGCAACTGATCATGATGATGAAGATGACCTTGATGTTGTTCATGATGTCCCTATACTTGAAAAGGAATCTAAGGCCCTTTACAAAGGCTCGCAAACAACTCTTCTCTCCGTTGTATTGTTGTTGGTGAACTTGAAGGTTCTAAATGGTTTATCCAACATAACAATATCATGTATGTTAAGGTATGTCATATATGTGATAATAAATGGTGAATAATGTTGCACCATTAATATTCTTTATATTAACAAATTATATTTTTTTGTTGTAGATTGATAGGTGAGTTATTGTTACCACCATCAAATATTCTACCTTGCTCATATCGACAATTATTTACCATTATGAAATATATTGGAATGGAGTATCAAGCAATAGATGCTTGTCCCAATGATCATATTATATATCACAAACAACATGAATTTCAAACTGAATGCCCTAAATGTCATCTCAGTAGATATCGAAAAGACCAAATAACAAAAAGGGTTCCTGGCAATGTTCTTCTCTATATTCCCATTATTTTACATATGCAACGATTATTCAAGTGTACTAGGTTGGCAAGTTATGGATTAGCATGCACGTAATAGAAGTTAAGATGACATTATTCGAATGCCTGCGTATGGTTCACAATTTGTGGACATGGAGGAAAAGTGGCCACACTTTAAAGAAGAACCTCATAATCTCAGGCTTTTATTGGCAGTGGACGGTGTCAATCCATTTGGAGAGATGAGATTTGTTTACTCAGTGTGGCCTATTTTTGTTATCAACATTAACATTCCTCCATGGATGTCAATAAAGAGGGAGCACATAATGTTGGCAATTATTGTTCCAGGTATTTTATCATTTAAATATAGTAGTATACATTTAACTATAAATATTGCAGTAAAATGGTCATAATAATTATGTAATGTTTGTGTTCATTCGATTAGGTAAGTACCAAGTTAAAGATATGAATGTATATATCGAGTCTCTTATCAACAAGTTCTTGGAGTTATGGAATGGTGTCACTATGTATGACATCTCTAAACCAATAGGACAAAGACAATTTCAATTCCATGTGATGCTTCTATGGACAATACATGATGCCTCGGGGATAACAAATTTTTGTGGTATGTTATAGTGTTTAAGTTGTGCATGAACATTATAATTCAAAAAATTAACATATTTAATCCAATTATACATTATCTTGTAGGTCTTCAAACAAAGGGAAAAATTGCATGTCCAGTTTGTGGTCCAAAGATGAAATCTCATCATTCAAAAAGTTTAGGAAAGAAGGTGTTTGATGAGTATAGGCACTTTCCCCACAAAAATCATAAGTATCGAAATAGTGAAAAACATCTTTTCAATGGGAAAGAAGAGAATACATCAAAGCCACGAAGAATGACACCTCACATGTGGAAGTTGGAATATGATAGAATTAATTGTCAAGGTAATGCCATTCCATCTAATGGCTTATGTCATAAAACATCTTTTCTATTTTGTTTTATTTATTGACGATGTGATTGATGATCGTGAAGGTCATGAAGGCATAAATGACCACCTTCCTAAGGGACTAAAAAGATATCCTTGACAATTTAGTAGGTTGCCCTACTACGAGCAGTTACAAATTGTGCATTTATTTGATACTATGCATATTGGAAAGAATATAACAGAGACATTATGGGAAATATTGGATGGAAGGCGTGACAAAGAAAAAAATGTCAAAATATGTGGTGATGTTTAGGATTCTAATCATGATATGATAAATGTCATTCAATCAAATAGCCGTGGAGACTAGATTAATATAAGTGAGCTTCCTTGGTTATTAATAGACCAGCAAAGCAATGCTATTAAAAAAGTCATACGAAAAATTTGATTTCCCATAGGATTTGCTGCGAACACAAACAATCTCATATCAAAGAAAACTGAATTTGGGCTAGGGATGAAAACACATGATTGGCATGCCTTCATTAAGGTAATTCATGTTCTTGTGTTTTTACTATGTATTTAAGTATTGCGCATGTACTTTTCATTGTATTATGTTAGAAAAAAATGAAAAGATAATTTTATAACTGTTGCAGTACATTCTACCTTTATCTCTTCCAGACAACTTTGACAATAATGTCAAGCAAGTCATATATGATCTTAGAAAATACATGAGGTAAGTAGTGATCTTTGTTCAGTTCATTGTATAGATATTATATTTGCGATTTCTTTTACTTATTATATAATATATTTTTCAATGTCTTGAATATCTTGTAGGTGGTTGTCATGTAAAGAAATCCATAAAGAAGATATAAAATATTGGAAGAGAAAAATTCTTCATATAATGTGTGAAATGCAAAAGTGTCTACCTCCAGCTTTTTTTGAATGCACAAGAATACTACCTCATACACCAAGTTGAGGAGATTGAATTTTGTGGACCTATACACACTAGGTCAATGTGGATGGTTGAGAGTCACTTGAAATTTTTGAAGGCTTTGGTTTGACAAATAGCACATCCTGAGGGTTCTATGGTGGAGGGATATATGGTATACCAGACTATGGTGTATATTTCTGAATATCTTCCTAAGTTTGCAACAAAGATCCACGAGGATCACATTTGGGATCCCAACCCCATTGACAAGTTTGAAGGGGAATACTTGACAAGGAAAGGTAGATTGAGGAAAGTGAGAGGTAATTATAAGATGTTATTATAGTTAATTTAATTCTTAATCTTCAAAATAAATCAATTGTAAGATGTCTATTTATTTTTTGTACAGTTGGTCGAGAGTGGGATGCACTACATTTTATATTGCAAACAATCTTGATTGGATGATGGTATGGATTGAATGTTGTCAACATTCTAGTCACACACTAACATGGGAAGGTGTGGCTTCATTGGTTAAAGAAGCTCATCCTAATGGAGATTCCAATGTTACACAAAGGGAAATTGATTTAGCATATGGTTTAAGAGATAAACAGGTACGCATAAATTTATTAATCACCCATATGTTTATCAATTCACAATGCAATAAATTTTACATGTTTGACATATTGTAGGTCAAACACCACAGTGCTATGTGCTACAATGGTCATAAATTTTGCATAAAAAAGTTGGATGATACGAAGAAAACTTGTGATTCTGGCATCACTGCAGTCTTTGAGGTGACAAATATTTCATCGAGAAATGGCATGCTCCTCAATAGTCTCAAAATCAATACTATGGCATTTTGGATGATATACTTGAGTGTGACTTTAATTCCTTCAAATTAGTTTTGTTCATCGTCAAATGGTACATGCTATGATTGAATAAAAATGATCCTGATAGAACTGTTATTGAACATAATAATGGTTTTACAATGGTTAATACAAGGTCATTTGAACCAGTTGGGGATGAGCCCTATGTTCTTCCAAGCCAATGTGAGCAGGTATTTTACTCAGAGGTTCCACATAAACCGGGTTGGTCATTTGTTGTTAGACATGATCCAAGAGGAAGGTCGATAAAGTATAATGTGATGGAAGAAGAAGATACCGAAGATAATGTGATGGTGATGGTGATGGTGATGGTGATGAGGATGATGAAGATGATGGTGGTGGTGGTGGTGGTGGTGGTGGTGGTGGTGATGATGATGATGATGATGATGATGATGATGATGATGATGATGATGATGAGGATACTGGTGATGATGATGATGATCATCATCATCATCATCATCATCATGATCATGATCATGATCATGATCATGATGTTCATGATGATGAATGAAATGTATGAGTTATGCGATTAGGATATTATCTATTTAATATTGATTTCTTGAAAGAATTTTTTTTACATAATGAATTCATTATGTTTTGAATTCTAATGCCATTACATAATTAATTCATGATGCACCTTTTAATATGGAGATGGAGATAGGGAGAGTGACTATTTATGTGACATTTTTAAAACTTTGTGTTTATTTATGAAATTTGGATTGTTTATTAGCTATGTGATGGATGTTGATTTAAAATACATATGTGATGGATTACATGTTTATGATGATAGATGTGATATTTTTTGAACTTTGTGTTTATTTATAGAATGTGGATTGTTTATTACCTATGTGATGGATGGTGATTTATGATACATATGTGATGGATTACATGTTTATGATGACACATATGTGATGCTAATTATGATACTCAATTAAATATATGATGATACATCATGTGATTCTTAGAATGCTTATGATATGTATGTATTTATTGTTTATCAATTTACAAATATACTAATGCTTATGATACTCAATTGATGTTGTTGATTTCATGTATAGTCCCTGTGTGATGTTGTCACCCTTGGTAGGAATAGGTCATTGACTACATACATCGTCAACCATTTAGTTGAGGATCCTACATAGTCTACATAAAGTAAAGGTAAGGAATTAAAAAAATTACAATGATTTTGATGACAAAATCTTTTTATCATTTAATACTCTTTTTATCTACAAAGTTCATGTTGTTCATGTTGTGTACTATGTGATTTTTAGCTAACATAAGATAATTGAATTACATGTGCAGGAACATGAACCCCTTTGACAAGGATCCTGCATAGTCTCATGGATGGATAGGTATAACTAGTCAATACACCCTATAGAAATAGTTTATTTTTTAAAAATTACTTGGAAAACAAACTTCCTCAGTTTTTCAAACCTCAACATTAGCATCAAATCTAATATAGTTATCAACCCTTAAGGCCCCAATTGGACTTATTCAAATTTTAATCCCAAAATCAACTTTAGGGCCGACTTCTTCATCAACATTACCCTCATTTGTAAAATTTCTCTCTCATTACCAATTAAATCTCTCATTTGATGGAGTGCAGGTACCCCCAAGTAGGTATTTGTCATATGTGTCTTCCTCGAGTGAGGGAAACGCAGGAATAGAAAATGAAAGTGACACATGTAGAAGGTCTATAATACGGAGATCAACAAGAGGTCAAAATATTAGAATAAAATTAAATAAATGCATGAAACTTTTCCTTCTCAGGGGGGCCATGTTCTTATGATGATGAGACAAAAGGCAACATTGAGGTGCCATTGAGGTACAAACATCTACAGAAACAGTGGGTGCCCAAGGGACTTCCTCCAATAAACATTGATTTTTGTGTTAACAATAAGATATATCACATAGCACCTTCATCATTACATGGTTTCTGCCTATCTTTTATGGATGACATAAAGGTCTGTTACAAAAAAGTTGTTGAATTAATGGAGTTTGTTGGACCTTGTTACAATTACAATAATTCGATGCAGATTGTTTGATATAAAAAAAGTATGCGTAGGTATGAACTGTCAACAAATTATATACAATAGAAATAATGATCAAAGTAAACGAGGGGCTATATACATTGATGGTCGACCAAAAGCAATAGGGAATATTGCAGGTTTTATAAATAGTACGCGATCTGGGTCAACTAATAAACAACCCAATCGCATATTAGAGGCGCGTGAGCGAAATCATGTATTTGTATGTGCAATAAAATCAATAAGTGCAGGCAGAGATCTTCTAATTGATTATAGTTTGAATTGTATAGATACAAACAAATTTAATATCATGGGGGTGGTATGTACTATATACAATTTAAATTAACCAACCTCCAATTAATGAATCCAATATACCATTTTATTATGAAGTTTTTTTGCTAAGTCTATTGGTTTAATTTCGTTAACATTTTTTATATTTTTTCTTGGTCACAAGGCAATATGGATCCATCACATAGCACAAATAGGGATGTATGTCACGACACTTCTACTGAGTAGGTAAAGCTCATTGCAATTGTACAAATTAGATAGAAGAAAATTGTTACATTATTATGTTCTTTTTTTGAGTGATTTAGACTAATTTTATAATTGTTAATGATATTCTTGACATAGACGGATGCTCGAGGAAAGGGAAAGGGAGTTACAGTACCTGATCACCTCTCTAGGGATATGGACTCAATAGGATTAAGTGATGATGACCTTGAAAATTCCACACACCCTATGGAATTCATAATAAATCCTCTTAGAAAATTAGTAAAGATATTGTTGCTTTGGGAGTCGTGCATCCTATGATTGCTGAGATACGAGAGAGGGTGCAAGTATTTATTCAGATGGGAGAAAACTTGTGAGTAAGCAGTAATGAAAGCTTTAAATATAACAAAAGTTCAATAATGGTTTATATTTTATTCTCGATTGTGTCATTAACTAAAATATGTACGTGTTGTTTTTACAAAAATTTATGCACCCTCATGAAAGAGGTGGCCATGATCAAGGTGTTGTAGGTACTTCAGGTGATGACATTTTTCTTAGATTATTGCTTGCTTGGCTTATCACTTTGAGT
Source organism: Cryptomeria japonica (assembly GCF_030272615.1). NCBI lineage: Eukaryota > Viridiplantae > Streptophyta > Pinopsida > Cupressales > Cupressaceae > Cryptomeria > Cryptomeria japonica. The sequence goes on along the minus strand of NC_081408.1, from coordinate 65,818,790 downwards.
ACCCAAAACACATCATACTTGATACTGTCAATGTCCATAATAAAGGTTCATCCTTGTTTACAATTCTTGTACTTTTCATATAATTAATGTTTGATATATTTAATGTATTATTCTTCAGGTGTTGTCAATGTTCTTGTGCAAATGTCACCGCTGCCTCATTAGAGGTTAGTCCCACTTGTATTGCTGACTGCAATGTCGGCAACACATAGCATGCAGACATCCTCTACTACAGGTCATATTGGCTCACCCACTGTTGGTAGATCCCTCTTTTTCTCTATCTTTCGTTATGTGTTTATTTCCCTTCAAGCATTCTTTCTTGGGGGTATTTCATAGTGGATTCATTTTCTGCAGGAGGAGATGCACATGAGGATGTGCTAGAGGTGACTACTATTGATAACATACCATCATTTTTTGGATCTTCTCATATTGATCGTACTGGAACGTTGTAGGCCACATTAGTGGTGAGCAACGAATAAATGATTCCCTTAAAGATATAGAAGGTTCCATGTACTTTAAAATAATTATTATATATAGTCTAATTGTAATTTACTTTATGATCCCTCATTTTGGACTAATGATCCCATGAATTTTTTGCAGGAAATGATATTTTCTATAAACATCTTAGTGACATTGCATTGCAGATATTTGGGCCCACCATACGTAAAAGGTGGTACATTATATGTGAACTAACGCTAATCCACTATTTTGATTTCATATCATTTCTAGAATAATTTTCTTTTAATCCATTTCTTGAACTATAATAAATGTAGCTTCAGTTCATTTCTAAATCTAATAGGTTTGTTTTTGCTTTAAAAGGTGGAATAACCAAGAAAAAGGGTTAAAAGATTAATTCAAAAACCAAATGGTTGAGTGGTTTGGGAATGACACCTTTGACAGAACCAATCTCCTTGAAAAAGTTGGAACATATCTAAAGTATGTGAGGGACCAATACATGACCCATTTAGAGAAGAACCTAAACTATGAGCGTGCCCTCATGATTCCAGAGAGGGAGTGGAAAGACCTTATTTTGGATGCCAAGGAGAGAATTGAAAGGAAAAAAGGAAATACACCACCAGATGCTAAAAGAAGGTATGGGATACTTTTAAGAATGTAGTTATGGACTAATTAATTACTCTTTATATTCTTATAATCTAACATATTTCAAAATTTCTATAGACTAAGTGACATGTCAAAGGCAACGAAGGCAAGGCAATAAAATCATGGGAAACACAAACTTAGCTCTAGTGGTTATATGAAACTTGTTGCACATATTGTAAGTATCTCATGTAAATGAAATATTCCATCAAAATATTAATAAATTGCAAATGAATTTTTTTTTATCAAACAATGCAAGCAAAATTATGATACCAAGCAAAAATGTAGGGCTTTGAATTCAATAGAGCATTCACAAAAGATGACAAGATAATTGCCTACTAGCAAGGCTATACAGCCATGGCTGATCGGCTATGAGAATTGAGTGGGCATACATAATATTCGAGTGCATCTATCAGATAGGTAAATATGCTAAATGGAAATTGATTCAAATTGAATAATTTACCAATAATCTAATTGATGTTGGGTTCCAACATAAAGTGACTATATTTTTTTTAAATAAGGAAGATATGATAACAATGTGCATGACATTGGAATGTAGCCTGCTAATCCTGAAACACCACCTGCACATGAAGGTTCGGATGTGCATCCTAGTAGTCGAGGTATTCATTTTCTATTCAAATTTATTTATGTAGTTATTAATACAATTAAATATCTTAATTTGTAATTAGAGTAGTGATTAATGTAACCTTTTTTGTTAATATTTTAGAGCATGTAGTCAGTGGTGACCAAGTGGAGCATGATCTGGGCACACAACATCAAGAACGTGATGTTCCCTAATTAGGTAAAGAGGACCACTATTATTCCTTTAAACAAATATAATTGCAATTGGTGTTCAACATTAATGTAACCTTTAGTATTTCAACTCCAGATGATCTAGAGGGTGTTCAGCATGTTGAGGTTGACTCTAGAAAAAATAATGTGGCCCCATCAGGTAAATTTTGTTTTGAAGTTAACCCATTTCTTTGTTATTGTAGAGGACTCCCCTTTGTTTTAGTGTCCTCATCCTCAATATAGGACTAGGAATACATCAAGATCATGAGCAGTGGGCGGAACAACTACAGAGGGGGTAAATGATGAAGAAATAGGTGTTCCACTTAGTCTTTTCATAGCGTCAAAGAAAAAACAAAAAAAGAAATGATTGTAATCTGCCTTATTTGATAATGACTGATTTTTATGTGTTAATGAATGTAATTATGTGCTAATTAATGGTTATGAATGATATGTGTTAATTAATATTGATGACTGTTGCATGTTAATTAATGTTAATCAATATTATGTGTTAATAAATGTTATGTGATATTAATGAATTAATGTTATATTTTATTAATGGTAGAAAGAATAAATGAATGAATGAATGAATGTTATAAGATGTTAACGGGGAATTTAGAGTGATGTTAGGGGGGGAGAGGGGCCAAATGAGCTTCCACCTTCACATGGTTGGCTCTATTAAGTAGAGAATATTAAACTATTCTCGAAACCAAGCAAAGCTCAACAAGATAATACACTTTCCAATATTTCATTATGTTGCACAGTGAATATTATTGAATAATGTGGATTGAATCTTAATTGCAAGGTCCAATAGAGCCAACACAAACAACAAAACCACAAGTTGCTAGGTATAATGAACTCCCATATTTTCTTGTATGTACACTAATAGTATGAGTTGCTTCTAGTGTTGATATCCATGGCAGGACTACAAAAGTTATGAATATGCCTCATCCTTGTAATTTTTTTTATTACTTGTCATTTTCTTTATCATTTTGTTACTTCATGAATGAGATGTTTTCACATGTGTATTCTATGAATACCTCTCTATTGTATGCTTCATGATCGATGTGTTTTCAGCATGTCCACTTCATCAGAACCTTTCTCATATATGCTTGTACCTTATGTGTATTTATGTATTACTTCATGGTTTACATATATGATTCATGCCTTTCATGTATTCATATGTATGGTTTGTGCTTTACATAGCTCCTTCATGCCTTATGAGCATTACTTCATGCCTTGCATTCTTCTCAAATATTGCAAAATCATTCAACAAGAAAAAGAGTAGTAGATGCTACATACAAAAATAAATTAGATCTCCCTCTTTATTTCTTCACTTTCTTCCCTATTTTCTTCCTCCCTTCTTTATCACTTCCTTTTTTCTTTATTTTTCCTTGATATAACTAACCTTTTCTCCTTAATGTTCTTCTTGAATCCAAAGACTCCTTTACACTCCCCAGTTTACATGCATGGCAAGTACCTCCATAACTTCACTTAATATGGAGTAATTATTCTCCTTACATATATCTTTCATATATCCTTCATATATCAGTCATATATCCTTACATATATTACCATCCATAAATATATCAACCTCATTCTAAGACTTTGAATATGCCTCTTCTACCTCATTATGTGACAACAAAATGTGAGGATTTAGGAGAAGCTTCAAATCATAATAGCCCTTAGCATTGGTTTAGAAAGAGTCTCATATTATGCCTCCTAGATTGGATGGCTCTGATCCTAATCACACTACTCAACTTTTTCCTCCTCACTGGATTGTATGCACTCGTGATGACAGAATTGTGAAGATTATATTTCAACAATTTTTCATTTTTTTTCTCCCTTCTGATTCAACTCTTTATATGTCCTAAAATTGTATGAGCCTAATAGCTTCTACTCTTGTTGATAGTTTGGTGGCTCTGAACAATGGCTCCTTTGAAGAAGTGTGATCCTTGTAATTTTGGCCTTCCATGATGTGAAAATGAGGTTATGTTATGAATAATGGTCCAGATGATTTAGTTATTTTTTTATTATGTTGAGTATGAGTAAATTTGGGCTTCCTTCGCTATAGTCACTATTTTGTACTAACTATTGTCATTTAGTGTTATTTGAGCATGGACTTCAAGTAATCATGAGGGTGAAAACAATCTTCAAGTGTTAGGGGGTACGCGGCCTTGACAAAGGGATGAAAGTATCAGGAAAGTACAAGTGATACATGTATAGATCAATGTATCATTCACCTATTAATTCCTAGCAACATTCTCAAATAAACAAGCAAAGAGGTATGTTGAGTGCATATATACATTTGATGTTGTCATGATATATGTAAGATATCAAACATGTAACTTAGATTGATTTGCAATTTCATTCATAAATATTAGATCTTCCTTGTGGATTTTTTAATGCATAATGCCTTGTTGATTTCAATATCTTTATTACAAGTACTCTTTTCAGCATGAAACTCCACTCATTGAGGTCTCTTACTAAATGCAACTTAGTTATCCTTTCAATGATGATACGTTTTGCATGAATTTTATGGGGAAATCTTATTAATAGCTATGGTTGGGTTGTTAATTGTTTTGTGAAAATATATACAAGTAGATTGGGACATTAGAGTTATAAACACCGTAAATTGTGTTTAAGATCATTGTCCTAATTGTAACAGTCAACCACCATTGGCCCAAGGCCACACCAAAATCATTTTGACACCAAGGTTTGTGCATACTAGTGTAAGAGATACTCTTAGGACATTTCATTACCATTACATATACACACCTAGTGGGGTTTCGAAACACAACTTGTTTGAGTAGGCAGTATCATTGGTAAACTTGTGATTGTCACAATTGGTACCCTTAGGACAATCATAAATATTTGGTCGAACGACACCTTTTTATGGCTTCTAAATGCTTGTGTGGGGTGTGCAAGGGTCCCACACATCTCTTCCAACATTCCATCCAAGGCACTTCACTCTCACTTATCTTATATTCCACTTTCTCTATGTTGCTATCCCAGAGGTCCAATACATGTTGTTAACATTGCTTTGATAACTCCAAATTCATATCTAAGCTCATCCTAAGGTAACATGTTCATAGTCAATCAATAAGCTTTTCTATGTGATTTCAAGTAAGATATTGATCTATATAGTTAGTTTTGTGATTGATTTGAGGGATACATCCATTGTCAAACCTTAAGAGAATTTTATTCCATATCCTAGATTTATTTTGTTTTAATTCTCGGTGAGTAATTTTCAATAGTAATAAAGTGGTATATATCCTTATATTTCAATGACAAAAGATCAATTATTTGAATAAATACATATAAACATAAAACACATTTTTCAAATTGCTTTGATATATTATTTATAACAAATTGCTATGGTTGCAAATTGCTTTGATATGGTTGAAAATTGCTTTGATATATTATGTATAACAAATTGCTATGGTTGCAAATTGCTTTGATATGGTTGAAAATTGCTTTGATATATTATGTATAACAGATTGCTATAACTGGATTTTTGTGCTATACTCTTGGATCCAATACTTATGATTTTGGATTTTAGATATCATGCCTCACTAGATTACTTTGGACTATAGGTATAGATTCATTCTGGTTTCTGCTAAAATAATTCAAAAAATTTTACATAGTTTATGGGTAACTTCACTTAAGAAACTCATGTCTCATCTCAATTATGTTCAATTACATTGTCAATTTGAAGATTTGGTCAAGTTTGAGGTAGGAACTCAAATTCCTCTGTTTTTTAATTGAATTGATTTTAGTTTGTTGCAAATGAATTGTTGAGTGAATTAAAGTATTCTTCTAGTTTAAATCTCTCCATTTGGATGATTATATGATTTCTGTGAACCAAAATTTGAAATTACGAGTATATATGAGGTTATGCTGTTCAATTCTATTTGGGATGTTGAAATGCCAAATCGAGGGAGTATTGTATTGTTGAGTTGATTAGAATCAAAAGGCTATTCTTGCATTTTAATTTTACGCATTTTGAAATTTCAAGGTTTTTGAGGTCCATCAGTTAAGGTTGTTTGTCTTGGTCTCATAGACTATTTAGTCTCACGGACGTCATTAAAATCCTTCATTCATTCATTCATCAATGGTAATTGGCCTCATGACTAGTTTTTAGTCCAAACTTGGGAATTATTGAAAAGTGGTATTTGATGATTTTGAGATGATATTCTATTATGGAATCATGATAACATATATGTGAATTTTGATAAGGGATCAATTGGGATCCGTTCTCTTAGTGTTGTGCCCAATTGAGTATGTCTTGCTTATTTATGAAAATGGCATTTTGCATTTGAGATAATTTGATGTATTTGAGATGTCTTGCATTTAGATATGGCATGAGCTTAGTCCTAGACTAAGTCTAGGGAGTGGCTCCCACTCGTATCCCTTGTCTAAAAGTGGTACACTTGGCATTCGTGTTTGGAGATTGATGTAATTGAACATAATTGATATGATTTATGTTGACTTAACTAAAGTATATTATGTGCCCATAACCCATAGGTCCCAAGATCAATTTCATAACTAGAAAATAAGATATCTAAATGAGTTGAAAATTTTTAGGAGTAAACATGTGGGCATGTTGAACTATATAGTGGGAGAGATGACATTTAAAATTTTATTTTTGTATACCAAAATTTAAATTCAAATACCCTAGTTACTTAAACAAAAGAAAGGTTGGAACTATTTTATATCAAGTGTTTTGTGGGTGGTAATAATGCATTTCTGTTTTCTTTTAAGATGCTAGTGACATAATTTTTAGTACTATCTTTACCTAATTTTTAGTACTATCTTTACCTATTGTACTTTTCTATTGGACTTGATCAACCCAATAACCTTGTACATGTGATTTATTTTATTAAAGAGGATATTCATGTAGTCTCCAATGCATGATTATCATCTTTGAATATATGTTGAATATATAATAATGAGTGACTACTTAGTATGAGATATATACATGTAATTCAATAAGTATATGTCATGTATTGACATAGGATGACACTTTATATGAGATTATCAATTTGGGATATACTTATAAGAAATATGTGTATATATAGTAGATAAATTTATTTCATGTATATATATAGTAGATAAGTTTTGGTAGCTTCCAAGAATAACTAACTTAGATAAGGTAGATAAACTCATTTCATCTCCCTAATTGTCTTTAAAGGCTCTTTTATTTGGGTTAGCTAATTCCCTATCAACACCATTTTTAATAGGTTTACCAGTACTCAGTGGTTCATACAGTCCTCTTAGGAGTTGGACCATTCAACCATGGTGTGCCTGATCATATTAGCTTGATACCTATGCCCCCTATTGGTAGCTGATGGGGATAGAATATCATTCGCTATACATATCAATGAGGTGTACTTTACATATAGATAATAATATTTTTATTTATTTTTAAATAAATAGTTGTCAGAATTACGACGAACACTAAACTTTGCATCGATGATGGAATCATCGGACCAACAACATTCTCGTCAGTGCAAAGTTTTAGGATTTCATCGAAATTCAGACCCCAACTAAACAAACATCCGACAAGGATGTTGTATGTCTCGTGGCACTTCCTTGTCGGATGATCGTTGATGCATATTAGTGGACCAACGACAAAACCATCGGACCAACAACATTCTCATCAGTGCAAAGTTTTAGACTTCCATCAAAATTTTGACGCAATCTAAACAAACATCCCGCGAGGATGCTGTATATCCGATGACTTTTTTGACCAAAAGAGCGATCATGCCCACTATCGGTAGAGTCCATGGTGTTGTTGCAATACCGACATTCAAAGGCATCATCAGAAAGTCCAACAATGAGTTTTCGATGGTTACTTTTGTCGGCAGTCCGATGAAAAGTAGTCGCAATTCCAACAAATGATCGTCGAAAATTAACCCTGAATGTACTAGTGACATGATATTTGTATGCTATCTAATTTTAATATAATTTTGGTTAAAATGAACATAGGGAACATTTGATATGGTTTTTAAATGAATATTATAAGGGTTAGAAAACATGCTTTGATATTTGAACCACTAGGAATATTTTTGGTGTTTGGTGTGTGTAGGAATTTATTTGAGTGTTAGGAAAATAGCATCTCAACCTTTCAATTACGCATTGCTGCTATTTTTAGTAATTTTACATTTTACTATGGATTGGCACAAAATTCTCCTTAAAGTGATTGGTTGATAATAATGTTGGTAAATGTTTGTTGAAAGATCATGTTTGAAATTGAATATATTAATTTTTTTATTTTTAGAAGCATTTAAGTCCATTTTGAAATCCTTATAGGCATTTTTTAGGCCAAAAGTAGTCCTAACCAATGTAGCTAGTTATAAATTAATAGTGAACTTAATGAGATTTATAAAAATTTGAATAGTCCATCAATCAGATTCCTACGTCAAAAGTTATAGCTTCCAAAACTTGGGTCCCCAAAAATGTGAGAAGTAAAACCATGTTGCAAACATAAATCAGCTATAAGAGGGAGTTTTTAGACAATTCAAATAAGTGGAAGACAACTAAGAGGGGACGGTGAATCAATTGTCACAGATTACTAGAACCTTAAGCAATTAAAGATTTAATACTGAAACCCAAAACAATAATACCGGAATAGCAGTCAAATGAATCAAGCATAAACAATAATTAGAGAATAAATACCATCCATATGAGACCAATATTTGTATGTGGAAAACCCGGTAAAGGGAAAAACCATTGTGGGAAGCCTACCCATAGTCAAATAATACTTCTGCAAAGTATGTGAATTAAAATTGAGGGGCCTGCACTTGTAGGAAGGCCAACAACCTATTGCAGACTTCTTATCACAAAATGAGTCTCATTGACTACATAGAAATCCATACTACAATCAAGAGAAGTGATTGAACTGCAAAGATAGCATCTTCTATGCCTGAGTATAGTTCTGGCTAAGCTATATACTAGAGGACTTAATCCTCTTACATAAACTCAATTATATCTCCAATGATCAACCAAATCCTCTTCCTAAATTATATTACATTATTCATACATTACATATCCATTTCCCATAGCCACATATACCTATCATGATCGACAATGAGAGCTTACATCTATATATACAAACCCTCGACCATAAACAATCAGGTTGGCCACCAGACAATAAACCAGTTAGATAATTACAAAACATGTCAGCCTTAGACCAAACAAACAATATTCAACACATAAGACATTTTGGAAACGTATCGACAAGTCCAATCCACATGCTTCATTAAACTAGTCTATAACCTAGACCAACTAAGACCCAATATAGGTTCACACACTAGAAAAACGATCTCCATCTGCCAAGTCTTGAACATGCTCACCAATAGCATCCTAAAATTCCAAAAGAAGTTGCACCAACACCACTTATGTATATCTTCGAGGATCTTCATCAAAAGCTCTGTTGGTGAAACCCTCAACAAAACCACAAGCCAAGCTTCCAAGAAAATAGGACAGCATCCGATCACAAGACTAGAACCAACTGACTAAATATGAACATGAGTATTATGAATAAGCCAATTTCATAGCCAAACCACATCGAAGCCTATCAGATCATGCTGAATCTAAACCAACCAGAAACTGTGTGCAGGAAAAGCAGGTCGATAGAACTCAATATGTGAAAAATGGAGCTCTATGGAGCCTTGCTCACACACCCACAGGACTTCTTGGTGCAAGCTATGGAGTAATGAAGTATTACTCAGCTTCCCAAGGTGGGTCCCATGGTTCTCTATCTTACACGGTCCCTCAAACCAATGTTTTTGCTCTTAGATCACTGAGCAAAATGGTTTGGGGATGGCAAATGCAAGAACGAGGGATGCTTTTTGTTGATTTAATATGAGATGCATCCTAATCTATGCATGATTCTAGAAATGCAATAAACTAACTATAAGATGACAAGGTTAGTAAACAAACTATCCTAGCATGATATATTAGTCTATGATTGAGCTAAATGATAAAGAAAGTATTATAAACAGGCATATTTAGGCTAATTCCTAGTTAAAAGAGAGGCTAACATGATAAGCATAAAATGGTATGAAAGCTTGAATGTATTTGAGCATAAGTATGATACTGTATATGGTGAAAATGGATAACAATAATAACAATATTGAAAGGCTAAATGAATTCAACCACAAAACCCTAGCCTGACAACAATAAAGATCCACCATAACATATGAAGATTACCTAAGACAATGCAAATCAAATGAAATCACAAAGATTATACCATCACATGTCCAATAGGGTTTGGATCTCCATTCTTCCTATCTCCATTGATCTTGCTTGATGTATTTGCTCTCAGATTTTATGTGCACAAGAGCTCAACCAAGAACGGAATGTGGTTGCAAGTAGGATCGTAGTGTAGTCAATTGATCAAGTAGTTAGGTAATTAGGATGATTGATTAGGGTTAATAATGAAGGAAGCATCCTCTTATATAGAAGACACTATATGAAATGGAGGGATAAGATTGAGAGGTGTAAAACGAGGTCGGCTATGATTAGAGGGTAGGTAAAAGAAATAATAAAATAATGAAAGGGGTAGGTAGTGTATGAATTAAGAGATGAATGACATGTGTCATGGGTAGAAAAGGTTAATGAATTAATTTAATAAATAAAGATTTATTTAATTAACAGGAGTGAGATCAATTAAATAAATAAGATATTTATTTAATTTAGAAAAAGAAAAATTTAAATAAATAAAGGTATTTATTTAAATGAGAAATAAGGCTAGAAGAGGATAAATTAATTAATTAAATAAATAAAGATTTATTTAATTAATAGAAGAATTAGGCTTAGATAATTAAATAAATAAAAATATTTATTTAATAAGACATGACAATTTTAGGTGTCTACAGATACTACAAACTTGGATTGATCTCTAAAAATGGAGGAATGAGAGCTCTATTTATAGCAAAAACAGGGCAATGGATGGTCAGGATTGAAAGAGTTGATCAAGGGTTGAGTTTGAAAGTTGGGGATCCATGTTTGCAATTTGCACCAATGAAATGGTGACAAGTGTCAACATAGGGTTGGGTTGAGAGAAGGGGTTGGAGGCATTAAATGCCTGAGAAGACCTTATGGTTATCTAGAGATAAGGGTTAAGCTTAAGTTAGGCTTACCCATTGGATTAAGAGTTAATCCAAGGATAAACCCTTGTGCAAATGATTAAGAGATAATCATGTTCAAAGCATTAAAGGCTTGATGAGACCCTTGGGTTGGATGAAGGTTAAGTTAGGCAAAAAGTCTCTAACCATGTAAGAGGGTTGAATTAACCATTAATGGTTTGGGAGACTTTAAGGATATTAAGTGGTTGAAGACTTGAAGCCTTTAATGGTTATCAAAGACTTAAAGGTTTTGAGAAGTGACTTCCCTTTGCTTAGGGATGTGACAAAGTTTAGAAGATGGGCTAGGCTAATTAGAAGCGATTAGAAGAGTCTAGAAGGGATTAGAAATAGGATTAGGAAGCAAGTGGGGGATGTAGGAAAATGCAAGTGGATGGAGGGATAATAGGATTTAATTGAAATAAAGTTAATTTAATTCAATTTGGTTGCAATTTAGGGAAATTAAATAAATTAGATTTATTCAATTTAGGATAACTATTTAATTAAATTTGAATTTAATTAAAAGTGGATAGGGGGGATTTAATTGAATAAAATGATTTATTCAATAAATGGTAAAAAGAAGTCTAGTGAATTTAATTTAAATAAATTGAATAATTTAATTAATTAAATAGAAGAATGCGGGTAATTTAATTAAATTGGATTTAATTAAATAAAGAAATGAACATAAAATATTCATTTAGGAATACGGTCATTTTTATTCGTCTACATTTTGCCCCTCTTTGAAGTGACATGTGTGCACATGTTATTTCAAAGAAAATGATGCGTTATCATGATTTATGATCAAATGCAATTTTTGTGTCGCTCTTATGATCTGCAAGTCATGCCCCAGATTTGATTTGATGCGTGATGCCCCCTCGGGAGATGAATCAAGTTTTTTGAAAATTTTGATTTGATTTGGCGATTTGTGTTTGGTGTGAATGAGTTTATCTATGGGAAATGTGTATTAAATTGATTCATCTCCCGACAATGTACATTATGGAGGGTATAGAGAAGACCGCGACCACATTACATGTTCGGTTTGCTAACCCTAATTTCATTTTCCTCTTATAAAAGGGGAAAAGTGTTTTGATTTGATTCATTTGTGCATTGTTGACTTTGGAGAAAGAGAATTGGGTCTGAAAGAAAAATGCCTATCCCATATTCCAAGTACCATTTTGAGCACGTTCGGAGGTATCAGAGGCCTGTCGCGTATGGACCACCAGTAAGTCATCACATTTGACCCCTTTTGGATTTTTGATTTGATCGTTTTTGGTCATTTTTTGATTTTTGAAATTTGGTTTTAGCGTTTTAGCGTGTCAAAGTCTTAAAGTAGCACATACAAAAATTTAAGTAGCGCATCAAGTTGGTTTTTAGGGCTGCGTCTGAAATAAAATAGGGTAGCGCATAAAAATTCTAGGTTAGCACAAGGAGTGAAAATAGCACATGCCGAACGTAGGGTAGTGCTTTAGGTTAGCAAGGTAGCGCATAGGGTAGACTTAGTGCATAGGGGCCGCAGGGGTTCGCATGGGTAAGGGGTTTTAGCACGTAGGGTAAACCTAGCGCATAGGGTCAAACAGGTAGCACCGACGAGGCATAGGTTAGCGCATCGGTAGGGTTTAGTGTATAGGGTAGGTTAGGTGGCACATGGGGGAAAAAGATTAGCGTGTAGAGTCAGGCTAGTGCATAGGGTGAATAGATTAGTGCGTAGAGTCAGTCTAGTGCATAGGGTGAATAGATTAGCACATAGGAACAACAGCCTAGTGCGTGGGTGGATTTTAGCATAGTGAGAATTTGTTTTAGTGCATCCGAAAAAAAATTTACGAGATGAGCTGATTTGTGAAATTGTTGTGTCGTGTTGTCATGATTTTTATGGATTTGTCCAATATGAGTGTTGATATAACTTGTTTTGATTTGTGATATGTCAAGTTATGTATAGATATCAATGTGTTGTGTGGATCAAAATATGAATTGTGTTTGCACTCTATTTCAAGTTCAATGTGTGAAGCCTGATTTGTGTTACAAGCTGATATGGGTTGGAAACTTGAGTTGTTTTACAAGCTGATATGGGTGGGAAACTTGAGTTGTTTTACAAGTTTATGTGATTTGGAGACTTGAGTTGTGTTACAAGTTTTGATATGGTTTTTGAGAACTTGAGTTGTGTTACAAGTTGATATGAAATGATAGGATTTTGAACTTGATGTAGATGAGCAAATTGTTTCATGTTGTTGATGTGAGCTTGATTTTGATATCTTTATTTTGATGTGGAAACTAATATTGGATTTTTTTTGCTTGTTGATAGGAGCGCTTGGGTGTGGTTCAGTTGCGGGAGCGATTTTTGAGGCCGTGGACATTGATACCGCAGTTGACCCAAGCTGACATGGACATTATTGAGAGAGGCGGTTTGACGTCCCTATTAGATATGCCTCGGTTCACTGTGAACCGGGGGCTACTGACAGCACTTGCAGAGAGGTGGCATAGAGACATGAACACCTTTCATTTTGCCACAGGTGAGATGACAGTCACACTAGAGGATTGTTACAGGATCCTACGCATTCCCGTAGTAAGTGCACTACTACCATATGAGCAGTCAAAGGAGGGTGGTACAGAGGCACTTCACCGCATTTTTCATGATGAGACAGTCTACGGATATAAGATCCCGTGGCAGGAGTTCTTAGACCTGGATTATGCACCCCTTCCATCAGTACTGGCAGGGTTTATTGGTGGATTCCTTTGTCCTGATCGCAAGTCAAAGGGATTCTCTATGGGATGGGGGCTAGTATTAGAGGAGATGGTGACACAGGGCCATAGGTTTTCATGGGGATCGGCTATGTAGCCCATCTGTACAGGGGCTTGCATGAGGTGGTATACCTCAATTACAACAGTTTGTTAGCTGGCGTGACATTGTTACAAGTATGGTGCTGGGAGCACATTTCAGCTGCGAGGCCATTAGCAGACAGAGATAGGCCCATTGGAGGTGCATATGCATATGGATATAGGGGTCTAGTTGTCCAGCGAAAGCTGGGAAAACTAGAGCATTGGCAGAGAGTTTTGGATGACATAGATATGGTCACATGATGACCGTATATAGGATGCGAGGTGTGGGTGGAGGACGGGCTGGAGATGCCCTACGTGTTCATGAATAGATACTTGATTGGGAGGACCCCATTTTTCATTGAGAGGTTTGTGGTGACCTGAGTTTTGAGACAGTTTGGTCGACAGTAGGGTATACCATAGGGAGCTTGCTTATATGCACGGTGGAGGCAGGATGTAGCCGATTGGGGCCTGACCATTGATAGTGCAGTGGCGATGGAGGAGTTTGTCAGGTTGGCAAGGCAGATATGGGATTATGCCCCAGAGATTTTGGATGCAGGAATGACCGATGAGTTTGCGAGATTGTTTGCAGCGTGGGTGGTGGCCAGGAAATCTGATCCCAAGGAGATGCGGCTAGCATTTGATGATGATGATGAGGAGGGAGAGGGAGATGATGAGGATGATGGAGATGATGGAGGAGGAGGATGAGGGAGAGGAGTCAAAGGGAGATGGGGAGATAGAGGGAGGAGAGGGGATAGAGGTGTGGAGAGAGTGGTTAGATAGGGGGCGGTAGACAGGGAGAGAGGTGGATTAGCTATTGGAGCCGATGGAGAGGGGAGGGTGGGGGAGGTGGTAGCTATAGTGGGGGGTACTGATGGCATGATGTGACCAGTGTAGAGGAGGAGGACGAATGTGCTCCCACCTCTAGCACCAAGGATAGGCAGAGTGGGAGGGGTTGCCCCTGCACAGGTACCGCTACGGGTTTGGGTCCCTACTCACATTGAGGATGCTTAGATTTGAACCCTGTAGGTGACTGTATAGCAGCTACGAGCATAGGTTTTGACATATCAGTGGCAGATTGCGCAGTTGACCACTGAGCGAGATAGAGAGATAGAGTGGAGAGGGCGAGCAGAGGAGCTTGCAGCCAATGTGCAAAGAGTAGCGGTGGGTGGTCTGATGAGAGACACCCTAAGAAAGCTATCATTGAGAGCTCAAGAGGTGAAGTATTACCGGCGGCATTATGAGGCTACGGTACCTAGGGATCGTTGAGTACAGAGCTTCACACAAGCGAGATCCAATTGATCTCGAGATACTAGGTCGCAATCTGAGAGTTGAGGTGTGATAGGGCCATCGAGACAGGACCCTCCTAGAGATCCAGGGGCAGGCACATCTGGAGCCAGACCATCTCCGTCAGGGGATAGTCATACTTGAGAGAGGTGGTCTATGTTGTATTGTTGATCATTGTATTCTTTGTACTGGACACAGTGATGATAGATTTTGTACATTTTGATTATTTTTGAGATATATATATATATATATATATATATACGGCACCATTTTCTTTGATCATGTATTGTGTTATATGGATGGATGTGCTTATGTGCTCTTTTTGTGTATGATGATGCAATGCTAAAATATATGATATAATGTATGATGCAGGATGTATGTTTGTGAGATGTATCTTGTATGATTTGATATGCTATGAAATGTATCTTGTGAGATGTATGATAATGATATGCAACTAATTGTAAAATGATATGCAATTAATTGTAAAATGATATACAACTATTTTAAAATGATATGCAACTATGTTTTTGGTAGCATCCTCCTCTTGTATTTGCCATCAAATATAGCCATATGTTGTTTGCTTTCTTTGTAGGTATCATCATTGAGCATTGATTTGTTTAGGATGTGTTGAAAATTTATACAAGCATAATGGTATAATTGAACCATAATGACCTGAGAAAAATTTACATGATGTTTTGCTTTTGCAAGATAGCACAAGCGTCAAGGTATAATTGAACCAGGATGACCAGAGTGCGGATTGCATATAAACAGACAAGAGTAAATTATTTGTATGCGTGAAGTGGAATCAGGCCTTCAGTGATATTCGATGTATCATGTCTCGAGGCAAGTATTCACATAGTACAAGTGATTGCCTCCCAGACAAAAGACTTAAGAAAATTTTAGAAGTTCCCCATGATCTCTAGCTTTGAAGCATTTAGTGAGAAAAGGTAGAGAATCTAATAATTGAAAAAAGTTCAAAAGTGCAAAAATAGTCAACATTTTTATGCGATAATGCAACATTTAGTACTTCAGAAAATCTTCCATCCTTGGTATTTCTGTGAATGGTTTTGTTTTGTTTTGTGATGAAGCGTAGTTTTGGTTACTAGATGCCATGCTTCTGTGTTTTGATATCTTGAATGTTCGCAAGCTGTAATGATTTTAATGCTCCTAGCTAAGTGTGCCTCTTAATGTGAATAGGTACAGTGATTTCCAAGCCATGGTGGAATGTGGTAAGAGGATATATATGGATAACCCAAGATAGTCACTACGCTAAGTATGTCCTAAATGGATATGTGCTAAATGTTGGGCAATGGCCAATAGTGTTTTTAAGGATACGGATAAAATGGTATATAGATAGATAGAGGAGTCATTCTTTCACAAGAGCGCCTGTTAACTAGGTTTTCACCATTTGTTTTTATTGTACTTTGTGTTTTTACTTTTTTTGAATGTTTTTTTTTTTATTATTATTATTTTTGGCTTTTTCCATGCACTAGGCTACTTAAGTGTAGTACTTTTTTAGATGGATGTTGTTAGTTGGTTCGTCGAGCACATCTCCTTCTAAAGTTGTTAGCTGATAGGCACCTGATCCATAGACTAATATGATAACATAGGGGCCCAACCAGTTAGGTTCAAACTTCCCTTTCTTTTCTCGATCTTGCTAATTTATTGGATTTTCTTTGAGGACTAGGTCACCAACTTTGAAGTTGTGAGGGATGACCTTGTGATTGTAGATCCTGCACATGCGTTGTTGATATGCTTTGAGATGAGTGTAAGCATGTTGACATCTTTCACCTAATAGTTCGAGTTCTTGCAGTCGGTTAACTCGATAGTCTTCATCTGGGATTAAACCTTTCAAAGAGACTTTGAGAGATGGGATTTCTAATTCTAGGGGTAAAATGGCTTCCGATCCATATACCAATGAGTACGGTGTTGCTCCTATAGGTGTGCGGATGCTAGTTCTGTATGCCCAAAGTGCTGGATTGAGTTGGACATGCCAATCTTTGTCGGCATCATTTATTATTTTTTTGAGGATTTTGAGTATTGTCTTGTTAGATGCTTCCGCTTGACCATTTCCCTGTGGGTAGTATGGTGTAGAGAACCTATGTTGGATTTTGAATTTTTCACATAGTTCTTGTACATCTTGGTTTTTGAAAGGCCATCCATTATCTATGATGATTGAACTTGGAATACCATATCTGCAGATCAGATAATTGAGGATAAAAGAGGCAATTTGTTTCCCAGTCACCGTGGTCATGGGAACTGCTTCTATCCATTTGGTAAAATATTTTGTTGCTGTTATAATGAACTTGTGTCCATTTGAAGATGAAGGATGAATTTTGTCAACTAAGTCTAGTCCCCATTGACAAAAGGGCCAGGATGTTGTAAATGGTTGCAGTTCTTGTGCTGGTGGATGTATCAGATTGCCATGGATCTGGCATTTAGGACATTTCTTGGCAAAGTGATATGAGTCTTTCTCCATTGTAGGCCAGTAGTATCCCATCCATAGAAGCTTTTTAGCAAGAGTAGTACCACTTGAATATATTCCACAAATACCTTCGTGAAGCTCGTGTAAAGCAGAATCAGAATCATTACGATCAAGGCAACGAAGAAGAGTACCATTTAGACCTCGACGATACAAAGTATCAATGGTAAGGGTGTAACGGGAAACTTGCCAGATAAAGTTATGTTTTTGGTTACGAGATTGGTCAATTGGTAAGATATTGTGCTTGAGGTAGTCCTATATTGGTCTATATAGTGGAGAATCTGAACTAGTCAAGGCATAGATAACTTGGGATTCAGAGTGGTCATAGGCTGGGGAGAACAGTTGCTCTACCAGGAACTCGTAATGACTCTGTTGCTCTAGAATTTGTAGTAATGAAGTGATAGTAGCCATTGCATTGGTTGCTTTGTTGTTTAACCTTGGTATTTTCTCAAAGGTGATGTGCACCAAATACTGTTTGAAGTCATCCACCATTCACTTGTAGGGTAGTAGCTTGTCATCCTTTGTCTAATAGTTGTTGTTGATTTGATTGACAACTAGTTGTGAGTCTCTATAGACTTTTAACTCTGTGATTTTCCATTCGATAGCCATCTTGTTGCCTATAACCAATGCCTCATATTCAACCACATTATTTGTGCATGGGAACATAAGCCTATATGATTTTGGTATAGTGTGTCCTTCAGGAGTGATGAATAGAATGCCAGCACCTAAACCATGTTGTGTGTAGGATCTGTCAAAGTATAGGGTCCATTGTTTGGTAGAAAGAGAAAGAACGTCCCTATCTAGAAATTCAATCTCCATGGTTTGTTTTCCTAGTAGTGGTGCTTCAGCTAGCTGATCTACAATTACTTGTCCTTTGATGGATCATCTTTTTGTGTATTGGATGTCAAATTCACTGAGAATCATGACCCATTTAGCCAATGAGCCTGTAAGAGCTGCCTTGCTGAGTAGATATTTGAGAGGATCAATTTTTACAACTAGCTTAATGGTGTGTGCTAGCATATAATGTCGGAACTTCTGAGATGTGAAGACCACTATTAGGCAAGCCTTTTCAATGAATGTATAGTTGAGTTCATAGCCATTCAATGTCCTACTGATATAATATATGGCCCATTCCTTTCCTTGTTGATCATCTTGTGCCAATAGTGCCCCCAGCGACATATCTGTTGTTGAGATATATAGGATCAGTGGCTTTCCTGCGACTGGTGGTACTAGAACTGGTGGATTCATCAGGTATTGTTTGATTTGGTAAAAAGATTCTGGACACTTGGTCTCCCATTTGAATGGTACATTTTTGTGTAGTAAATGGTTAAATGGTAGACTTTTATCTGCTAATTGAGCGATGAATCGCTTGATTGATTGAAGTCGTCCTTGTAGAGATCTAAGCTGACTGATATTCTTTGGTGGTGGCATTTCCATAATGGATTGTACCTTTGCTGGATCTACTTCGATACCTTTAGCTGAGACGATGTAGCCTAGTAACTTGCCCGATGTAACCCCGAAGACACACTTCTTAGGGTTGAGCCTGACTTGGAATTTCTCCAATCGATCAAAGATCTTTGTTAGGATGCTGAGATGTTCTACTCTGGTGAAGGATTTAGCTAGTAAATCATCCACATAGTCTTCCATGAAGGTATGCATCATGTCAAAGAATATTGTTGTCATTACTCTTTGATAAGTGGCCCCTGCATTCTTTAAGCCAAACGACATAACATTCCAACAGTACGTTCCCCAAGGATAGGTGAATGTAGTTTTATCTTGATCTTTTGGAGCTATTTTGATTTGATTATAGCCTGAGAAACCATCCATTAGTGAGAGCATTGCATGGCTTGCTATAAGATCTACAATTACGTCGATACTGGGCAAAGGAAAGTCGTCTTTTGGACAAGCTTTATTGACGTCTCTGAAGTCAGTGCATATTCTGATACTACCATCTAGTTTTGATACTGGAACGACATTGGAAATCCATTTTGCATAGTCAATGGGTCGGATGAATCCGATGTCTAATAATTTATTTAGTTCAGTTTTGACCATGAGTGCCACCTGTGGATTCATCTTTCATAGCTTTTGCTTGACTGGTTTAACTCCTAAAGAGATGGACAAGTGATGCATGATTAAGTGTGGATCCACTCCAGGCATATCGACATATGACCAAGCAAAGTTAATTTGTTGTTCTTTAAAGAAAATGATGAATGATGATCTTGCTTCCTCTATCAAAGATTCTGCAAGGTGTATGTTTTTGACTGCCTCTGTGGTACCAATGTTGATTGATTGAGTGGGCTCAATCAATATGGGTGATCGTTCATGAAAGTGCTCAGAAGACTGTCAAGTCTCCCATCATTAGGTACCTTAGAAAAGGTTTTCACCCTTAGATGCATCCTTTATTTTTACTTTTTTGTGATCTAGAGCTGCCATTGACTGGTTTTCAGCATCAGATCTTTTACTTGGTTTATTTTTGCGACTGAGAGACTTGGCACTCCCTGGTTTGTAGACATTGTTACTTTGTTCACTGGTAGAGCCTGTTTCCAGATTTATGATACATAGGTAATGGATAATAGATTCATCATCTGGGAAAATTGGTATATCATAGATTTCAGGTTCATCCCAGTCGATGGGGTCAGGAAAAACAAGCGGTAAGGAATCGCTAGGTGGATCAAGTTCTGCTACTGTAAGTGTTAGGATAGAGTTTTCATTGTAATTGTTCTTGGTTTTAAAGAAGTCTAGGATTTCATCGAGGTCTTTGATGGTATTATCTTCCATATAGACTTGTTCATAATGTTTCTGTTCGCTTTCCTTAGCGTCATAGATATTTTGTGGTCCAAATTCAAGAGGTCTATCTTCTGTGTTATGTTCTTCTTGAGAAAGGAATATGGAATCAGTATCATTAGGAATATCTGTAGTAGCATTGGAGTAGCTACCCCATTAATATTCATTGGAATCAGTCTCTGAGGCACCATCCCAGATTCTATCAGTGCTGTAAACTAGTATGTTGTATGGTGAAAACAAATCTTTGATGATGGATACCATTTTGATAGTTTTTGTTGATTCTATGTCAGATCTAGCTTCTATTTTCTGTATTTGTTCATAGACTGTACTTCCTTGAGAAGGAATAACGGTATCTAGAGATGATATGATTTGTTCTTGATATATTGGTGTTAGAATATGAGCTACTGCTGCAGATATGGCCTTCTTGTGGCTTAGAAGCTTTCCCTGATGTAACTTCTGATCTTGATGTTCCCGTGCCTTGCAGATTATCTCTGCTGATTCAAAAAGTGCTTCCTGCCAGGATTCTTATTTGTACTTCTTCTTTACTTTCCATTGAGGTTTTGTAGTTTTGTTGGGCGGTCATTTCAATAGGAAAGTGAGCTCACAACCCAATCTCACTTTGTTTCTACTAGGTTGTGAAGGAAGATCTATAGGTTTAGTGACTCCTTTGCATTTCCCAATAGGTCCTTTACCATCATATCCCATTTGTTCCTTGATTAAGTATCCTTTTCCATACAGGTGTGTTGGTAGAACAATGTCTAGAGTAGCTACTTTATTATTTTCTTCCTCATCTTTGTATAACTAGCTAAGAACATCCTTGTCTTCTGATTCATGTGCTAGAGTGCCCAATTGGATGAAGGTACCATCAAATTTGGTGATGGGCTGAGTGGCCAGATGTGTTGATGTAGTAGGCAATCCATGAGATCTAGGTGATGTTGGCAATTCGGCCAAACATAAAGGCTCCAAAGAGTATTCTCCTATGCCTTGGTCTTTGATTTGCATTTTCTGTTTGAAGTCTCCAAATAAGGAGTTGGACTTTGCGGTTTGTAGATCTGATGTTAAAGATCATTGTTTCTCTCTTTATGAGGAAGCAAACTATCTTGGGCTAGCCCCATTGCATTGCAATGTTGAAATGGATTGTGACCAGTAGATATGGAGACTTCTTGTCCGTCATAAGGAAATTTGACACATTGGTGATACGTAGAAGGTACTGCTTGCATTTCATGTATCCAGGGTCGCCCTAACAAAATATTGTAGGTAAGATCTATGTCTAAGACCTGACACATAGTATCTTTTTGCACTGGTCCTACTTGACTGGGTAACATCACAGTTCCTTTAGAGGACCTTTCCTCATCATCATATGCCTTTATGGTAATCTTCTTACAAGGATCAATAGACTCTTCTGAAAAGCCTAATGCACGGATAAGCTGTAAAGTACATATATTAAGTCTGGCTTCTCCATCTATTAAGACTCGTTTTACTCAGTGTTTGCAAACAATGACTTTGATATGGAGAGGAGTGTTATGTGGATGGCTCAAGAAAGCATCATCATGCTTTGAGAAGGTGAGGTTATGAGGTCCAATCATATGGGTGACCATGGCTTGAAATCTGTCTGTATCCAGATTTTGAGGTACATTGGTTTCCAATAGCGCTTGTTCCAATATGTCTTTGTGCTTCAGTGATAGTTTCAGCAATTCTAGTATAGATATCTAAGCTGGAGTTTTGTGTAGTTGGCTAACCAAGTCATATTGGATTTTTGGTGTGGTAGTTGTAGGTGACGTATGTCCTTTTAAGACATATTTCTGAGTTCAGGTTGTTACATTGACAGATTCATGATCACACTTATCTCGGATGGTGATGACATTTACTTGATGATCTTCAGCTGATATGTGATTTATGGTGTTGTTGTAGATATGTTTGATATGAGCTCCACATGTATCGTTCGAGGTTGAAGCTCCATCTTTTTTATAATTTGGAAGAGGATTTTTAAAGGCTCCATGATCACCATTTGTTTTGAGACCATCTACTATTAAGTCACCTCGATCAATCATATCTTGCACCACGTGTTTTAATCTCATGCGATCGTTCGTTTGATGACCCTTGTTATGATGGTAATCACAATAGTGTGAATCATTCCACCAAGGTGGTTTGATTTGGGGTTCATAGTTGCTGATTGGAGGCAAAGAAAGAATCTTGTGTGCCAAAAGTTCTCTAAATGCAGATTCTAGTGATTGCCCCAGTGGTGTGAAGATACGCTTTTGGAAAGTGTTTGTGTTGTTGCATGAATTGTTGTTAGGTCCTAGATTCATGTTTTTTCTTTGAGTATCATTGGTGTTTTTTGTGTTGAGTTGTCCTTGATCAGTGTTTGGTGCATATGTGTTAGCATTTGGATTAGCATTTTTAGGATTTTTCGTATTTTGAGGATTTCCAGATAATGCAAGCACTAGTTGCTTAGATTTGGGATCATATGATTCATTGTTGCCTTCATTTTTGTTTCGAGTCCAAAATCAAGATTTGTTGAGGTTGGTGTTGTTCTGGTTATTGTAGTTTGATGAGTTTGTTCCTTCCTTGTAGAATTTGAGTGTTCCTTTTTTGACACATGCTTCCTCTAATTGAATGCCATTTTCAATTAATTTAGAGAAAGATGGTATGCATTGAAGTTTTAGCCTATAACTCATTTGACCATTCAATTTATCGATGAAGATTTCCATTTTCTCCTTTTCGGGAATGTCTCGAGGATATCGTGATACCATACGTCGCCAACATTGAAGGAATATTATGAATGTTTCGTTGTTCTTTTTTTTGGTGTTACAAACATCTAGCATGGTTATGGCATGTTGGATGTTATAGGAATATTGGGTTATGAATTTGTTAACCAATTCATCAAATGATCTGATAGGTGGTGTAATTTTGGATAACCATTCCATTGTTTGCCCTCCCAAGCTTATTGGGAATAACCTCATCAAATAGGTGTCATCATGAGCAAATTCAAGACTCATTGTAAAAAAATCTCGAACATGATCTCGGGGATCACTTTTCCCATCATATTTATCGAATTTGGGAATGTCTGAGTTTGGAGGAAAAGGCAACATGTTCAATCTTCTGTCAAATGGATAAGGACAGATTTTGTTTAAAGAGTACCGCACTGTTGTCCCTTGTTGCGTGTCATGTATTTGTCATTGTAACATTTGCATTTGTTGAGTAAGAGCAGCCAAAGGTATATTGTCTTGTCGAGGGAAGAGTTCTTCCCTTGTATTGGTTCTCAGCTGAAAAGGTGTGTTAAATGGTATATTTTGCTCTGGAGTTTCTAGCTCAGGTATATGCATTTCTGGTATGCATTGTTTTGGAATGTGTTGCTCAGGTATGTGTTGTTCAAAGTTATGAATTTCTTCTTCTCTTTGTTGCTCTTGATATGCATATTGTCGAGATCCATTTCGAAAGATGTTTGTGTCTAAATTTTTGGGAAGTTTAACGCCTTTACTTGTGAGCATGAGCAGATATTTTTCTTTGTCATTTTCCATAAGCCTTTCTACAAGCTTTTTGAATGAAGGGTTTTCCTGACATTCTTGAAGAAGCGCTTCAGAAATTTCAGTCTCTTCCAAGTATGGAACTTCAAAAGGATTTGACAACCTTCGATTCATACTAGACTCTACGTGTGTCTCACTTTGTTGGTTTCTTTGAGAGCGAGTAATAGGCATTTTAGTAAAAACTTTCAGTGATGAAGGGGACAAAATCCTCAGTGATATGTTGCTCGGGGGTGGGTGGTTCTGGTCGAGATGTGTTATAAGTGATACACTTGTCGGGCAAGAATGCTGGATTGATCTTTCCTCTGTGGTTTATGATTTGATTAAAAGCAGACTTTTGACAGTAGGCTCTTGTTTTTAAAGGTTTTTTATCAAATTCGTTGGATTTGTTTTGGATATAACGTTTGACGTGATAAAGGAAGACCCGATGAGATTTGAAGAGTTGACGATTGATGTATAAAAACTTGTTTCTCTTGATGAACTTGGAAAAATTAGGTTGTTGTTTCTTCAACGTGATGTTACGATAAAGGTTCTTTCTTCTCAGAATATGGAGATTAGTCATGCATGAGTGATCAATGGTTTCCTTTGATTTGTTTGGATTTAGTTGATCTTGTTTGAAAAACTTCAAATCTTACTCTATCAAAGTGAAGGTTTAGATTCCCCTTCATGACAAAGCGTGTCAAATGATATGGATAAAAGTCTCCCGATATGGAGACTTGATTTGACAACTTGATATTTTTAAACAAGTGTTTTTAAGATGAAATCTGTAAGATGGTAAAGGATTCTATTGATATTGATGATGAGGTTTCTGGATTATGATAAGATAGACATGTTTTATCATGCGATCAGTTTAGGATTTTTACAATGTTTGTTTTGACACAAATTTAGCTCAAGAAATAGTTTTTAATGGTTTGTTTTTGTCACTCTGCTTTGATGAAAAATGATGTTGATGGAAAAAGGTTTTTGAAAATGTTTTCAAAAATTTTAAAATTCCTCACTGTTTTGCCCTTTGTTTATATGTTTTTGATCACGTGCTAAAACAGAGATAGGATGTGCTACCCAATTTACTTCACATGCTAAAATAAGGACCACATGCGCTAGGCTGCCCCTAGACACGCGCTAAAGTTTTGACTGTTCCAAAAATTGTTTTCCATCTATTTAAAAAGTCATGCGCTAGCTTGGGCCTGTAATGCACCAACTTGTGAACCTGATGTGCTAATGTTTAGCTTCCACACACTAGACTATTTCTCTGATGCACTAAATGTTTTAACACTGGATTGATTTGGGATAAAATGCTACTGTTTGGAACTGACGCGCTAAATTGATGGTTGGATGTGCTAACAAAAGTATCACATGCGCTAAGAAGTTGCTCTTATGCACTAAACTGCCCTGATTTTTCCTTTGGTTGGTTTTTTGTAAATTTTGGAATTCTTTTGTGAATTTTTCAAGTTTGATGGATGATTTTCTGAAGTAGTAAATGCAAGCACAGCACAAAAAGTACAACAATTTTGCCTAATCTAATGAAAAATGTATGTTCTGCGAGGATGTGTTCAAATCCCCAATGTTTTAACAGGTTTGGATATGAATAATACACTTCAGAAAGACTCTTTATTCAAAGGTCATAAATAACATCATAGCCCACTAGTCATGTCACCCCATAGATGGCACCCGTTTTTTTACCTTTTGCCAGAAATTAACTCAAAGTGAATCGCTTCACAGTTGAGTAGTTATCTTGGGAGATATATGGTGAGTAATCTTGGGGGTGGATTCTTCCTCACCCTTGCACTATGATGTTATAAATGTCTGTTTACTAACGTAGTTCAAAGCTTCTATTTCTATGTTTCGTAATCAGGCTTCCCATTTGGCCGTCAGTGATAAAATCCCTCAGGAGGCTTCCCAAACTTTAGAACAAAGGCTTTACGTATCTCGCGGATACTAGGGGAAGGCTAAT
Source organism: Cryptomeria japonica (assembly GCF_030272615.1). Taxonomy (NCBI): domain Eukaryota; kingdom Viridiplantae; phylum Streptophyta; class Pinopsida; order Cupressales; family Cupressaceae; genus Cryptomeria; species Cryptomeria japonica. The sequence goes on along the minus strand of NC_081408.1, from coordinate 65,792,936 downwards.
CGCTGCACGCAACCATTGAAAAGGATTTTCATCACTTTCCATGTTTGATTATAATGGGTTGGAATTCTTGGCATCAAAGCTATTCCCCACTTAGGTCGTTCCCTTCACACTGGCCATAAATGGATTTAAGAGTTGATTCCAACTCCTCAGGAAGGCAGGCCTGCTAAAGGTTTTATGCTTGAAATACAAAAAGCTTAAGAGTGTTTTGGCTTTTTGATCACCCAGTTAAGGGGAGAGCATATACCTTCCACTTTCGAGACAAGGCAATCAAAGTTCTTTTTAAGCCTTCAATTCAGTGATTTGCTAATCTCTACTTGGAGATGTTGCTTCAAAAAAGTATGGTGTTCTTTTTAGTTCCTGAAAGCAATGATTATTTAATCTAGTGAAGGAACCTGGTCGACAAAGCAAAATTTTTGATATGGTCAACAAAAGAAAATCGAAGAAGGGGAATAACTTCCCTCTTTTGATTGTAACAAAACTTCATAAGTGAGGTTCTTTCCTTTTCAAAATTTGAAAATGAATCCTTTTATACACCAAAGGATGGTGAGGTTCTTTTTAAGCTCTATTTTTGCAAAAAAGGAAAGTTTGTATTGTTCGTTTTAGAGCCTAAAATAAAGTTGTTTTTTTCTCCTATAAAATTAAGAAAATTTCCGATAGTGGTTCTTTTTATAGCCCAAAAGAAATAAGTGAGTTCAATTTTAAGAATAAAAGACGTTTTAAAAATTTAAACTAACTTTAACTAAGTTAGTGAAAATCCTAACTATCTAAATATTCTAAGATTAAGCTCCTTTCTGCAACAAATTTGTTAGAATCCTGCAAGAAAATCAGAGAAAAAATGTTAGATGATTTGGTGGACTTCCACAAGTCTAATTTTTTTAAACTTTCGGTTACAAATTTTAGTTCTTTTCTTTTCTGTCTGTGATGTGCTACAAAACAAACTGTACGTGCTACAAAATCTTAGTGATGCGCTAAAAGAAACTCGTGATGCGCTATACTGTCTTCGGGATGCACTACCCTGTGCACCGAAAGCATTGCTTTGTTTTTCTCCTGCGTCAAGACCTACAGGAAAAGATTAGTGGGACTCACGCGCTAATATATGGACTTCACGTGCTAGATGATGGACTTCACGCATTGAACAGTGAACCGAATGCGCTAGGCTGTTAACCGGATGCGCTAAAAAGTTGACTTAATGCACTAATTCATTTTTCCCATGTGCCTGCAAAAGTGGTTAAATTCAAAAACCAATTTGATATATGGGGTCGAGCCCCATGGTGGGCGCCAGAAATGTGTGCGGGAAAAGTTGGTTGATAGAACTCAATATGTGAAAAATGGAGCTCTATGGAGCCTTGCTCACACACCCACAGGACTTCTTGGTGCAAGCTATGGAGTAATGAAGTATTACTCAGCTTCCCAAGGTGGGTCCCATGGTTCTCTATCTTACACGGTCCTTCAAACCAAAGTTTTTGCTCTCAGATCACTGAGCAAAATGGTTTAAGGATGGCAAATGCAAGAATGAGGGATGCTTTTTGTTGATTTAATATGAGATGCATCCTAAGCTATGCATGATTCTAGAAATGCAATAAACTAAGTATAAGATTACAAGATTAGTAAACAAACTATCCTAGCATGATATGTTAGTCTATGATTGAGCTAAATGATATAGAAAGTATTCTAAACATGCATATTTAGACTAATTCCTAGTTAAAAGAGAGGCTAAAATGATGAGCATAAAATGGTATGAAATCTTGAATGTATTTGAGCATAAGTATGATACTACAAACTTGGATTGATCTCTAAAAATGGAGGAATGAGAGCTCTATTTATAGCAAAAATAGGGCAATGGATGGTCAGGATTGAAAGAGTTGATCAAGGGTTGAGTTTGAAAGTTGGGGATCCATGTTTGCAATTTGCACCAATGAAATGGTGACAAGTGTCAACATAGGGTTGGGTTGAGAGAAGGGGTTGGAGGCATTAAATGCTTGAGAAGACCTTATGGTTATCTAGAGATAAGGATTAAGCTTAAGTTAGGCTTAGCCATTGGATTAAGAGTTAATCCAAGGATAAACCCTTGTGTAAATGATTAAGAGATAATCACGGTCAAAGCATTAAAGGCTTGATGAGACCCTTGGGTTGGATGAAGGTTAAGTTAGGCAAAAAGTCTCTAACCATGTAACAGGGTTGAATTAACCATTAATGGTTTGGGAGACTTTGGGGATATTAAGTGGTTGAAGACTTGAAGCCTTTAATGGTTATCAAAGACTTTAAGGTTTTGAGAAGTGACTTCCCTTTGCTTAGGGATGTGACAAAGTTTAGAAGATGGGCTAGGCTAATTAGAAGTGATTAGAAGAGTCTAGAAGGGATTAGAAATAGGTTTAGGAAGCAAGTGGGAGATGTAGGAAAATGCAAGTGGATGGAGGGATAATAGGATTTAATTGAAATAAAGTTAATTTAATTCAATTTGGTTGCAATTTGGGGAAATTAAATAAATTAGATTTATTCAATTTAGGATAACTATTTAATTAAATTTGAATTTAATTAAAAGTGGATAGGGGGGATTTAATTGAATAAAATGATTTATTCATTAAATGGTAAAAAGAAGTCTAGTGAATTTAATTTAAATAAATTGAGTAATTTATTTAATTTAATAGAGGAATGCGGGTAATTTAATTAAATTGGATTTAATTAAATAGAGAAATGAACATAAAATATTTATTTAGGAATATGGTCATTTTTATATGTCTACAGAAACTACTCAACCTACAGGGACCGGAAGGGTGCTGGTAAAGCATCCAAAGAACTAGTGTTGGTATCGATGACAAAACATCAATGCAACACATAATCAATTCCTCCAGATGCCCAACAGGAGTTACAAATATTAGTGTGTGTTTTGACCCTTCATAGCTCCTCTTGGATTTGAGATAAGTTGGGTACCAATTTTTGGGTTATTTTATCTCATAGTTGTGTAATACCATTTGATTGTTCATACATGTATATGGCTTGATTCTCAATGTTTTTCTCTTCTTGTTCCTTGAGTTTGTCCATCAACTCCTTTCTCTTCTCTTTGGATGTTTTCACTTGTTCCTTCAATGATTCAATGAAATTTTCAGCAACATCCATATTTCTTCTTAGGATACTTGCTTCTTGCCTTTCTACGTCTAGGTCTTCAAGTGCCACAGTAAGTTGTTTCTGCAAATCGGAGTCCATTGATTGAATCTTCCGGATCTTCCTCAAGCAGTTAGGCTTCCTCTGAGGAACAAGGCTTTGATACCAATTGTTAGAAGTGTTGTTGTTGTTGCACCAAAAGATCAACCTATTAATCCTCGATAGAACCACTTGACTCATAGAATCCACAGGAGGTGGTTAATCCATGTCACAAACTTGAGGGCTGCATTACACAACACAAGGAGACCAAGGGCACACACCTTGCAACACATATGTCTCTCATTTGGTATTATTTCAATGGTGTATCCATGTTTTCCGCTTGTTTTTACAAATCCTTGATATATTGTTCCAATTCATTATTATGTTTATTTTCTCTTTGAGTTAGTCCCATTCCTGAGCCATTAGGTGTAGGAGGAAGTTAATGCAAGTATGGGTGATATTGATCAAAGATGTGTTCATATGGAGGGGGAACATAATTGTAGTTATCATATGGACTACCTTGTATGTTGTTGTAGTGAGGAGCATGAGGTCTAGTTTGATGTATGTCATGACCATGAGGATAGGAGGTATCATAAGAATGATCTTGAGTATTGACCCCAAATCTAGAATGGGGTCTCCTCATGTCATGATTTTGAATGTTCTCATGAGTATAGTTGTATGTATTGGTTCTATCTTGTGTGCTAGTGTGTTGGGAATTAGTGTTTCTCCTCCATGAGAGAGGAAGACCATAAGGTTGTTCATGAAATGAATCAATTTTTTGATATAAGGATGAGGGTGACTCAAGCATGAAACATTATCTCCTATTACCACCATTATTTCCTCTAATATTTGCATTTGTGTGATTCACTTGATTTGGACCCTCCTCTAAAATTTGTGACACATCAAAATCATTAGGTAGCCTTATCCCATTTTGTGCCATGACTTGAAAGAAGTATTGTCTATCTCTTCTCTTTATTTCTCCAACCAATCTATTGAACCTTTGTTCCATGATAGTCTCTTAAATATCTGCGGAAGTGATAGATACATTGTCATTGTTATCGTTGTTCTCATTGTCATTGTCTGGTATATTGTTATTATTCTCAAATAGGTTGTAAAATTTATCATCATCAAATTAATAAGTACTCATGTTGACAAATATTAGAGCTTCTTTGGCTTCTCTTATACACCTTTGTGAATGGGTTTCAACCATGAAATAAACCTTGGCTAAAATGAAAGATGGAAGAAAATGTGAAGGCTATGGGAGACTAAGAAAGAATATGAAATGTAATGAGAATATAGGATTGTATTGCAATATCTAAGAGTATAAGTCCAAGATATGTGATCTAAAGTAAGGTGTGGCTTCCAAAGAGATGATAGATTTCTTGATGAGGTAAGTGGACCTTGACTAAAGAAGACCAAGTGGGACCCTAAGATGATAGATCTGATGCAAACTAAAGAAAGTTTGTAAAAATTGGAAGGAGATGCTAGAAATTCATGGCCATATCATGACATTTATGTTTATTTATAATAGCCTTCATACCAATCTAGCTGTATTCCTTACATTGAACACTGACGATACATGTACACTGAACATAGACACAAAATGAGCTGTCATATGAACACGTCCATGACATAGATTTGTTCATATGGAGGAGGGACATAATTATAGCTTGGATATAGACCACTTGGTATGGTATTGTAATAAGGAGCACTAGGTATAGGTTGATACATGTCATGACCATGAGGATATGAGGTATCATAAGAGTGATCTTGGATATTTCGCCCAAATCTGACACGAGGTCTCCTCGTGTCATGATTTTCAATATTCTCTTGATTGTAAATGTACACATTTGTATGATCTTGGGTATTATCATGAGCATGTGTGGTGGTGGTTCTTCTCCATGGGAAATGATGACTGTGGGGTTGTTCATGAGAGGTTCTATCATAATTGGCTTGAGAATGAGTGTATGTGTTTAGAATTTCAGGTTTTTAAAATAGGGAGGAAGGTGACTCAAGCACAAGACACTCTCTTCTATTACCACCATTATTGAGCTTCACATGCCCTGTATTAACTTGATTTGTTTGATTTGGAATAATCCTCCAAAATTTGTGACATATCAAAATCATGGGGTAATCTTGTTACACTTTGTGTCATAACTTGTAGGAAATATTGTCTATGCCTCTTCATGATTTCTTGAACCAATTAATTAAAATGGGGACCCGTGATAGTTTTCTAAACTTCTGTAGAATCCACAAATGCATCATTATTGTCATTTTCATTTCCATTGTTGTTCTCATTGTTGTCATTGTCATTGTCTGGTATATTACTGTGATTTTCAAATGGATTGTAAAATTCATCTCCATAAAACTCATAAACTGTACACATGTTTAAAGACCTCAATGATTATTTGGCTTCCCTTTTAGACCTTTATGAATAGATTTAAACCATGTACTAAAGTCTTGACCAAGATGAAAGATAAAATGAAAATGCAAAGACTATGGAAGACCAAGAGGTGTATAAAGTGTAGATGAATCTAGAGTAAACTTGCAATGTCCAAGAGTGTAAGACCAAAGTATGTATGTTTTAGAGTAAGGTGTGTCTTCCAAAGAGATGATGGATCTCTTGATGAGGTAAGTTGACCTTGACTCAAGAAGACCAAATGAGACCCTAAGATGATAGATCTTGATATGAGAATCACCTAGTGTTTTGTTATAGTATGTTTACAAAGTTTGATGAGGACAAAAAAACTAAGCTTTTGACTCAAATTTGGAAAATATGTATGTGGGAAATGAAAGTGAAGTAAAATGATTGACTCTGTGTGACCAAGACAAGTTGACTAGAGAATGAAGCCCTATAGGAAGAAGCCTTAGAAGCTCTTTGAATATGAAAACTTAACTCCTTTTTCTCTTGACAAATATTTTGCAATTTCTTAGTTGTGAACACAAACGCAATTTATGTAAACCCAAATGTGATTTTGAAAATATTTTGCAATTTTGTCCAATTGTGAAGTTGTTGAATGTGACCAAATCTCAATGTTTTGACTTTTAGTGACAAGAAAACAAAAAAAAAATAGTGAAGACCCAATGTGTGAAGGTGTTGATCCAAAAAATCTGATTTATTTACTGGGAACTCCTGATACCATTCCCAAACTACAAAAATTCCAAGTAGTTTGTGAGATATGATCAAAACATTGCAAAACCCTAATTTTTAAAGATCTGATTTTTCATGAATTATTTTATATCAAAATGAAATTCATAAAGAACAAATCCCCTGTAGAATTCTAAGAAATTTCCATAAATGTAAATAATCATATCATTGTTGAACATCCATCTACATTTAATATATTTGCGTCATGCATAGCATATCAAACATGAAAGACAAAAAAAGAACAAAAGAGAACCAACCCCTCATTTTAAAAAAATTCCAAAATATAAAGGGTTTTCCTAAAAGTCATCTCGGGGAATGGAAATTTCCCCAAGAACTCACGCACACACAGAAGATCCAAAAAGAAACCCATTTTAAAAACTCAATTAAATTTTATTAAAAATTCTCATAGATTAAAAATTGAAATTAATTTATTTTAATATTAAAATATCAATAAATTAATAAATAAAGATTTTTAATTACTTTATTTAAAAAAAAAAATTATTAATTAATTTGCTTACAACTATAATATTAATTTATTAATCAAAAGATAAAGTGTTAATTTAACTCCTTAATTTATTTATACATTCTAACATAGACATCAATTATTAATTATTTGAAAGTAACATAATTAATTTAATTAACTCTAATATACTCAACACTTTAAAAATAAATTAATAATTAATAATGAATTCTACCAACACATTAAAACAATTATCCAACTTAAAACATAACAAATACATACCACATATCAAAGTCATCAGATAATTGCCTAGGTGGCGATCTAATTAGGCTAACGACTAACAACGGGCAATGCTCTAAAACTGAACAAGGCTAAGGGTAATAAAGGCACACCATACATTCAACATAAAACAATCAATAGCTAGCATAAACATGGCATTACCATAGAAAACCAATAATATAAATTTCACAAGAAAATAGTATATATTTGGTTGCTGCAACATAGGTTACTACATCAAAATCCCTTAGAAAAATGGTCATTCTTCATCTAATAAAAAATTACCATAACAAATTCATTATAAGCATCTACTTAGAGAATCCCAGCCATGATCCTCAAATTAGATATGATGAAAACATATGATAGAGTAGAATGGGGGGCGTTGTGTGTTGTTCTACTTAAATTGGGCTTTTCCAAGGCATGGGTCAAATGGATTCGTGCTTGTATTTCTTCTGCAAGGTTCTCGGTTCTAATTAATGGCTCCCCTTGTGATTTTTTCTCCTCTTCTAGGGGTTTGAGGTAGGGGGATCCCTTGTCTCCTTTCTTGTTCATTCTTCTAGCTAAAATGTTCAGCTGGGCTATAAAAGCCGCTAAGCTAGGAGGGATTTGGAAGGGAATTAGGATTCATAATGTTCCACAAAGCATTTTGCATTGCTTGTTTGTAGATGATACCTTGTTATTTGGTCAAGCCTCTTTGGGTGAGGCAAGAGTGATAAAGGGGATAATACAAAATTATGCATCCTTTTTTGGTTAGAGAATCAATGTTGATAAGTCAAAGATTTTTTTCCTTCATGCTTCAATATTGGTTCATGATAAATTGAAGATTTTTTGGGGATTTACATCTGGAAATTTTCCTTTTCTTATCTTGGTGTACCTTTCTTCATTAAGAAGGATAGAGTTGAGTTTTGGGATAAGATCATTTCAGTTATCTCTAGAAGGATCCTATCATGGAATCATAGATGGTTATCTTTGGCTGGTAAGATTGTTGTTATTAAGTCTGTCCTAAATGTTGTTCCTATTTATCTTATGTCTATTTTGTATTCTCCAAAAGCAGTTCTTGTTAGTTTGCAAGATACTCTTAGGTCCTTCCTTTGGAGTAATAATAAAGAACGTAAGAAGAAACTTCCTTTGGTAACATGGGATAAAGTTTGTTTGCCTAAAAACCTTGGGGGCATAGGCATTAGGAGTCTGGAAAGTCAGAATTCAGCCCTAGGTGATAAGTTGGTTTGGAAATTGTATGAGACACCATTCTCCTTTTGGGCACAAATTATGTTTGCTAAATATTTAAATAATAGATCAAGAGAGTATGTTTTTCAAGTTTCTAATTTACCGTCTAGTTTGGCTATTTGGAATTTTCTATGTAAATGTAGATCAGTGATTTTACCTCATCTCTCATGGATTGTTCATAATGGTAGAAAGGTCAGGTTTTGGGAGGAAATTTGGAATGGACAACCCCCTTTGGTGAACTCGAGGGATTGGTCTCCTTTAATTTCCACTCTTTCTTCCCTTTGGGGTGTCTTTGTGGCTGATTATTTTGAAATTGAGTATAGTGGGAATCTTAAGGTGGAAAAATGGAAATCAATTGAGTTTTTAGATATTGACCAAAATGTGAAATTGGAATATGAAAAGATGTTGGGGGAGAGAGTAATAATTCTTTCTGATGTCGATGATGAGCTTATCTGGACAAGGAATATCTCTGGTAAGTGCACAGTTAAGGATGGCTATAATTCTCTCTTGGTTGCTAAAGATTTATCTACTTGGCCATACAAGCTATTTTGGCATATGGCTTGCCTCCCAAAGGTTGGTTCTTTTTCTTGGTTAGCAGTGGAGGATAAGGTCCTTACAGGAATGAGGTTTGATAGGTTGGGTATTATGGCAGTATTTTCTTGTGTCTTTTGTAATAAAAACTTAGAATCCTCTGAACACTTGTTTCTTCACTGTGATTTTGCCTATGCTTGCTAGCAGTGGTTGTTTGAAAAGCTTAATCTATCCTTTGTTATTGGTAAGGATCTCCTTTCCCACTTTAGAGCCTGGCCTCTCCTATTTGCCTCATCTTTCTATGCATGTCTTTGGATTATTTCTCCATCTATTGTGTTTTGGAATATTTGGTTAGAGCGTAATAATAGGATTTTAAAACAAACAAGTTCTTCCTTGGCTGAGGTTTTATTGAGGATTGAATCTTCCATCTCTGAAATTGCTTTGTCTTTTATCTATAATAATTTGGAAACCCTTACCTCTTTTTCTCATTGGGATGGTAGGGTAACTCGAGTTTGGAGAATATTATTAGTATTACCTTCTCATGGATCTATTTTAAATAAGACTAATGCTATAAGTAAGAAAAAATTTTCTTGCTGGAAACCTCCTCTGCAAGGCCACTTTAAATTGAATTTTGATGGTGCTTCTCATGGCAAACTTGGCCTGGCAGGGGTAGGTATGGTAATTTATGATCATAAGGTAAGGTTTGTTCAGGCTCATTGTCATACGATTTGTTTCGAGTCTAACAATTATGCAGAATTATTTGCCTTGTCCATGGGTTTGGATATGGCTATATCTTTGGGAATTAAGGACTTGATAATTGAGGGTGATTCTATGGTTATTATTCAAAGTTTCATCAAAAAGAAGTCAAATTGTTGGCAATTACAATATATACTTGATCATATTTTGCAAAAATTAGATTTTTTTGATTCCTTTTTGATTTCCCACTGTTATACGGAAGTGAATAAGATTGTAGATTTCTTGGCTAACTTAGCCATTGACAGTGAAGCTAATATGTGGGTAATAAGTGTGGATGAGATCCCTTCCTCGGTTTTAGAATATTTGAAGTAAAGAAGGGCATATTTGTAGTCTTCATCAACCTCCTTATTTGGTGTGGTTTTTTTTGGGTCTGGGTTCTACTATGCTTGATCACAATGTTTATTTTGATAGGGTCTTTGATTATGGTTTCATTTCTACTATGTGGTATCATTCTAACCAGTGGTTTGGAGAATTGTGTTTCATAGACAGGGGTGGCTCAGACTGGTGTTTTTTGGCAGCAGTGGATGTGCATCCTTTAGTGATCATACTTTAATATTCCTTCTATATGCTTCTGTTGGCAGCTTCCTTTATATCTAATGCGGCTTATGTAATTGGGATGGTTTTTTTATGTACTATGCCAATGGGCTTTTGGTATTGGGTAGAATAGGCTTGTGTTACATAAGAAATACTAAAGGGTTTTCTTACTGGTTCTTTCCCTTTAGTGCTTTTTGAACCAGACACTATAAAAAAAATTTTAAAATTTAATATAGTTCAGTGGTTCTATCCACTTTTATCAAAAAAAAAAAAGGCCTCAAGTCCTAAGCCAACCACACATCCTCAATTATCCGTATTCCCAACTATATTGATTAGCATTTAGTATCAACTATATCTATTTATAACATTATAGAAAAGGTATAATATCACAATACCTCCTTATTTGTAGTTGGCCTAGAGGGGCATTATAGCTATAGCCCATTACAATATTATTTTTGATTGGTAAGATTTCAGCATTTCATTTGAGTGAGTTTGGTGACTCTCTTCCTAAGTTAGAATCTGCATTCAAAGGTACTGTTTCTAGAGAGGATAGGAAAAGATATGATATAGGAGAAAGTTATTCAATGAGGATATCCAGATATGAGAAAGAGATGAAAAAAATTGAAGAAGAGGAGAAAGAGCTTGAGGATCTTGAAGTGCTTATTGCCTAGAGATTCTCAAAGGGAGCTGATAAGTATGAAGTAAAATTTCCTTTTAAATGTTTTTCATGTAATAAGATAGGACATTTTGCCTCAAGTTTTATGGAAAGAGTTCCTAAGAAACCCTACAAGCCTAAATTTCAGTGTAAATGTTATTATGTTGTTGATGAAGGTGTGACAGATGATGAATATGACAAAGAGAATTCAAGTGATAATTAATGGGTGTTTATTGCTATCAAGGAAGATGATCCAATGCCTACTGATCCTACTAGATGCATGAATGTGGAAAGAGCTTTGGTTGCACAAGTTGAAGAGAAAGATGAATGGGTGATTGAAAATGGATGCTCTCATCATATGATAGGTGATAAGAATAAGTTTGTGAGTTTGGAAAAGTTTGATGGCCATGTTGTGAGATTTGGTGATGATAAATTTGGTATAATTCATGGTAGAGGATTCATTTCTCTTGATTATAAGAACAATATTGATGATGTCCTAGATGTAGAAGGTCTAAAGAATAATTTTTTTGAACATTGGATAGATGGTTGACAAGGGATATGATCTTCAGCCCAAGAATGACAAATGTAGAATCTTTGGTAGCTTTGGTATTGAGATTGCATTAGGTATAAAGACAATAGGTAATATCTTTGATTTGAATAGTGCTAGTAAAAGATGCTTGATTTCTCATATTGATGAAAGTTTTTTATGGCATAGGAGAATGTGTCATGTGAATTTTGATAACATGGTTAAGATAAGTTCTACACAGGCAATGAGATATCTTCCTAAGTTGATGAAACCTACTAATCCTATATGCAAACAATGTCAACTAGGGTTGAAAACAAGAGTTAATTTCTAAAGTAAAAAGCATTTTTCTAATGGATTACTATATCTGGTGCATACTGATTAATGTAGTCCATATAGAGTTAGAAGCTTGCAAGGTGATAGATATTTCATGTTGTTGATTCATGATTACTCAAGGATGATGTGGGTCACTTTCTTAAGAGATAAATTTGAAGCTTTAGAGAATTTTAATATTTTCAAGGCTATGGTTGAGACTGAGACAAAATTGAAGCTAAAGTGTCTGAGATCTGACAAATGTGGTGAATTCATCTCTGGTGAGTTCAATACATTTTGTCAAGAGTGTTGTCTTCAAAATCTAATTCCCTTTAACATCCTTAAAATAATATGATTAAACTCAGTGCAGAAGAGACATCAAAGATAAGGAAATTCTCAAGACAACATATGACAAGGTTTGATTGAACCTTCTACACTTCGGACTTACTCAGAGCCCAGGTGGGTATACCTTTGTGAATTGAATTCACACTTTCAAACATAAACCCACAGAAAACCAGTCCAGAAAACCAGTGGATCTATTCACCTTGAAATCAACTCAAAACAAATAGTGGAAATTATACTTAAATTCAATATTTCAATCAACAAAACATGCAATAAACAACTTCAATCAATACCAGTGCCTTATCCAAGGTCACAGAGTCATCTAAACTTAGATAATACTCCTCAAACAAAACATCTTTATGCATCCCGTTGGCTTGGTTTCTATTAATCCTTGTATATGCCTGACACCTACAAGAATTTATGCATTCCAAATTAAGCTATGATCATCAAAATTCAAAGTCTCTTCCAAAGAGTTTACTGGTATGAGTGATCCCCGCATCTTTAATTTCCCTCCTAAAGAGAAAAGCTAATGAACACTTGTACTAAAATTGCTTTGCAATTCCATTCAAACATAACAACCCTGGATTATTCAGAATGAAAACAGTAAACAAATTGTAAACACACTTGAAGACAACACAAAGCTTCACTCAAAACTAATGGTCTGCATATTGATATTTTGTTCAAGAAATATTACAAGAAAGTTTTTGAATATTCTCCATAAGACTTAGAAAAGCTCAAATAAATTTCTGCAGCATTTTCTTACAATTCTTTGCGATCCCCCTTTTCCTCTAATCCTGGTATCCGTTTATAACAACATGGATGCACAAAGCTTTAGACTTCTCGAGGAGAGTTTGTTACAATCATTTCTTTCAAAATAAAGAGGTTACAAGCTTTTTGCAAAAATAGTTACAAGCTCTTTTTAGCCTCTACAATTTCTTCAACAGGCTGTTCAGTTGCAACCTCTTCTACCTTTTCAGGGGCACTCTCCAATTGTTCTGAATCATGGGTGGCATATTTAGTTGTCCACTCATCATACACCTCTTCTGTCAGCCATGAAAAATTAATCACTTTATCCTTAGTTTTAGTCAACCTTTTCCAAGAATTTCTCATTTTGTTGACTTCTGAATTAAGAAAACCATAATGTGACTTAATTTTCTCTATCTCTTGTATTGTCAAAACAAAGAAAGAAGAATCATCTATATCAATAATTCCTTTAACTCTTGCTGACAATTTAGCTTCTATCTCCTTAAGCCACATTTGTTTATCCTTTAATTGATTCGGGTTAGAAAAACTCCTTGGAGCAACTCAAAAACTTGATCAGTGTACTCCTTTTTGCACAAATTTACCTTCCTATCAATATTATCCACTTCTGCTGGTAATTGTACTAAGAATTTAGAGACATCAGAAGTGGATTTAACGATGGGATTGGCCCTTGCTTCATCGCAGGATACACACATAAACTCTAAATCTTGCTCCCTAGGCCTCCATTTGTCAAAAATAGGTGTCAAAATGGCCTTGTCTCTCCTAAGATCATTCCATCTATCCATAATTTTACCTACCTTGTTGTAGAGAAATGAGGCATTTATTGTATCTGCAAAATTGGAAATTGTAGCCCTTACTCTCTCCTCATACTTCTTTGCATATAAGGCATGAGCCTGTTTCAAGTTTTCTAATTCTTGAGGAGTAATATCAACCATTTGAGAGCTGGAGGGTCCTGGAGATGGTGGAAACTCAATGATAGGGCTAGTAGGTGGAGGTCTTGCAGGACAAGAGGAGATCATCAGTGTTGAAGACTCACCTTGATGGTATTGTCTAGTCAATTGGCTCTGTCGCTTGGCAATGATGCTATCATTACCTCTTACTTCCTCCTTGGCGTTGTTATAGGCCTTCAAAACTATTTCCAACTTGACTTGGAGGGCCTCTTTCTCTTTAGCTTCCTTCTCTGCTACTGCAACACTAAATTTTGCAGTCTCTAACATAGTACTAGCAGCTTCCACTACACCTATACTCTGCACTCTCTTCAACATCATCCCACCAAGGTAACTTGACCCTGAGGTGTCTTTGCTTTTCTTACTCTCATTTCTCTTAAGAGACCACATGATGAGTGCAGCATTGTCCTTATTGAAAGTAATCCCCTCCATGGGTTTAGTCTCTTTTCTCACTGCATCTAGTACTAGGGAATTTGCTATATCTCACTCAGGAAAAAATAAGCACTCCAGCTTGTGCTACCATATCTCTTCCCTACTCAGGGGTGATGGTTTTGAATTCTTCCATCATCTCTTGCTTTATTTCCTCTTCTGCTAGGGCTGGATCTTTTTTGGGCTCCTCGGTCTTTCTCTTTTCACATCTAGCATTATATTTATCTATGTGTTGTTTCCATATAAACTGCATAAATGCTTCTGATGTGACAAAATTGTTATCAGCTAAGAAGGCATTACTTGCCTACTTTATCTTAGGATCCCACTCCTGTCCTTTGAGTTCAGTGGTAGTGATATCCATTTCAGTAGCAATGGGTTCTTTTGGCATTCCTTCCTCCACTTCATCATAAGTGTAGGCAATTTCCCTTAGGCTACCTACCTATAGGAGTTGCTCAGCTGCTGCTTGCTCATTTCCTATATGGATACGGGATTGGGATGGGGAATACAAAGGTGTATCTGATTGTACTTCTTTCCCCACCCTTTACTTCTTTGGGCTTTCTTGGATGTCAATGACATCTTGTATCTTCCTCTTTCCTTTGGAGGTAGAGGGCTCTCCTGTTGTAGGCATCAGCACACTATAACTAGATTTCTTATGCAGTGTATAATCACCAGGAGGGATTGCTTTGCTGGAAGCTGACCTACATAGGATCATTCTTGCCTTCTCAGGGTTTCTTTTGATTAGAGCTTTCCTCTTCTCCTTCAGGGTCTGCAACACATCTTCAAAGCAAACAATCAAAAATTTTATTTTCTCCTCCAGAGGGAAAAAGATAGACAATGGGTCATAGTCGACATCAAACTGATGCACAAAATCCAAGGCTTTCTTATAAGCCACCCACTTCTCTTTCCTTAGCTCTTGCTCATCGAGATCAAACTTATTTCTAATGAGGTCTTCAGGAAACTGGAAATGATGAGGTCTACCTCTGCATGCTATCTTCTTTCTAAACATATCGTTGAAGAAGTCTTCTGGATCAGCACACTTGGACACTGCAGTGAACAAATGATAAGGCTTGAGGAAATCCTCAAAGCAATTCTAGCCTCCCTTTGTTATTACAAATTGGTGGGCTATGGTAGCTATAGGGAAAATAGTCCCTTTACAGCTTCCTGTCAACTCTTCCTCTTGTAAACCACCAATTTGTCTAAGGATCTATGTGATTCCCACTTTGAGAGGGACCTGGTAAGGTAGCAAAAATGGGGTGCCCATGAAACCAAATACTCTAAAAATTATGGAGACTAGATACAAGTAAATGTCACCCTAGTTATGAACATTTTTTATGTTCTCTGCGAATTCTTTTGGTCTTATGAATTCTAGAAAAACTTTGGGGATTCTTGGGTTCTCAGAGTAGAGGAGAGTCCTTATCTTGGATGTAAAATATTTATCAAACTTCAAAAAACTGGCATCCTCTTTATCCCATGACAACACAGTACTTCATAATTGTACCGACATTTTTTCTCCTTCTTTCTCCTTAACAAGGTCCAGTAGTCCACTAGCAAAGTAATCACCACCTTTGAAGAGAAAAAGATGCATCAGGAGTGAGTACCATCCGAAAGGCCTATCCACCTTTCCATTCTTGATTCCTATTAACCCTCCATGAATAGCATCAGCAATGAAAGAGGCATAATCAAATGTAATTGCAAGAGAAGGATTCAAAATCTGAGCAATCATTAACAGGTAATGATTTGGCATATTTGCTTCAACATCTTCACCCAAAACTTGGCAAAGTGCCCAATACATTCCTTTAGCCCTCAAGGTGAACATACTTAATAAAAAGGGCTCTTGTGTGTTGGGTCCTACAACTGTTAACCCTCCTATCTTCACAAAAAACTCCTTAAGAGGCCCGTTCCTAAGATGACTCCTCTGCGCACCGTAAATTTGGGCTAATGATGTGAAATTTATAGGTTCTAGAAAATTGGTGAACTCATTAAGCCCAAAAGTTTTCCTGAATTCTTCAGCATTAATCTCAACAAGGGTTTTACCATTTATATCTCGAATGCTTCTTGTGACTAGATCATCACAGGCACTCCTTTCTGAATAGTTAACTTTGCCAGAAAATTCTCTTTTAGGAGCTATTTTGAAAACATAAGAAATGAATACCACTCTTAAGCAATTCTGTGACGAATCAATTATCTTATCTAGAACACTACACAAGAATTGCTACACAAGAATATGAGAGAACTTATTCTTCACTTGAAGGAATTTCCTCTGCAACCGAACTGACTTGCTCTGTACCTAAAGAAAATAACTCTGCATCCACTCTTCTACAAAATTCTTTAAAAGATATCTTCACCTGGTTGATAGGAAATCAAATATTGTACTCAGGCCTTAACTACATCATTGATTCCGCATGCTTTGGCCATCCTGTCAAAATTGAATTCATATGAGAGTTCATATTTTTCGCTCCAACGGGTCACAACGTTCCTGCAAGTGTTTCATTTTGCTCTTTTGCAACTTTGCGAAGCATAACTATCAAGCAGCTTGGTCCTGCGAAATAGCATCGACCATTCAATCAAAAGAAACTTGATCGAGCGTTAGATTAACTAATAGCTTTTGCTCCATGTTGGGTCCCGCTTCTCTATTGGCTACATGATACCACGTGGGGCACAACCATTGGCCTTGAAATTTCCTTCGCATTCCACTTGATACTGGTCGTGTGTCTTTCCTTTATACCGTTGGTTCCACCTTGGTGGGCCCACAACTTTCTTCTTAGACCACATGTCGCCAGACATGTGGATGGCTCTCATTCACTCTCGCTATTTCACGGGGTATAAAGAACGAGCATCTTACCTTTGCAAAATAGCACGGGCTGTCAGATCATCTTTTAAGTTGATCAGCATTTAACCGTCTGAAAAGGCTTTAGGGAGGTGTGGGCTCACTGACTCACCATGAACACTTCGCGTTGAGTCATCTGCAGTGCTGACTTGTCAATTTTTTATAAGCCGAAAGAAAACCACGGGGCTTTAATTTATTCTTGACAGCTGTATCCTCCAAGTTCTCCATCATGACACATGGACAGCTCTCATTCACTCTCGCTATTTCACAGGGTATAAAGAATAAGCATCTTACCCTTACGAAATAGCACGGGTTGTTGGATCATCTTTTAAGTTGATCAACATTTAACCATCTAAAAAGGCTTTCAGGAGGAGTGGGCCCGTTGACTCACCATGAACACTTGGCGTCGAGTCATTTGCAACGCTGACTTGTCACTTTTTTATATGTCGAAAGAAAACCACGAGGCCTCAATTTATTCTTGATAGCTGTACCCACCAGGTCATCTCCTGACTATGACCTGACTCACCTCTGGGGCCCACCTTTTAGCCTTTAATCCTGACCCACTGACTGTTGTGACTTGTGTCGCATGCTACCATTTTACTCGCTATCATCAACCAGCTGGACCATCTATGTGGCATGCCATGTCATTTTTGCAACTTCACTGGTTTTAAACTATGCACAACTTCGCCTAGCGAAATAACGAAAGCCGTAGATCCATCCGCGAGATGCGCACTAGTTACTGGGCTTGGCAACTTTAAGAGAAAAACATATAAGGTATAAATTTTTTGATTAATTAACATAATTGCCTAGGAAAACAATAAGGGGGCACACTTCCTACGACCCCATAACCCATTACTTAAGTGAATAAAGTAATGAAAGATTAGAAACCAAAGGGTTTAAAACAAACACAAGAGGATCTAAAATCAAAAACCCTTAAACCCTTGAGGTCTAAAACAAAGCTGAAGCATTTGAAACTGCATCCTATTCAAAAATTCAACAAACCATAGCCAATCATGGGAAAGAAAAGCCCATTTTTAATCAGTGATAATAGCGGCTCTGACTGGGGATGGTTGATCACAAGGTCAACACAAGAAAACTCAAAAACTCTAGAGAAACAAACCAAAACACGACCAAAACAGAAAGGTAGGAAAGGAACAAAATATGTACAAACAAAGGACCTACCGTGCATGGACATTAAAAGAAATAATGCTTTAGGAATTGTCCATGCACTGGAAATTCCTACATTTCATCATCCATATTCTTCAAAAAATATGAATCCTTACCATTTAAGTCACGAACCACAAAAGGGCCAATCCATAGTGATTCAAATTTCTTATGCTTTCCCTTATCCTATCCTTTTGCATTCCACTGAAGAACCATGTCATCAATTTGAAACTTCCTTAGTGATGTCCTTTCATCAAAAAGATACTTTGACTACAACTGGATCATCTAATTTTTCCTATGGGCAGAAGTCCTAAGCTCCTCCATTTCTACAATTTGGATCATTCTATTTTCCATTGGTTCAAATACCTCCATGTCCTCATTTTGCAAAAACTTATACACTAGAAGAAGGTTATTAACCGACAATCTGGCTTGGGCACCATAAACTAATTCAAAAGGTGACATTCTAATGGATTTCTTAACTATTATTCTATCTGCCCACAGAGCTAACTTTAGCTTTTGATCCCAAGATCTTTTATTCTCTTTTAGGATTTTCTTGATGATATTCAACAAGCTTTTATTGCTAGATTCTGCTTGTCCATTCCCCTGAGGGTGATAAGGTGAAGAGTATGACATGAGTATACCATGACTAGTACAAAAGCCTACAAATTCTTCTGATTTGAAACACATGGCATTATCCATCACCAATTTTGCAGGTGTTCCAAATCTAGTTACAATATTATCCATCAGGAAATCAATGACAACTTTACTAGTAGCTCTTCTTATAGGGATGGCTTCTATCCATTTGGTGAAATAATCAGCGGCCACTATGATCCATCCATGACCTCTCCCTGACTTCTCAACAATTTCTCTAATAAAATCAATGCCCCACTGGACAAAAGGAGCTTCTACAGAGACTGGATTTAGGGGTAAGGCTCCTTCATACTTGAGCTTGGATGAGAATCTCTGACATCGGTCACATCTCCAAACATATGCTTGGGTATCTTTAAATAAGGTGGGCCAATAATACCCAGCCCAGATTATCTTACCAGCAGTAGTCTTAGCAAAATAGTGACCTCCACATACTCCATCATGCATTTCAGTCAACACCTATTTAGCTTGAAATTCATCCAAACACATTAGTAACTCTCCATCTCTTTTCCTCCAGAAAAGATCACCCTGAATGAGCACATATTTTTGGGACTTGAGTTTCAGAGTTCTTTTCTGATTGTATGTCGTTTCTTCTGGGAGTGTATCACCTCTCAAAATTTGGATTATCTCTCTGTACCAAGGTTGCCTCTCAATACTAGTGACCAAAGCATCTCTAACCTCAACATTGTGTATTTCTACATTCATGAGATTCGACTCAATCATGAGCTTAGCCAAACCTAAACCTCTCACCAATTTGGTGATCTTTATTTCCAAGCTGAATTCTTAAATTCTATTAATCTATCTGCATCTCTTCCCAGTAACCTCAGACTGAGACAAAATATCTTTAACTATAGCATGTGGGACATAGGCAATGATATTTGCATTCACTAAATATGGCCTAAAAGCCTTAATAGCTTTAACCAGGGCATAAGCTTGTTTCTCCATGGTTTCATATTTTAGTTCTGCCACCTGCAAAGACTTACTATAGAAGGCTATGGGATGTTCATATCCTTCATTGTCCTTTTGTAGTAATACTGCAGCCACCGTATGATATGAAGTGTCATGCCCAAAATTTAGGGCAAAAACGGAACAAATTTTTTTTTTAAAAGGATACTAATTTAATTTAAAAGCACACTCTTGCGACAAGCGCTAGAGAAAATTCCATTAATAAGTTCGAGCTCATTCTGAAACGAACGAAGCATCGACAATCAGTTATATTCTAATCCCAGAAAACCTACTGGTTTAAATTTTATCTCCGAAAGATATTTAATTAATAGTTTTATTAAATTATTCATACTAGAAGTATTAGGAGAGATATTTTAATTTATCCTCCAATATGACTTTATAGTCTTTTTAATTCTTTTATATTTCTCTTTATAATTTAACCAAAGTTAAAATCAGGATTAAATAAATATATACATATATACATAATTGTTTATGCATATATTTATATATTTAAAATTTAATTACTTATACAAAAATGCTCAAATTCATACATTTATATACATATATATATAATTTCCATATGTATTTATGGAAACATATATATATGTATATTTAACTAAACTGGTAAATAATTTAATTATTATTTTAATTAACATTAACCTGCCCTAACCTCCACTCGGTTAGGGTTTTAAACCCTTTATATTATTATATTTTTTTTTAACTGTTAAACTTCATGGCCGGGCCGAAGCCCTTGGCGACCATGAATCCCATTAATATTTTAATGCAGGTCACGGGGGAGCAAAACGGGTCCAGCCGCGTGCGCGCCACTGTGTGAGCGCACAGTGGGCGCCGCGGCTCCACTGTGTGCCCACACAGTGGCGGCCGCGGCCGTCCACTGTGTGCCCACACAGTGGGAGCCGCAAGCGGCTCCACTGTGCGTGCACACAGTGGGCGCCGTGCGGACGTCCACTGTGCGTACGCACAGAGGAGCCTGCGGGGACCCCTAAACTTCGTTTTAGATTTTTTTTTTTTAAATTAATTTTTTTTAATTAAAATACATAATAATATTTATATGTATATATATATATATATATATAAATATATATATATTTATATATATATATATATATATATATATATATATTTATAAATAACTTAAATAAGCATAGTAAAAATAAAAATGAAATTTATTTCAATATAAATTTATATAAGGTTTTTTTTTTTTGAAGAGAATTTTACATACAAAATTCTAAACTAATATAATAAAGAAAAAGATAACATTAAGTTTTAATCTAAAATAGAAATATATATTTATATATATATATATATATATTCATTTATAAAGCTAGCTTTTAAATCAATGTTAACAAAAATACAATTCAAAGTATTTTATAAAGATACATTATACTTTTTTCTGGAAATAAAGAAATCCATTTATATATTCTTTTTTTTTAAAATAGAATATTTACTTAAAACAACTTTTTTTATAAAAAAAATGCATAGAAATCTTTCAACAACAATAATCTTTTATTTGCCACAAGTGAAATATAATTAAAGTCAAAATGAAAAAACCAATCTTTTATTTCTTTCCATAATACAAGAAGCTTTTTTTGCATGCAACACAATTTAAACCCCTTTTTTTTTATGAACCCGAAGTAGAAATAACAAGCTTTTCTTTCTTTAAAACATCTCTAGAATATTCTACCAAATTTACAGAATGATTTCTCTGAACAGTCACAACATTAAGATTTCAAGTCTACTATTACAAATTTCAACTTGCTTCTCCTTTCTCTTGAATTTGAGGCATTCATTTACAACAACTTTAAACATACATCTGCAACTGAATTCAAATATCTTCAAATACAATCTTCTGAATATCTTTCATGAATCCTATCCTCTTTCTTCCGAATTTCCTGCATAATAGAAAACACAACCTGACCATGGAGTGCTCACCTCCCAGCCTAGGCTAACTGGTAGCCACCCCCGAGCTCGGAGAACCAATTCCTAGACGGGTACAAACAGGCAAACACAAAGAAACACAAAGCATACAAATATTCCAGACACATTCCCAACCTGGCTTTCACAGCACCACACTCTGGTGGTGAACATTTTCAAGGGTGATAGTGGACCAAATACCCTGAGGAGAATTCTGCAAGTATGAAATAACAAGAAGCCACCTCATGGCACAAATAAAATATCAAATCTCAACCCCATAATCCTTATGCCCCCCAAAGGCATTCTAGCCTTATAACCCTCCTTATGACCCCCATTGCACAAACAGGCCATGCAGCAAGGGTCACACAAAGATCCCTTGTGATCGCTCTCTAAAGAGAGTCTCTCACTCGAGGGCTGTCACTGCTACCACCCTCAAGATCCTCTTCTCTCCCAAGAGAAAGAGAGATCTTGAGAAAACTCCCAAAACACATTCATTCATAAAACAAAACCAAAAGATTTTCAAAGTTTCATTTTCAAGAATACAGATTTTCTTATTCAACAACTTTCAGAAATAAACAAAAACAGGTCATTAAAAGTAAAATGAAACCAAACTTAATCTGCCCAAAGGTTATAATGATATCTGAAGAAGAGCTGCCCAATCCACAATTCTTTATTTTCCTTAATCAATTTCTTTATCCCATAACATTATTTTTCTTCCAAATTTTCTTCTGTCTCCAAAAATGGAGAGTGGGTGATTAACCAGCTATTCCCCAAAAATCTTCCTTAAGAAGCTCACTCACTGAGTTCTCACAGGATTCTAAAAAAAAAATCAACAAAAAGAAGGAAGAAAGCAAAAATGCAAAAAGACTTTCCTTCCAAGAGGGAAAATCTTGATTTGATTTTCACTTCAATTTTCAATTTTCGCTCAACTCAAAAAAGCCAATTTTTAAAGCGTTAAAAAGATCATAATAAAGTAGAAACTTGCCTAAAATTACCCCTAACCCCTAGGTATACCTTATGGGCTTCAGGAAACCCTAATAAACTACCCCTAGGTGTTCATTTAACCCATTTTAAACCCCTCTGAAGTTTATTTTCGGGTCAAACATAAGTTGACCACTCCCAATATTATATTCTCAAAATATCTTTTTGACAACACATTATTTTATTTAAAACTAATAATAATTAACACTTTCCCATCAAGAGACAAGATAAAATATTTAAATTTAAATCCACACATGTGTCAAGTGACACTAATAAAATACTTTTACAAAATAAACATGAAATTGTCTCTTGAGGTTTTTACACAAAAAATTTAAATAACACATAACACACATGCAGCATATACTGATACGAATAAAATACAACACAAACGGGGTGTTGTCTCTCCAAATAGACAAACCCTGGCTTTACGAACATACATAAGTCTAGGTTTGATTCTCCGTAATTTTCCATGGTCACATGGTAAATTTCCTGCGCATCTCAATTTACACATTAGTACTCCCAAATATTCATATAAAATATAATTCAATAATATAACAATGCACATCATTACTTGCATACAATTTCCATCTGCACAGATTGAATACATCTTTTGTCAAGCAAATTCACATAAGCAATTTTCATCCCAATTCACATAAACTAAACATACATCATAGTTCTATATTCAAAGTAAAGTCCTGCAAATTCATTAACGACATCTATCATTGCAATATCATTCTATCTAATAATCATGTAGTGTTCTATCTCATAAAGCATGTAAGTAAAACATCAATTCATAGCAATGTTATCCAATATCCTGAAATCATATAATTTCTAAGTCTCAAAAAAAAGCATCAAAACAGAGTATCCGTAGTAGTCTAAAATATAAAATCCACTGAATGTCAAACTGAGTCGAGGTGAGGCCTCACATCCTCCCCCTCTAGGCATGAACTTCCTCCTGGAGTTCATCAAAGAGGTGAGGGTACTCTGATCTCATACGTGCTGCGTCCTCCCATGAAGCCGTAACCTCATCATAACAATCCCACTGGACCCTAACCTGGTCCAGCTCTCGACCTCGAAGGGCCAATGTCCGGCGTGCCAAAATGCGAATGGGCTCCAAAGCTAGCTGCCCGTCCGACTCCACCTGCAAGGCATCCCAATCTAAAAGGTGAGACTCATCATAGATATACTTTCTCAAAACTGAAACATGAAACACATCGTGGATGCGTGACAGGCTAGGTGGCAAAGCTAAACGGTAGGCAACTAGGCCTATCCTCTCCAGAATCTCAAAAGGTCCTACAAAGCGAGGTGCGAGCTTAGAACCCTTTCCGTAACAGATCGGACTCTTATGCGGTCGCACTCTCAAGAAAACTCTGTCTCCAACCAAGTAACTACGGTCAATCCTCTTTGCATCGGCATACTTCCTCTGTCTATCCTGAGCCTCTCTGAGACGCTGCCTAATCAAATCCACCTGCTGTTCCATATCTCGAACTAACTCAGGACCAATAGCAACTCTATCCTCTATGCGATCCCAACTCAAGGGTGTCCTGCAAGGCCTGCCGTATAATGCCTGGTAGGGTGGCATTCCCAAAGAAGTGTGATGCCCATTGTTATAGGCAAACTCCACTAAGGGAAGATACTCCTCCCACCGGGTCTGATGATCCATGACGTACATATGAAACATATCCTCTAACACCTGATTGACTCTCTCTGTCTGACCATCTGTCTCCGGGTGATACGTTGTACTGAAATTGAGCTTTGTGCCCATAGCTGCCTGTAATGACTTCCAAAAGGTAGAAGTGAAAAGAGAATCCCTGTCAGAAATAATCTTGCGGGGTACGCCATGTAGTCTAACAATATCTCGCAAGAACACCTGTGCTACTGCAGGTGCTGAGAATGTAGTACGAACTGGTGAAAAGTGAGCTACTTTGGTCAGCTTGTCAACTGTCACCAAGATAGCATCATGGCGACGAGAAGACATAGGGAGACCAATGATGAAATCCATGGATATAGTATCCCACTTCCACTCTGGTATAGCATGAGACTGAAGCAACCCACCTGGATGGCGGTGCTCCGCCTTTACCCTCTGACACTCGAGACACCGAGCTACTATCTCAGCAATGAGCTGCCGCATTCCCGGCCAATGATACAACTGCCTCAAGTCTGCATGCAACTTCTTAACCCCGGGATGCTCAGCATAAGGAGCTCTATGAGCTTCCGAGACAATGAACTCTCGCAACCCTCCAGAGGAAGGTACATAAATGCGCCCTTTGTGGCGTAATAGTCCATCGGACTCCAAGGAATAATCCACATATTTCCCTTCTAGAGTGACCTGAGAACGTAATACCTGACAAACCTCTGCATACCATCCATCCTCAGATAAGTACCGAAGTATACGGTCCCTCAAGTCTGTGCCCATGGATATGGTGCAAACCTCATGACGTCTCCTACTCAGGGCATCTGCAACTACATTTTCCTTTCCCTTGATGTAGTGAACGTCAAAATCATATTCGCACAAAAACTCCATCCATCTCCTCTGACGTGCATTTAGGTTCGGCTGAGTGAAGATATACTAAAGACTCTGATGATCTGAATGCAACTCAAAGTGATGTCCTAAAAGGAAGTGTCTCCACCTCACAAGTGCATGCACTACTGCTGCGAGCTCAAGGTCGTGAGTGGGATAATTAAGTTCATGAGTCTTAAGTTTCCTAGACTCGAAAGCTATGGCCTTACCACCTTGCATAAGAACTGCCCCTAAACCCTCTAAGGAAGCATCGGTACAAACCATGAAATCAGCTGAAGGATCTGGTACAACAAGGATAGGAGCACTAGTAAGTGCCTTTTTGAGTTCCTGAAAGGCCTTCTCGCACTTCTCTGTCCATTCAAACTTCTTCCCTTTACGCTGAAGAGAGGTAATAGGGTGTGCGACTCTGGAGAAACCTTCGACAAAACGTCGGTAATATCCTGCTAAACCCATAAAACTCCTGACCTCTGTCACACTGGTAGGCGCTGGCCAATCCATAATAGCCCTAATCTTTGATGGGTCCACTGAGATCCCATCATCAGAAATAACGTGTCCAAGGTACTTGACCTCAGATCGAAAGAAAGCACACTTCGATAGGCTGCCAAACAACTGGTTATCTCGCAAACACTGCAATACCTGTTTCAGGTGCTCCTCATGCTCCTTCTCATTCCGAGAATATATCAATATATCATCGAGGAACACAATAACAAAATGGTCCAGAAAGGTACGGAACACCCCATTCATGAGACTCATAAAAACTGCTGGGGCATTCGTAAGTCCAAAGGGGACTACGGTGAACTCATAGTGACCATATCTAGTGCAAAATGCGGTCTTGTGGATATCACTTTCCACTATTCTCAACTGATGGTATCCTGACTTCAGATCTATTTTGGAAAAGACTTTGGCACCCTGAAGCTGGTCAAATAAATCATCAATTCTGGGCAAGGGATATCGGTTCTTGATGGTTACTTTATTTAGTTGCCGGTAATCCATACACAATCAGAGAGATCCATCCTTCTTCTTAACGAAGATAACTGGTGCACCCCACGGGGATACGCTAGGACGGATATGTCCCTTCTCAAGAAGTTCCTCAAGCTGAATTTTAAGTTCATTAAGCTCATTTGTGGTCATTCTATAAGGTGCTCTGGAAACTGGCTCGGCTCCTGGTACTAGGTCTATATGAAAATCAATCTCTCTGCGGGGAGGCATTCCCGGTAACTCTGAAGGAAATACATCTGAATATCCCTGAAGGATAGGATGGTCATCGAGCGATGCTTCTTTTTCCTCCTCTTCTCCTCTGTCACTGATAGTGATAGCAAAAAGCTGACATCCCTTCCGCATGCTCCGCTTGAGCTACATTGCGGAGATCATACGAAGAGACACGGGCCTCTGAATCCCGGTGATAACTATGGGCGAACCATGATCATCCTCACACTCGATCTTTTTCAGGCAGCAATCCATCTTGGCTCTGTGGGCATAAAGCCAATCCATGCCAAGTACGATTCCATAAGATCCAAGTGGAGTCACTCTAAGGTCTACTACAGTGGTGGTCTTGCCAATCTGCAACTGACATGCCCTAACTTCTGATTCCACTGACACTCTAGCCCCTGAAGCTAATTCCACTTCCCAACTGACACCCTGCCTAGTTGCCACTAGCCCGCAACGCTCCACAACCAATGGAGATATAAAGGAGTCAGTAGCTCCTGAATCAAACAAAATAGATACATTGTTACCTCTGATTATACCTGAAGATTCGATAACCGTGGCTTGATGATCGGCCTGGCGGTTGTCAACCGCTGCAAATACTCTATGGGACCTGCCCATATCACCAACTGTCGGCTCTGAAGCGGCCATCCGCTGACTCCCTGCTACCTGTCCCTGAGGGCAATCCCTCGCCAAGTGCCCCATGGCTCCACAAGTAAAGCAAGCACCCCGTGCCTGGAACTGGGCACCCTGAGGCCTAGAAAATCCCTGACCTCCTGTCCTACTGGATCCGCTGTACCCACCCCTGGAGGACTGCTGAGTCCTCGCCGGCTGTGTGTACTGCCCCTGTGCTCTCTGATCACGTTTCTGTCCCTGAGTCTGCCACTGCTTGGGCTTGGAGCCTTGCGGATACTGTGGAGGCTTCTGCCTCTGGTTCTGTGGTGTCTGTTGTGGAGGAGGGGGTTTGGAGAACCCCTAAGAATTTCGGTTGTTCCCCTTCCAATGTGGTTTCTGGAACCCATAAGTCTGCGGTGCGGGATTTCGGTTCTGATACCGATCCCTATTGTCCTGTGGTCTAACCTGAATTTCCTCGGCAATCAGTGCCTTCTCTACAGCAACCCAAAGGCTCTCTGGAGCGGACATCCTAACAGGCCCGGCTATACCGGCATTCAATCCCCTGATGAAGCGGTTTACAAGAAGTTTCTCATCCTTTAGATAATCTACATATGGCAACAACTCAAAGAATTTACTCTCATACTGGGTTACTGACAAGCCTTTTTCTTGGAGATCATGAAATTCGTCTATACGACGCTGCCTGAAGTGCTCTGATAGGTACCTCTCCCGGAACCTCTCGGTGAATATCTCCCAAGTGAGTGTATCAGGTACAAGTCCACATTTGTACTCTTCCTGTCTCCACCAGGTGGAGGCTGTTCCTCTCAGAAGATGAACTGCAACATGTGCTTTCAGGTTGCTCTCATAAGAACGCAATGCAAAGCACCTCTCAAGACTCAGAAGCCATGCCTCGGCCTCTACTCCATCTGTAGAACCTCCGAAGGATGGTGGTTGGAGGTGCATGACCTCCCTGATGAGATCCCCTGGATCTCGACGACCTCTCTCAAAATAGACTGGTTCCACCGCAGGAGGTGGTCCTGGCATATGCACTGACTCTGGCTCATTACCACCCTAGCTCTCTACAGGAATCGGAGCTGGGCTCCTGCTCCGTTCTCTATCAATAGATCTATGACTCCCAGAGTCATGACTCCTAACCGGAGGGTTCTCTGCAGGAATCCTTTCCTGAACAATGCCAATAAGATTCTGAATGGCTGCTAGAAGGTCACGGTTAGGTTCATTTGGCTGTTCGGGAGGTGCTCCTGGGTTCTCCTCTGGAACCGATGCCTCCCTCTCTTCCTCATCGCGAGCTAGGCGCTCACGTCTAGGACCCCGCCCGCGCTTGCGAGCTTGTCGCGTCAACGGAGGCATCCTAAGAGGAAATAAGACAAAACAATTAATTTATTTCTTTTAGAATTAAATTTATTTAAATTCAGAATTCCATTAACAAAATACTTTTAAATATTCTAAGGCGAAACGTAAGTGAGTAAGGCTCCTAGTGTGGAAACCTTGCTCTGATACCAAAATGTCATGCCCAAAATTTAGGGCAAAAACGGAACAAATTTTTTTTTTAAAAGGATACTAATTTAATTTAAAAGCACACTCTTGCGACAAGCGCTAGAGAAAATTCCATTAATAAGTTCGAGCTCATTCTGAAACGAATGAAGCATCGACAATCAGTTATATTCTAATCGCAGAAAACCTACTGGTTTAAATTTTATCTCCGAAAGATATTTAATTAATAGTTTTATTAAATTATTCATACTAGAAGTATTAGGAGAGATATTTTAATTTATCCTCCAATATGACTTTATAGTCTTTTTAATTCTTTTATATTTCTCTTTATAATTTAACCAAAGTTAAAATCAGGATTAAATAAATATATACATATATACATAATTGTTTATGCATATATTTATATATTTAAAATTTAATTACTTATACAAAAATGCTCAAATTCATACATTTATATACATATATATATAATTTCCATATGTATTTATGGAAACATATATATATGTATATTTAACTAAACTGGTAAATAATTTAATTATTATTTTAATTAACATTAACCTGCCCTAACCTCCACTCGGTTAGGGTTTTAAACCCTTTATATTATTATATTTTTTTTTAACTGTTAAACTTCATGGCCGGGCCGAAGCCCTTGGCGACCATGAATCCCATTAATATTTTAATGCAGGTCACGGGGGAGCAAAACGGGTCCGGCCGCGTGCGCGCCACTGTGTGAGCGCACAGTGGGCGCCGCGGCTCCACTGTGTGCCCACACAGTGGCGGCCGCGGCCGTCCACTGTGTGCCCACACAGTGGGAGCCGCAAGCGGCTCCACTGTGCGTGCACACAGTGGGCGCCGTGCGGACGTCCACTGTGCGTACGCACAGAGGAGCCCGCGGGGACCCCTAAACTTCGTTTTAGATTTTTTTTTTTTAAATTAATTTTTTTTAATTAAAATACATAATAATATTTATATGTATATATATATATATATATAAATATATATATATATATAAATATATATATATTTATATATATATATATATATATATATTTATAAATAACTTAAATAAGCATAGTAAAAATAAAAATGAAATTTATTTCAATATAAATTTATATAAGGTTTTTTTTTTTTGAAGAGAATTTTACATACAAAATTCTAAACTAATATAATAAAGAAAAAGATAACATTAAGTTTTAATCTAAAATAGAAATATATATTTATATATATATATATATATATATATATATATATATATATATATATATATATATATATATATATATATATATATATATATATATATATATATATATATATATTCATTTATAAAGCTATCTTTTAAATCAATGTTAACAAAAATACAATTCAAAGTATTTTATAAAGATACATTATACTTTTTTCTGGAAATAAAGAAATCCATTTATATATTCTTTTTTTTTAAAATAGAATATTTACTTAAAACAACTTTTTTTATAAAAAAAATGCATAGAAATCTTTCAACAACAATAATCTTTTATTTGCCACAAGTGAAATATAATTAAAGTCAAAATGAAAAAACCAATCTTTTATTTCTTTCCATAATACAAGAAGCTTTTTTTGCATGCAACACAATTTAAACCCCTTTTTTTTTATGAACCCGAAGTAGAAATAACAAGCTTTTCTTTCTTTAAAACATCTCTAGAATATTCTACCAAATTTACAGAATGATTTCTCTGAACAGTCACAACATTAAGATTTCAAGTCTACTATTACAAATTTCAACTTGCTTCTCCTTTCTCTTGAATTTGAGGCATTCATTTACAACAACTTTAAACATACATCTGCAACTGAATTCAAATATCTTCAAATACAATCTTCTGAATATCTTTCATGAATCCTATCCTCTTTCTTCCGAATTTCCTGCATAATAGAAAACACAACCTGACCACGGAGTGCTCACCTCCCAGCCTAGGCTAACTGGTAGCCACCCCCGAGCTCGGAGAACCAATTCCTAGACGGGTACAAACAGGCAAACACAAAGAAACACAAAGCATACAAATATTCCAGACACATTCCCAACCTGGCTTTCACAGCACCACACTCTGGTGGTGAACATTTTCAAGGGTGATAGTGGACCAAATACCCTGAGGAGAATTCTGCAAGTATGAAATAACAAGAAGCCACCTCATGGCACAAATAAAATATCAAATCTCAACCCCATAATCCTTATGCCCCCCAAAGGCATTCTAGCCTTATAACCCTCCTTATGACCCCCATTGCACAAACAGGCCATGCAGCAAGGGTCACACAAAGATCCCTTGTGATCGCTCTCTAAAGAGAGTCTCTCACTCGAGGGCTGTCACTGCTACCACCCTCAAGATCCTCTTCTCTCCCAAGAGAAAGAGAGATCTTGAGAAAACTCCCAAAACACATTCATTCATAAAACAAAACCAAAAGATTTTCAAAGTTTCATTTTCAAGAATACAGATTTTCTTATTCAACAACTTTCAGAAATAAACAAAAACAGGTCATTAAAAGTAAAATGAAACCAAACTTAATCTGCCCAAAGGCTATAATGATATCTGAAGAAGAGCTGCCCAATCCACAATTCTTTATTTTCCTTAATCAATTTCTTTATCCCATAACATTATTTTTCTTCCAAATTTTCTTCTGTCTCCAAAAATGGAGAGTGGGTGATTAACCAGCTATTCCCCAAAAATCTTCCTTAAGAAGCTCACTCACTGAGTTCTCACAGGATTCTAAAAAAAAAATCAACAAAAAGAAGGAAGAAAGCAAAAATGCAAAAAGACTTTCCTTCCAAGAGGGAAAATCTTGATTTGATTTTCACTTCAATTTTCAATTTTCGCTCAACTCAAAAAAGCCAATTTTTAAAGCGTTAAAAAGATCATAATAAAGTAGAAACTTGCCTAAAATTACCCCTAACCCCTAGGTATACCTTATGGGCTTCAGGAAACCCTAATAAACTACCCCTAGGTGTTCATTTAACCCATTTTAAACCCCTCTGAAGTTTATTTTCGGGTCAAACATAAGTTGACCACTCCCAATATTATATTCTCAAAATATCTTTTTGACAACACATTATTTTATTTAAAACTAATAATAATTAACACTTTCCCATCAAGAGACAAGATAAAATATTTAAATTTAAATCCACACATGTGTCAAGTGACACTAATAAAATACTTTTACAAAATAAACATGAAATTGTCTCTTGAGGTTTTTACACAAAAAATTTAAATAACACATAACACACATGCAGCATATACTGATACGAATAAAATACAACACAAACGGGGTGTTGTCTCTCCAAATAGACAAACCCTGGCTTTACGAACATACATAAGTCTAGGTTTGATTCTCCGTAATTTTCCATGGTCACATGGTAAATTTCCTGCGCATCTCAATTTACACATTAGTACTCCCAAATATTCATATAAAATATAATTCAATAATATAACAATGCACATCATTACTTGCATACAATTTCCATCTGCACAGATTGAATACATCTTTTGTCAAGCAAATTCACATAAGCAATTTTCATCCCAATTCACATAAACTAAACATACATCATAGTTCTATATTCAAAGTAAAGTCCTGCAAATTCATTAACGACATCTATCATTGCAATATCATTCTATCTAATAATCATGTAGTGTTCTATCTCATAAAGCATGTAAGTAAAACATCAATTCATAGCAATGTTATCCAATATCCTGAAATCATATAATTTCTAAGTCTCAAAAAAAAGCATCAAAACAGAGTATCCGTAGTAGTCTAAAATATAAAATCCACTGAATGTCAAACTGAGTCGAGGTGAGGCCTCACATGAAGCAAAAGAAAATAGAGAAAAAGGCTTACTATAATCAGGAGATTTCAACACTGGTGCCTCCTGGATTGCCTTCTTAATCTCAGCAAAATCTTTTGAAGCTTCTTGATCCCAATAAAATTTTGTATCCTTCTTAAGAAATTTGACGATAGGCTTCACTATCTCTGTGAAGTTTGCAATGAATCTCCTGACAAAATTTACTTTACCTAAAAAGGATTTGATACCTTTCACATTTTTAGGTTCAGACACCTTATTGATTGCTTCAATTCTCTCACGGTCTATTCTTACCCCCTCCTTGGAAACTATGTGTCCTAG
The DNA here is from genome assembly GCF_030272615.1 of Cryptomeria japonica. NCBI lineage: Eukaryota > Viridiplantae > Streptophyta > Pinopsida > Cupressales > Cupressaceae > Cryptomeria > Cryptomeria japonica. The sequence continues at coordinate 65,760,401 of NC_081408.1, read as the reverse complement.
TAGCTTTCCCTCAGTGACCCCAAAATGACATTTCCTAGGATTTAGTGATACAACAAATTCCAAGGCTTTATTGAACACCTTCTCTAGATGTCCACAATGATCATCAGCTTTCTTAGAGAAACAAGTTAGATCATCTTTATAAACCACCATGATGATGTTTATGAATTCTTTGAAAGCTACATCCATAGCTCTTTGAAATGTAGCTCCTACATTTTTTAATCCAAATGGCATTCTCACATATACATACATTCCCTATGGAGTAGTGAAAGTTGTCTTAAACTATTCAAACTCCTTTACCAACACTTGATTATATCCAGAGAAACCATCCATCATGGATAAAAGATCACATCCTGTCACTCTTTGTAGCATGGCTTCCATATTTGGGGATGAGTAGTTATCTTTCAAGGAAGCAACATTTAAATTCCTAAAATCTACACACAATCTGATGTCTCCATTCTTTTTCCTCACTGGGACCAAATTAGAGACCCATGAAGAATGCCTTATTGGTTTGATAATCCCCCCTTCTCTCAATTTGGTCAGTTCTTATTGCATTTTAGTTTCTAACAAGGGATTGATAGGCCTCTGTTTCTATCTAAAAAGCTTAGCATTTGGAAGTAAAGGAACTTCACGCTGAAAAAGATCTTGTCTTTACGCCTTTAGGTCTTCATAAGACCAAGAAAAGACATGCTTATACCTTTTCAATAAATTAATAAGGTTAGTCTTGACATGAGGGGGTAATTTCTTTCCAATATATACCAACTTAGGGGATGATTTTGTCCCCAGGTTTACCTCCTCTAACTCTTCCAACTTGGTGGTAGACTGCTGATGTAAATGACTATCATTATAACTAAACATGCTCTCCAGCTCCACCAACCCTTTAGGTATCTCATTGGTTTCCAACTGGACCACATCATTTCCAAACACTATCTCTCTATTGTCTACCACTTCCACCAATGCATTACAATCAATCTTTTGTCTATCATAATCATCAACACATTGGATAAACCTAAGAATGTATTCATCATAATCAAAAACTTGCCAATTGTACACATTATTAGGAATAGTAGGCCTAGATTTTATTTCCACAGTGGAAATACCGGTTAGCGTTGCATCATCATTTTTCAAAGCAACATTAGCTAGGAAATCTGCAATAATATTTTTTGCTTGCTCTATCCAATTAATAGAAAATGCATCAAAATGCTCAATAACATCCCAAACAGCATGCTTATACTGCTTTAATCTATCATTCTTGAATGTGTATTTAGATCTCACCTGAGAGACAACCAATTCTGAATCCCCCATTACTTTCAACAGTTGGATTCCATGCCTTTTTGCAACCTCAAGTCCTAGTAACAGGGCTTCATACTCTGCAGTATTATTTGTGCACTGGAATGCCAATAAAAATGAGTATTTAAAAGTTATACCTGATGGGGACACAAAAAGAACCCCTGCTCCAGATCCTTCTTTGGAGCAAGCTCCATCAAAATACATCTGGCACAACCCATACTACTGTGCTTGTAGCTCAACTACAATAGGGTCAATATTTTTCAATTGAGGTGAAATTGGTTGAAGTCTAAAGTTATCTAGATCTACATCGATCATACAATTAAGCATACTAGGGTCTACATTTTCAATTACCCTAGAAGCTCATAGCTCTCTATATAATTTGACCTAATTACCACTAATAGGAATGGTAGCATAAGATAAGTCAAGTTGAACATTTCCCCCTGATGTTGCTTCCCACTGCCTGGAAAGTAACATACCATAGTGGGGTTTAGTGTCAGTAACAATAACATCCATTTTGTAAGTGGCTTTAGGAAATGCTGCTATTTTTACTTCTACATCTTTCATTGTACCTATCACAAGTACTTCTCTATTATCCATGGCATAGCATTTCCCATACACAGTAGTTACTGATAACCCTAATTCTTTCATAACATCATAGGGCATTACATTAGTAGCAGCTCCTGAATCTGTCATGTAGTTTTTAATCAACTAGTTATTGACTAACAAGGTAACATAGAAGGGATCTACCTGGGAAGGCTCCTGAGTGATAGTGGTTCCAACATAAACCTCTGGGGTTTGGAACTCTTGATCCTTTCCAACTTTAGCTAAACTGGTGGGTAATACTATGTTACTATCAGATATACTAGAGAATAAAGACAAAGTTGCATCCTTGTGTTCTTTACTCTTTAGTAATTCTACTAATGGAACAGTGACCTTCATTTGAGTTAAATCTTGGGCCATGTCAAATGTAGAACTATTGCATTTTTCAGTATTAGCCCTAACTTTTTTTGTTTTGAATTGACTTGCCCTTTTCACTGTCTCTGCTCCTTGTACATCACTAACATTTTTATCATCTTTTCCTTTGATTACATCTTTAACTTGTTCTCCCTTCTCTTGACTGACCTTAGGAATAGTAGTAGCACTACTTGATTCCCCCCTTTTTGTAACTTCCTTTACAAACATAGAACCCGACTCACCCTGATCAGTGTCTCTCTTAGTGCTTCTCGGATTATAGTTATGTTTTGCTTTGGCAATTGCAGCCTTAGTGAGATTTCTAACTTCTTCCTCGCTAGGCCTCCTAAGATGAACCTCCTCATCTTCAATTGTTACCACATTCAATGTCGGATGCCAATCTAAGGCTAACTATCCTTGCACTAGCTTTTCATTATCCAGCAAATCACTGTACTCACTTTGCATAGATTCCTCATCACTTTCTATGATGGTTTCAAACATATTAATGTCAAGCTCTGCTTCTGGTCTCATAGATTCTTCAAGAGCTTGAGCCACTGCACACTGATGAGGAGAATGTGGTCCATCACAAGCAATACACCAAGGAGTATTTTCTATATTATGAATAGTTTTCCCTTTCAAGGGATCCGGTGTGTCTTGACTTTGGGTAATTTTGGGCTTCTCAATTTGGGGTTTACCATCCTTGCAATTGGTATTATATGGCATATCATGTAATCTAGGGGGTCTATCTTGCTAGTTATAATGAGGTTTATCATTTTTGTTAACCTTAGCAGTCAAATCTTTCATAGCAGTCACCAATTTTTCTATCTTATCATCCTCTTTAGCAATTTTATTAGGTTATTGTTTGGTTTCTTGCCATAATCTACCATCTGTTCTTCTTCCTAATTTTTCAGATGCTTTTCTATTACTTTCTACATTTATGGCAATTCTAAAAGCATCTCTCAAGTTATGGGGATTTTTATCTCTTAATATATAGGCCATCTTGGAATCAAATGCATTGTAATATGTATTAAGGCACATGTTATCATCTAGCTTCATCACTTGATACAATCTGTGCATGGCTTTTTGGAATCTGGCATTGAAATCAGTGACCATTTCATTTTTAGATTTTCTAATATTGTTGAACTCATTTAGCATGAAACTGACATTAGTCTTGTCACCATACTGCTCTTGAAAGCAATTTTTAAAATCTTCCCATGAACCTATGCTATTGACTGGAAGACCTCTGAACCAATCTCTTGCATCATCAACCAGGGATTGAACAAACAGTTTCATAATAACATCTTCATCTACTATCTCATAATCATTTATTAGATCCCCAAAAGATTTCAGATGTTCCTCAGCACTAATTGCATTGTTCCCAGCAAATTTATGGAGTCTGTCTCTTAGCTCAGTGGGAACATGATTTGGATATCCCGGGATCCCATGAAAGAACAATTGTCTATATTGTTCTAGATTGATTGGTCTTCTTTGAAAAGGGGTAATAGCACTATTATTTCCCATGGTCATTTTAGCTTTTGGGATTGGAGATGGAGGTGGTTGGATGTACTATTTATTCACAGGTATTTGTCTTACTGAGGCAATATTAGCTTGTACTACAGGTTGAGTATTAACCTGAGGAAAGGAAATGTGTTGGGGATTAGGCTTGCTAAGATCTTCTGATGGGAATATAATAGGGGGAGCCTTTAAGTAATTAATCTTTCTTTTTACTTCTTGATTCGTTGCTTCTAACTCAGCCTTTTCCAGTTCCATTTGGAGATCTTCCTTTTCCTTCCTCATCCTTTCTATCTCTCTCTCATGTGCTAGAATCCTATGAGAGATCTCTTATGCAGTTTTAGATTCTATTCCACCATCTACCCATTTCTATTTTCCTTTATCTAGATTGGCTTTAAGAAACTGGGAGTCATTAAATACTTCCCTAGTTGGCTTGGCTACTGACTTACAAGCTTGTTTAGTTTTGGGGATTAGAATTTCTCTAATCATAGGGCCTTCCTCATCACTTTTTTCTTTCTCCTTAGCAAGTACTTCAAGATCAGCTATCTATCTAAGAAGCCTATCTCTTTCCATTAGTTTGGCTTTAACTTCCTTCTCCTTATTTGCCTCCTTTTGGGCTCTTAGGGATATTAAATGATGGACTCTTCTATTTAAATCTTCAATCTCTTGAGACACTTTATCCTCGTCAAGGAAGTTTTCTTCAGAGTCTGATGCATTAACTTGATCTATGTCAATCAGACTAATATTCCCATCAATTGTCCTAGGAATAGAGTGCCTAATTGCATTTAAACTAGTTCTATCTTTTGTCGAAACACTAACATGAGATAGATCTTGATTTAAAATAGGTGCATCATCAATATTTCCAAACAATCCCGAATGGAAACCTAAAATATCATGCTCTAAATATCTGGAAGATGAATTAGACTTTGCATAAATAGGTCGATCAGGCATCTTACTAGTACTATTGTTTTTCTGCACCCAAGCAGCATTTGATGGCTCATGCAATATAGATCTCTTCTGGCCTCTCCATGACTGCTCTGGCAGACCTTCTTGCAAAGTTTCATGAGGATGTTTCTTCATGAATGATCTTGTGTTTTTTGCTCCTTGCATCTCCCTCGTCTTCCTTTTAGAAAAATTTGTATCTCACAAGGACTGGTTCAAAAGTAATAGAGTTGCCACCCACAAAACTATGGGAATTATGAAAACAAGCACACTTATCCACAAACACACAACAATTTTTCTTTACAAGCCTCAACACAGATCTGCGCTTATATCTTTATTGTAACTTTCCCCAGAAGAGTTGCCACTTTTGTTGTCTTCAAAATCTGATTCCCTTTAACATCCATAAAATAATATGATTAAACTCGATGTAGAAGAGACATCAAAGATAAGGAAATTTTTAAGACAACATATGACAAGGTTTGATTGAACCTTCTACACTAAGGACTTACTCAGAGCCCAGGTGGGTATACCTTTGTGAATTGAATTCACACTTTCAAACATAAACCCATAGCAAACCAGTCTAGAAATCCAGTGGATCTATTCACCTTGAAATCAACTGAAAACAAAGAGTCAAAATTATACTTAAATTCAGCATTTCGATCAATAAAACATGCAATAAACAACTTGAATCAATACCAGTGCCTTATCCAAGGTCACAGAGTCATCTAAACTCAGATAATACCCCTCAAACAAAACATCTTTATTCATCCTGTTGGCTTGGTTTCTATTAATCCTTGTATATGCCTAACACCTACAAGAATTTATGCATTCCAAATTAAGCTATGATCATCAAAATTCAAAGTCTCTTCCAAAGAGTTTACTGGTATGAGTGATCCCCACATCTTTAATTTCCCTCCTAAAGAGAAAAGCTAATGAACACTTGTACTAAAATTGCTTTGCAATTTCATTCAAATAGAACAACCCTGGATTATTCAAAATGAAAATAGTAATCAAATTGTAAACACACTTGAAGACAACACAAAGCTTCACTCAAAACCAATGTTCTATATATTGATATTTAGTTCAAGAAATATTACAAGAAAGTTTTTGAATATTCTCCATAAGACTTAGAAAAGCTTAGATAAATTTTTACAGCGTTTTCCTACAATTCTTTGCGATCGCCCTTTTCCTCTATTCTTGGTATCCATTTATAACAACATGGATGCACAAAGCTTCGAACTTCTCGAGGAGAGTTTGTTACAATCATTTCTTTCAAAATAAAGAGGTTAGAAGATTTTTGTAAAGACAGTTACAAGCTCTTTTTGGCCTCTGCAGTTTCTTCAATAGGTTGTTCGGTTGCAACCTCTTCTACCTTTTCAGGGCCACTCTCCAACTGTTCTAGATCATGGGTGGCATATTTAGTTTTCCACTCATCATACACCTCTTCTGTGGGCCATGAGAAATTAATCACTTTATCCTTAGTTTTAGTCAACCTTTTCCAAGAATTTCTCACTTTGTTGACTTCTGAATTAAGAAAACCATAATGTGACTTAATTTTCTCTATCTCTTGTATTGTCAAAACAAAGAAAGAAGCATCATCTAGATCAATAATTCCTTTAACTCTTGCTGACAATTTAGCTTCTATCTCCTTAAGCCACATTTGTTTGTCCTTTAATTGATCTGGGTTAGCAAAAACTCCTAGGAGCAACTCAAAAACTTGATCAGTGTACTCCTTTTTGCACAAATTTACCTTCCTATCAATATTATCCACTTCTATTGCTAATTGTACTAAGACTTTAGCGACATCAAAAGTGGATTTAATGATGGGATTGGGCCTTGCTTCATTGCAGGATACACACATAAAATTTAAATCTTGCTCCCTAGGCCTCCATTTGTCAAAAATAGGTGTCAAAATGGCCTTGTCTCTCCTAAGCTCATTCTATATATCCATAATTTTACCTACATTGTTGTAGAGAAATGAGGTATTTATTCTATCTGCAAAACTAGAAATTGTAGCCCTTACTCTCTCCTCATACTTCTTTGCATATAAGGCATGAGCCTGTTTCAAGTTTTCTAATTCTTGAGGAGTAATTTCAACCATTTGAGAGCTGGAGGGTGTTGGAGATGGTGGAAACTCAATGATAGGGCTAGTAGGTGGAGGTCTTGCTGGACAAGAGGAGATCATCAATGTTGAAGACTCACCTTGATGGTATTGTCTAGTCTACTGGCTCTGGAGCTTGGCAATGATGCTAGCCTTACCTCTTACTTCCTCCTTGGCATTGTTATAGGCCTTCAAAACTATTTCCAACTTGACTTGGAGGGCCTCTTTCTCTTTGGATTCCTTCTCTGCTACTACAACACTAAATTTTGCAGTCTCTAACACAGTGCTAGTAGCTTCCACTACCCCTGTACTCTGCACTCTCTTCACCATCATCCCACCAAGGTAACTTGACCCTAAGGTGTCTTTGCTTTTCTTACTCTCATTTCTCTTGAGAGACCACATGATGAGTGCAACATTGTTCTTATTGAAAGTAATCCCCTCCATGGGTTTAGTCTCTTTTCTCACTGCATCTAGTAGCAAGGCATTTGCTATATCCCACTCGGGTAAAATAAGCACTCCAGCTTGTGCTACCATATCTCTTCCCTACTCAGGGGTGATGGTTTTAAATTCTTCCATCATCTCTTGCTTTATTTCCTCTTCTACCAGGCTGGATCTTTAGTGGGCTGCTCAACCTTTCTCTTTTCATATCTAGCATTATATTTATCTATGTGTTGTTTCCATATAAACTACATAAATCCTTCTGATGTGACAAAATTGTTATCAGCTAAGAAGGCATTACTTGCCTGCTTTATCTCAGGATCCCACTCCTAGCCTTTGAGTTTAGTAGTAGTGATATCCATTTCTGCAGCAATGGGTTCTTCTGGCATTCCTTCCTCCACTTCATCATAAAGGTAGGCAATTTCCCCTAGGCTACCTAACTTTAGGAGTTGCTCAACTGCTGCTTGCTCATTTCCTATATGGATGGGGGATTGGGATGGGGAATAAAAAGGTGTATCTGATTGTACTTCTTTCCCCACCCTTTGCTTTTTTGGGCTTTCTTGGATGTCAATGACATCTTGTATCTTCCTCTTTCCGTTAGAGGTAGAGAGCTCCCCTGTTGTAGGCATCAACACACTATAACTAGATTTTTTATGTAGTGTATAATCACCAAGAGGGATTGCTTTGCTAGAAGCTGACCTACTTAGGATCATTCATGCCTTCTTAGGGTTGCTTTTGATTACAGCTTCCCTCTTCTCCTTAAGGGTCTGCATCACATCTTCAAAGAAAACAATCAAAAACTTATTTTTCTCCTCTAGAGGGAAAAAGCTAGACAATGGGTCATAGCTGGCATCAAACTAATGCACAAAATCTAAGGCTTTCTTATAAGCCACAAAATTCTATTTCCTTAGCTCCTACTCATTGAGATCAAACTCATTTCTGATGAGGTCTTCAGGAAACTGGATTTGATGAGGCCTACCTTTGCATGCTACCTTCTTTCTAAACATACCGTTGAAGAAGTCTTCTAGATCAGCACACCTAGACACTGCAGTGGACAAATGATAAGGCTTGAAGAAATCCTCAAAGCAATTCCAGCCTCCCTTTGTTATTACAAATTGGTGGGCTATGGTAGCTATAGGGAAAATAGTCCCTTTACCCTTGCTTGTCAACTCTGCCTCTTGTAAACCACCAATTTGTCTAAGGATCTCTGTAATTCCGACTTTGAGAGGGACCTGGTAAGGTAGTAAAAATGGGGTGCCTCTGAAACCAAACACTCTGAAAACTGTGGAGACTAGATACAAGTAAATGTCACCCCAGTTATGAACAATTTTTATGTTCTCTAGGAATTCTTTTGGTCTTATGAATTCTAGAAGAACTTTGGGTATTCTTGGGTTCTCAGAGTAGAGGAGAGTCCATATCTTGGATGCAAAATATTTATCAAACTTAAAAAAACTAGCATCCTCTCTATCCCATGACAACACAGTACTCCATAATTGTACCGACATTTTTTCTCCTTCTTTCTCCTTAACAAGGTTCAGTCCACTGGCAAAGTAATCACCACCATTGAATACAAAAAGATGCATCAGGAGTGAGTACCATCTGAAAGGCCTATCCACCTTTCCATTCTTGATTCCTATTAACCCTCCATGAATAGCATTAGCAATGAAAGAGGCATAATCAAATGTAATTGCAAGAGAAGGATTCAAAATCTGAGCAATCATTAACAGGTAATGATTTGGCATATTTGCTTCAGCATCTTCTCCCAAAACTTGGCAAAGTGCCCAATACATTCCTTTAGCCCTCAAGGTGAACATACTTAATGAAAAGGGCTCTTGTGTGTTGGGTCCTACAACTGTTAACCCTCCTATCTTCACAAAAAACTCCTTAAGAGGCCCGTTCCTAAGATGACTCCTCTACGCACCGTAAATTTGGGCTAATGATGTGAAATTTATAGGTTCTAGAAAATTGGTGAACTCATTAAGCCCAAAAGCTTTCTTGAATTCTTCAGCATTAATCTCAACAAGGGTTTTACCATTTATATCCCGAATGCTTCTTGTGACTAGATCATAGTTGAGTGCAATTTGGGTCAACAGATCTATGTCCATAAATACTCCTGGGACTACTAATTTCTCGACATCTAATTCCCAGATACTATTTTGTGGGGCAGGAGAATTTCTCATTCTGAATCCAATTTTAAATAACCCCAACCCAGACAATCCAACCTGTGGGTCTCTCAACCAGTTACCCTTGTCATATAATCCTTCTTCTATCTTTAAACGGGGAGCCTTGGGCACTAATTCTTTTGCCTTTGATGCCTGATTAGTTGACAACGTCAACTGTTCTAAAAAATCATCACAGACACTCCGTTCTGAATAGTTAACTTTGCCAGAAAATTATCTTTTAGGAGCCATTTTGAAAACATAAGAAATGAATACCACTCTTAAACAATTCTGTGACGAATCAATTATCTTATCTAAAACACTACACAAGAATTGCTACACAAGAATATGAGAGAACTTGTTCTTCACTTGAAGGAATTTGCTTTGCAACTGAACCGACTTGCTCTGTACCTAAAGAAAATAACTCTGCATCCGCTCTTCTGCAAAATTCTTTAAAAGATATCTTCACCTGGTTGATAGGAAATCAAATATTGTACTCAGGCCTTAACTACATCATTGATTCCGCATGCTTCGGCCATCCCATCAAAATTGAATTCATATGAGAATTCATATTTTTCTCTCCAACGGGTCACAATGTTCTTGCAAGTGTTTCATTTTGCTCTTTTGCAACTTTGCGAAGCATAACTATCGGGCAGCTTGGTCCTGCGAAATAGCGCCAACCGTCCGATGAAAAGAAACTTGATGGAGCGTTAGATTAACTAACAGCTTTGGCTTTTTGCTAGGTCCCGCTTCTCTATTGGCTACATGATACCATGTGGCGCCCAACCATTGGCCTTGAAATTTCCTTTGCATTCCACTTGATACTGGCGGCGTGTCTTTCCTTTATACCACCGGTTCCACCTTGGCAGGTCCACAACTTTCTTCTTAGACCACATGTCACCGGACATGTGGATGGCTCTCATTCACTCTCACTATTTCACAGGGTATAAACAATGAGCATCTTACCCTTGCGAAATAGTGCGGGCCGTCAGATCATCTTTTAAGTTGATCAGTATTTAACCGTCTGAAAAGGCTTTCGGGAGGGGTGGGCCCACTAGCCCACCATGAACACTTGGCATCGAGTCATCTGCAGCGCTGACTTGTCACTTTTTTATATGCCAAAAGAAAACCACAGGGCCTCAATTTATTCTTGACAGCTGTATCCTCCAAGTTCTCCATCATGACACATGGACAACTCTCATTCACTCTCGCTATTTCATGGGGTATAAAGAATGAGCATCTTACACTTGCCAAATAGCACGGGCCGTCGGATCATCTTTTAAGTTGATCGGCATTTAACTATCTGAAAAGTCTTTCTGGAGGGGTGGGCCCACTGACTCACCATGAACACTTGGCGTCGAGTCATCTATAGCGCTGACTTGTCACTTTTTTATACGCCGAAAGAAAACCACGGGGCCTCAATTTATTCTTGACAGCTGTACCCACCAGGTCATCTCCTGACTGCGACCTGACTCACCTCTGGGGCCCACCTTTTAGCCTTTAATCCTGACTCGCTGATTGTTGTGACTTGTGCCACGTGCCGCCATTTTACTCGCTATCATTGACCAGCTGGATCGTCTATGTGGCATGCCATGTAATTTTTGCAACTTTGTTGGTTTTAAACTTTGTGCAACTTCGCCTAGCAAAATAGCGAAAGCCGTAGATCCATCTGCGAGATGCGCACTAGTTACTAGGCCTGACGACTTTAAGAGAAAAACATATAAGGCATAAATTTTTTGACTAATTAACATAACCACCTAGGCTAACAACAAGGGGGGACACTTCCTACGACCCCATAACCCATTACTTAAATGAATAAAGTAACGAAAGATTAGAAACCAGAGGGTTCAAAACAAATACAAGAGGATCTAAAATAAAAAACCCTTAAACCCTTGAGGTCTAAAACAAAGCTGAAGCATTTGAAACTGCATCCTATTCAAAAATTCAACAAACCATAGCCAATCATGGGAAAGAAAATCCCATTTTTAATCAGTGATAACAAAGAGCTTGCGATAAAATAATAGTTATCTACACCATGCACCCCTCAACAAAATGGAGTGATGGAAAGAAAGAACATAACCATTCAAGAATCTGCAAGGACAATGATGATTGAAGGAAATTTTATGCATGTATATTGGAGAGAAGTTGTGAGTATTGCAGTTTACACTCTTAACTGGGTGAATATCAAAGGTGAAACCAGTAAGACTCCTTATAAATTATGGTTTTTCCATGCTCTTACTGTAGACACCTAAAATTGTCATGTCTAATTAAATAAATATCTTTATTTATTTAATTATCTAATCCTAATTCTTCTATTAATTGAATAAATCTTTATTTATTTAATTAATTCATTTATCCTCTTCTAGCCTTAATTCTCATTTAAATAAATACTTTTTATTTGTTTAAATTATCCTTTTCCTAAATTAAATAACTACTTTTATTTATTTAATTGATCCCACTTCTTCTATTAATTAAATGAATCTTTATTTATTTAATTAATTCATTAACCTTTTCTGCCTATGACACATGTCATTCATCTCTTAATTCATACACTATCTACCCTCTCATTATTTTTTTATTTCCTCTACCTACCCTCTAATCATAGCTGACTATTTATCTTTTACACCTCTCAATATTATCCCTCCATTTCATATAGTGTCTTCTATATAAGGAGATGCTTCCTTCATTATCAACCCTCAACTATGCACCCCGATGATTATTTGACTACACTATGCTTTTGAACTTTCATATGCGATCCTTCTTGCAACCACATTTATGTTCTTTGTTGAGCTCTTGTGCACATAAAATCTGAGAGCAAATATATCAAACAAGATCAATGGAGATAGGAAGAATGGAGATTCAAACCCTATTGGACATGTGATGTTATAATCTTTGTGATTTCATTTGATTTGCATTATCTTAGATAATCTTCATATGTTATGGTGGATCTTTGTTATTGTTAGGCTAGGGTTTTGTGGTTGAATCTATTTATCCTTTCAATATTATTGTTATCCATTTTCGCCGTATACATTTTGGTATGCCCGGTGGGACTCTTGTCCCTTTTGCATTTAACATCTTTTGTTGCAGGTTTTGTGTTTTTGAAGTTGTAGATCTGACATTTCCAACAATATTTTGATATTTTCATGTCTGCGTACTTTTGGATCGCGTTTTTTATTTTCTGCCACATCTGCGACAATTGGAATCGCGTCTGCACCTTCGACAGTATTTTTTTTTTTTGCTGATTCCAGGAAGTGCGTCTGTGTTCCCTAGTCACATCTATTAAGTCTTCAGATACGTTTGTGTTTGGGAACTGCGTCTATGTTCAGGAACCGCGTGTATGTCAGATCTAACTGCGTTTGTTAATTTATATAGCATTTGTGTTTCTGATAATCATGTCTATGTGCAGTTGTTGCATTTTGGTTTCTTTGATTTGGTTTTTTGTCATTCGGATTTCAGATCTGGTTTTTATTGAGCTAACATCTTAAGATCTAGCTAATGAAATTGGTGCAGCTTGCCTTGAAAGTAAAATCACATTGTTGAAGACCCCTATTTCACAAAGTATTTTGAGATCTAAAATTTACCTAACATGTGTGCTAGCAAACACTTCAATTGGTGCACTAAAATTGAACTAGTGTCTTTTGTGTCTTGAGCGATAAGCTCTTTTTGTTTACTCTTTAGAGGACATGTCTCCCTGTGTGGTCATTAGAACTACTAGTGAGGAGAGAATGACCCAAGTGATGGCGAGGAAAACCCACCTCTTCTGAACCACTATAAACAATTGTATTCATGGTGAAAACTATGGATAACAAGTGCTGATTAGTTAATACCAACACTATGTCTCCCCATAAACCCGTTTGATCAAATTTATTTGATCAATTGTAGGGCGTAACCCCTACTGGCTGGTAGCCTTCAATATTTATAGAGCTGAAAGTGCTACATGTATGGCCACACTAGCAGATGCCCTTACTATCACCTTTTTGTTTTAGAAGTCAAAATCCTTCTAGTTGTTGGGGTAGGAGGTCGGACCTCTTGAGCGGCCCACACACATACGGTTCTTAGTAGAGATACAAAGTTTTCCACAGGGATTTTTCATGGGGACTAATGCTTGGCTACCCCAAGAAGTGAGTGTTGAGGGTGAAGCTAGTGGGGTCAAGCATCTAAGTATCTGCTCTGAATAGCTCAGCCTCGTATGGGAATCAACAACTATTGTCCTGGCCAGCCATAAGAATTGTGCTTGTCTTATTTTGAACAATCAAACATTCAAGACCAAACATTAAAACATTGTGTCTTATGTGTCTTCAAGTGTATGAAAAACAATTTTACATCAAACAACACACTTTTCTTTGAGTCATTTTTTGAGTCTACACACTTGCAAACATTGAGTCCTCGTTAACACTGTGTCCTCTTGTCACGAAAAATAGTCAAACATTCAGATTTGGTCACAACAAGTCACTTCACAGATTGGAAAAATTGCACTCAGTTTTCAGAAACTCATCTGTGTCTGATAGAGTCACGTCTGTGTCATCTAACCACGTCTGTGAAGGGCAGAAACGCGTCTATGGTCTTTTGAGCAACATTGCACTTATAACATCTCAGAAACACGTCTATGTTGTTTTGAGCAACATTGCATTTACAAAATCTCAGAAACACATCTGTCTCTGACAGAACCACGTTTGTGTCATATAACCATGTTTGTGAAGTATACAGGCACATCTGTGTTAAAAATTAAAAAACTTTTACAGTACAACAAATAGGTACAGTCAATTTCAGAATTATTGAGCGTCCTAGGTATCTCTCTAGGTTTTCATCTAGAATTCATCTTGTCTTTGGGTCTCACAAAGTCCATCTGTGCTTTACACCTTACATTACATTCACATTTGTCTACACTTGAGTCAAAAGGTCACTTTCTTGTCCTCATCTTACTTTGTCAACACATTACATACAACAACATTTTGCTAAGTGGTCCCTCATCAAGGTCTATCACCTTTGGGTCTCATTTGGTCTTACTTAGAGTCAAGGTCAACTTACCTCATCGAGAGAAACTATCATCTCTTTGTAAGTCACACCTACTCTACTACATACATACTTGGTCTTACACTTTGGATGTTGAAAGTACACCTCAAATTCATTTACATTCCATCCAACTCTTAGTCTTCCATACTCTTTCCATTTTCATCTAGTCTCTCACATCTTGGTCAAGACCTAGTTCATGGTTGAAACCCATTCCCAAAACTCTAGGAGAGAAGCTAAAGAGGCTCAAGAGTCCACAAACATGAGTTCCTATGAGTTTGACAATGATATCTTTTTCAATTCTGATCATACTACATTACCTAACATGGATGCTTATAGAAACATTCCAAATGCTGAGAACATGGACACTACAAACAACAATGATACACACAATGAAAATATGGACACCATTTCAGTACATTCAACAAAAGTGGAAGACGCCATTATGGATCCCCATTTCAATTGACTGGTTGAGGAAATAATGAGAGATAGACAATACTTCTTACAAGTGATGGCACAAAATGGAGACAAGATCCCTCATGATTTTGACATGTCTCAAATAATGGAAAATTGACCTTTACAAAAACCTCACCTCAAAATGGATCAAAGGAGGCCTAATAGTGGAGGCAATAGAGGACCACATATGGTGCCTAAATCACCATCATCTTTGTTTTAAAAACTAAAGGTCCCATACACACATGGTCAAGCATATGATACTCACCTTCGTAGACCATTATGGAAGTCTTATGTAGAAAAATATACTCAATCGCACACCAATGCTAAGGATCAACCACCAAAGCAATTGGATATCCAAAGGAATGATCAAAATTTGGACACAAGGAAACCCTGCGTCAAATTTGGGAGCAACACACTAGAACAAACTCATGACATTCCTGTAGAGTATGGTATACATGGACAAAGCAGATATTCCATTCCTCACCATGACTCTATACCAAGTGGTCCATATACGCAACATCACTAAAGACCTCCTCCATATAAACATGTGTATGATCAATATTATCCATATATGCAACATGCTCCTCCCCCACCTAGTGGTTTAGGCATGGGGTATGGTTCAAGAAGTAGGTCTCCACCTAATAATAAATTGGAATAGAAAATTAAGGACTTTCAAAAGAAAATGGAGGACATAAATACACCAAAGCCAACATACACAATGAGAGACATATGTCCTTATCCATTTGACAAGAGCATTCCAATGCCTCCATTTCCTATACACTTTGTGACACCTAAGTTTGATAAGTACAGAGGAAAAGGGGATCTTAAGGCACACATAATATAGTTTTTCGCAGCCTACATTGAGGTAGCAACAAAAGAGACATATTTGATGAGATTATTCTCACAAAGCTTAGGTGATCAAGCTATGGAATGGATATCCCAACTCCCACTTGGAATTAAGCCTTGGGATGATCTAGCAGAGGCATTTATCCAACATGTCTCATACAATATAGAGACAGACATATCAGTCACTACCTTGTGCAACACCAAGCAAAAGTATGGGGAGTCTTTTTCATCATTTTTACAAAGATGGAGGAATCTAGCTAGCAGATGCTCTTGTGAAATTCCAGAAAAATAAATGGTAGAAATGTTTACTCAGAATGTTAATAGAGAAATTGGTTATAACCTAATAAAATCTTTCTTGTTGACCTTCAAGGACGTCATTGAAAAAGGCTTAGTGACAGAAAAGGTCCTAATTGAACAAGGAGTCATCAAAATATTCAAGGAAAACAAAGATGACTTTAATGGAAAAGATAAGCCAAGATTTTGGAATAAAAACAAGAACACATTCAATGATGGTGTTGTTGATGCTAATACAGTATGACACAAAATCATTTTATTAGGATCAAGCTCTAAAAACAATCAGGTGAATACTCAAATAACTTCCAAATCATGAAGGAAGTACACTCCATTGGGAGAACCACTTGAGTCAGGTTTCAAGAATCTAGTGGCAAACAAGATAATCACAGTTCTAGATTTGCCTCCATATGAGCCAAAGGTTAAACCAAATTGGTGGAATGATGATGAATATTGTGAATTTCATAAGAGAAAAGGACATAAAATATGAAATTATCACCAACTGAAGAACATCATACAAGATATTATTGATAGAGGTGACATTGAGATTGAAGGGCCTTCATCCAATCAAGAACATGAGATGTTTAAAGAACCATTCCCAAAGCATGACAAGGGAAAAGATAAAGCCACAGATGACCAAACCAACTATACCAGAGCATCTTATAACTATGATTCAACTATCAATCACATTTTGATGGACAATTATGTCTCTACCATTATCATCAAGGATAAAATGCCTGAGACTTCTACCCAAAGACCTAATATTGTCCTGAAAGGAATTGGATCTTCTTTCAAACCTACCTTTGAATGTAATGTTACAACTCGTTGAGGTAAATTCACTTTGCAAGGTGCTCCAGCTAAAAACGCTTCTTCCTCATTAGCTAAGCCTGAGTATGACCTTGTAGAACAGTTGGGGAAGACACCCGCGCTTATCTCAATCCTTGAGCTCTTACACATATCCCATGCACATAAAACCATTCTTGACAAAATATTGAGAGACACTTCTATCCCCACTGATCTAAACTTGGACCAGTTTCAAGCCATGGAGGGATACATTTTCATTCCACACTCCCTTACATTCACAGAAGCTGATGATGCCTCTGTAAGTCAGCCACATAATGCATCTTTACACATTGAAGCCTTCCTACACAAACACCAAATAAAATGAGTCCTGATAGATGGAGGAGCAGGTCTAAACATTTGCACATTAAGCACTATTAAACAATTGGGATATTCAAATAAAGTCATGAATTCTACAAACAAAATTACCATCAAGGCATATGATGATGAAGAGCATTTATCCAAAGGATGTGGTTTGTCAAGTCCTAGACCTAGATCTCACATACAATATATTACTAGGACATCCTTGGATTCATGAAATGAGGGTAGTCCCATCTACATATCACCAATGCAATAAGTTTCCTCACAATGGAATTGAAATAACAGTTAACGGTGATCCTAATCCATTGATATACTGCAATAAATTGAGACCAAAAACTGAGACAATCATTCCAAGTAATAGGGAAGTTTTCCCTTCTTCTACATACATTGATCCTGAATCATTAAAACCTTTGACATCAAAACAAGGTGAGCTTAAAGGTAAATATCATGACAAGGGCATGGGTGAATACACTTTGAATCAAACCATGTGCTTGCAACAAGTTATGAGTTCACCAAAAAAAATGGAAGACCACAACCTAATAAGCAAGTATCTATCATTATACTTAAATGGGACCCTACTATCTTCCAAAGATGGGGTGAACTAGAAGTAGAAGACTTATACAAAATGCTTTACAAAGACCTTGAAAATGATACACAAGATCACATCAGCCTACCATGTGAAAAATATGGCAAAGGATTCAAGATCCTACAAAAATTTGGGTATGATGGCAAAAGTCCTCTTGGCTTGAGAAAGGAAGGCATCATTGAACCTTTACAACCTAAATTGGCATTAAAAAAGGAATGCTCAAAAGGACTTGGTCTCATGAATTCCAAGGTAAATACTCAAAAGATAGGAGAAGCATTACAAATCAAAGCTGCAAAAATTCAACAAGAAAATCGCTATTCCACAAACTCCAATGAATAGGAATGGGATTCAGACAAATCTTGTAGTGACTATGAACTCACCGAGACATTCAGAGAACTAGGTGAACCCACAAAAGAAGAGGAATTTTATAGAAAATTCAAAGTTGGTCAAGAAAAAACCCTTGAGGACCCCACACAGTCCTTGCCTCTAGGTTCTAGGTCGAAATCATGAAGAATGAGAACACCTATCCCAGAACGCGCTACTAGTGATGAGAATTTGGATTCGTTCACAATTGAGACAGATGAGGAGAGTTCCGATGATGACCTCGACAACTATCTTGAAATACCTGAATATAACTATATCTTCACCCTTAGCCCCGCTAACTTTGAAGACATCAAAGGCCTTCCCCTTGTTCACCACCAACTCATTGACTGGGACCATGAAGGACCTGCACAGTTCAACACATTCCAAAATGATGAAACCTTTATTGACTATCTAAGCATACAAGATGATCTTACCCTTGGGGACCATAAGGTAGGATACACTATAGAACTCAATAGCGTGGCATATTTTGGTGAGGGTGTTAGGCCTTCTAGTCGCAAAAACATAAAATTAAAAACAAATCAAGGATCTTATGGTGAAAACCATGTTGTGGTGCTGTCTAACCCCAAAAAAGTAAAAAGAAAGGATGTATCTGAGGGAAAAAACCTCTCTAAGGCACTTGAAGATGGAAGGCTCGACATTCTCCCAGCATCATATGAGGAAAAATCATCTATGTTGGTACAGGAGATCATCAAAACAAACATTGGCACAGAATAAGTTCCACATAACATATTCCTGGCTCAATCTCTAATAGAGATAGAAAGATCAAACTTCATAAGTTTCTTCATGGAGTGACAAATTAATTTTGCATGGTCATATGTTGATATGCCTAGATTGGATCCAGATTTGGTAATGCATCATTTGACAGTTAAACTGGGGGCAAAACCAGTGAAACAAAAATTAAGAAAGATGCATCCACAAGTGGCATTATTAATCAAAGCAGAACTTGAGAAATTATTGGATGTCAGATTCATACGCCCAATTGATTATCCTGAATGGATCTCCAACTTAGTGCCTATCAATAATCTATATCGTAGCATTAGAATATGTACAGATTTCAGAGACATCAACAAAGCTTGTCCTAAGGATGACTTTCCATTACCAAATATTGACTTGATCGTAGATCTCATAGCAGGTCATGCGATGTTATCTTTGATGGATGGATTCTCTAGTTATAATCAAATAAAAATTGCATCTGAGGATTAGCACAAAACAACATTTACTTATCCTTAGGGAACTTTCTGCTAGAATGTCATGCCCTTTGGGATAAAAAATGCAGGTGCTACATATCAAAGATCCATGACTACTATCTTTCATGATCTCATGCACGTTATTGTAGAAGATTATGTTGACGAACTCTTGGGAAAATCAATAGACAGAGATACACATTTGGACATACTTTCAGTCATCTTTGATTGATTGGAAAAATACAAAGTAAGATTAAACCCCAAGAAAAGTGTCTTTGGATTAACTTTTGGGAAGCTTCTAGGATTCATTGTCTCAAAAAGAGGAATCGAAGCCGATACAACAAAAGTCAAGGCCATCCTAGAGATGCAACCACCAAGAAATATCAGTCAACTTCAATCATTGCAAGGGATACTCTAGTCCATACGAAGATTCATAGCACAACTTGTAGATAAATGTAATCCTTTTTAGCACCTACTACATAAAAACATCAAATTCAAATGGGATGATAATTGCCAACAGGCCTTCTAGACACTCAAATATTATCTTCTAAATCCACTAGTTTTGATGCCACCAGTTTTAGATCAACCTCTATTACTATACATATCAGATACTTCAATAGTGTTGGGGGCACTCTTAGCACAACAGGTTGCAGAGGGCAAAGAAAAGGCAGTATAATATATCAGTTACACATTAGTGGGATATGAACTAAATTACACACCAATTGAGCATGCATGTCTTGTTGTGTTCTTTGCTTTGCAAAAATTACAACATTACATGATAACTCATAAAAATAAGTTGGTTGGAAGGATTGATCCATTGAAATACCTTCTCAATAAAGCAACGCTTACTGGGTGACTAGCCAAATGGGTGATTCTCTTGAGTGAATTTGATATTGAGTATGTGGATAGAAAAGTAATAAAAGGACAAGCTATAGCAGATCAGTTAGTAGATGCTCCCATGATAGATGATGTTCCTCTAACTTTAAAATTCTCCAATGAATCCATCTTGACAATATCACACACAAAGCCTTGACAACTATACTTTGACGGCTCATATACATAGCATGGTGCATGAGCTGGCATCTTCTTCATAACTCCTCAAGGGGATTCCATACCAAAATCATAGCAATTATCATTTCCCTACACTAATAGCATAGCAGAATACAAGGCATTAACAACTAGATTACAGATTGTAGTTCAGTGGAAGATCCAAGAACTTCATGTTTTTGGGGACTCAACTTGTAATTCATCAAACAACTGATGACTACCAAACAAAGGATGAGAAATTAATTCCTTACGAAAGAATGGTAAATGACCAGAAACAACATTTCACAAAGTTAGACTTTGAGCAGATACCCAGAGAGAAGAATTGAGCCGCAGATGCCATGGCTACAATTGCTTCCCTAATCGATCTACCATAGAATGAGACCCGCTATGAGTTCTTAGTGGATAACCTTTTGGTTCGCTTGTATGAGATCACTCCTACTAAGATGATATGTTTTGTCGGTCCTGAGTCCCAGTTATATGGTTCCATTTTCACATACCTTCATGACAATACCCTTCCTCCCAACTTATCCAATAACCAACGTCCAACTTTCATTCGCCAATCTTCTCGATATGTCATTTTAGCCAATATCCTATACCGTCGAGGTCTAGATGGAACTCTTCTTAGATGTTTAGAAAGGAACAAAGCTTAGATTGTGTTACGTGAAGTGCATGAAGGGATATGTGGTCCACATTCTAGTGGTCCTACCTTAGCCAAGAAACTCATCAGGACTGGATATTACTGGCCCAATATGGAAAAAGACTCATATCAGTTTGTAAAAAAATATAAGCAGGGTCAACTTCATGGAGACCTCATTCATGTGTCAGTGCAAGAACTTCAACCAATTGCAACTCCTTCGCCCTTTTGTCAGTGGGAACTCGATCTCATAGGCAAGATTCATCCTCCTTCCTCCAATGGTCATAAATTCATCATCACTACCATGGAGTATTTCAAAAAATGGATCAAAGTTGTGCCTCTCACACAAGTCACTAGAAAACAAATTTCTACATTCATTCTCAACTATATCATTTGTCAATACGGTATTCCTGTTTCCATCATCACCGAAAATGGGTGTCCCTTATAAAATCAAGATGTTCATGAACTTTGTGACCGCTTCCATATTACCCATCATTTTTCCACACCTTATTACCCCCAAGGTAATGGTCAAGCTGAGCTGTCTAATAAAACAATTCTTAAAATCCTGAAAAAGAAAGTCGACAACGATGGCCGCAATTGGCATATCCAACTTAATCCCACACTTTGGGGTTACCACACAAGCATCTGCACACTTGTAGGAGCTACATCCTATTCACTTGTCTATGAAACTAAAGCTATCTTGCCTATTGAGGTTGAGTTGCCCTCTTTACGAATCTCTTTGCAAAGCATTATTAGTGATGAAGACTATAGGGTCTCTCGCTTACAAGAACTTGAACTATTGGATAAATGAAGACAAACTGCTTTTAATCATCTCAAGGCTTATTAACAATGAATGAGTTGCAACTAAAATCATAAAGTCAAGCCTCACACATTTGAGGTAGGTGACTTGGTTCTCAGAGAAAATCCTAAAAATCAGCAAGACAGAGAGAAGAAGGACAAGTTTGAACCAAACTGGCTTGGTCCTTACATCATCACAGCAGCATATGGATCTGGTGCATATCAACTCTCAACCATAGAGGGTGAACCTTTGGAGGATCCTATCAACAACATTCACCTTCATGGGTTTTACACATAGCTCTTCAGAGTATCCTAATTCAAAATACAAAAAAAAATCAAAAAAATCAAAAAATTCAAAAATACAAAAAAAATCAAAATATATCTGTATATGGTGAAAAGGGATAACAATAATAACAATATTGAAAGGCTAAATGAATCCAACCACAAAACCCTAGCCTAAAAATCAACAAAGATCCACCAAAACATATGAAGATTACCTAAGACAATGCAAATCACATGAAATCACAAAGATTATACCATCACATGTCCAATAGGGTTTTGATCTCCATTCTTCCTATCTCCATTGATCTTGCTTGATATATTTGCTCTCAGATTTTATGTGCACAAGAGCTCAACAAAGAACGGAATGTGGTTGCAAGTAGGATCGTAGTGTAGTCGAGTCCTCCAAATTGTCGATTAGGGTTTGATAATGAAGAAGGCATCTCCTTAAATAGAAGACACAATAAGAAATGGAGGGATAAGATTGAGAGGTGTAAAAGAAGGTCAGCTATGATTAGAGGGTAGGTAAAAGAAATAATAAAATAATGAAAGGGGTAGGTAGTGTATGAATTAAGAGATGAATGACATGTGTCATAGGTAGAAAAGGCTAATGAATTAATTAAATAAATAAAGATTTATTTAATTAATAGAAGAGGTAGGATAATTAAATAAATAAGAATATTTATTTAATTTAGGAAAATGATAATTTAAATAAATAAATGTATTTATTTAAATGAGAAATAAGGCTAGAAGAGGATAAATGAATTAATTAAATAAATAAGATTTATTTAATTAATAGAAGAATTAGGCTTAGATAATTAAATAAATAAAATATTTATTTAATTAGACTGGACAATTTTGGGTGTCTACATTTTGCCCCTCTTTGAGACAATGCGGCTTGTTGCGTTGTTTCAAAGAAAATAAGATGAACTTATACAGAATTGCCCCAGAATGGGAATGATATGCCCCCTCGAGAGATTGGATGAAAATGTCTAAAAAGATTGCGGACAATCTCTCGATAAGAAAGAAAGGCGAGAATGGACTGATCAGGTAAAGTGACAAAGTCACGAGATAATGAAGACTGACTCGGGAAAATGAATGCGAGGGCTAGGGTAAGCTATAAGATAGACCACGGGGGAAAATACATCCTCATTGTCATCCACGCATCCACAAGAGCATATTGCAGAGTGAAAATAGAGCAGGAGCAGTCAGCAGCGATGGCTTTCACTCACAGATTCGACCGCGTTCGCCGATTTCAGAGGCCAGTAGAGGCAGGAGAGCTGGTAAGTACCACCAAACCTCCTCGTACTTGATGCATTTAATTTTTGTCATTAATGCATGTCGAATAGGGCAATAAATGTGCTTAGACTAGGGTCCAAAAAGTGTCAAAAAACATCCAAGCGCGTCTGTGTTGGTGCCAGGCGTGTTTATGTCGGCTAGGTGCGTCTGTGTTTGTGCCAAGCACGTCTATGTCTGGACCTGCGTCTATGTCAAATGCGGCTGCGTCTGTGCTATTCAGGCGCGTTTGTGCCAAGAAGGCATGTCTGTGTCAGCTAGGCATGTCTATGCAGAGCATAGGCACGTCTGTGTTAGACAGGCGCGTCTGTGCAGTCTTTAAAAGCATTTGTGTCATGTAAGCATGTTTGCGTTTGAAAAGTATGAATTTGCATCTTCTAGGTCAAATCGGCAATTCTGTGATGAACATACACTGTTGATTGGATAAGCTGCTAAGAGGATACACTCAAGCAAGTCCTCTAGGAAGACTAGGATAGATCAAGGCACTTTGTGATGAACAATGAGTACCAAGATAAAGTACTTTGTGATGAATAGGGAGTACTGAAATATGAGAAGCACTTTGTGATGAACAAGGAGTGCAAATGTGAGTAACACTTTGTGATGAACAGGGAGTGTCACACATGTAGTACTTTGTGATGAACAGGGAGTACCACTAGGATAAATAGAAACACTTTGTGATGAACAGTGAGTGTCACTAGGGTAGATAGCAATATGCATTTAGATAGCATTTTGTAATAAACAGTGAATGCCACTATGACTGACATGATTGATTTATTTGACTGCAGGAGTACTTGCCGATGCTAGAGTCACGGGAGAGATTCCCATCGATACAGAGGTTGCGACCTAAGTTGTCATTTCAGGATAGAGCTGCCATCGAGGAGATGGGTTTGAGACATATATTGTATGTGCCTGAGTTTTAGTCAAACATGGGTTTGCTGACTGTGCTAGCTGAGAGATGGCACTCTAAGACGTGCACATTCCATTTGCCAATGGGTGAGATGACAGTCACCCTTGAGGATGTCTACAGGATTCTATGGGTGCCGATCGATGGGGAGCTGATCCCATACGATCGAGATGGAGATAGGGAGGCATTGAGATGGGTGTTTCAGGTCCCTGGATTGGAGATGAGGGTAGGACACGTGGCCTGGGACACCATGACAGCCACAGGGTTAGCATTGCTGGCAGTGATCGGAGGAGCTATCAGTGGGTTCCTGTGTCCAGATAGGGCGACACAGGGTTTGGCTGTGGGCTGGGGGGGAGCACTGGAGACGCTGATGACATAGCATACCAGATATGCCTAGGGATTGTGTGTGCAGGCACACTTATATTATGAGCTGCATCAGTTTGTTTATCATGGATCAACGGGATTGGGCTACAGAGTTACATTGCTGCACGTGTGGGCTTATGAGCATCTGCCAGTGACAAGGCCAATACACTTTAGAGGTAGGGGGCATGGACACAGCTTCGTGCATTTATATGACATGATCACCTCACAACCACGGATTGGCAGGCTAGAGTATTAGCGACGAGTGATTGATGACATTGATGAGGTCATATGGCAACCTTATCTGGGCTGCGAGCAGTGGGAGGATGATGTAGTTGAGTTATTGTACACCTTTTGGAGTAGGTACCTGATTGGGTGGATGCCCTATGTGCTGGAGAGGTAGCTGGTAGATAGGATTGGCCGACTGTTTGGCCGGATTCAGAGGATGCCCTGGGGCTCAGGCATGTATGCCCGCACCATCAGAGATCAGACATAGTTTGGGCCACTACTGTCATATGATCAGGTAGTGACTCAGCTGGTGGAGATGATACCTCTTCCTTGGGACATATGGCCTGAGATTGAGGACACTGGGATGGATGCAGAGTATACAACGTATTGGGCAGAGCATCCATTCCCACAGTTGACAGATCCTGGAGAGGCACTAGAGGGAGATGGTGGGGGAGATGATGATGATGGTGGAGGTGATGGGGGCATAGGCCAACGGAGGAGGAGAGGAGTAGTTGGAGAGAGGTGAGTTGCTGCTCGGAGGGAGGTTGGAGAGGAGAGGCAGGCTCGGGTGGTGAGGGGTCATGGCGGATTGCCTTTACAAGTGGTAGCAACACAGGGTCCCAAGTAGGTACAGGGACAGGGACAGAGATAGGTACCAGTACAGGTACCTATACAGGCACAGGGGTAGGCACCTACAGAGGATGAGCCACAAGCAGGAGTAGAGGCAGAGGGGGTTGACCCAGTGGAGGTTGAGCTACTAGATCTAAGGGAGATCTGCCAGAGCTAGGCAGATGAGATTCAGGATCTGGAGAGGGAGAGGGATCAGCTCAGGACTAGGCTCAGGGATACTAAGCGAGAGCGAGATCAGGCGATCCAGCGCTACACAGAGGCTAAGATAGAATTGAGGGTTGGGAGGTAGGCAGCAGAGGACATAGGGGGGAGATATGCCTATGTCCTACGGGCAGGAGAGGAGATAGCCTACTGGAGGGACCTCTACTATGGTGCAGTGCCAGCAAATCAGTGGGCGAGGAGCTTCCATAGACCGTCGCATATAGCGACAGCTATGGGGGGGAGCCAGAGGAGACAGGCATCAAGTGGTGGGGTCATGGGTCCTCCACCACCACTAGATAGAGGGGACAGGCAGGATGATCCTGGGGCAGGTCCTTCAGGGGCTCAGATCCTGTCGAGGCCTGGCAGCTCCGAGGGAGGGAGTTCATCATAGTCTGAGAGGGCTCCCTTTGTATCAGTATTGTACCATTTTGTATTGTAGACACCTGCGGGTGATTGTAGCCATATGATTTTGACATCATTGTATCATGACATTTTTTATTATATATATGAGATGATTCATCTTTGCGATAGCTATATGCATGTGTACCTATGTGATGAGATGTTCTTATGATGTATGTTTATGTTTCTATGTGATGGATGCAAATATGTATATGATGCAATGCAATATTTTTTTGTTTTATATGTGTATGCATGATGCAAATGTGAATGTATGTAATGCAAATGAATATGATAATGTAAATAATTATTTACATGATGAAAATGTAAAATGTGCTAATATGTGTTGTGTGCAGGATGTGATGTGATTGTGATATCTATATGTATGTATGAAATGCTTATATGCGGTAATGCAGGTGCAACTACATGAAATACAAATATTTTTGGCATGTCATTATACTCAGTCATGTGATAGCAGGCTACGCGAACTCGAGAAGGATGATGGAAGTCAATCAAGAAAGGGGGATGAAAGATAGAAGATATGAAAGTGAAAGAGCTTCTTGTGCGTTATCATCATTGAGCTTTATTATGGCAAAATAGGTTATGACAATCGAGGCATATGTTCGACTCAGAAAGTCATTGTACCTATTTGCATGGAGATAAGACAGTCACAAACAAGGAATGCCCCAGTTCACACTAGACTCATAGTGTCCTCATATCCTTGAACAAGTCATAGCATTGCTAAGAGACAATCCATAGATAGCAAAATAAAATAGGTGATGATACCCCATCCTCGCCTTTCTAGTCAAAGACATCCTGGAGATAGAATCTCTAGTCAAAGACATCCTGGAAAAACTAAAAGACATGTCACCAAAAGATGAAATCAAAAAAAAATCAAGACTCGACACCAACATCCACTATAGTCCTCAAGTTTAGTGTCTCTTGTCACTTGTATAAGTCTTATTTGATTGTGGTCACAATGTTTACTGTAAAGCGGAAAATCGCGAGCGAACCCCAAGTGTTCCCCCCACCACTCCGAGGAGAGGGGAAGGAGGTCACTAGGGTTGACGGTTTTCACTTAGGCGAGACTTTACATTCAAAAGAGGGGTTGAAACTCACAAGATCCAATCCCACACAATGCAAGATTGGATTCTAAATGAGTTTCAAGGGTTGAAACAGCAAGGCTAGCCTCTTTTGTAAAGAATGTAGATAGAAGGATTAAGCTAGGAATGCATGAAAAGTGAGAAAGATTCACTTATAAACAGAGATAGGAATATGGGATGAAGCTGCGGACCTGGAATTAGCAGTAAAATGTCGAGACGACACTGTCCTACAAATTTGAGTGAAAGTTGATGAGACGATGGCACCCAGCGTGCACACGGTCCTCCGAAAAATCCGTGAAATGAAAGAGGATCTATTCGTCCCTGCACAAGGATTCCAGATCTTCAATTACAGCTACGTACCTGTAACCTACACACAAAAAAGAGAGGACAATTGGGGGGTTAGGGATTAGGGGTTTGCCCTTAGGTTAAACCCCGGTTTTGGAATTAACAAGAAATGAGAATGTTGTAAATGTAAATGATTGTAATGTAAAACAAGTACTAGTACCTTGTTGTAAGAATGTTTGTATTCTTACATGCGAAGGTGTAGATGTTGTTGTATGTTGTACGTTGTATGTTATATGTGATCTCCTCTTCAATGGTTGAATCCTTGTCTTGAATGCAACACCTAGCCTTGAATGGAGACTTAGAATGATCAATTGCTTGAAGGAATGCTTGAATGCTTGAATGTTTGAGTATCGCTTCTGCCTTTTTTCCATCTACCAAAATGGGAGAGGAAATGTAGTTTATATACTTGTCAATTAGGGTTAAAAGACTGATTTTTTCGACCTTAGGCTGACCTAGGAAGATTATTTTCCAATTTGCAAACATAAAGACCTGAGACCCAAAAGAGACCGGGCCCAAAAATAGGGCCAGGGACCAGGGCACTGGGCGCCATGGTCCTGGGGGACCAGGGCACTGGGCGCCATGGTCCCACCTCCTGGGACAGTAGGGTGCAAGGAGGATCAGGCCAGGGTGCTGAAAAAATGCAGTTTTTGATGTCATGAACAAGTTTCGGGGTCTCCATTCAGGTTCAATGTTGCATCGCCATCGTGAAGACCCAAATGCAGTTGAAATTGCAAGGGTCACGATTTTAGGACACTACATTTAGCCCCCACTTTAGCGGGAGTATAAGCATACGCTCATACTTCCGGTAAAGTACAAGGAAACAACATTGAAAAACTTTCACCAAATCAAGGAGGCAAGATACACCAAGCCCCCAGTGGACTAAGGATCTTACGACTTCGATTGACAAAGTAAAAGGGAAGATCACAAGGGAGAACCATGACTATCAGTAGTAAGGTTCCCTAACTATGAGTCATGCAAGAGAAATACCAAAAATTTTCAAGGCAAAGCTAAGTTCACCAAGAAATTTTCAAGTATCCTAAAGGGATAGACGGGGTGTATGCCCCCCTACATTAAAGCGATCACACACACCTCAATGGGAGTGATTGCTCTAAGGTAGTGATACACATAAGAAATGAGAAGGGAAAGGAGCACATTATCACAAAGATTTAGCCCCCAAGTGTGAGATAAACCCAAGGATAATAGACACAAAGCACGAGGTGACTTCTCTTTCCTCGAGGTTAGTATGCTGTATGATAAGTCACCTAGAAGAAGGGAACACATGTGTCTTTTGAGTCAACATGAGAGAGACCAAAAGAGATCTCAATGCTTTGCATCATCCTCAAGTAGACAACACTAAGGAAAACAAATAGAAGAATGAGAATAACACATAGAAGAAGTAACAAAAGAGAGGAGGAGAGAATCTGCTATGCTAATGAAACTAGTCTAGCACATCATCTACCCCCCGATCTTGCTGATCAATATTTTGGGAAGGCAGGAAACATGCTAGAGGAGGAACATTCAACACAACAGATGGAGCTATCACAAGATCCAAACAAGGGCTATGTTCATGTTCCAAGCCACATTGTTCTTGTCTAGGAGCTAGGATAAGTGCTTTAGAAAATTCGTTAGATAGATGGTTATCAACATCAACATATTCATATTCACTATCAGAATGAAAAGAAGTAACTTTTTCATCATGAATAACATTTTCATCTATATCATCATCAAGATTTATAACAATAGGATCTTTAACTCGCACAGGATCAAGACCATCATGCATCTTATGTTTAGGAGATTTTGGAGAAAATGGAATAATGCTTGTTGAAGGTGTTTTTGGGGATTGCAAAGTTTGAGAAGCAGCTGCCTGAGCTCTAAGATGATGCTTTCGTCGATGTTCACGCGTAGAATGATTTCATCTAGTCTTAGTAGGAAGTTGAGAAGATTGAGGAGGAGGAATGTTCTCATCCTTATTACTTGGGTGTTTAGGTTGTGGTCTCTTAGGCTGGATAATAGGAGAAGAGGAAGGTCTCTTCTCTCCATAAGAGGAAGGAGGAGGAATTGCTCCATATAAAGGAGGAATATTTGGTTTAGGAAGGAGACCAAGTCCATCATGACAAGGAGGCATAGGTCTACTTTTAGAAAGTTTATCAGACATAGACATAGTCACATTCATAGGAATGGGTTGGGAACCTTTTTGAGGAAAGACATTAGTTTTATCTTTCAAAGGAAGAACTTCCTTCTCAAGAAAGATAGGAATATCAAGTTTGGGTGTTCTAGGTTCACTTAGAGATAGGATTATATCTATTTTCCACTTTTGATAAGATTTGAAAAGGTGATCACTTCGCGGAGGAAGAGATTGGAATTGTTTAGGCCAAAAATAATCAATAGGAATGCTAGAAGTTATTTCAGCTTGTTTAAAGAGACTATGATTGACAGTAACAACTTCACCATTATGGGGAAATTTCAAACATTTATGAATAGGAGAAGCAATAGCTTTCATGGAAGATAGCCAAGGATAGCCTAGCTTCACACGAAATCATTCGGATGAAGGAATAATAGCAAAGTTCACATCAAGGGATTTGTTATGGACCTCAATAGGTAATGTAATAGAACCAATTGAAGGAGA
This sequence comes from Cryptomeria japonica, assembly GCF_030272615.1. Taxonomy (NCBI): domain Eukaryota; kingdom Viridiplantae; phylum Streptophyta; class Pinopsida; order Cupressales; family Cupressaceae; genus Cryptomeria; species Cryptomeria japonica. The sequence goes on along the minus strand of NC_081408.1, from coordinate 65,730,246 downwards.
AGAAAATGCATCAAATAATTTCACAATCACATCTGTTTTGTCGTAGATCACTTGATTCAATTGCAAAGTAAAAAGAAATTCTTCAGTAATAACATTAACCATGCACGAAGGATCAATAAGCACTCCATGGCAAGGTGTATTCTTGACTTTTGCAACTATGTATAAAGGACCATCAGGTGCCCTGATAGTTTCACTAGAATCAAATGTGCTAGAAGGTTCTTTAGGGTTTTCTTGCTGCTCTACAAAGTTAATCACATTCGGAGTCATAGACACAAGACCATCAAATGAGAAAGAGGAATCATTAGTCTCAATCACATTAGAGGTGTGAGAAGGTAATGGATCAGTAAAAATCTTGAGATTCTGATTAGGAGGAGCTACAGATGTGTTGCCTTTATCATTCACACTAGAAACAGAGATAGTATTATTATCAATCAAATCCTGAATTTTACCCTTTAAAGCAAAACATTTTTCAGTAGCATGCCCAGGTTGACGATGAAATTGACAAAAAGATTTGTTATCAAAATAGGGTGAATTAATCTTTGTAGGATCTATTTGCTTTACAGGAGGGAGAGTAAGCACATTTTGTTCCAATAACTTGTTCATAATACTATGCAATGATTCATTCAAAGGAGTAGACTTTCTTTCTTTCTTGAAAAACTTAGAAATAGGAGGCACACCTAATGCAGCATTCACATTGTTGTTGATGATGTTTTCATTGAATTTAACGGACTCTCTATTCAGTTTAAACTTTCCAAATGGTTGTTGACTACTATCACCCTTATCACTTGGATCCATAGGATTTGCTTGTTCCATTTGACTCACAGTCAGTTGATAATTGTGAAGAGTTGCACACAACTATTGGAAAGAAGTAAACTCAGAAAATAGAAGTTTGTCTCGAATATCTTTTTGTAAATTAGAAACAAAGATTCTTTGAATATCATTGTCAGGCACTGGAAAAGAGATTTGAGCATACAAATGCTTATATCTACCAATGAAATCAGTCACTTTTTCTTTAACACCTTGTTTACAATGCATTAAATCAATCAAAGTAACTTTAGGACTTATATTGTTTTGAAATTGTTGAATAAAAGCATTTGCAAGTTGTTGGAAAGAAGTAATAGAATAGGAAGGCAACAAGCAATACCATTGTAGAGCCTTGTCTCTTAATGTTCTAGTAAACAGTTTTGCAAGCAACCTTTGGTCATAAGCAAAATCGGTACATATTGTTTGAAAAGTCTTAACATGTGTTAGAGGATCACCTTTACCATTATAAAGCTCCAAATGCAGGATTTCAACATGCTTAGGAGGGATAGCTCGAACAATGTCAAGAGAAAGTGGGCTCGCAACATCAAATGTGGGCACACTAAACTTAGACTGATTCATAGAGGCAATTTGTTGCTATAAAGAAGAGACAGTTTGTGCAAGATTGTTAATGGTTGCTTCAGTTGAAGAATTCATATTAGATGTGTTAGATTGTGATGGAGGTATTATGTTATTGAAAGAAGGTATTGATTGAGAGTAAGGTGGTAGAACACTATGATAGTTAGTCATAGGAGATGATTGGAAAGGAGGAACACTACAAGGAGGAATGGAATGGTTGAATGAATTGCCCCCTTGTGTCATGTTCATTTGTGGAGATATAATAGGGACACTCATTGAAGGAATGAATGAAGAAGTCAGATTGAATGAAGGAAGAGAGTTAATTGAAGAAGAAGGATTGCCCCCATGACTAGTGATCATAGGGGGAATGTCTTGTATAGAAGTAGTCATTATGTTTGATGTAAAGGTAGGTATGCTAGCAATAGAGGTTGTTAAAGGAACAAAATGATTGACTTGAGTGGGAGGTTGTGTATAACCTAAAGTTTCAGCACAACTCTTCATAGGCATCACATTTGAATCCACAATGTGTGCAATACCACGCAAAATATCAATTCCATTCTTATCACTTTGAACCATACATTTTAGACCCTCAATTAATGAAAAAGCTTGACTATCGGGATACTCTTGAGACATCCATTGCTGAAAATCATCAAATTGGTTATCCAATTTTGAAAGTTGTTCTACAGAAACCTCATGGGGAGCTTCTTCATCATTAGGAGGATTAGAGGAATTACCTGTGTCCTCGTTAAAGAGGCCATTCAAATTAGGTTCCATCTCCTCGGTAATTAAACCTTGGAAAGACTTAATTCTAAGGCTTCGTCTAACAGGAATAGTGTAAGTAGGGCTTATTGTTGAAAAACTCATGCACTAAAGAGAGAGAGAAAATTTTGAATTTAGAGGTAGCAAATTTTAGTAAAATCAGCCAATCTCCTAGATTTAGGCTCTTAAATGCAATCATGACAATCTCCCAAAATTTTGGAAAAAATGTCAGGGACCGTGGCGCCCGGAGTGCACACAGTCCTCGCAACTTTTTTTGAAATTTTCAGGGATGAAAGTTATTATGATTTTGTTGCAGAATCCAAAGTTACAGCTGATTTGGAGATGTTTTGATCAGTGAAATTGTCGGTCAAAGGTTGAATCAAGAGGGTTTTAAAAATTAGGGTTTTGACACTTAACCACTTAATTTTCAAAATTAAAGCACAAATATGAATTGACAATTTGTAATAGAAGGGTAGATCTGAAACAAGCATTAACAATTAGACATTTCACAAGCTTAATTACTAAAAAGAAAATTTAGGGTTTTTATGCAATTAACCTCTAAACTTTGCAAAATATCAAACATGGAAATGTAATCAAGGCATCCAATTTTTAGATCTAACCATGAATAATCAGAAAGGATGTTCATGTCAGGTTCACCAAAATGTAAAGTGGAAAATCGTGAGCAAACCCCAAGTGTTCCCCCCACCACTCCGAGGAGAGGGGAAGGAGGTCACTAGGGTTGACGGTTTTCACTTAGGGGAGACTTTACATTCAAAAGAGGGGTTGAAACTCACAAGATCCAATCCCACACAATATAAGATTGGATTCTAAATGAGTTTCAAGGGTTGAAACAGTAAGGCTACCCTCTTTTGTGAAGAATGTAGATAGAAGGATTAAGCTAGGAACGCATGAAAAGTGAGAAAGATTCACTTATAAACAGAGATAGGAATATGGGATGAAGCTGCGGACCTGGAATTAGTAGTAAAATGTTGAGATGACACTGTCCTACAAATTTGAGTGAAAGTTGATGGGACGATGGCACCCGTCATGCACACGGTCCTCTGAAAAATCCGCGAAATGAAGGAGGACCTGTTCGTCTCTGCACAAGGATTCCAGATCTTCAATTACAGCTGCGTACCTGCAACCTACACACAGAAAAGAGAGGACGATTGGGGGGTTAGGGATTAGGGGTTTTCCCTTAGGTCAAACCTCAGTTTTGGAATTAACCAAGAAATGAGAATGTTGTAAATGTAAATGATTGTAATGTAAAACAAGTACTAGTACCTTGTTGTAAGAATGTTTGTATTCTTACATGCGAAGGTGTAGATGTTGCATGTTGTATGTTGTATGTAATCTCCTCTTCAATGGTTGAATCCTTGTCTTGAATGCAACACTTAGCCTTGAATGGAGACTTAGAATGATCAATTGCTTGAAGGAATGCTTGAATGCTTGAATGCTTGAATGTTTGAGTATCGCTTCCGCCTTTTTTCCATCTACCAAAATGGGAGACGAAATGTAGTTTATATACTTATCAATTAGGGTTAAAAGACTGATTTTTTCAACCTTAGGCCGACCTAGGAAGATTATTTTCCAATTTGCAAACATAAAGACCCGAGACCCAAAAGAGACCGGGCCCAAAAATAGTGCCAAGGACCAGGGCACTGGGCGCCATGGTCCTGGGGGACCAGGGCGCTGGGCGCCCTAGTCCTAAAGGACCAGGGCACTGGGCGCCATGGTCCCACCTCCCGCGACAGCAGGGTGCAAGGAGGATCAGGCCAGGGTGCTAAAAAAATGCAGTTTTTGATGTCATGAACAAGTTTTGGGGTCTCCATTCAGGTTCAGTGTTGCATCGCCATCGTGAAGACCCAAATGTGATCAAAATTGCAAGTGTCGCAATTTTAGGATGCTACATTTACTTTCACAGAATGGATAGATAGCACTGAACCATATGTTGTCTGAGTCTGTTGAAAGATTTGATTTGTTGAAGCCCATTGTTGCTGTTGTGTCTCATCTGAAACTGACTGAATCCATGAAACTGATACTTTATTGTGGAGAAGATGGAACTTTATTGCGGATCTGTGATGCAAATGTTGCTTTATTGCGGATTGTGCACAGATAGATTGAAGGAAGCTGGAAGAAACTGTACTCCTCGAAACATGTGATGTTCTCAGTTCCACACCCATCACTAAACGTAGGATTTGCCTTAGCCATAGATAGGATCTGGTTTATTATGGATGGAAAGGGAGGAAAATGAAGGTTTATTATGAATGGCTAACCAATCTTGGGTAGATCAATAACAAGCCATGATGGGAATGGGTAAGTTTATTATGAACAAATAGGTTGTGAGTGTGTGCAAAGCGAAAGGATGAAAGTGAATCCTGAAGGAGGGAGGAGCAATGTCTCTACACATGGCGCTGGTGACCCAGTTTTCACCGTGGTACTTACCCAGGGTGCCACCAAAGTGGTTTTAACCATTGGACGAAATTATTTCTCTTTACTTTTTTCAATTTTTTGATTTTTTTTGTGTCACAAGGTGCCTATTTGCCAGGTTTTCACCAAGTAACGATTTTTTTGTTTTATAATTTTTTTGTATTTTTGAAATTTTTTGAATTTTTGGATATTTCAAAGAGCTATGCATAGAACCTGCGAAGGTGCATGTTGTTGATAGGATCCTCCAAAGGTTCACCTTCTGTAGTTGAGAGCTGATATGCACCAGATCCATATGCTGCTATAATAATGTAAGGACCAAGCCAGTTTGGTTCGAACTTGGCCTTCTTTTCTCTATTTTGTTGATTTTTAGGATTTTCTGTGAGAACCAAGTCACCCACCTCAAATGTGTGAGGCTCGACCTTGTGATTGTAGTTGTGACTCATTCGTTGTTGGTAAGCTTTGAGATGACTAAAAGAAATTTATCTTCGTTCATCCAATAGTTCCAGTTCTTGTAAGCGAGAGACCCTATAGTCTTCATCACTGATGATGTTTTGCAAAGAGACCCATAAAGAGGGTAGCTCAACCTCAATAGGCAAGATGGCTTCAAAACCATAGACTAGTGAATAGGGTGTAGCTCTTGTGGGTGTACGGACACTTGTGCGGTAGGCCCAAAGTGCAGGATTAAGTTGAATATGCCAATTACGGCTAGCATCATCGACTATCTTCTTTAGGATTTTAAGGATTGTTTTGTTAGACGCCTCAGCTTGGCCATTGCCTTGGGTGTAATATGGTGTGGAGAAACGGTGGGCAATATGGAAGTGGTCACAGAGTTCACGAACATCCGGATTTTTGAAGGGACGCCCGTTATTAGTGATAAGGGAAACAGGAATACCGTACCAGCAAATGATATAGTTGAGGATGAATGTAGCAATTTGTTTTCCAGTAACTTGTGTGAGAGGCACGACCTCAATCCATTTTGTAAAATACTCTGTGGCAGTGATAATGAATTTATGACCATTGGAAGAAGGAGGGTGAATCTTGCCTATGAGATTGAGTCCCCATTGACAAAAGGGCCAAGGAGATGCAAGCGATTGAAGTTCTTGTGCTGGCGCATGTATGAGATCTCCATGAATTTGACACTGCTTACATTTCTTGACAAACTGGTATGAGTCTTTCTCCATATTGGGCCAGTAATATCCAGTCCTGATGAGTTTCTTGGCCAAGGTAGGACCACTAGCATGTGGACCACATATCCCTTCATGCACTTCCCATAACGCAATCTGAGCTTCATCTCTTTCTAAACATCTAAGAAGAGTGCCATCTAGACCTCGTCAATATAGAATATCAGCTAAAATGACATATCGAGAGGATTGGTGAATGAAAGTGCGACGTTGGTTATTTGATAGATCAGGAGGTAAAGTATTGTCTTGTAGGTATGTGAAAATGGAACCATATAACTGGGATTCAGGACTGACAATGCATAAAATCTCAGTAGGCCTAATCTCATATGAAGGGACCAAAAGGTTATCCACCAAGAACTCATAGCAGGTCTCGTTTGGAGGTAGATCGATCAGTGAAGCAATTGTAGCCATGGCATCTGCGGCACGATTCTTCTCTCTTGGTATCTGTTCAAAGTCTATCTTTGTGAAGTGTTGTTTCAGGTCATCCACCATTTGTTTATAAGGCATTAACTTTTCATATTTAGTTTGATAATCATTAGTTGCTTGATGGATGACAAGTTGGGAGTCTCCAAAAACACAAAGTTCCTGGATCTTCCATTGAACTGCAATTCGTAATCCTGTTGTTAATGCCTCATATTCTGCTATATTTTTAGTTGAAGGAAATGATAAGTGGTATGATTTTGGTATAGAATCTCCTTGAGGAGTTATAAAGAGGATGCTAGCTCCTGCCCCATGCTATGTATATGAGCTGTCAAAGTACAGTTGCCATGGCTTTGCATGTGACATTGTCAAAATGGATTCATCTAGAAATTTTGAACTTAGAGGAACATCATCTATCATGGGAGTATCTGCTAATAGATCTACGATGGCTTGTCCTTTTATTGCTTTTCTATCCACATACTCGATGTGGAATTCACTCAATATCATTACCCATTTGGCTAGTCGCCTAGTAAGTGGTGCCTTATTGAAAAGGTATTTCAATGGGTCTATCCTTGCAACTAACTTTGTCTTATGAGTAAGCATGTAATGTCGTAATTTTTGTGAAGCAAAGACCACAGCGAGGCATGCGTGCTCAATTGGTGTGTAGTTTAGCTCATATCCGACCAATGTGCAACTGATATAATATACTGCTTTTTCCTTGCCTTCAACAATTTGTTGCGCTAAGAGTGCCCCATATGCTGTTGGAGTAGCTGAAATGTATAATAACAGTGGTTGATTTGGAACTGGTGGCATCAGAACTGGTGGATTTAGAAGATAATCTTTGAGTGCCTGGAAAGCCTGTTGATAGTTGTCATCCCATTTAAATTTGATGTTTTTATGTAGTAGGTGTTGAAAAGGATTACACTTATCTGCCAGTTGTGCTATGAATCTGCGAATGGACTGGAGTCTGCCTTGTAAGGATCAAAGTTGACTGATATTTCTTGGTGGTTGCATTTCCAAAATAGCTTTGACTTTTGCTGGATCTGCTTCAATTCCTCTTTTGGATACAATGAATCCTAGGAGCTTCCCAGAGGTTACTCCAAAGACACATTTCTTAGGGTTTAATTTTACTTTGTATTTTTCCAACCGATCAAAGGCAACTAAAAGTATGTCCAAATGTGTATTTCTGTCTATTGATTTGCCCAAGAGGTCATCAACATAATCTTCCATGGTTACGTGCATGAGATCATGAAAGATAGTAGTCATGGCTCTTTGATATGTCGCACCTGCATTTTTTAGCTCGAAGGGCATGACATTCCAGCAGAAAGTTCCCCCCGGACAAGTAAATGATGTTTTGTTTTTATCCTCGGGTGCGATCCTTATTTGATTATAACCAGAGAATCCATCCATCAATGATAACATTTCATGACCTGCTGTGAGATCAACAATCAAGTCAATATTTGGTAATGGGAAGTCATTCTTTGGACAAACTTTGTTGATGTCTCTGAAATCTATGCAAATTTTGATGTTGCGATCTGGTTTACTGATAGGCACTAAGTTGGAGATCCATTTGGGATAATCAATTGGGCGTATGAATCCGACATCCAATAACTTCTCAAGTTCTGCTTTGACTAGTAATGCCACTTGTGGATGCATTTTTATTAATTTCTATTTTACTGGTTTTGCCCCCGGTTTGACTATTAAATGATGCATTACCAAATCCAGATCTAATCTAGGCATATTAGCGTATGACCAGGCAAAGTTGATTTGTCATTCTTTGAAGAAACTTATGAATTTTGACCTTTCGGACTCTGTCAATGATTGAGCTAGGAGTATGTTGTGTGGAACCTCTTCTATACCAATGTTTCTTTTCATAGTCTCCTCTACCAACATGGATGACTTTTCCTCATATGATGCTGGGAGAATGTCGAGCCTTCCATCTTTGGGTGCCTCAGAGAGGTTTTCACCCTCAGATATGTCCTTTCTTTTTACTTTTTTGAGGTCAGACAGTGCCACAGTGTGGTTTTCGCCATAAGACCTTTGATTTGTTCTTATTTTCACATTTTTGCAACTGGAAGGTCTGACACCCTCACCAAAATATGCCACGCTATTGAGTTCTATAGTGTATCCCACTTTATGGTCTCTAGGGGGAAGAGCATCCCGTATCCCCAAGTAGTCAATAAAAGATTCATCATTTTGGAATGTGTCATACTGTGCAGGTCCTTCATGATCCCAGTCAATGAGTTGGTGGTGAACAAGGGGAAGGCCATTAATGTCTTCGAAGTCAGTGGGGCTAAGAGTGAAGATGCAGTTATATTCAGGTATGTCAAGGTAATTATCGAGGTCATCGATAGCACTCTCCTCATCAGTCTTGATCACAAGAAAATCCAAATTATCATCACTAATAGCGCATTCCGGGACAGGTGTTCTCATCCTATGTGATTTCAACCTAGAACCTTGAGACAAGGACTTTGTGGAATCCTCATGGGTTGTTTCTTGACCAACTCTAAACTTGTTATAAAATTCCTCTTCTTCTGTGGGTTCCTCTGTCTCTCTGAATACCTCAATGAGCTTGTAGTCATTGGAAGACTTGTCTGAACCCCATTCCTATTCGTTAGAATCTATGGAATAGTGATCCTCTTGTTGCATTTTGGCAGCTTTGATTTGTAAGGCTTCTTCTGTCCTTTTGGTGTGGACCTTGGAAGTTAAGAAACCAAGTCCTTTCGAGCGTTCCTTCTTGAAAGTCAATTCAGGTTGTAAAGGTTCAATGATGCCTTCCTTTCGTAACCCCAGAGGGCTTTTTCCATCATACCCAAATTTTGGTAGAATTTTGAAGCCTTTGCCATATTTCTCACATGGTAGATTGATGTGGTCTTGTGTTTCCTCTTCATTGTCCCTGAAAAGCATTTGGTATAAATCTTCCTCTTCTAGTTCACCCCATTTTTGAAAGGTAGTAGGGTCCCATTTGAGCATCCTGATGGAGATTTGTTTGTTAGGATGTGGTCTTCCATATTCTTTTGGGGAACTCATGACTTGTCATAAGTACATGGTCTGATTTAAAGTATATTCCCCCATGCCTTTGTCCTAAAACTTGCCTTTAAGCTCACCTTGTTTTGATGTTGAAGGTTTTAATGACTCAGGATCAATGTATGCCGACGAAGGAACAACCTCACAATTACTGGGAGTGATGGTCTCAGTCTTTGATTTCAGGTTATTGCAGTATATGAATGGATTAGGATCACCATTAACTGTTACTTCCACTCCATTATGAGGAAACTTAATGCATTTGTGATATGTGGATGGGACTACCCTCATTTCATGAATCCAAGGACGTCCTAGCAATATGTTATAAGTGAGATTTAAATCCAGGACTTGACAAACCACATCCTTTGTAACTGGCCCAACTTTGAGAGGTAAGGTGACTGTGCCCTTGGATGAACGCTCTTTGTCATCATATGCTTTAATGGTGGTTTTGTTTGTAGAATTCACAGCTTTATCCGAATATCCCAATTGTGTAATAGTGCTTAATGTGCAAATGTTTAGACCTTCTCCTCCATCTATCAGGACTCTTTTTATTCGATGTTTGTGTATGAAGGCTTCAATGTGTAATGGTGCATTATGTGGCTGACTTACGGAGGCGTCATCGGCTTCTGTGAAAGTAAGTGAATGTGGAATGGGAAGGTATCCCACCATGGCTTGCAACTGGTCCATGTTCAGATCATTAGGAACAATAGTATCTCTCAAGATTTTGTCAAGAATGGCTTTATGTGTAGGAGATATGCATAATATCTCAAGGATGGAGATGAGCGCGGGTGTCTTCCCTAGTTGTTCTACAAGATCATACCCAGGTTTGGTTGATGAAGAAGTGGTGTTTTTATTTGGAGCACCTTGCAAAGTGATTTTACCTTGGCGGGTTGTAACATGACATTTAGAGGTAGGTTCAGAAGAAGATCCAACACCTTTTAAGACAATCCTGGGTCTTCGAGTAGAATTCTCAGATGCTTTGTCCTTGATGATAATGGTAGAGACATAATTGTCCATCGAGATGTGATTGATGGTTGAATCATAGTTGTAAGATGCTTTGGTATAGTTGGTTTGATCCTCTGTGGCTTTAGCTTTTCCCTTGTCATGTTTTGGGAATGGTTCCTTAAACATTTCATGTTCTTGATTAGACGAATGTCCCTCAATCTCAATGTCACCTCTATCAATGAGATCTTGTATGATGTTCTTCAGTCGATGACAATTTCCTGTCTTATGATCCTTGCTCTTATGAAATTCACAATACTCATCATCATTCCACCAATTTAGTTTAACCTTTGGTTCATATGGAGGAACATCTGGAATAGTGATTACCTTGTTTGCCACAAGCTTCTTGAAAACTGATTCAAGTGGTTCTCCCAATGGGGCATACTTCCTTCGTGATCTAAAAGTTGTTTGAGTATTCACTTGATTGTTTGTAGAACTTGATCCCAAAAAGATGACTTTGGGTCGCACTGTGTTGGCATCAACAACACCATCATTGACTGTGTTCTTGTTTTTATTCCAAAATCTTGGCTTGTCTTTTCCTTTAAAGTCATCTTTGTTTTCCTTGAATATCTTAATGACTCCTTGTTCAATTAGGACCTTTTCTGTCGCTAAGCCTTTTTCAATAACATCCTTGAAGGTGGACCAACAAGCTTTTCTTAGATCATAGCCAATGTCTTTGTTAACATTTTGGGTGAACATTTCTACCATTTGTTTTTGTGGAATTTCACAAGAGCATCTGCTAGCTAGATTCCTCCATCTTTGTAAAAATGATGAAACAGACTCTCCATCTTTTTGCTTGGTGTTACACAAAGTAGTGACTGATATGTCTGTCTCTATGTTGTAGGAGAAATGTTGGATAAATGCCTCTGCTAGATCACCCCATGACTTAATACTAGGTGGGAGTTGGGAGAACCATTCCATAGCTTGATCACCTAAGCTTTGTGGGAATAATCTCATCAAATATGTCTCTTCTGCTGCTACCTCAATGCAAGCTGTGAAAAATTGTCTTATGTGTGCCTTAGGATCCCCTTTTCCTCTATACTTATCAAATTTAGGCATCACAAAGTGTGTAGGAAAAGGAGGCATTGGAATGCTCTTGTCAAATTGATAAGGACATATGTCTCTCATTGTGTATGTTGGCTTTGGTGTATTTATGTCCTCCATTTTCTTTTGTAAGTCCCTGATTTGTTGTTCCAAACTACTCTTAGGTGGAGATCGACTTCTTGGACCATATCCTATGTTTGAGGTACCCATTGGAGGGGGAGCATGTTGCATATATGGATGATATTGATCATACACATGTTCATATGGAGGAGGTCTATAATGATGCTACGTATGTGGACCACTTGGTATAGATTCATGTTGAGGAATACAATATCTATTTTGTGCATGTATACCATACTCTACAGGCATGTCATGTTCTATTGTATTGCCCCCAAATTTGACATGGGGTTTCCTTGTGTCCAAATTTTGAGCATGACTTTGAATATCCCATTGCTTTGGTGGTTGATCCTTAGCATTGATATGTGATTGAGCATATTTTTCTCCATAAGACTTCCATAATGGTCTACGAAGGTGAGTATCATATGTCTGACCATGTGTATGTGGGACCTCTAGTTTTTGAAGCAGAGCTGATGGTGATTTAGGTACCATATGTGGTCCTCTATTTCCTCCACTATTAGGTCTCCTTTGATCCATGTTGGAGTGAGGTTGTTGCAAAGGTCGATTTTCCATTATTTGAGACATGTCAAAATCATGAGGTATCTTGGCTCCACTTTGTGCCATCATTTGTAAGAAGTATTGTCTATCCCTCCTCATTATTTCCTCAACCAATTGATTGAAATGGGGATTCATAATGGATTCTTCCACATCTGCTGAATGTACAGAAAAGTTGTCCATATTGTCGTTATGTGTAGCATTGTTGTTTATAGCATCCATGTTCTCAACATTTGAAATGTTTCTATAGGCATCCATGCCAGGTAATGTAGTATGATCAGAATTGAAAAAGATATCATTGTCATACTCATAAGAACTCATGTTTGTGGACTCTTGAGCCTCTTTAGTTTCTCTCCTAGATTTTTGAAGGTGAGTTTCAACCTTGAACTAGGTATTGACCAAGATGTGTGAGACTAGATGAAAAAAGGAAAAAGTATTGAAGACCAAGAGTTGGATGGAATGTAAATGAATCTAAGGTGTACTTGCAATTTCCTAAGTGTAAGACCAAGTATGTATGTAGTAGAGTAGGTGTGACTTCCAAAGAGAGGATAGTTTTTCTTGATGCGATAAGTTGACCTTGACTCTAAGTAAGACCAAATGAGACCCAAAGGTAAGAAACCTTGATGAGGGACAACTTAGCAAAGTGTTGTTGTATGTAGTGTGTTGACAATGTATAGTGAGGACAAGCAAGTGACCTTTTGACTCAAGTTTAGAAAATTGTGAATGTAAAGTGAGATGTGAAGCAATGATGGATTTTGTGAGACCCAAAGACAGGTTGAATACTAAATGAAACACTGGAAAAATGACCTAAGAAGCTCAAGAATTCTGAAACTGACTGTGTTTGTTTGCTGGACTGTAACAGTTTTCAATTCTGAACACAGACGCGCCTGTATACTTCACAGATGCGGTTTCCCGACATAGATACGGCTCTATTTAACATAGACGCATTTCTGAGATTTTGTGCCAAGTGCAATGTTGACTGTTGGAACACAAATGCGATTCTGCCCTTCATAGACACGGTTATACAACACAGATGCTATTATGTCTGACATAGATGCATTTTTGTAAAATTTGTGCAATTTTTTCCAATCTGTGAAGTCGTTTTGTGGTGACCAAATCTGACTGTTTGACTATTTTTTTTTTTGTGACAAGAGGACACAGTGTTGATTAAGACTCAATGTTTGCAAGTGTCTAGACTCAAAAATGACTCCAATAAAAGTGTATTGTTTGATGTAAAAATGTTTTGCATACACTTGAAGACACAAAAGACACAATGTTTTGCTGTTTGGTCTTGAATGTTTTGAATGTTTAATATAAGTCAAGCACAATTCTTATGGATGGCCAAGACAATAGTTGTTGATCCCACATGGGGTATTACCCCCCAGGCTACGCTATTTAGAGTGGATACTTAGATGCTTGACCTCACTGGCTCCACCCTCATCACTCACTTCTCGGGTCAGCCAAGCATCAGTCCCCACGAAAACTTCCCATGGCGAACTTTGTATCTCTACTAAGAACCGTATGTTTGTGGGCCACTACCAAAGGTCCGACCTCCTACCCCAACAACTAGAAGGATTTTGGCTTCTAAAAAAAAAAGGTGCTAGTAAGGGCATCTTCTCATGTGGCTATACATGTGGCACTTTCAGCTCTATAAATACAGAAGGCTCCCAGCCGGTAGGGGTTACGCCCTACAACTGATCAAATAAATTTGATCAAACGGGTTTATGGGGAGACATAGTGTCGGTATGAACTAATCAGCACAAGTTATTGATAGTTTTCACCATGAATACATTTGTTTATAGTGGTTTGGAAGAGGTGGGTTTTCCTCGCTACCACTTGGGTCGTTCTCTTCTCACCAGTAGTCCTAATGACCACACAGGAAGACAGGCCCTCTAAAGATTAAACAAAAAGAGCCTATTTCTCAAGACACAAAAGAAAATGATTCAATTTTAGTGCACCAATTGAAGTGTTTGCTAGCCTATGAAAATAAGGCACACAATAAAAATCCAAAAACCCTTGCCAAGGACTTGCAACAAAGAGTTGTTAGTAGTTTGGATTGTTTCAAATAATCACCCCTTCCTGCAAGCACACAAGTTAGGTAAATTTTAAACCCAAAAGACTTTGTGAAAATAGGGGCCTTCAACCAAATGATTTAGCTTCCAAGACAAGCTGCACCAATTTTGTTAGCTAGATCTGAAAATGTTAGCTCAAAACAAACCAGATCTGAAACCCTAAATGCAAAATCCAAAAACTGAATCAAAAAATCTAAAATTTGAAACTGGTGAATCACAGACGTGATTACCCTCAACACAGACGCAACTGGGTGACACAGACGCGGTTCTGTGAGACACAGACACAACCACAGAACTCAGATGCGTCTTCTGGACACAGACGCGGATAAAAATATCACAGACGCGACATTATAAAACAGACGCGCTTTTCTGGAACCTACAAAATTAAATATTGCCAATAACACAAACGCGATTCCAAAGGTCACAGATGCGCCAGAAAATAGAAAATGCTATTCGAAAGTGCGCAGACATGAAAATATCAAAATATTGCTGAAAACGTTAGATCTGCAACTTCAAACACCAAATCTGTGACAAGATGTTAAATGCAAAAAGGGACAAGAGTCCCACCGGGCATGCCAAAATATATATGGTGAAAATGGATAACAATAATAACGATATTGAAAGGCTAAATGAATTCAACCACAAAAACCCTAGCCTAACAACAACAAAGATCCACCATAACATATGAAGATTACCTAAGACAATGCAAATCAAATGAAATCACAAAGATTATACCATCACACGTCCAATAGGGTTTGGATCTCCATTCTTCCTATCTCCATTGATCTTTCTTGATATATTTGCTCTCAGATTTTATATGCACAAGAGCTCAACAAAGAATGGAATGTGGTTGCAAGTAGGATCGTAGTGTAGTCAATTGCATAAAATTCATTAGGATGCATCATTAGGGTTTGATAATGAAGGAAGCATCTCCTTATATAGAAGACACAATATGAAATGGAGGGATAATATTGAGAGGTGTAAAAGGAGGTCGGCTATGATTAGAGGGTAGGTAAAAGAAATAATAAAATAATGAAAGGGGTAGGTAGTGTATGAATTAAGAGATGAATGACGTGTCATGGGTAGAAAAGGTTAATGAATTAATTAAATAAATAAAGATTTATTTAATTAATAGAAGAAGTGGGATAATTAAATAAATAAGATATTTATTTAATTTAGGAAAAGGATAATTTAAATAAATAAATGTATTTATTTAAATGAGAAATAAGGCTAGAAGAGGATAAATGAATTAATTAAATAAATAAAGATTTATTTAATTAATAGAATAATTAAGCTTAGATAATTAAATAAATAAAATATTTATTTAATTAGAAATGACAATTTTGGGTGTCTATAGGTAAAGCTCTGATCTGATGACAACACTACATGCTAAGGCAAATCCTTTTTAGCTCCTCTACTCTATAGTTTTCCACTCACTAGTCTGGCAAGTATCTCATCACTCAAATACAAACACAAAATTTTCCAACACAAACAATAACAAACATCATTGACCTTATAGAGAACAATTAGGTTGGTAGCATAAACCCTAAACCCTAAACCCTAAACCCTAAACATTTTAGGTTTATAATTACAAGCGGTTCAATCCTGACCGTTCAAACACTTTGCATAAAATAAAACAATCTCAAATAGATCACAAGTCATTCTGCATCGTCCATTATTCATTGCATATGGAAATCAGTAACCCATCATGCTCTCTTCACATACCGCTAAGAAGAATGTTCAATCCCGAGGTAGACATTTAATGCAATCTATCTTCACATGCAATATCCTCAAGGAAATCCTTCATGTGGACAAAAACAACGTGGCATCTTGATCTCATCCTTATCTATTAGCTAACTCATCAAAAATGTCACTAGTTGTATCGCACAAGCTAGATTGCCAAACAGAAACCCTAGAGATGAGACTACAATCTGGTAGTCACACTTAGTGAAACCCTGACATCAGTCCTGTTCATCCCTTCATATTGGTTCTCCTACTTGAATATCAATAACAACTTCTTCTAATATTCATACCGGTTCACCTACACTTATTGGCATCAATGACAACATACATTATCATCATACCAGTTTATGTTATACCAATAGGTTCTCAGTACCTTACTGATTATTGTGGCATCTTCCACTTTTGCTCCTGCACTCTTTATCTCACCAACTATCTCTTTAATCCTTTGACTATACTATTGGATATTCTCTCCTTTGGACATTCTCATGTCATCAAACTTTCCTCTTAAACTCTCTTCTTTAGCAATCTTGACATGCTCATCACTGCTATAGATATCTTCTAGTTTCTTTCATACTTCATATGCAGTTTCATGACCATGAACATCTACATATTCAGCATCAGACATGGAACTCATAATAGCTTTCAATGCTTGGTGATTTTCTTGTTGTACTGTCTTCTGATCATCAGTCAGGGGTCCAGTAGGTGTAGTATACTTAATATCTATATGCTCCCAATACTAACTACCAAGACTCTTATTGTAAATCTTCATTCTATCACTCCATATTCTATAGTTATCTTTGTTGAACTTTGGACCTTCTTTCTTCATCATGATCTATAAGACGTTTTCCTCAAGCTGTTAGGCTTTCAGATTAAGAGGACCCGAGATGCTCTGATACCAATTGATGGATTGATGAAAGAATAAGTATTAGGTAGAATACTGAGAGGGGGGGTGAATTAGTATACTAAAAAATTGATACAAAGTTCCCAAACTCAAACACAGTCAAACAAGCTAAACATATCTCAGTCAAGATCAATATTCATAAGAATACTTGACATCAACTGGTTTAACTATTATGACAACTTTAACAGTAAACAACTTAAGTCTTGTGAATATCAACAATGCCTAATAATAACTCAACATATTCATCTTTCAATGCTTCTACTTAACACACCTTATCAAAGATTAACCAAATCAACAAATAAAGTCACAACCACCAAAGAATTCACCACTTGACACAAATGTTTATACTTGGAAAACCCAAATAGGTAAAAACCAGGGTGAGATGGGACTCACAAGGATAGCTATCTAAACACTTTTGAAGTTTTCCCTATTAGGAGCCAAAGCCTATTAGAGCATTACAATAAGTCCTATTAAGAACTAATTCCGGTTAGGAATCACTTGGTTAAGAGATTTACAAATATGCCTTGTTAGAAGCACAACACCCTGTTAGGAGTAACCTCACTAGAGGATTTAAGAATCCAAGCTAATGGACCACCTTGTTAGAGGAATTAATGAGTAACCAAGCTTGTTAGGGCTTAGCTGATTAAGGGATTTTACATCTGTTGTAATTGTTAGAAAACAACAGTTTTTCTTGATCTGTCTAAGTAGCACTACTTTTGCTTGATCAGGTCCTTCTATGAGCTTTAGTCCGCCTTCACTGAAAAGTGCATATGCATTCACCAGTTTGGCAACTATGCACTCAATAGATTTTCAACCAACCTTGCCAACAACCTTACCAAACAACTTCATCGACCTTAAATAGAAATCAATTGGGTCGGTAACATAAGAAAAACTTAATTCTCATCATCGAGGTTACAAACAAGTCAGTTCAATCTTGACCATTAGAAATCATGACAATCTCTTCACATTCTTCAAGACAATTTCAACTACTCTATGATCACGACTCCATTGAACTTTGTAACTCATCACACATTGTGTATTAGATGAAATCCAATTTGCTCCTTCCCTAGACAAGATCAAACATGCCAAAACAATTTGAATATATCCTCAATCAAATGATCACATGTATCTCCATCAATACAAGTTATCAAATAATAAACCATCAAACTTGGTCGGTTAAGGTTTAACAACTGATAGGGTTTACCGGTTACATTACATAGAAAGGTTCAACCCTTTACACTGGGTCACCAGTTCTTCTCACAAACATAAAATACAAGTTACTAGCCAATATCAAAAACAACAATATCAGCAATAACATGACTACCATTTAACCATTCAATTGACATTAATGACAACATATCATTAATGCAATATCTATGCAAAATGTCAAAAAAATCAAAATGCTAACTAATGAATATTGATGAACTACTAAGGTGCTAATAGGTACTAAGAGGGGAGGGGGGTGAATCAATACACAAAAAAAAACTACTTCAACACTTTGTCATATCAAAACACAACTGACTGGTTGTCTTCACCACTAAACTTAACCATAGTTATATCAGTTAAAGAACCATAGTTTAGATAACATTCAATAGATCTCAAACCTTGATAACTACTTCACTGATATAATCATGCATGAGTTGTACCTATAATACCACAACCATTTAACAATGCATGCATATCTAACTTAATCAAAACCACACAATCATCACATGAAAATCTCACAACCCATAGCACACAGATTTTTCATGTGGAAACCCAAATGGGAAAAACCATGGTGGGAATGAATACCCACAAGCTTGTTGTGAACTCTTTTGAAGTTGTTGGTGAACAAATTTTCTCTTTGCCTTTAAATGATCAATTTTAAAACTGTGTTACCTTCTTTTAAGAACAAATGGTTCACTGAACAATTGGGTAAGTGTTTGTTCAAATCACCTCCCTCTGAATTTTTGCCTAGGTACAACTCCCTATCTAGATTTTTCATAAAATGTGTTTTTTTTGTTTTTATTTATATCCAAATGAAAAGATTTTAACCAGAAAGCATATAAGGCCACCTATATCATTCTTGGATGAAAGGCTATAACTTTCCTCATATCTCATAAAGAATGGAAACTATCTTCCTAATTTTCAAAGTACGTAACTATAGCAACTGAAACAAAGCTCAATATACTTCTTCCAAATAAAGATGAACAGATTCAAAGAAAATGAATCCACTCGCAAACATGAATCTTTTCTAGAATAAACAACACATTCAAAGGAAAGAACATTAGAGGAATAATGAAAAACTGCAGTGAAATAATCAAATACTGTTACTTGATCGGATGAACATATGCAAAGACATGTTATCTATTCGGATTCAAAATACATGGATCTTTCTTCTCCCCAAAAACAATATGATCAGATTTCATATATATATCGTTATGTAATCAAAGACACAATGATACATATGCTAATCATTTTCCACCACCAATATCAACCATCTGATTCTTCCTTTGATTAAGGATAGAAAATATCAAAACAAAAACCGTTCAAGTTTTCCAAAATCAGTTACTAAAATCTAACCCTTCTACCATCGGTTTTACTTAATTTATAGTCTAAACGGGGGGGGGTCTCCCTGAAAACTTGACCACTCCTCAATAAAATAGTTATGAAAACAACAGAAAGTATTTTGGGATAGTTGTCCCAAAGTTTTTGCATAACTATGAAAAATGTTTTTAAAAATAAAGAAAACTAGCCCAAAGTGGATGCATTATGTCATATTTCATCATCATCCTCTTCTCCGTCTTCGCGAGCGTCATGAGCAGCCATGAGTTCCTAGATCACGAATTGGCTTGGGACTTTTATTACATTAAGCTTCGCCTTTGCCACCTCTTTATTCCACTTGTGTTGTACCATCTTCTCTGAGTGTTTCGACAGTTGATGATTCCCAATGAAAACCATAGATTCGATCCTAGCCTCTTTGGTTATATCCTCCGGCGTGAAACTACACTTAACTCTAATCTTCTCCATGTTCAATCGGAAAGACTTGACTACTTCCTATGTACTTGACCCACAGATTCCTAGTTCCTAGTCATGATTGGGATTAACCACTTTATTATCCTTGACTATACTGCTCTGCAAATCCTAGAGTTCATAGATGGAGGTTTTTGCATCCGTAATCACCGACTGAAAGGTGAGCACCCACCACATTATAGTTTTCTTTAGCATGAAAAGTTGGCATTCATCAGATACCAGCTTACTTGAATGTTCTGTCAGAAATCTGGTAGTTCCATACTCTTCGATGTTGGTAAACAGAGGTAGGACATTTTGTGATTTGTGCTCTTCTTTCTCCCATGGTACAAGCTGATTCTGGATTTCTAAAATTAGGCTTTGTACTTCATCACACAACTTTTAGGAGTTGGTAATATATTTTTCACCATCTTTGATTATTTGTTCAATCTATTTTTCAACCACTTCAGTGATGCTCTTAGCTTGTTGAACTTGATTCATCAACTTCTTATTTTCTGGAGAAGTTGGGTCAAAATTCTCAGTGGCATGGGATATTGGAATTGCTCCAAGGAAACTGATGCTATCGATGAACTGACCCAAAACACTTATATGTCTCTTAAGTTCTCTTTTCTACCGTCCATCCTTCTCTGACCGGGTAAGCATTTTCTTCGCTGACACTTGAAAACAATGGTTATCTGTATCCCTGCTCATCTTCCCCAACTCTACTTTTGTGATTTCAAAATCATCAGAACTAGCCTCTTTGTTCTCATCTTTCAGTTTGTAAGAAGAAATTTCTGTCATCCATTTTCTAGTTTCCTCGTCATTGTTCAGGTGCGTGGTGGTCTTGAACCTCTTTGGCTTTGGATTCTTCTCAGAGTACTTGGCAACCATCTCCTAAATTGGAATGGTCATAGGAAGAAAGATCCTTTTCTTGTTCACTGAGGTTGTTAACCATTTAGGAGACGCAGTATAATGAGAAGTTCCTTCAATCATCTTTGGGGGTGGTGTCATGGCCATAGTCACCGTTTGGGAGTCTAGAGCACAAGCAACTTCACCATCCAAATCTTCAATTTCAAAGATCTGAGCTTCAAGCACGGCATCTTACACTCCCATATCCTTGACCTGGTCCATCCTCCTCTGGGTGACACTATGTGATCGAGTATGCTGAGGGGTATTGAAATCTAGAGTTAGGCTAGATCTGCATCTAGGCTGAGCTGACTTGATTTCTTTACCTGCATGAACAGGAGCACTGTTAGAAGGAAGTTTTGGTGAAGACATACTTCTCATAGGAAGGGACTTGACGCCTGGCTTCATTGCTTTCTTTTTAACCACCCATGCCATGGTTCTATCCAGAACTTGTTTGGTTCTCAATTGTATGTCATCATTTTCCTCCCCATCCCAATTAATTGGGGGCATTGCAGTCTCTGCATGGGCTAAATACCCTGGTTCAAATAGTTCAAGATAATCTTCTTGAAGCCCTTTAATATCTATCTTTATTTGTAGAGAAATAACCTATTCTAGCACCAATCTCATATTTTCTCTTTTGAAGACTTCAAGTTCGTCTGAACAGTCTTCCCAGAAATCTTCTAACTATGGCGTGGGAAGATAAGGCATTAAGCCGAGACTCTGAGAAAATCCTTTATTGTCAAACCCTTTTCTTTCAGCATACAGAGAGAAATTAAAATTTCTAAGATCTGCTCCTATACTTAATGCATTAGATATTGAATTATAGGATAACACTCCCAATTGTATTGGAAAATGACCTTCCCAATTGTCCTTAGGCTGTGCCTTCTTGACCACAGAAGTTAGTTGTCTGCATACTTCTGCTAGGACAAAACATTCAAAATAAAAATGTGGAAGCTTGAAGGGTTCCTCTTCAAAGCCTCCTACATGTATATAGCAAAAGCATGGGAACTGGATGTAAAAGCTTCCAAACTTCTTAATCAAGGACTGTGCATCATCTGAAATTCGCTTGGCTTTTGTACCCTTCAGTTCATGACACATATCACCCAGGAATGCATTGTGTACCCTTCTGAAATCTTTTAGGGCATTGTCTCTTCGTAGCATTGGATAAAACTCATACATCAGAACATCTTCCTCAGTGGGCTGCTTGGGTATACCCGTTAACTCCTTAACACAGGCCAGACAATACAAAAGATACAAGGACATGAAGAAGTTTTTTTGAAATTGCTTGGCTAGACTCAATTTCTCTCTCATCGAATCAGCAATTAACTCTGCCCAATCCAAATATTATTTACCTTCCAGAACTAACTGCACATAGCAATATATCCAATCATCAAAGCTATAAGCTTCGGCAGAACCTCTGGCTCGATGCAATAGAAGCATTACATCATGGATATGTGGCAACATGTGGTTCTAGTTAGGATTTTTAGGTAGTCTAGAACCACCTCTCTGAGGGACCTTCAACCAGAACTTTGCCACATTATTCTTGTGTCCGGCTCTATCTGCATTGAACTCACTAATTGACTGAGCAGGGGAGAAATTAGAAAAGTGATAATCTGGTATCTTGAACACTGAAGCAATCACCTCACGGTTAATGACAAGAAGGGTTTTGCCATTATCCCTTTTAATAGTTTCAGATATAGGGTCATATCTGGCAATACACTCCCAAACCAGCTCTGGACAAGGAATTGCTGGAGGAAAGGCTGCAGCTTCTAAAAGTCCACTACTCAAAATCTCTATACCAAAAGACTTATCAACACCCATGAACACCCTTTCTTTGAAATCTTCAAGGTTCTCACCCTTCAGGTCAGTATCACTAACTATGGCTTATGTGGACGCCAAGCTAAAGACATTTCCAAACAAGTGTAGGGTGGACTTCATGATTTCAAAACAAGAAACCCTAATTTGATTGCAGTGAAACCTCTTGTATGAGAGAAAATGCAAGGGAAAACACTGGAGAAAATAAGGAAAGACTCACCTTCACAGCTGTATAATCGGACGACGGCTAGCAGCAAGAAAGACTCCTATCCAGGGATAATATAAACAGAAATCTAGTAGCAAGTAGCAAACGCAGAACACAAATGATTTTCATACCTTATTGAGAAAGGTAATAATACAGACACATTAAATGCAATGATTTCACAATTTCCTTCCGAACGTGGCAAATTGGTAGATTAGACCCCTGCACGCATGCATTGAATGCATGTCAGTGTACTTTAAGAAACTGCCAGTTCCCGAAATGTTCACTTACTTTGAAAAAGACAAAGAATGACATCACTCTACAATATGGTTCTACCTCTCCGTATTTAGCAACAAATGCACTTCTCAAAACATTATAAACTGGGGGACCCACCAGCATTGAACGCATATGAACATCTTGAACCAACTTCTTGAGTGTTCATGTAATTCAAGATGTACACTGCATCAAACTGCTGACTACTTTACTATGTTGAACATGTTGAACATATTTGAACCCTTTGAACTCAGTTCAACATGTTCAAACAAATGTTATATCACTGAATAGGAAAAAATTTATTAAAGAGCCACTGCAAAAACTTAGAGAAAACGTTAGTATGAAGAACCTTTTCTGAACACCTTGGAACATATTGAACCTAAATGGACATCTTGAACGAAGTTCAAAATGGTTCAACATGTTCAAGGAGTACAATGAATTATCTGAACTTGACTTAAATGACTAGAGAAAGGATTTGAGGCCGCACTAAGTACTTGAACCATGGTAATATGGTATGAACTAGGACTCCAACATAAAAAGGAAAAGATTACCCACTCTCGCAATGAAGAATAAATGATGCGGTAACATTGGCTCTGACTGGGGATTGTATTTTTCAAAGGAAAATGCAAAAAACTCACAGACTTTGGTTTCACAAAACATAAAACAAAGGGGAAAAGGTTAAGGACACAACCAAAAATACCTAGACTACTATGTACAAGTGACTCAAACACTGGACTTACAATTTATAGAGCTTGAGATCTTGCCCATTGTAGGTATAAGGCATGATCGTTCTGTCAGCATAGCTGAGTTTGAATGATTTTATCCTACTGCTTCACAAATTCTGAAAGGACCTTTCCACAATGAATCAAACTTGTCGTGAGCACCTTTTGACTCTCTCCTTTTGTCCCATAGTAGCACCTCATCGCCTACTAGGAAACCTCTTGGTCGAGCTCGCATGTCAAAAATCCTCTTTACTCGGCTCTAATGTTCTGAAATCGTATCCACCAACAATTCTCTCTCTTCTTCTAACTTTGTCAGATACATGATTCTTTTCTCCAAAGCATTTTGAAAGAAGGGATCTTCCACTACTATTTGCAGCTTGGTTGCTGATAACTCTAGTGACAAAGAAAGTTTCACTCCTACGCCATACACAAGTTCAAAAGGTGCCATTCCAATAGCCCTCTTGGGTGTGGTTCTGTCCACCCATAAAGCCTCATAGAACTTCTTATGCCAATTCCTAGCATTCTCATCAACTAGCTTCTTCATGATGACTATCAAATTCTTGTTGCTAGATTTGGCCAAACCATTGCCCTGTGGAAAATAATCAGAGGAATGTGAGAGGGAAATCTAATGATCATAGCAAAACATGGTCAACTCTTCGGAGGAGCAATATGATGCATTATCTGTCACAATTTTTTGGGGTACCCCAAAATGAACTAGGATGTAATCCATGAGAAAATTACACACAATCTCTGAGTTAGCCTTTTTGGTGGGAATGGCCTCTACCCACTTAGTAAAGTAGTCAGTTGCTATCAAAATATACATGTGACCCGCACTGGAATGAGGGTTTATTGGGCCTATGAAATCAATGCCCCACTATTTGAAAGGTTCATCCATCACTACAGGCCTTAGAGGCAATGCTGCTAAATGTGGCTTTCCAGAAAACAATTAACATTTTTTGCATTCTTTTACATGAATATAGGCATCCCGAAACATGTCGGGCCAATAAAAATAATTTCTTAGAATTTTGAAAGCAGTAACAGATGATGAGAAGTGTCCACCACAAACCTCTCCATGATAAGCTTCTAGGAGCTTTTGCTGTTGAGGTTTATCTACACACCTTAGGTATGTTCCATCTAAACCCTTTTTGTATAGAACATCCTGCCAAATTACATACTTTGCAGCTTTTAATTTTAAATTCCTTTGTTCCTTAGCCGACAGATGATTTAGGCAACTACCATAAGTTAAATAGTAGGCCACATCAGAGAACCAAGTATTCTGCAATCCAACAAAAAGAGTTAATGGTAACTCTGCTTTAGTTTCCACCTCATTTTCTGCTATCAACCTGCATAAGCCCCACCCTTTAATTGTCTTCATAGGGTGAATATCTAAGTCATATTCCTGGATTTTCATCACCCATGTTGCTCTCTTATTTAGTCCAGCCTCCTGTTGAGTCAAAATGCTTTTCATGGCTCAATCTGGAACAAAAACCACAGAGTGGGAATGCAGGATATATTATCAAAACTGTTTCATAGCTTTTACAATAGCATATGCATGCTTCTCCATAGGTGAATATTTGAGCTCATGCTTCTTGAGTGGAGTACTCATGAACGCTATAGGCATTTCGGCCCCATGTTCATCCAACTACAATAGAATCCCAGACATAGTATGGTCTGATGCATAACAATATAGAATGAAGTCCTTCATGAAATCTAGATTAACAAGAGTGGGGGCATTTGCAACTGATCCTTTAATTTTCTCAAAAGCATTTTTGCCCTCTTCGGTCCACTTGAAAGGATGTTGCTCACTTAGCAAGCCAACAATGTGTTTTGTGGTCTCAATAAACTCTGGAACAAATCTCCTTAAGAAATTCACTTGACCAAAGAATGATCTTACTCCAGTCTGGCTAGAGGGTAAATTGAGACGTTGAATTGCATTAACCCGCTTGGGATCAATCTTGACTCCCTCTTTTGAGACAATATGTCCTAACAATTTTCCCTCCGTGATGCAAAAAGCTGATTTCTTAGGATTCAGAGAAATCTCGTGCTCACGCCAATGCTGTAATACTGCACTCAAATCCTGAAAATGATCTGTCCTTTTTTTTGAAAACACCGTGAGGTCATCCAGATAAACTACAATTATTCTGTCTCAAAAATCCTTGAAAGAGGGATCCATAGCCCTTTGGAAAGTGGCTCCAATATTTATTAAACCAAAAGGCATGCGGTTGTATGTGAATGTTCCCCATGGAGTGATGAACGCTATCTTGTGTTGTTCATGTTCTGCTACAGATATCTAGTTATAACCAGAAAAACCATCCAATATCGACATCATCTCTGACCCAGACACTATCTGTAAAATGTGATCCATATTTGGTAAGGCGTAGTTGTCCTTTAGGCTTGCTTGATTCAAATTTTGAAAATCAACATAGATACGAATTTCTCCATTTTTCTTTCTTACGGGCACAATATTAGCTACCCAGGTGGAATGGTGGATTGGATATATGATTCGGGCCTTAAGCATTTTCTCAACTTCCTTAGAAATTGCATCCACCATGATGGGATTAAAGTTTCTTAATTTTTGCCTAAAAGGAGAGATGCCTAGCTTTAGTGGGATCTGATGTTGAAAATGTCCATTTCTAAACTCCTTCAGATCATCATAAGACCAAGCAAAAACATCAGTGTACTCCTTAAGCAGTGTACCAATTGCTCTCTTTTCCTCTGTAGAAAAACACTTGCCGATTGTCACTTATTTTGGATTAGCTTCATCTCCCAAATTTATTTTCTCACAATTTCCTTTCCTGTCATCCTTGGGAACTTTGTTACCTATGAATGCGTCATCTCTGGTGAAAAATCTCTCTAGTGTCACTAACCCCTTTGGAATTTTGTTACCTTTAAGCTAAATAAAGCTATTTGTAGGATCTACCTCTGGGTCTGGACTGAACTCTTTGCAAACATTCTCAGAGCCTTCAAAATATGACTGAGAAAATGATTGAGCACATTCTAGGAAATCCTTGATATGTGCATCTGCATCAAAAACCTGCCAATGATCTACATTATCAGGAACACTAGGGCTATAGATCATTTCAATCCTATATGAGTTATCTTTAAAATCTAGATGTGGTAATAAATGTGAGGCAGACACAGCCAATGAATCTGCCCTACTATTTTGTTCCCTCAGAATTGCTTCAATCGAGAAGGCATCAAATAATTCTAACTCATCCCAAACTCTATTCCTGTAATGCCTCAACCTGTCATTCTTAACCATATAGACATTCCTCACCTGCCTAACTATTAACTCTGCATCACCTTTGACTTTAAGCAACTTAATTCCTTTACATTTAGCCTCACTTAACCCCAATAATAGTGCCTCATATTCAGCAGTATTATTAGTATTCTTAAAATCCAACTTGAAAGAAAAGGGGAAAATATCACCAGTTGGTGACAGCAAAACCACCCCTGCGCTAGAACCAGAGTTAGTGCAGCTTCCATCAAACTCCATTTGCCATAGTCCATCAAGTTCATCAGCTACCTCATCCATTTTCTTTTCACCAGGTGCAAGGACAAGATAGTTTCCAAACTCACACTCCTGAAACAGAATCTAGACTTTCGGGTTATCCGAGGGAAATACATTATACTTATTCTTGGGTTCAGGTTCAAGCTTGATTTTTTGGTTTCCAAGGGGAATAATGGCTTCAGAAAAATCCATTTTGATTTTGCCTCCAAGATCTTTG
Source organism: Cryptomeria japonica (assembly GCF_030272615.1). Taxonomy (NCBI): domain Eukaryota; kingdom Viridiplantae; phylum Streptophyta; class Pinopsida; order Cupressales; family Cupressaceae; genus Cryptomeria; species Cryptomeria japonica. Next base: position 65,702,984 of record NC_081408.1, on the reverse strand, counting down.
TAAAACATCCTACTTAGAAGCATTCCCTAACTCGCCGGAATATCAGCAACCAGTATAGTTAATCTTACTCTTTTGTTTGGGCACGTTGCTAGCACTGCCTGGACGTCCTTTACCTGACCAATAAGAGGAACCTATTTGCCATCCATTGAAAAGCATCTCCCAAATGTTTTAGTAAGGGTTAAACCTAAAGATTTAGCTACAGAAGAAGGCATTATATTGTCTGAAGCTCCTGAATCAATTATGTAGTTACTTAACTTTTGGCCATTTAGGAGAAGGGAAATATAGAAAGGTTCAGGTTTCAGAATCTCAACCTCATGCCCAGACCTTGTATCATGAAAAGCACAGGGATCTACCAGATTAGCTAATGAGTAGGGGATAGATTAAGATCCTTCTGCAGCGGCTAAATCACTATTTTCCATACATCTGTGTGCTTGAGACTTTGAAAAGGAATCCCCTTTAATGTATTTGACCAGTTTATCCAACTCTTTTGGGTTAAGCTTTAAATACTCAGTGGTAGGTAGTTGAACGGTAGAGGCCTTACAGAATTTGATGATATCAAAGGAGGAAGAAGAGGAAGAGCTCTTATGTTCCTCATGGTTCCTTTGCAAAATCTTAACCTTAGGAACCTTTGAAAAACTATTACTTGGAAGATCTTGGCCTTTGAAATTGTTTCCAGAAGGGTTCACAAAGGAAGAAGGCTAGGAGGTTCATTGATTCCTTGTTAGGATCTCACATGAAGAACCTTCAAGAGTTGTCAAAATGTTACTACCCTTTTCTAAATTTGACTCATATTTGAGGTAGAATGTTCCAGAGTCGCCAGGTGTCTCTTGAATTCTTTCTGCATCAGTGAACTCTCCTAATTCATCCTTTGTGTTTTGCATTTGAACGTGTCTTATCATATCGGGACATGAAACCCCATCATGATCAGTGGTAAGATGAAATGAACACATGACACCTTTGTTAGGAGGTGCCTCTATCTGTAATCTTTGTGGAGTTGCAGGAAGTTGCAACAGTCGTCCATAGTTATATTGATTTGAAGTTCTCCTGCTTATATGCTAATAAGGTTGTGGATAAGAGTTTCCAGGCTTAGGTATTTGCCTCTTTAAAGCAATCATATCATTGACAAGCCATTGAACAACTGGATCGGTAGAGGACGTAGAAGCCTGAGATTGTCCTTGAGGAGTTTGTACATCTTTCCTCCATTTGCCAGCTGTTATCAAATCATCTTCAAGCTCTATAGCCTCATTTTGTGCAGTTTCCAGGTTGGCTGGCCTACTTATTCTGAGGTGAAATCCTACATCAGGTGGCATGGAATTTACAAAGAAACATCGCTGATTATCTATAGTTGGTCTCTTGGCTTGAGGAATTTTGTGAATAATCTTATTATATCTTGCCACATAATCCCTCATTGGCTCATGAATTTCCTTCTTCATCTATGTGAGTTGAGCCAGTAGCATGTATTCATCATCAGCGCTTCGAAATCTTTTTTCAAAAGTGATTTTCATCGTTTGCCAGTCAGTTATGGAGCATGCTTGTAGCTGACCAAACCATTATGTCGCCCCTTCAGTGAGGGTTTGGACAAAAAGCCTAACAGCCACATCCTCATATTGAACTGTTAGAATTCCCATTGCTACATTAAAAGAGTTCAAATGCTCTTCAACTAAAACTTTCCCATCACCTTTATATTTGGGTAAAACATCCTTTTCTCCTTTTGGTAGTGGATTATGGGCTACAAGAGCAAGAGGTCCAACAGCCGCACCCCAGGGTTGAGTCATAATGAATACTGGATGAATGGTTACAAGAGGTGGGGCTTGTATTCCAGTAAGTGTTAGTGCTTGCCAAGGGGAAGAAGAAGATATAAGGGTAACTCTGCCAGGAGATGAAGGTTTGCTTTGGGTCTTCCTTCTAGGAGTAAAACTTGGGGTAAATGACAGATTTTGCAATTCTTTAAAATAGTTATCAATTACTCCTTCTCTTCTTTGTGTTCTAGTATATGGATGAGAATCCAAGATGGTTATTTGTAGGAAAACTAGGTTACGTCAAACAAGACTCAATCTAAACAATCTTCCTACACTCCAAACACATTTTCTTATTATGGGCTCATGTTTATGACATACTGGTCTATTGAAAAATTTGGTTTTTTCTTTGTTTTGCTCCCCAGCAGAGTCGCCAAAAATCTGTTGGTGAACAGATTTTCTCTTTGCCTTTAAATGATCAATTTTAAAACTCTGTTACCTTCTTTTAAGAATAAATGGTTCACTGAATAGTTGGGTAAGTGTTTGTTCAAATCACCTCCCTTTGAATTTTTGCCTAGGTACAACTCCCTATCTAGATTTTTCATAAAATGTGATTTTTTTGTTTTTATTTATATCCAAATGAAAAGCTTTTAACCAGAAAGCATATAAGGCTGCCTATATCATTCTTGGATGAAAGGATATAACTTTCCTCATATCTCATAAAGAATGGAAACTATCTTCCTAATTTTCAAAGTATGTAACTACAACAACTGAAACAAAGCTCAATATACTTCTTCCAAATAAAGACGAACAGATTCAAAGAAAATGAATCCACTCGCAAACATGAATCTTTTCCAGAATAAACAACACATTCAAAGGAAAGAACATCAGAGGAATAATGAAAAACTACAGTGAAATAATCAAATACTGTTACTTGATCAGATGAACATATGCAAAGACATGTTATCTATTCGGATTGAAAATACACAGATCTTTCTTCTCCCCAAAAACAATATGATTAGATTTCAAATATATATCGTTATGTAATCAAAGACACAATGATACATCTGCCAATCTTTTTCCACCACCGATCTCAACCATCTGATTCTTCCTTTGATTAAGGATAGAAAATATCAAAACAAAAACCATTCAAGTTTTCCAAAATTAGTTACTAAAATCTAACCCTTCTACCATCTGTTTTACTTAATTTATAGTCTAAATGGGGGGGGTCTCCCTGAAAACTTGACCACTCCCCGATAAAATAGTTACAAAAACAACAGAAAGTATTTTGGGATACTTGTCCCGAAGTTTTTGCATAACTATGAAAAATATTTTTAAAAATAAAGAAAACTAGCCCAAAGTGGATGCATTATGTCATATTTCATCATCATCCTCTTCTCCGTCTTCGCGAGCATCATGAGTAGCCGTGAGTTCCTAGATCATTGATTGGCTTGGGACTTTCATTGCATTAAGCTTCACCTTTGCCACCTCTCTATTCCACTTGTGTTGCACCATCTTCTCTGAGCGCTTCGGCAGTTGATCATTCCCAATGAAAACCATAGATTCGATAATATCCACTTTGGTTATATCCTCCAGTGTTAAACTACTCTTAACTCTGATCTTCTCCATGTTCAATTGGAAAGACTTGACTACTTCCTGTGTACTTGACCTGCAGATTCCTAGTTCCCAGTCATGATCGGGATTAACCACTTTATTATCCTTGACTATATTGCTCTACAAATCTTGGAGTTCATAGACGGAGGTTTTTGCATCCGTAATTACCGACTGAAAGGTGAGCACCCACCACATGATCATTTTCTTTAGCATGAAAACTTGGCATTCATCAGATACTAGCTTAATTGAATGTTCTGTTAGAAATCTGGTAGTTCCATACTCTTCAATTTTAGTAAACAGAGGCAGGACATTTTGCCATTTGTGCTCTTCTTTCTCCCATGGTACAAGCTGATTTTGGATTTTAGAAATCAGGCTCTGTACTTCATCACACAACTTCTGGGAGTCGGTAATGTATTTTTCACCATCTTTGATTATTTGTTCAATCCATTTTTTAACCGCTTCAGCGATGCTCTTAGCCCATTGAACTTGATTCATCAACTTCTTATTTTCCGGAGAAGTTGGGTCAAAATTCTCAGTGGCATGGGATATTGGAATTCCTCCAAGGCAACTGATGCTATCGATGAACTAAGCCAAAACACTTATATGTCTTTTAAGTTCTCTTTTCTCCTGTCCATCCCTCTCTGACCACGTAAGCATTTTCTTCACTGACACTTGAAAAAAATGGTTATTTGTATCCCTGCTCATCTTTTCCAACTCTACTTTTGTGATTTCAAAATCATCAAAACTAGCCTCTTTGTTCTCATCTTTCGGTTTGTAAGAAGCAATTTTTGCTGTCCATTTTCTAGTTTCCTCGTCATTGTTCAGGTGCGCGGTGGTCTTGAACATCTTTGGCTTTGGATTCTTCTCAAAGTACTTGGAAACCATCTCTTGAATTGGAATGGTCATAGGAAGAAAGCTCCTTTTCTTGTTCACTGAGGTTGTTAACCATTTAGGAGTCGTAGCAGAATGAGAAGTTCCTTCAATCATCTTTGGGGGTGGCATCATGGCCACAGTCACCATTTCAGAGTCTAGAGCACAAGAAACTTTACCATCCAAATCTTCAATTTCAAAGATCCGAGCTTCAATCACGGCATCTTACACTCCCATATCCTTGACCTGGTCCATCCTCCTCTAGGTGACACTACGTGATTGAGTATGTCGTGGGGTACTGAAATCTAGAGTTGGGCTAGATCTGTGTCTAGGCTGAGCCAACTTGATTTCCTTACCTGCACGAACAGGAGCACTGTTAGAAGGACATTTTGGTGAAGACATACTTTTTGTAGGAAGGGACTTGGCACCTGGCTTCATTGCTTTCTTTTTAACCACCCATGCCATGGTTCTGTCCGGAACTCATTCGGTTCTCAATTGTATGTCATCATTTTCCTCCCCATCCCAATTAATTGGGGGCATTGCAGTCTCTGCATGGGCTAAATACCCTGGTTCAAATAGTTCAAGATAATCTTCTTCAAGCCCTTTAATATCTATCTTTATTTGCAAAGAAATAACATGTTCCAGCACCAATCTCATATTTTCTCTTTTGAAGATTTCAAGTTCGTCTAAACAGTCTTCCCAGAAATCTTCTAACTGTGGTGTGGGAAGATAAGGCATTAAGCCGAGACTCTGAGAAAATCCTTTATTGTCAAACCCTTTTCTTTTAGCATATAGAGAGAAATTAAAATTTTTAAGGTCTGCTCCTATACTTAATGCATCAGACATTGAATTATAGGATAACACTCCCAATTGTATTGGAAAATGTCCTTCCCACTTGTCCTTAGGTTGTGCCTTCTTAACCACAAAAGTCAGTTGTCTGCATACTTCTACTAGGACAAAACAATCAAAACAAAAAGGCGGAAGCTTGAAGGGTTCCTCTTCAAAGCCTCCTACACATATATAGGAAAACCATGGGAACTGGATGTAAAAGCTTCTGAACTTCTTAATCAAGGACTGTGCATCATCTAAAATCCACTTGGCTTTTGTACCCTTTAGTTCATGACACATATCACCCAGGAATGCATTGTGTACCCTTCTGAAATCTTGTAGGGCATTGTCTCTCTGCAGCATTGGATAAAACTCATACACCGGAACATCTTCCTCAGTGGGCTGCTTGGGTATACCCGTTAACTCCTTAACACAGGCCAGACAATACAAAAGATATGAGGACATGAATAAGTTTTGTTGAAATTTTTTGGCTAGACTCAATTGCTCTCTCATCGAATCAGTAATTAACTCCGCCCAATCCAAATATTATTTACCTTCCAGAACTAACTGCACATAGAAATATATCCAATCATCAAAGCTATAAGCTTCGGCAGAACCTCTGGCTCGATGCAACAAAAGCATTACGTCGTGGATATGTGGCAACATGTGGTTCTAGTTAGGATTTTTAGGTAGTCTAGAACCACCTTTCTGAGGGACCTTCAACCAAAACTTTGCCATATTATTCTTGTGTCCGGCTCTATCTGCATTGAACTCACTAATTGACTGAGCAGGGGAGAAATTAGAAAAGTGATAATCCGGTATCTTGAACACTGAAGCAATCACCTCGCGGTTAATGGCAAGAAGGGTTTTGCCATTATCCCTTTTAATAGTTTTAGATATAGGGTCATATCTGGCAATACACTCCCGAACCAGCTCTGGACAAGGAATTGCTAGAGGAAAGGTTGCAGCTTCTAAAAGTCCACTACTCAAAATCTCTATACCAAAAGACTTATCAACACCCTTGAACACCCTTTCTTTCAAATCTTCAAGGTTCTCACCCTTCAGGTCAGTATCACTAACTATGGCTTATGTGGACGCCAAGCTAAAGACATTTCCAAACAAGTGTAGGGTGGACTTCATGATTTCAAAACAAGAAACCCTAATTTGATTGCAGTGAAACCTCTTGTATGAGAGAAAATGCAAGGGAAAACACTGGAGAAAATAAGGAAAGACTCACCTTCACAGCTGTATAATCGGATGACGGCTAGCAGCAAGAAAGACTCCTATCCAGGGATAATATAAACAGAAATCTAGTAGCAAGTAGCAAACGCAGAACACAAATGATTTTCATACCTTATTGAGAAAGGTAATAATACAGACACATTAAATGCAATGATTTCACAATTTCCTTCCGAACGTGGCAAATTGGTAGATTAGACCCCTGCACACATGCATTGAATGCATGTCAGTGTACTTTAAGAAACTGCCAGTTCCCGAAATGTTCACTTACTTCAAAAAAGTCAAAGAATGACATCACTTTACAATATGGTTCTACCTCTCCGTATTTAGCAATAAATGCACTTCTCAAAACATTAGAAACCGTTGGACCCACCAGCATTGAAACCGTATGAACATCTTGAACCAACTTCTTAAGTGTTCAAGTAGTTCAAGATGTACGTCGCATCAAACTACTAACTACTTTACCATGTTGAACACGTTGAACATATTTGAGCCCTTTGAACTTAGATCAACATGTTCAAACAAATGTTATATCACCGAATAGGAAAAACTTTATTAAAGAGCCGCTGCAAAAACTTAGAGAAAACGCTAGTATGAAGAACCTTTTCTGAACACCTTGGAACCTATTGAACCTAAATGGACATCTTGAACCAAGTTCAAAACGGTTTGACGTGTTTGAGGAGTACAATGAATTATCTGAACTTGACTTAAATGACTAGAGAAAGGATTTGAGGCCGCACTAAGGACTTGAACCAAGGTAATATGGTATGAACTAGGACTCCAACATAAAAAGGAAAAGATTACCCACTCTTGCCATGAAGAATAAATGACATGGTAACAGAAGTTTGCTCTGTTAGAAGCCTAGTCTAGTTAAAGACTTTACAATAAAGGTCTTGTTAGGAATCAATCCTGTTAGGGATCGTCTGGTTAAGGGATGGCTATATTCCCCACTAAAGGTTGAAACCTTGTTAGGAGTTACCTCACTAGAGGATTTAAATAACTCAACAACCTTGAGCCACCTAGTTAGAGGATTTACAACAAAGCCTATTAAAACTTCCTAGTCAAGGGATTTACCTTTTGTTGAAATGGTTACAAGACAACAGGTAAAACATCGATCTCATAACAACACTTCTTGCTAAGGTAGATCATTTTTAGTTCCTCTTTTCTGCAATAACACTCTGCAGATTCCTCACTCTGGCTCGAAAAGTATTAAATCTCCAACATGAAAACACAAATACAACTTTTCCCAACCAGTGCAATAACAAAACTCATTGACCTTGTAGACAAAAACTAGGTCGGTAGCATAGATTCTAAACCCTAAATATTAGAAGTTTACACTTACAAGCGGTCCAATCTTGACCGTCCAAACACATTACATAGAATGAAATGATCTAAAATAGATCTCAAGATATTTTACATCGTCCAATCTTCACCACATTTGAATATCAATAACCCATCATGCACTCTTCACACACTGCTAAGAAAAATGCTCTTTCTCAAGGTAGGCATTCAATGCATTCAATCTTCGGGTGTAAGAACCACAAACAAATCATGAAGGCGTAGAACCCCTAATGCACCTCTCAAATAGGTAAAATTATTCTTCGGTAAGGGCTTAGTGAATATGTTTGCTAGTTGCTCCTTCCTGGAAACATGTTCTAACACAATCTCTTTATCCTAAACCTTTTCTCTCAGGAAATGCTACTTAAGCTCAATATGCTTGGTCCTAGCATGCAATAGCGGATTTTTGGAAATATTTATTGCACTAGTATTATCGCAAAATATACTCACCCATTCAGATATAATCACCTTGAAGCCACTCAGTACATGCTTCATCTAGATTGCCTGAGTGTATTTCATAAATGCTGCCACATACTTCGCTTCAACTGTAGACTAGGAAATACAACTTTGCTTCTTGCTCATCCATGAGACTAGTCTTCCACCAAGGAAGAACGCTCCACAAGTTGTGCTCTTTCAGTCATCCACATTACCTTCCCAATCTGCATTAGTAAACACTTTGAGATTAGGTCACCATTGTATGGATACCACAATCCATAATCAACTATCCCTTTAAGGTATCTAAGAATCCTCTTTACCACAGCCAAGTGGGATTCTCTTGGACTCTTCTAAACAAGGGCCACTATGCCCACTGCATGAGCAATATCCAGTCTGTTGTGCACCACATAGTGCAACTTACCAATCATTGACTGGTACTCCTTATCATCCACCAATGCTGTATTGTCCTCTTTTGTTAGTTCGTAGCTGGTCACCATTGATGTTCCAACCAGTTTGCTCTCCTCCATGCCAAAGGTCTTCAATACCTCTTTGATATACTTGGACTGGGTAATGAAGATACCCTCTTTCATTTGCTGAATCTATAGACCAATGAAAAACTTTATCTCTCCAATCAAAGACATCTCAAACTCCTTTTTCATCTCATCTACAAATGCATGACTCATCATCATCTCCACCAAAGATTATATCATCTGCAAATACTTCACATATCAGAATTTGACCACCTTCAGATTTGAGGTAGATGTTGTTTTCCTCACTTGATCCTAGAAATCCCATCTTCACAAGATGAGAGTATAACTATTTGTACCATGCCCTTGGTACCTGATTCAATCCATACAAGGCCTTGTGTAATTTGCACACCATGTCACTATCTTCTGACAAAGAAAACTGATCTGGTTGCTCAATGTACACTTCTTCCTCTAGGATTCCATTCAAGAAGGCAGACTTCCCATGCATCTAGTATACCTTAAATCCATTGAATGTAGCAAATGCAATTAGTATTCAAACACCTTCTAGTCTAGCCACTAGGGAAAAGGTTTCTCCATAGTCTTCTCCTTCTTCTTGAGCATATCCCTTGCATACAAGTCTTGCCTTGTTCCTTACCACTGTACCTTCTTCAATTAGCTTATTCTTGAAGACCCATTTGGTACCTATGATATTCTTGTGTTCCGATCTAGGTACTAAGGACCATACTACATTCTTCTCTATCTAGTCTTCATTGGTAAGTGCCTCTCTAGTCGTCTAAGGCTCAAATTCTGAAATCATGCAAGAGTTTTCTTTCACCTTTCTCCTTGTAAGTATTCCTGCATCTTTGTCTCCTATGATCTGCTTTAGATCATGATGCAGTCTTACATACCTAGGAATGACTGTAGCTAGTTCAACTTACTTGTCCTCTTCTTTTTTTGCTTCATCTTCTTCTTGACCCACTAAAGCTTCTACCGGTACGAAAACACTGAGGTCTTTCTAGTGTTTGTCACTTGTTTCTTTCTTAACCAGTTCCCAAAAGGCTAAACCTAGTTCATCTTCTGTTTGCTTGCTACCAGTTTCCTCAGGCTTCTCAGGGGATTCATCAACCTTGACTTTGATACTCTCAACAATCTTCTGAATCCTGTTGTTGTAGCACTTGAGAGCTTTGCTTTTAGTGAAATATCTTGGGAATATTCCCTCATTACACTTAGGATCAAACTTACTCAAGTGTTCACCTCTCCTGATATAGCATTTACTCCGAAACAATTTGAAATAACTTCGATCGGGAGTTCTCCCATTCTATTACTCATAGGGGGTTTTGTCTTTACCTTTGTTAATTAGTACCTGGTTCATGGTATAGACTACAATACTCACTGCTTCTCTCCATAATGTGTGACCGACATTTCCTTGGATCAACATAGTTCTAGTTGCTTCAACCATAGTCCTATTGTTTCTTTCTACTATATCATTCTGTTGTGGTGTCCTTGGGGCAGACAATTGCTTCTTAATCCTATCCTCCGCACAGTACTTATTGAATTCATCATAAGTGAATTCACCTCCCTAATCGGTCCTTAGGCATTTTATCCTTCTCCCACTCTCCTTCTCCACCAATTCCCTAAAGACTTTGAGCTTTCCAAATGCCTCAAATTTTTGTTTCAAGAATGTGACCCACATCATTCTAGAGCAATCATCGGTAATTATCATGAAGTACCAATCTCCCTGAATGCTTCTAGTTTTCATCAAACCACAGAGATCGGTGTGCACTAGATCAAGTAAGTTCTCCGTGGAAAAAAGACTTACCTTTGAATGTTGAGGAAGACATCTTCCCAAGTTGGTATTCTCTACATAAGGCATTCTCTGGTTTGTTCAGCAAAGGCAATCCTCTTATTGCCTTGATCTTACTAGCCTTCACAATATTATCAAAATTTATATGACAAAGTCTCCTATGCCATATCCAACTGTCACCAAATTTCACCATTAGACACTGACTAATCTTGGCATTCAGCTGAAATAGGTTTCCTCTTGTCTTCTTACCAGTGGCAATAAGTTCACCACTCTTTCCAATTATTCTACAAACTCCACCTTTGAATTCCAATATGAGTCCTTTTTTGTTCAGTTGAGCAACACTCAAAAGATTATGCTTAAGGCCTTCCACCCAATAGACATCATCTGCACTGCTCTTTCCATTTAGTGAGATGGATCCTTTTCCTTTCACCATGGAAGGTGCATCATTTCCAAACTAAACAACACCACCATCATATTCTTCAAGACACATTAACTTTCTCTGGTCACTGGTTACATGGTGAGAACACCCACTATCAATCATCCACTTGTTAGAGTTGTCAATATGTGAGACAAGGGCTTTCTGGTTTGACAACTCTTCCTTGACAACCACAAACACTATGTCCTCATTCTCTTCATCCTTAGATTCCTCATTGGTAACACCTCCATCTACTATAACAAGAAAATTTCTCCTACCTACTCCTTTAAACATCATAAAACTCTCTGGTTTATCCTTATTGTCATTGTTAGGACAGTTAACAACTATATGTCCTATCTTATTATAGGAAAAACACTTTAGAGGAAGCTTACCTCTATATTTTCTGGAGCATTTTGGAAGTCTCTTGGTAAGAAGAGCTTCAAACTCCATCAAAATCTCCTCATCATCCATATCTCTGCTTGGCCTAGATTCATAATTGGTACTGACCTCTTTTCCTTTCTTGGTTGGTGTGAAAGAAGTAGATGCTCTAAAGGCTAACTCAATCTTTTGAACACTACCATCATAGCCATTCAATTCACATGCAGTCAACTTTGCAATAATAGAGTCCAAAGATACCTTGATTTTGTTCATAGACCTTAGCTCCTGAATAGCGGCAACCCTAATTGCATAGACCGGTAAAAGTGATCTCAGAACTTTACTGATAATAGTGGTATCATCAATTGTTCCATGAGTGCTCTTGATCTCTCCAACCACTGTCTTGATTCTTATGTCATATTGCTGAATGGTCACTTCTTCAACCATCCTCATATCTTCAAACTTTCCTCTAAGGCTTTCTTCCTTAGCCTGCTTGACATGTTCATCACCACTATAAATGGATTCCAGTTTGTCCCATACTTCTTTTGGATTGTCCTTAACTTGTACATAAATGAACTCTACATCGGACAAGCTGCTAATAAGGGCTTCCATGACTTGCCCATTTTCTTGTATCTCTCTTTTTGGATCATCGAGTAGAGTGCCAGAGGAGATTACATAGGCAATATCAACATAGTTCCAATGTTGTGCACCCAAACTCTTTATATATATCTTCATCTTGTCCTTCCATATTTTAAAGTTGTCCCTATTGAACTTAGGACCTTCCCTCTTCATCATTAAAATGTGATCTTTTGCCTTAAGTGGTTAAGCTTATATCATCGATGACCTGGATGAGCTCTAATACCAATTGCTGAATAATGATGAACTACTAAGGTCCTAACCAATACTGAGAGGGTGAGGTGAATCAGTACACAAAAAAAACTACTTCAACACTTTGTCATATCAAAACACAACTGAACAATTGTCTTCACCACTGAACTTAACCATAGCTATACCAGTTGAACAAAAATACTTCAGATAACATTCAATAGATCTCAAACCTTGATAACTATTTCACTGATATAATCATGCATGTGTTGTACCAATAATACCACAACCATTTGACAATGCATGCATATCTAACTTAATCAAAACCATACAATCATCACCTGAAAATATCACAACCCATAACACTCAGATTTTTCACGTGGAAAACCAAATGGAAAAAACCATGGTGGGAGTGAATACCCACATGCTGTTTTTGAACTCTTCTCTGTTAGGAGCCTAGTCCAGTTAAAGACTTTACAATAAGGGTCTTGTTGAAACCTTGTTAGTAGTTACCTCGCTAGAGGATTTAAATAACTCAATATGTTAGGATTCCCATAGATACTAAGAGGGGGAGGGTGAATCAGTATCTAACCAGTTGTAAGATTTTCTTAACTTAAAACATGTAGAGCATATTAATACTGTGTATCGATAAACAAAAAGTAATGCAATAAACAGAGACAAAAGCAACCACATGAAAAACACACCATAACACAATATTTTAATGAGGAAACCCGGTGTGGGAAAAATCTCAATGGGATTTGTGACCCACAATATTCACTTACTGGCCAATAAGAGAATATTACTACTACAAGAGGGGCTTGCACATGCAGGAAGGCCAAGTGCCTAGAGCTCATTGCTCAATTACAAAATGGGAAGTCTCACTGACTTACAAAATGGATTATATAAATCCAATGTCTTGTACTGCTTCCAAATAGCATCTACTATGCCAGATCCAGTACCAATTTATAGCTCTTCTTCTTATATAAACCGTTAACCTATAATTCACATAATAGGTCTACCTTATTTCACCTAATTATATTCCTCTATATATTAAAAAATGTTCTACAATGATATCTCTTATATAAGAGTCATTTTAAAACTTACCAAGTTGGATTACAATGATTTTTCAATAATAAACAAAATATATTAACAACAAAATTCCTGTCGGCTTCTGTGCTAGTATGCTTCCTTTCATTGTCGGTGCTAGTGGTTTGTGTGTTGGTGTAGAATCTAACTTTGCTGGTGCCCATGGATTGCCTTGCTGGTGTCATAGGATTGTAAGGTTTCCATCAATGACAAAACCTTCAATCACCTACAATGTCTCATTGGAGTGTGCATTTGCCAACAATCTCCCCCTTTGGCATTGATGGCAACACTCATGAGAAAAATTTAGAAGTGTATCCAAAAATTGAACTCCAAAAATTGTTACCAAAAATGTGTGCTCCTCCTAAGCAGATGATCCCTAACTTATTGGATTTTTCTCATACCACTACTCCCCCTTTGGCATCAATGACAAAGGTTGATAAAGTGTCAATAGAGTGTAGTTTCCTATCTCAACCTTGTAACCGGTTGGTTACAATTTGAAAATGTTCTGCCTGAACCAAATTCAAGTTCTCAATGAACTTTTTACTTTCTTTTATTGTGGCCTCTATCCTTTGAACTATACCAGTGAGGTGTTACATTTGCTATGCTGGTGTTTTTTGTCCTTGTACTAATGCATCAGATATTTCTTTCCTTAAACATGCGAGGTAGTCCAACTTTGGACTTAATCTCCATTTCAGATCCTTAGCCTTACTTTTTTATTTTCTCCTTTTCTCTTTCTAGCTTTAGTAACTCTTCCTCAAGACCTGTTATCTTTTTCTCAACAATTGATAATGAATTAGATGAATTAATAAAATTGTCAGCTAGCTTATTAATTTCCTCCTGTATCTTGCTCATTTTTTTGTCTATGTCAACTGTCAAAAAGTTTGTCTTAAAAGTGTCTCTGTACAAAGTTTTGAACTCCTTAAGTGTGCTACATAGTTCTGGTAGAAGTGTGTCAAACTGCCTTGTACACTTCTTTATTTGTTCCTCAAAGAATTTATGTTTTTCTTTTTCTAACCTCTCTTTGAATGCTTCCAAGATGATATTGCATTTTGGAGCTATCATCTTCAAAATTGGAATTGTGTCATCTATAGCTTTATATGCCTATGAACTACAATCTATTATTTTCTTTATAGAATCTAAAAGAACTTCAGTTACATTTTTTGATTTAAATCCTATAGTTGAAGAACCAACACTTTGAATTCTGCCGGTGGGAGCAATATCCTTGCTTGCAGTGACCTCTGGTAGGTCAGTCTGTGTTTCCATTTCCTTAAGCAATGGTTTGTTTTGCTCAATAGTTGCCGATGGCACTGATTCTGTATTAACCTATTCCTGTGCTAGAGCCTGTTGCTCTGCTTGTTGCTCGGTTTGTTGTTCTGTTTTCCCATATGTCAGTTTACCTTCTCTATGTTATCTATGTTATCAGTTACTGTTGGCTCACTAGCCTTATCTGTCTTACCGATTATGTCCTTATCTACCCCGATGTTGACATTCTGAGTATCAACATCTACTTTATATAATACCTCAAAATTAGGATTTGTATCCTCCTGTGATATATCCATACTCTCATCAGCTGGTTGATCTTTAGTTGTTTTTATCGGTGGTGGGGATAAATTATCTCTTATTTTGATGCTTGGAGGTCCACCAACCTTTCCTTTTCCCTCATCCTTGTCTTTCTGATATACCTTGATTGGTTTAGGGTTTCTATACTCTTCCTATTTTTCCTTCTCAACAAGGAATATATCCCATGCATTTTCAGTTTCTTCTGTAACCTCATTTACTCTTCCAACCATTAGTGCAATATGCCAGTGTGCAGTAGAGAATACTGACTAGTTAGCCTCTACAATTAGATCATCTACTTCTTTTGGAGAGTCAACTGGGTAGACAACACATAATTTTTCAACTTTTATTTTCTTGTCAAGGTCTACAACAACTTGTCTTCTTACTTCTAGTCTCTTGAATAGTTCATCTGGTAGTTCATCTACAACTTGCATCAAGAATTTCTTGTAGATATCCAAGTGTAAGATAACATTTTTTTCAACCTTTTCTTTATCATCAACTGATAGTGAGTCATATAGTTTGTTGATGTTTTTCATTTGTCCCTCCTCTATTATTTCATCTAGCAGTCTGTCAATTGGAGTAATATTTTGTTTAGTCCTTTTCTTTGGTATCAACTTTTTCTTCTTAGGAGTAGACTTCTTGACTGGGGGCCTCACTATCTGTTGTTTTTGTTTGGTTCTTCTAGGCGAAGTTGTGGATACTAGTGAAGGTTGTCTTTTCCTTACAACTCTTTTAAATGTAGCTAGCATGTCACTCTCCGAAGAAGTTGCTACCAATGAAAGGTGAGTTTCTAGTTGTTGTGCCTATAACTCATCTTCAATGATACCGGTTTGTTTCAGTACATATTCTTTGATAGCCTTAGCCTACCTTGAACCTCTCCTCACTATTGCTTCTACTTTCTTCACTCTCTTCTTGGATTGAATTTTATTTTCAATGGTTTCAACACTGCCAAATACCTCTTCCTTAGGTTCATTGGGTGCTTCCAGAAGGGCTTTAGCATATGTTTCAATGATGTGATCATCTATCTCATAACCCATTTTAGTAGCCCAAATTGTTCTTGGGATAAGTGCTTCCATCTAGATATCATCCTTCTTAATTACAAAGCATATGTCATCCTTATATCTATCTACAATTGTTTGTGATAATATTACTCTAGTGTTCATTCTGGCCTTTAATGCTTGAAAGTATTCATTAATATTCCTTTCTCTGTTTTCACCCATGTTGTTCAATAAGTCAGATAGCTATTTGCCTACTGGTATGTCAAATCCAAGGTTCTTATTACCTATACCAGGTACTTGTTTAGTTATATGTAGCATTAAGTAAACAAGTAAGCTACCAAATCTAAATGTCCCTTTCTTATCCTTCTTGATCTTTCCCAGATTGTCAATAAGTTCATCCTTTAACAATTCACATATATCGATTTTCACATTATCTTTAACCATATCATGAGCACTTTTTATGCATAAGCTGGAAACTGAATTTAGTCTGTTTGCATGTGTTGTTTTGTAACCTAAAATGATGCTAATGAATCTCACATTTATGTCAGTTACATCTATTACTACTTACTAAGATTGCCATTAGTCTTATGTTTAAAGTTATTCTATATATTCTAGTCGGTTACTTCTATCAAATCTTACAGTCGGTAAGTATAGAATAGTCGATAAGCACAGTGTAGTCAGTTATAGAAGAAAGTAGTCTCAGAGCGTAGTATACACCGAACACTCTACCAAGTAACACTCTATGTCTACCGAGCAGCAAGAATGATATACCGAGTGAACACACATCGAGTGAAACGTGTTACTAGATTCACTGAACCTGGACATATATGGGAAACGTGTTACAAAGATCAAGGAACAAGTAACCATTATCACATTGGAAATTGCACTTAAAGATTGTGTATGATTTTGAGGTCATCTAACCAATGAAATATTTTGCATGGTTATTCATTCGAGAAATCATGTTTGTAAGATCAAAGCATGGACCAGATCACCAACATAAGAAATCTATTTATATAGCATGAATTCAGGATTATATAGGTGTGCAAGTATACATGTGCATGTGTGTGTGAAACAAGACATATACAAAAAGGAAAATCATGAGATATCATAGAGTGTTATGACTATTATAGTTGACAGAGAAACACAGAGGTCACCGAGAAGGATTTCAGAGAACAGTCAAGGAACAGAGTAAATAGAAGGGTTTACCGAGTTAATATATGGATTACTGAGGTATGCTATAAGCAAGGTAATATCATTTTGAGCACATAGAATCTGCTATAACATTTCAGATATAAAGTTGTAGATAATTTGTAAAGATTTGATTGTAATATTTTGAGTTGTAAGAAAAACCTCTAACAAGGTAAAAGACTCTAACTAAGTCTATAAAATGTAAAAACTCTAACAAGGTGCAACATTTAGAATAACAGTTGTAAAATCCTTTAGCAAGGTAGATCTAACAGATCTTGATACTCCTAATAGGGTAAGCTATTAGAAATAGCTCAACATGTAGCTCTAACTAAGCAACATTTATTATTGTAGTAGTGAACTTGTGGGTGTCATCCCCACCACAGTTTTTCTCTCTAACCAAGAGTTTCTGCTTAACTAAAATATATGTGTTATGAAGTGAATCATGTATGATTGTTATTTATTTGTTTTAGCATTATATTATGTTACTACACTATTCAGTTTATGCTTAACTATAAAGATATTGTTGAGGAAAAGTTTTGAAGTACTGATTCACCCCTCCCCTCTCAGTACATTAGCTTTCCATATTGGGTCTAACAATTGGTATCAGAAATTCAATCTTGGAAAAGGGTTTAACAACCTAAAGAGAAAGATCATATCAATGGAAGGCTATAAACAATCTCAGAGAACTGTATATCTACAAGAAGAGTTGGATCATGGTAATCAAGTGATTGTAGACATGCAAAGACAAATGCAAAAGTCTGTGAAAGTTAGAAGAAGGTTATCTCATGATTTGCAGGACTCTCAAGAGCTAGTGGAACAAATTGAGACATCATTTGAGAATAGTATGTCTAAAGAGATTGAAGAAATGATTGAAGTGTTGAAAGAAAAGAACAAAGCACTGACTAATCAACTAAAAGCAATGAAAAGAGAACATGAGTATTTTAGCACACAGATGATTGAAAATCTTGATGCATTGAGGACAGTCGAGGATAAAGTAAGAGATCTAGAAAGAGAGAAACAACAACTTGAAGCATTAGTAACTGAAAAGAATGATGAAATCATAAGATTGACTAGGATTCAACAAAATCTGTCAAATCAACTAGGTTATGCACATCATGAAGCAAATCTGAAAGATGATGAGAATCAAGCATTGAAACTTGAAGTATCAAGGTTGACCGATGAACTTGAAATAGAGAAGAAATCCAAAGAAACACAGAAGAAGAGTTATGAAGCATCAAAGATGTTGGATGAGCAACTGAATACAAGAAGACCCAACAAAGATGTAGGACTCAGTTACAAAGGAAAAGACTCTATCAAGAAGGGAATTCATACTATCGAGAGAGGAGAATCATCAAAGAAAGCTAGAATCAATAAGAACATCAAAAGAAAGAAGCCTATTTGCAACTACTGTGGAAATCAAGGTCATATTGCCAACATATGCCAAATCAGAAAGGGTAAGCAATCGAATGTCACTAAGTCCAATGATTATTGTTATAATTGCAATAAATATGGTCACACATTTAACCAATGTAGGACAAAGTCTGCTAGCAATTATAAGAAGGAAAAATTAAAAGGGTTTTGTAAAAACTACAATAGATATGGACACAGTACCGAGAAGTGTTGGTTTAAGAAAAAGAACTATATGTGGTCTGCACATTGAGCAAATATTGGAAGCTACCAAAATCATAGAGAACTTAATCGGCCATATGTTGCAGTACCATGGGATTACAATACAAGGATATGGTGTGAATGTTGTGGAAGATATGGATATATAAGTGCCAACTACTTCATAAGGTTTGGAATGAACAACCAAAGATCATGGATAAATCTTGGTATGGCATGTTTTCATTGTCACAAATTTGGATACATGGCTGGAGATTGCAGAGATCAACCTAGAGGAGACACTGCTTCATAAGGTTTGGAATGAACAACCGAAGATCATGGATAAATCCTGGTATGGCATGTTTTCATTGTCACAAAGTTGGACACTTGGCTGGAGATTGCAGAGATCAACCTAGAGGAGACACTGAAGAAATAAAAGGCAAATTATAGATGATTTGGAAAAAAAAGGAAATTTTGTCAAATGAAGAAAGCACCTTACCTACCAAGTTAGGTGCACCTATTCCAAATTAATCAGTAAAGGTATGAAGGGACTGCATTCTCTCAAAGGTCAAATCTTAACAGTTCCTACTTTATTATGTACTTAAGTCAAAATCTGCATAGCTAAGATGTATTAGTAAGTTTGAAATTCTATCAAAGTCTTTTTGAAAGAACTATAAAGGAAACCTATCAAGTCGATAACTACAAGAAGCCTGTCTAGTCGATAAATGAAGGAAATTTGGCTACTCAGTTAAAGTAGAAAAAGGAGAGTAAATCAGTTTAGTGAAACCGAGTGCATTTAGTGTTTTTTACCTAACTCGCACGAAGTCCGATAAGGTATATTATGTACTTAAAGCATTTACGTAGTCATTTTTACTCACCAAGTTTTCAAGAGAATAGAGCAAAGCTAATCTAAGGCGATCAAACCTCCTCTGAAGTGAAATTCAAGGTATTTACATCAATCTCAATGCATTGTTAAGCTGGTTTACCGATCATATCTGTTGAAGATTTCTGTTTCATATTTGTTAAGAGGAAAAGCATCTATCATTTGAAAGTTTTCAAACCCTAAGGATCTCTTGATAATTTCTATCTGAAATCTACAATGGCACTGAAGATCCAAGAACCTGTTGTTGTTAAGAATGTTGAAAAGCCCTCACTAAAATACTCTCTAACTCCCAAAGTAGCATCAGAACCGGATGACAAAACTGCATTTTCACTCATCCTAGATAGAGTTTTACTAGTTGAGGATGTCAGATTCTTCACCAAATGTCGAGTTGAAGAACTAGGTCATGTTGAAATCAAAGATACCTATGATGAATTGTGCACCAATGGGAAATTGGATAGCAAGTATGAGCACATTAAGATCAAGGGATTGACTGAAGCCCTAACCCATCCTCGGGTCTTCAAACCCTAGTGGGTCAAGTTTGTCCAGAGCAGAGTTCACGATGATTTCATGTGGTTAGAGGAGCAACCATTCAAAATCACCAAGGAAATCATTCATCTGATCACTGATTACCCTATTTATGATCATGCCCAAGCTCAGAAGATGATATCACAAAAGGAATAGATCACCTCAACCGGAGTGGAATCCGATTGTAGAGGATTGAAACTGAATAATGTAACTGATGTAGAGCTAAAGTTTTCTATTAGAGTGATAGGTTATTGTTTCTTCCAATCGGCAAGGGAAAACAATGTACCCTGTGCAGCAGTCGACTTAGCATACAAAATTGTGAAAAAGGGAATGAAAATTGATCTTTGTGAAGTATTGCTGAAAAACCTATTTCAAAATCTGAACACCATCAGGAAGCCGAAGAAGAACAACTCGACCAATAAACTAAAGTTTGGATCACTGTTAGTATGCATGTTTTTCTATTTTGAAAAATTCTTTCCAACAGTCGATAAAGTAGTCTGGAAGCTACACCAACCAATCACCCATCAAATCAATGACTTTATCAAACGTCTAGGTGACAAATTCAATGATATTATGGATGATTATTTCAGCAAGTTTCAAGAGAAGATGCATAACATGTATAGAATTCCACCCGAGCTAGTAGAAAAATACCAAGATGACATATGTTTTGAAGTAGACACTAATTACTGTTATGTGAATGTTGTGGAACCAAGAACTCAATCTTTTCCACCTATGGGTTATGAGGTTGACTTTGACATCACACAACAGCAAATAGATTCCTTTCTTACACTACCAAGGCATGCTACCAAGCTGAGGTATGGAACATATGAAGAAGTGAAGGAAAAAGTAAAAATGAGCATTGTAGTACCCAAAGCTATAAGAAAAGTAACAAAGATGATCACGACACTATCAGAGAAATTTGGAGAAGGTTCTTCCTCCACACCTGTCAAGGACACACTAGTTGTTACTACTTATTAAAGTTGCCATTAGTTTTTATATTCAAAGTCATACTATACATTCTAGTCGGTTAGCACTACCGAATCATGCAGTCGGTATAAACAGAGAAGTCGACATGCACAGTCTAGTCGGTTATAGAAGAAAACAGTCACAGAACGCAGTATACACTGAGCTGTCTACTGAGTATCTTTTTATGGCTACCGAGTAGTAAAGTTAACACACCGAGTTGATATTCACCGAGTGAAACATGTTACCAGATACATTGAACCCAAACATTCATATGAAAATGTGTTACAAGATCAAGGCACATCTAACTGTTATTACATTGGAAATTGCACTAGAAGATTGTGTATGATTGCGAGGTCAATCTAACCAATGAAATATTTTGTTTAGTTATTCATTCGAAGAATCTTGTTTGTAAGATCGAAGCAATCAATTGAATCACCGTTTTAAGAGATCTATATATACAACATTATTAAAGTGTATGTATGCATGAAGGAAGACTGTTACAGAGACACAGAGGTCACTGAGAAGATTTTCAAAGAATAGTCGAGGAATAGAGTAAATAGAAGGAATTACCGAGTTACTATATGGGTTACCGAGGTATGCTATAAGAAAGGTAATCTTATTCTGAGCACATAGAATCTGCTATAACATTTCAGATGTAAAGTTGTAGATCTTTGTAATGATTTTATTGTAATATTGTGAAGTTGAAAGAAATACCTCTAAATGGGTAAAAGACTCTAACCAAGTCTATAAATTGTAAAGCCTCTAACTAGGTGTAGCATTCAGAATAAATGTTGTAAAATCCTTTAGCAAGGTAGATCTAATAGATCTTGTTACTCCTAACAGGGTAAGCTATCAGAAATAGCTAAATGTAGCTCTAACCGAGCATTCTTTATTATTGTAGTAGTGAAGTTGTGGGTGCCATCCCCACCGCAGTTTTTCTCTCTAACTAAGAGTTTCTACATAACCAAAATATATGTGTTATGGAGTGAATCATGTATGATTGTTATCTGTTTGTTTTAACTTTATTTTATGTTACTGCACCATTTTGTTTATGCATAATAGTAAGGTTATTATTGAAGAAAGGTTTTGGAGTATTGATTCACCCCTCCCCTCTTAGTACATTAGCTTTCCATATTGGGCCTAACAATTGGTATCAGAGCTTGAATCTTGGAAAAGGGTTTAACTACCTAAAGAGAAAGATCTTATCAATGGAAGGCTATAAACAATCTCAGAGGATTGTGTATCTGCAAGAAGAGCTGGATCATGCAAATCAAGTGATTGCAGACATGCAAAGGAGAATGCAAAAATCTTTGAAAGTAAGAAGAAGATTATCTGATGACTTGCAGGATTCTCAAGAGTTAGTGGAACAAAATGAGACATCATTTGAGAATAGTATATATAAAGAAACTAAAGAAATGATTGGAGTATTGAAAGAAAAGAACAAAGCATTGGCTGATAAACTAAAAGCAATGAAAAGAGAACATGAACATTTTAGTACACAGATGACTGAAAATCTAGATGCATTGAGGACAATAGAGGATAAAGCAAGAGATCTACAAAGAGAGAAACAACAACTTGAAGTCTTAGTATCTGATAAGAATGATGAAATCATAAGGTTAACTGGGATTCAATAAAATATGACAGATCAACTGGGTTATGCACATCATGAAGCAATTCTAAAGAATGATGAAAATCAAGCATTAAAACTTGAAGTATCAAGGTTGACTGATGAACTTGAAACAGAGAAGAAATCCAAAGAAACATTGAAGACGAGTTATGATGCATCAAGGATGTTGGATGAGCAACTGAATACAAGAAGACCCAACAAAGATGCAAGACTCAGTTACAAAGGAAAAGAATCAACCGAGAAAGGAATTCATACTACCGAGAGAGGAGAATCATCAAAGCAAGCTGGAAACAAGAATAACATCAAAAGGAAGAAGCCTATTTGCTACTACTATGGAAATCAAGGTCATACTGCCAACATATGCTAGATTAGAAAAGGTAAGCAACCGAATATCACTAAGTCCAATGGATATTATTACAATTGCAATAAATATGGTCACACATCTAATCAATGTAGGACAAAGTCTGTTAACAACTATCAAAAGGAAAAATTCAAAGAGTTTTGTAGAAACTGCAATAGATATGGACATAGTACCAATAAGTGCTGGCTTAAGAAAAAGAACTCTATGTGGTCTGCACACCGAGCAAACACTAGAGGTTACCGAACTGAGACAGATCCATACCATCAATATGCAGTAGTACCATGGGATTACAATACAAGGATATGGTGCGAATATTATGGAAGATATGGACATATTAGTGCCAACTGTTTTATAAGGTTTGGAATGAACAACCGAAGAACATGGAGAAATCCTAGTATGGCATGTTTTCATTGTCACAAAGTTGGACATTTAGCTAAAGATTGCAGAGATCAACCTAGAAGAGACACTGAAGAGATAAAAGAAAAATTTAAGAAGATTTGGAAAAAGAAGGAAATCATGTCAGATGAAGAAAGCACCTTACCTATCGAGTTAGGTGCACCTATTCCAAATTAATCAGAAAAGGTATGAAGGGATTGCATTCTCTAAAGGTTAAATCATAACAGTTCCTATTCTATTATGTACAAAATTCAAAATCTGCATAGTTAAGATGCATTAGTAAGTTTGAAATTCTATCAAAAGTACTTTACAGGAAACCTGTCAAGTCGGTGTATACAGGAAGCTTGTCAAGTCGATAAATGAAGGAAATTTGGTTACTCAGTTAAAAAAAAAAAGGGGGAGTAAATCAGTTAAAGGTGAACCGAGTGCATTTAATGTTTTGACCTAACTTGCACAGAGCCCAATAAGGTATTGTGTGTACTTAAAGGTATTTTCACGGTCATTTTCATTCACCAAGTTTTCAAGAGAGAAGAGCAGAGAAAATCAAGGCGATCAAACTTCATTCAAAGCGAATTTCAAGGTATTTACATCAAATCTCATCACACTATTAAGCTGGTTTCCAATCTTGTCAAATTGCTATTATCTACCGAGTGTGAAGCGTCAGTCGTTTGTAAACCATCAAACCCTAAGGATAGTTTGCTAAGTTTTTACCTGAAATCTACAATGGCACCCAAGATCTAAGATCCTGTAGTTGTCAAGAATGTGGAGAAGCCCTCGCTGAAGTACTCTTTGACTCCTAAGTTGCCTCTGAACTGCATGACAAAACTGCATTTTCACTCATCTCGGATTGAGTCTTGTTAGTCGAAGATGTTATATTCTTCACCAAATGCTGTGTTGAAGAACTTGGTCATGTTGAGATTAGTGACACATATGATGAAATTTGTACCAATGGCAAAATGGATAGCAAGTACAAGCATATCAAAATCAAGGGATTAACTGAAGCTCTAGCCTATACCCATGTGTTCAAACCCCAGTGGGTTAAGTTTGTTTTAAGCAGAGTTCATGATGATTTTATGTGCCTAGAGGAGCAACCATTCAAAATCACTAAGGAAATCATTCATGTGATCACTGGGTATCCTATCTATGATCATGCACGAGCACAAAAAATGATATCACAGAAGGAGTTAATCAGTTTAATTGGAGTAGAATCTGATTACCGAGGACTGAAATTGAACAATGTCACTGATGCAGAACATAAGTTTGCAATTAGAGTAATTGGTTACTGTTTCTTCCAATCAGCAAGGGAAAATAGTGTACCATGTGCTGCAGTTGACTTAGCCTATAAAATAGTGAAAAAGGGAATGAAAGTAGATTTATGTGAAGTGCTACTGAAAAACTTGTTTGAGAACCTGAACACAATAAGGAAGCCGAAGAAGAACAACTCGGCAAACACACTAAAGTTTGGTTCACTTCTTGTATGCATGTTTTTCTACTTTGAGAAGTTCTTTCCCTCAGTCAATAAAGTAGTTTGGGACCTACACCAACATATCACCCATCAAATAAATGATGTTATCAAGAAATTGGGAGATAAATTTAATGATATCATGGATGACTATTTCAACAAATTTTAAGAGAAGATGCACAATAGGTACCGGATTCCACCACAGCTGGTAGGGAAATATAAGGATGATATATGTTTTGAGGTAGACACCGATTACTGTTATATGAATGCTATTGAACCAAGGACTCAATCCTTGCCACCAATGGGTTATGAGATTGACTATGATATCACACAATTGCAAATTGATGCCTATCTTTCATTGCCAAGGCATGCTACCAAACTAAGATATGGAACTTATGAAGAGGTGAAAGAAAAACTAAAAATGAGCATTGTAGTACCCAAGGCTACAAGAAAGGCTACAAAGATGATAAAGGTTTTATCTGAGAAATTCAGAGAAGAATCCTCCTCTACACCTATCAAAGGCACTCTTGCCATTACCGAAGAGGAATCAGAAGCTCAAGAGGCAGCAATAACATTAAGTACCGAGTTGCCTAAGGGTAAATTTTTGAAAAGAAAGAAACGGGACATTTCAAAGACCCTACCAACTCCACCAACAAAGAGACCTAACACTAGAGCATCAGCTACATCACCGAGTAAGAAACAAAAGAGTGTTACTATACCTAACATAACCAAGACCTACAAGAAATCTACTCAAACACTCATTCTGGCAAAAGAGTCTAGTGATACAGAATCCGATGATGCAAACAAATTTCAGATTGTAAAAAGAAAGAAGGTAAATATTCATAGTGTTGAAAACTTTTCTGCCAATCTTAAAGAATATGGTGGATTTGCAGGATTTAGATATGTCAAGTATGAGACTAGGAATAATGATGAGAAGCGACAAATTGAAGAAGCTGTCATCTGCACACTTCTAAAGTTTCGGCTAGCTCCATTAGAAGTGGTAAAGTCACTTCCGAGTGAATTATACTTACATATTGATAACAGATGGAAATATGCAATGGACTCACAGAAACAAATAAGAGAAAGAAGTCTAGTCCATCTATTTCTTGATATGTCTATAGTAGAAATTAAGGAGCATTTGACAACATACAATTCTAAATTTCTTGTCAAACAAAGAGCCTTAAAATTGATGAATGGGCTATACAATGATGTGTAAAATGAGACAAAAGCTAAGTGGTAGGAA
Organism: Cryptomeria japonica; assembly: GCF_030272615.1. Lineage (NCBI taxonomy): Eukaryota > Viridiplantae > Streptophyta > Pinopsida > Cupressales > Cupressaceae > Cryptomeria > Cryptomeria japonica. The sequence goes on along the minus strand of NC_081408.1, from coordinate 65,677,144 downwards.
ATCTTCAAACTAAAGGATGTCAGTGAACAATCTCAAATTGAAATTGTTGATGTCACCGAACAAGATCCTGATTTCATCGAGCAAGGTCATGATGCTACCAAGCACGACCTGGCTGACACTATTTAAATCGATGAAGATGTCAGAAGAACTGGAGTAGGAAATGATAGAAGGCACTACCTATGCAAAACTTGTATCTAATGAATCTGTCTTAGAACAAGTTCAGCCTTATCTACCGATCAAGCCACCTGTCTCTACCGAAGCTCCTAAGGATAAAGATCAAGGCATCGAAGGTCACAAGTCTAAAGCGTAGAAGATACAACTAAAGATTAGATGTCTCAAGCACCGTCAAGCACTGAAAATGTTACAACTCAAACCCCTAGTATTGAGACACCCAAGGACACCACAACGGCTACAGGAACCAACCAAAGTGTTGCATCTACCGAGCAACCTACCGAGGGTCAGCAAGCCTCACAAGCACTTGTCTTAGTACAACCAACCAAAGGTAAAGAGAAGAAGGTGAGAAAGCATAGTTTCAAAGTTGATTTAACTAAACCAATAGTGTTACCTAATGTGGATATCTCAAAATTAAAAGGGCAAGCACTTATTGATTTTGGTGAATTATGCAAAGCAAAGGCTGAACAAGAAAAATAATTGGCAATTCAAAAGAAGAATAAAGTACTATAGAAGGTAAAGACACTACTAACAGACATGCTACCTTCAGCAACAGTGTCAACTGATGCAGCCATCCACATTCAACTGGGTGAACTCCTTACCTAAATAGAAACATCTGGAGTTGATGCATCTGAGTACTTGAGCAAGCTAAAAGATAAAGAGCTTATTGCAAAGATGATAGAAGAGGTACACAAATCTCTCACTATAGGATAAGTAAAGCTTATCAAATTCATTGCTGAGTTGTCCCCTCAACTCAAGCATATTCTTTATTTATTTTAGAAACTTTGTACATTTTCTTTATTTATTAAAGATATCAAGAATAAAACTGATGCAATTGAGAAAGAGATCATCGATCTCTCAACTAAGCTGACCACCGAGCCTAATTCAGTTCAAAATTTTTATACCAAGCTTCAACAGCTCATAGCTCAATAGTTAGAACTTAGAAATGAAGAGCATAAGATCAGGATGGACATAATGACCCTCCAAACATTATTTCTTCCTCAACTTTCATCAGTTCAAGAGCAGATTAACTGAGCTACACGACTATCTACTACATAAGAGGGAAGCACTCTTGATGGCTTAATATCACTATTGGCTGATATTCAAGCCCAAAATTCTTTAATGGAAAGTGTAAAGGATGCACTCTTAGTCACACTCACCGACGTCTGGAACAAGTATAAATCTATTTTTGATCAGTTACTACCCCCAGATGGAAATTAAGTTTTTGATGTTTGTCAAAAAAAGGGGAGTAATACTAAATAAGGAGAGTTATATATTTGGCGAGTGATATAGTTTTAGTAATACAGTTTTGAGTATTGTATACAGGGGAGTATACTGAGCAAAGCACACAAGAACAGAACATAACCGAGCAGCATGCAAAATCTGAGTAATATACAGAATAATGATAAGGGGAGTATATATCTGCATATACTATTTCATTGACTATTGTATATATTGTCAAGTATAGTCATTTTGTAAAGTATATAGATTTTCGAGTTATGACTTTGAAAGTAGTTTTTGTCAAACATCTCAACTAATGTCAAAAGGGGAGATTGTTACTACTTATCAAGTTGCCATTAGTTTTTATATTCAAAGTAATACTATACATTCCAGTCGGTTAGCACTACCGAATCATGCAATTGGTATAAATAGAGAAGTCGATAGGCATATTCTAGTTGGTTATAGAAGAAAGCAGTCATAGAATGCAGTATACACTGAGTTGTCTACTGAGTATCTTTTTATGGCTACCAAGCAGTAAAGTTAACACAACGAGTTGATATTCACTGAGTGAAACATGTTACTAGATACATTGAACCTGTACATGCATATGAAAACATGTTACAAGATCGATGAACATCTAACCATTATTACATTAGAAATTGCACTAGAAGATTGTGTATGATTGCAAGGTCAATCTAACCAATGAAATTTTTTGTTTACTTATTCATTCGAGGAATCTTATGTGTAAGATCAAAGAAATCAATTGAATCACCTTTTTACGAGATCTATATATACAACATTATTAAAGTGTATGTATGCATGAAGGAAGACTGTTACAGAGAAACAAAGGTCACCGAGAAGATTTTCAGAGAATAGTCGAAGAACAGAGAAAACAGAAAGGTTTACCGAGTTACTATATGGGTTACCGAGGTATGCTATAAGCAAGGTAATCTTATTCTGAGCACATAGAATCTACTATAACATTTCAGATGTAAAGTTGCACATGTTTGTAATGATTTTATTGTAATATTGTGAAGTTGAAAGAAAAACCTCTAACATGGTAAAAGACTCTAACCAAGTCTATAAATTGTAAAGCCTCTAACCAGGTGCATCATTCAGAATAAATTTTGTAAAATCCTTTAGCAAGGTAGATCTAACAGATCTTGTTACTCCTAATAGGGTAAGCTATCAGAAATAGCTAAATGTAGCTCTAATCAAGCATTCTTTATTATTGCATTAGTGAAGTTGTGGGTGCCATCCCCACCACAGTTTTTCTCTCTAACCAAGAGTTTCTGCGTAACGAAAATATATGTGTTATGGAGTGAATCATGTATGATTGTTATCTGTTTGTTTTAACTTTATTTTATGTTACTGCACTATTCTGTTTATGCATAACAGTAAGGTTATTATTGAAGAAAGGTTTTGGAGTACTGATTCACCCCGCCCCTCTCAGTACATTAGCTTTCCATATTGGGCCTAACACTAGTAATCAACATGGAGGAATCAAAAACCCAAGAGGCTGCTATTACACTAAGCACCGAGTTTCCTAAAGGGAAAGTTCTGAAGAGGAAGAAATAGGACACATCAAAGACATCACCGAATCCCTCAGTAAAGTGCCTAAACAAAAGATCATCTGCAGTGTCACCGAGTAAGAAACCAAAGACTGTTGTTGTTCCTAAGGTAACAAAGACCTATAAGAAATCTACTCGAAGACTCATTTTGACTAAAGAATCTTGTGACACAGAGTCTGAAGATGCTAATAAATTTTAGATTGTTAAGAGTACAAAGGAAAATGTACATAGTGTTGCTAATTTTTGTACTAACTTGAAAGAATATGGTGGATTTGGAGGATTCAGATATGTTAAGTATGAAACCAGATCTGATGATGAGAAGAGACAAATAGAAGAAGCAATCATCTGCACACTATGGAAATTCCACTTGGTCCCATTAGAAGTATGTAAATCTCTTCCAAAAGAATTATATTTACATATTGATAATAGGTGGAAATATGCAATGGACTCAGAGAAACAGATTAGAGAAAGAAGTCTGGTACATCTCTTTCTAGACATGTCGATAATTAAAATAAGAGAACATCTCACAACATACCACACTAGGTTCCTCATCAAACAAAGAGCCTTAAAACTGATGAATGGCCTGTATATTGAAGTGGAAAATGATGTTGGTATTTTGGTATGGTTTTGTCATTGATGTCAACACCTACTGAAAACAAGCACTTTGGAGATCCAACAACATTAATTGGCAAGCATGTAACCATTGCACAATTACTGGTATATGGTTCACCGGTAGGATATAATGTTCACAGGTACCTAGAATGATATGGAAGACACTTGATAAATGTCAAAGACATCATGTGGAAGCTTTGATTTGAAGAATTGATCATTGGTATATTCATATTTGCATATTTACTTTTACTAGCAAATAGGTCCAGGGTTATCTACGGTTACACCGGCAGGTTTATCTTTTCCAGATCAGCATGACACGCTATGGAGATGATTTATTATTGATGTAAATACATTAATCCAACATGTTTAATCGGTTAATTGCATCAAATATTATATTGTAGGTAAAATGTTTATTGTAATATCTTGTAGAGCCAAATACTTACATATTGATAACAAATGGAAATATGCAATGGACTTAGAGGAACAAATAAGAGAAAGAAGTCTAGTCCATCTATTTCTTGATATCTCTATAGCAAAAATTAAGGAGCATTTGACCACATACAATTCTAAATTTCTTGTCAAACAAAGAGCCTTAAAATTGATGAATGGGCTATACATTGATGTAGAAAATGAGACAAAAGCTAAGTGGTAGGAAATCTTCAAACTAAAGGATGTCGGTGAACAATCTCAAATTGAAATTGTTGATGTCACCAAACAAGATCCTAATGTCATTGAGCAAAGTCCTGATGCTACCAAGTAAGACCCGGCTGACACTATTCAAATCAATGAAGATGTCATGGATGCAGAAGCATTGGAGCAGGAAACGATAGAAGGCACTACCTATGTAAAACTTGTATCTAGTGAATCTGTCTTAGAACAAGTTCAACCTTATCCGCTAGTCAAGCCACCTATCTCTACCAAATCTCCTAAAGATATAGATCAAGGCACCAAAGGTCACAAGTCTGAAGCAGCAAAAGATACAACTAAAGATCAAACATCTCAAGCACCATCAAGCACTGAAAATGTTACAGCTGAGACCCCTAGTACGGAGACACCCAAGGATACCACAACGGCTACAGGAACCGACCAAAGTGTTTCATCTACCGAGCAACCTACAGAGGGTTAGCAAGCCTCACAAGAACTTGTCTTAGTACAACCGACCAAAGGTAAAGAGAAGAAGGTGAGAAAGCATAGTTTCAAAGTTGATTTAACTAAATCGATAGTGTTGCCCAATGTGGATATCTCAAAATTAAAAGGGCAAGCACTTATTGATTTTGGTGAACTATTGAAAGCAAAGGCCGAAAAAGATAAACAATTGGCCATTCAAAAGAAGAATAAATTACTACAGAAGGTAAAGACACTACTAATAGACATGCTACCTTCAGTAACAATGTCAACCGATGCAGCCATCCACATTCAACTGGATGAACACCTTACTCAAATAGAAACATCTGGAGTTGATGCATCTGAGTACTTGAGCAAGCTAAAAGATAAAGAGCTTACTACAAAGATGATAGAAGAGGTACAAAAAGCTCTTGCTATAGGAAAAGTAAAGCTTGTCAAATTCATTGTTGAGTTGTCCCCTCAACTCAAGCATATTCTTTATTTATTTCAGAAACTTTGTACATTTTCCTTATTTATTAAAGATATCAAGAATAAAACTGATGCAATTGAGAAAGAGATCACCGATCTCTCAACTAAGTTGACCACCGAGCCTAATTCAGTTCAAAATTTTTATACCAAGCTTCAATAGCTCATGGCTCAATAGTTAGAACTTAGAAATGAAGAGCATAAGATTAGGATGGATATAATGACCCTCCAGACATTATTTCTTCCTCATCTTTCATTAGTTCAAGAGCAGATTAACCGAGCTACACGCCAATCTACTACACAAGAGGGAAGCACTCTTGATGGCTTAATATCACTATTGGATGATATTCAAGCCAAAAATTCTTTAATGAAAAGTGTAAAGGATGCACTCTTAGTAGCACTCACCGATGCCCAGAACAAGTATAAATCTATTTTTGTTCAGTTACCACCCCCAGATGGCAATTAAGTTTTTGATGTTTTTAAAAAAAAGGGGAGTAATACTACATAAGGAGAGTTATATATTTGGTGAGTGATACAGTTTTGGTAATAAAGTTTTGAGTATTGTGTATAGGGGAGTATACTGAGTAGAGCAAGTAGAGCACACAAGCACGGAACAAAATCAAGTAGCATGCAAAATCCAAGTAATATATAGAATAATGATAAGGGGAGTATATCTGCATATACTATTTCATTGACTATTGTATATATTGTCAAGTATAGTCATTTTGCAATGTATATAGATTTTTGAGTTATGACTTTGAAAGTAGTTTTTGTCAAACATCTCAACTAATGTCAAAAGGGGAGATTGTTACTACTTATCAAGTTGCCATTAGTTTTTATATTCAAATTTATACTATACATTCTAGTCGGTTACTACTACTGAATCATGTAGTCGGTATAAATAGAGAAGTCGGTATGCACAGTCTAGTCGGTTACAGAAGAAAGTAGTCATAGAACGCACCATACACCGAGCTGTCTACTGAGTATCTTTTTATGCCTACCGAGTAGTAAAGTTAACACACCGAGTTGATATTCACTGAGTTAAATGTGTTACCAGATACATTGAACCTGGACATGCATATGAAAACGTGTTACAAAATCGAGGCACATCTAACCGTTATTACATTGGAAATTGCACTAGAAGATTGTGTATGATTGCGAGGTCAATCTAACCAATGAAATATTTTGTTTAGTTATTCATTCAAGGAATCTTGTTTGTAAGATCGAAGCAATGAATTGAATCACAGTTTTAAGAGATCTATTTATAGAGCATTATTAATGTGTATGTATGCATGAAGGAAGATTGTTACAGAGACACAGAGGTCACCGAGAAGATTTTCAGAGAACTATCAAAGAATAGAGTAAATAGAAGGGTTTACTAAGTTACTATATGGGTTACTGAGGTATGCTATAAGAAAGGTAATCTTATTCTGAGCACATAGAATCTGCTATAACATTTCAGATGCAAAGTTGCAGATGTTTGTAATGATTTTATTTTAATATTATGAAGTTGAAAGAAAATCCGCTAATAGGGTAAAAGACTCTAACCAAGTCTATAAATTGTAAAGCCTCTAACCAGGTGCAACATTTAGAATAAATGTTGTAAAATCCTTTAGCAAGGTAGATCTAATAGATCCTGTTACTCCTAACAGGGTAAGCTATCAGAAATAGCTAAATGTAGCTCTAACCGAGCATTCTTTATTATTGCAGTAGTGAAGTTGTGGGTGCCATCTCCACCGCAGTTTTTCTCTCTAACCAAGAGTTTCAGCATAACCAAAATATATGTGTTATGGAGTGAATCATGTATGATTGTTATTTGTTTGTTTTAACTTTTTTTTATGTTACTACACTATTCTGTTTATGCATAATAGTAAGGTTTTTATTGAAGAAAAGTTTTGGAGTACTAATTCACCCCTCCACTCTCAGTACATTAGCTTTCCATATTGAGCCTAACACTAGTAATCACCGAGGAGGAATTAGAAGCCCAAGAGGCTGCTATTACACTAAGCACCGAGTTTCCTAAAGGGAAAGTTCTGAAGAGGAAGAAATAGGACACATCAAAGGCATCACTGACTCCTCAGTAAAGCACCCAAACACAAGATCATTTGCAGTGTCACCGAGTCAGAAACCAAAGACTATTGTTGTTCCTAAGGTAACAAAGACCTATAAGAAATCTACTCAGAGACTCAATTTGACTAAAGAGTCCTGTGACATAGAGTCTGAAGATGCTAACAAATTTCAAATTGTTAAGAGTACAAAGAAAAATGTGCATAGTGTTGCTAATTTTTGTACTAACTTGAAAGAATATGGTGGATTTGGAGGATTCAGATATGTTAAGTATGAAACCAGATCTAATGATGAGAAGAGACAAATAGAAGAAGTAGTCAAAGAATTATATTTGCATATTGATAACAGGCGGAAATATGCAATGGACTCAGAGAAATAGATTAGAGAAAGAAGTCTGGTACATCTCTTTCTAGACATGTTGGTAGTTAAAATAAAAGAACATCTGACAACATACCACACAAAGTTCCTTGTCAAACAAAGAGCCTTAAAACTAATGAATGGCCTGTATATTGAAGTGGAAAATGATGTTGGTATTTTGGTATGGTTTTGTCATTGATGTCAACACCTACTAAAAACAAGCACTTTGGAGATCCAGCAACATTCGCCGACAAGCAAGTAACTATTGCACAGTTACTGGTATATGGTTCACCGGTAGGATATAATGTCCACCGGTACCTAGAATGATATGGAAGACACTTGATAATGTCAAAGACATCATGTGGACACTTTGATTTGAAGAATTGATCCTTGGTATATTCATATTTGCATATTTGCTTTTACCAACAAATAGGTCCAGGGTTATCTAGGGTTACACCGACAGGTTTATCTTTTCCAGATCAGCATGGCATGCTATGAAGATGATTTATTATTGATGTCAATGCATTAATCTGAAATGTTTAATCAGTTAATTGCATTGGATATTATATTATATGTAAAATGTTTATTATAATATCTTGTAGAGCCGACCTACTAAAATTTGTCTTAGGTTATGGTATAAATGTAAGATTTTATTTGTAAGATCAAGTGTGGAGTGCGAAAAAGAATTGAGTGAGGGTATATGCGAGATTAAGCAAAGGCATACATGAAGACATCATTTGAAGGTGAAGCTAGGTTTTTGTATAAGCATATCAGCATTACACCGGTACTGAATCTAGCATATGAAGATGCTATTTTGTGCAATACATTCTTATTGGATTTAACCATCCAACTATAGTCAGTGTGACTCCCATTTTGTGAGTGAGCAATGAGCTCTAGGTTGTTGGCCTTTCTGCATGTGCAGACCCCATTTATGTTCACTTACTATCTACAGTAGTATCATCTGATTCTGGGTAAGGTTTCCCACCATGGTTTTTCCCCTTACAAGGTTTCCACGTACAAATATTGGTGTCATGTGTTGTGGATGACTTTATGTTTATGTTCTATGCATTAATCTTTACTGATATAGCAATTTACTGTTAACCCTGTCTACCGACATACTTAACTGGTTTACCAGTATTAAGCATCAGGTTGGTTAATTGGTTTTTGGTTTGAATTTATTAGACAACTGATTCACTCCCCCCTCTCAGTTGTCTTTGAGACCTAACAAATGAGACAAAAGAAGAATGCTGGTGAACAAGCTGAAGTTGAAATAGTTGATGTCATCGAGCAAGATCATGATGTCACTGAGAAAGACCCTACTGACACCATACAAATTGATGAAGACATCATGGACACCGAGGCGCCTAAACAAGAAATGATAGAAGACAATGCCTATGCAAAACTGGTATCCAGTGAGTCAATTTTGGAACAAGTTCAGCCTTATCCTCTGGTCACTCATTCTATTGCAACCGAGGCCCCTCAAGATACTAAACAAGGTGCATAGGTTCACAAGTATAAAGAAGGAGAAGCTACTCCTCAGGCCACCGGGGAACAGACCTCTCAGGCTCCTCCTAACACTAAAAATGTTGCAACTGAGACCCCGAGCACCAAACCACCGAAGGAATCAACAAAGGCTAAAGAAACCAACAAAAGTGTTTCCTCCACCGAGCAACCTACCGAGGATCCTCAAGCCTCCCAAGCTATTGTATTGGTTCAACCGGCCAAATCTAAAGAAAAGAAGATGAAAAAGCATAGTTTCAAGGTAGATACATCGAAACCAATAATGCTGCCCAATGTAGACATATCAAAATTAAAAGGGCAAGCACTCATTGAATTCAATGAACTATGTAAAGCAAAGGCCAAACAGGAAAAACAAATGGCCATACAAAAGAAAAATAAAGTACTTTAGAAGGTAAAGACACTATTATCAGATATGCTACTCGCAACTACAGTGTCAACAGATGCAGCCATCCATATTAAAGTGGATGAACTCCTCAATCAAATAGAAACATCTGGAGTAGATGCATCTGAATATTTGAGCAAGTTAAAGAACAAAGAGCTCACTGCAACAATGATTGAAGAGGTACATAAATCTATTGCTCTTGGCAAAGTTAAACTTGTCAAATTTATTGTTGAGTTGTCCCCTCAACTCAAGCACATTCTTTAATTATTTTAGAAACTCTATACATTTTCTCTACTCATTAAGGACATCAACAATAAAACAAAAGCAATTGAGAAAGAGATCAACAATCTCTCAAATAAGTTGACCACTGAGCCCAATTCTATTCATAATTTTTATACAAAGTTACAACAAGTCGTGGCTCAACAATTGGAACTCAAGAATGAAGAGCACAAAATAAGGATGGACATTATGACTCTTCAAATCTTATTCATTCCACACTTGTCCTCCATTCAAGAATAGATCAACTGTGCCACTTACCTATCTACTACACAAGAGGGAAGCACATTAGATGGCTTAATTTCTCTATTGGCTGACATTCAAGTACATAATTCTTTAATGGACAGTGTCAAGGATGCACTCTCTGTCGCCATCACTGAAGCAAGGACAAAGTATAAATCCATTTTTGACTAGTTGCCTCCACTAAATGGTAACTAAATTTTGATGTTTGTCAAAAAGGGGGAGTATAGTATCAAAGTATACAAGGGGAGTATACCGAGAAGTGAATAGAGCAATAAGCAAAGAACAAGAGTAGCACATAGAACATTGATCACTGAGCATGCAAAATCAAAGTTATGAACAGTATATTAATAAGGGGAGTGTATCTGAATATACTATTTCATTGACAAATGTATATATTGACAGTTTAGTCAAATTTTGCAAGTATATAGATTTTTGAGTTATAACTTTGAAAGTAGTTTTTGTCAAACATCTCAACTAATGTCAAAAGGGGAGATTGTTACTACTTACTAAGATTGTCATTAGTCTTATGTTCAAAGTTATTCTATATATTCTAGTTAGTTACTTCTACCGAATCTTACAGTCGGTAAGTACAGAACAGTCAGTAAGCACAGTGCAGTCGGTTATAGAAGAAAGTATTTGTAGAGCATAGTATACACCGAACACTCTACTGAGTAACACTCTATGTCTACCGAGCAGCAAGAATGATATACCGAGTGAACACACACCGAGTGAAACATGTTACCAAATTCACTAAACCTGGACATATATGGGAAACGAGTTACAAAGATCGAGGAACAAGTAACTGTTATCACATTGGAAATTGCACTTAAAGATTGTGTATGATTTTGAGGTCATCTAACCAATGAAATATTTTGCATGGTTATTCATTCGAGAAATCATGTTTGTAAGATTGAAGCATGGACCAGATCACCGACATAAGAGATCTATTTATATAGCATGAATTTAGGATTAGATAGGTGTGCAAGTATATATGTGCATGTGTGTGTGAAGCAAGACATATACAAAAAGGAAAATCATGAGATATCATAGAGTGTTATGACTGTTACAGTTGACAGAGAAACATAAACATCATCGAGAAGGATTTCAGAGAACAGTTAAGGAACAAAGTAAACAGAAGGGTTTACCGAGTTAATATATGGATTACTGAGGTATGCTATAAGCAAGGTAATATCATTTTGAGCACATAGAATCTGCTATAACATTTCAGATGTAAAGTTGCAGATAATTTGTAAAGATTTGATTGTAATATTTTGAGTTGTAAGAAAAACCTCTAACAAGGTAAAAGACTCTAACTAAGTCTATAAAATGTAAAGCCTCTAACTAGCTGTAGCATTTAGAATAAGTGTTGTAAAATCCTTTAGCAAGGTAGATCTAACAAATCTTGATACTCCTAATAGGGTAAGCTATCAGAAATATCTAAACATGTAGCTCTATCTGAGCAACCTTTATTATTATAGTAGTGAAGTTGTGGCTGTCATCCCCACCATTGTTTTTCTCTCTAACCAAGAGTTTCTGCATAACCAAAATATATGTGTTATGGAGTGAATCATGTATGATTTTTTTTTTTTTTTCAGCATTATATTATGTTATTGCACTATTCAGTTTATGCTTAATAGTAAAGCTATTGTTGAAGAAAATTTTTGAAGTACTGATTCACCCCTCCCCTCTCAGTACATTAGCTTTCCATATTGGGCCTAACAACATCATTCACCCTTAAAGACCTTTTGTCAGATGTTACACCTATTAGGTTCATTACCAAGTCATTTGAGACCTTCTTTGTCTTGTCAAGTCTTTTACCAGTGGAGGGTAACCCTGTTATAGCATTTACAGCTTCCTTAGTAATTTTGTGAATTGAATCCAACCAAAAAAATTCACCATGTACCCTGCTCAATGATATCCTTATCACTTCCTTGGGGAATTCCGGAATATAGAGAATTTTTGTGAATCTTAGTGTTTCAATAATTTTGTGTTCAGGTTTCACATTACCAGAATCATCACATATGATAGTCTTGTACATGTTCTTAATTTCCTCATCACCTAATTCTTCTATAAGGCAATGGATTTACATTCTAGGGTCTTCTGCAAAAACAACTCCTTTGGGAATTTGGGAAAATGCACCAATATTATCATCCTTTTTTTCTATCTCGAGAACTAACTGAAAAATGGGCCAAGGGCGCTTGATTACTTCCACTATAGTAGGGTTTGCTATGAATTTAGGTACAGAAGAGGATGCCATGATAAATACCTTTTTCTGCCTTTGGAAAGATTGATTGCTGAAATGCTTTGCTTCTTTGCTTGAAATGCCTTAGCTCTAGAAATTTCATGCTCTTTGAATGTTTGAATGCTCGGTGAAGTAAAATGGAGCCAAAAACACTAATTTATAATGTCAATTTTGCCAACTAACACACTTAATGCTTGTCGGTTAAGTACTTACTTAACATATCTGCCGATGTAGAAGTAATTTCAACTTCTTACCATCAACCGAGGGAATAATAGCATATTTCTCATTGATTGCCAAACCCTCAAAAGAATTTTCTTCAATTAGATGAAGATACTCCTGCCGGTGGAGTGCTACTCTATTTTGCTGATGGAGTGTTGCTTGGTTCTACCGGTGGAGGAGTATTCCCAACAGCATTTAGTTCTGATTTCATGATCTATTGTTTTGAGAATTCCTTCTTTACTTCAAATTTTTCTTTACCTTTCAAACTAGGACCTTTTTTGTCTACTGGAGATGACTTGCTTCTACAAAATTTAGCAATATGCCCAATTTTGTTACATGCATAACAAGTCACATTATTTCTATGAATAGCCTTTCCATAACCTATGTGAGTTTATGTTCTGCATTGATTAGATAAATGTCCAAATCTCAGAGTTATGACCAATTTTGTTGCATTTAGAACATTGACCGGTGGGTGTACTGGTATTCTGATAATTTCTAGATCTATATTGATTTTCTCTATGACCATACTTGTTACAGTTAAAGCATTTGCCATTGAATTTATAAGCAATAGGTTGTCTTACCGGTTTGCTATGATCTTGTGTGTTTACAGTACCAGAGCTTTCACCAGTTTCAAAGCCAAGACCTATAGTGTCACCATTAGGTTTTTGATTCTTCAACAAGTCGCCAAGTTCTTCTGAGCTTTTCTTGAATTTCTCTTTATGTTGATTTGCAGTAGCCAGTTCTCCTTCCAAGATACCTTTTTGTCTCATGAGTTCATTTGAGTCATTCTATGCATGCGTCAGATCTATCTTCAACATATCATTTTCATAACTAAGTCTTATGTTTTCATTTGCAACATTATTTAGTCTTCTAGTCAAGTCTTCTTCATTCTTCTTTCTATATTTAATTTCTTTACAAAATCTCAGGTCATATCCTACATCTCATTCTTTGTTGTCATGTTTTCTTGTTTCAGCTTATTGATCAGATCATTAAGAGTTTCCTTTTCATCATTCTCATTTTGCATCTTTTCACAAAGTTCTCTTCTCTTGTTTCTTGAAATAGTAAGATTTTCTTGAAGTGATTGAATGATATCCTGAGTAGCCTTTAGATCATCTTCAAGTTTGATATTTTTCAATTTTTCTGCATCATACTCTGAGAGAGCTCCTTCAAGTTGCTTCATCAAGTTTTCCATCTCTACCAGTGTCAATATCTTCCTCAAGCTATTAGGCTTCTAAAAATAGAGGACCAAGCTCTGATACTAATTGTTAGGATTCCCATGGATACTGAGAGGGGGGGGTGAATTAGTATCTAACTGGTTGTAAGATTTTCTTAACTTAAAACATGTAGAGCATATTAATACTGTGTACTGGTAAACAAAATGTAATGCAATAAATAGAGACAAAAGAAACCACATGAAAAACACACCATAACACAATATTTTAATGAGGAAACCTAGTGTGGGAAAAATCTCAATGGGATTTATGACCCACAATATTCACTTACTAGCCAATAAGAGAATATTACTGCTACAAGAGGGGCCTACACATGTAGGAAGGCCAAGTGCCTAGAGCTCATTGCTCAATTAAAAAATGGGAATTCTCACTGACTTACAAAATGGATTATATAAATCCAATGTCTTGTACTACTTCAAAATAGCATCTACTATGCCAGATCCAGTACTAGTTTATAGCTCTGCTTCTTACATAAACCCTTAACCTATAATTCGCATAATAGGTCTGCCTTATTTTGCCTAATTATATTCCTTTGTATATTACAAAATGTTCTACAATGATCTCTCTTATATAAAAGTCATTTTACAACTTTCCAAGTTAGCTTACAATGATTTTTCAATAATAAACAAAATATATTAGTAACAAAATTCCTGTCGGCTTTTGTGTTGGTATGTTTCCTTTCACTATCAGTGCTATTGGTGTATGTGCTGGTGTAGAATCTAACTTATTTGGTGCCAGTGGATTGCCTTGCCAGTGTCATAGGATTGTAAGGTTGCCATCAATGGCAAAACCTTCAATCACCTACAATGTCTCATTGGAGTGTGCATTTTCCAGCACAATAACCTTGAGCCACCTGGTTAGAGGATTTACAACAAAGCCCGTTAAAGCTACCCGGTCAAGGGATTTACCTTTTGTTGAAATGGTTAGAAGACAACAAGTAAAACATCGATCTGATAACAAAACTTCTTGCTAGGGCAGATCCTTTTCAATTCCTCTCTTCTGCAATCACACTCTACAAATTCCTCACTCTGGTTTGGTAAGTATCAAATCTCCAACACACGGACACAAATATAACTTTTGCCAACCACCTCAATAACAAAACTCATCAACCTTATAAACAACAACTAGGTCAGTAGCATAAGCCCTAAACCCTAAATATTTTAAGTTTACACTTACAAGCTTTCAAATCCTTACCATCCAAACACATTACATAGAATGAAATGATCTAAAACAAATCTCAACACATTCTACATCGTCCAATCTTCACTGCATCTGAAAATCAATAACCCATCAAGCACTTTTTACACACCCCTAAGAAAAATGCTCATTCTCAAGGTAGGAATTCAATGCATTCAATCTTCACGTGCAAGAACCACAAATAAATCCTTCACATACACATAGCTGATGCGGTATCTCGATCCTTATCCTTATTCCTTAACTAACTGGTCACAAAACATCATCAGTTGCACTGCACAAGCCAAACTAGTAACCCTAGAGCTAAACTAAGACTATCGACCTTTAGTCACACTTAGTGAACCCTGACACAGGTCCACTCCATCCTAGTTGACCATAACCACTTTTGATCTTCATATCGGCTCACCTTCTTGAGCACTTATTGACATCAATGACAGCATGCATTATCACTTCATCATATGCCAACATATGATGAAGCAGTAACTGTATACACCTAAAAATGGTCTGAAGATAATTAATTAAATAAGTAGTTATTTAATTAATCCCCCTTCCTAATTTAATTAAATTCACTGGGCAATTTGATTAAATTCCCTCTTTCATCTACTTATTAATAAATCTAAGGATTTATTTAATAGGTTCATTTTCATATCCCCTTTGATTAATTAATTCAAATTAATTAATTCTCCTCCCATCTTCAATTAATTCTTCTAATCTTCTAATTAATTAAAACAAATCAATTTATGAGTTGTTGAGAATTAATTAGTCTTATTTGAATTTTAAATTCAAATTACCCACATGCCTCCTAACTTCTAACCACCTAACCTAACCCCTTCTAAACCTAACCCATTTCATCCAACCTTGGGTTTAATTAAACCTACCTTAGCTTGCCTCCTAACTTCGTTATCCTAACCTCCTATGGTATGGATACTCTTCGCTTGAGACACATGGCATTCTTGGGCTACATGTCCCCTTTCCTTAGACACTTGCTCTCTCATGAGAAAAGCTTCTTGACACTTGTCACCATAGAGATGACAAATGTTCCCTTTCATCCAACCTCTCTAGAAGCTTCTTGACACTTGTCACCATAGAGATGGAAAATGTTGCGTTTCATCCAACCTCTTTTCCAACCTCCTCCAATTTCGCCATTAATATCTTCAGACTCAATCTTGACCTTTGATTCCTACGACCTCACCTCTAGCCTTGGAAATCCTATGAATATCCCCCATTTTGGAGCAATAATCATCCCATCTCATTTTCATTTCAAGCATTGTTACAACAGGCATATATGTCTTAGCATATCATTTGAGCATTGTTATTATAGGCAATTGCATCTTAGATCTAGCTTATTTTCTAGCATAACTATAGAATCATGTAGCTTAATCATTCTCTTTACTAGCTTAAATGCATCATTATCATCTTAAATCCTCCATCTAGATGTAGTCAAGTCACTCGAATTTTCTTATCTAGATCTGAGAGAAAATATACACTCGCATTTATTAGGAGGCACTATTTCAATTAGCCATGGTTTTATCTTTATTTGTTTTAAATTTGTTAACCATGCTTGTAATGATCTATTGAGTGTTTTGTGTTGTAGCTACAGGTATCACACTTCACTGGCAGAACATTTTGGAACCCACCGTGGGGCCAAAATTATCAGTTTTGGCCTCTCAAGCTTCATCAACATTCATCTCTACTCTGGTCTAGCTCAAAAATTCATAAGAGCTCCTTTTCTGGCTCGTACGAATTTTTTTGTGAGTTGGCATGATGGTCATTCTTTACTCATATTACCTCATTTCTATGTCATACGAGCCCATTTCTACATTCTCATGAGATCTAAAGTTCTGTCGTATGAGCTGGTAAAGCGTGTTGTACAACTTTCTACTTCTATATTCTTTAAATAGACAATATTTTAGGGTTTTTAGGTTTTAATCTGATCATTATTAATGCTAACCCTGGTTTGTTTATGAGCTTTTTGGCAGTCTAACTAGTTTTGCAGGACGATTGTCGAAGATACACTAGCCAAAGACTTATTTCAATCAAACACATCATGATTACTAATGGATCTATTTGCAGGCTACCTAAGCATAATTCAACAAAACTTTGTGTATTTCTTAAATTTTTCTAGGCACACTTGTCTTTTGCTAAAGGATGAACAATCATGTATTTTGTGTTTTTGATGATAGGCGAGTATGCTCTCACCTTTCTTAGGTGATTAGAAAGCTAAACTCATCTTTTACTTTCATTAGTGCATATCTTTAGTGAGCCTGCCCTCCCGAGGAGCTAATAACTCTTAGACATTAAGGTCGGTGAGAGGGGAATGACCTAAGTGGGAATAGCTAACACCAAGTAATCCAACCCACTATAAAAAAAAATGTGATTTGATGAAAATCAAGGCAATGACAGTGCTTAGGAATAGCTCTCCTCTACACCTTCAAGTATAGCAAACCTTGGTTTTCAAGGTTGGGAGACCTCTTAATTGAGTATTATACCCCGACATGCTGAATGGATCCCTTACTAGTTTTGATTAAATTAGAAGCTACCTGATTCACCTCCAAAAGGGTGATAATCTTTGTGTAAGAGAGATAGTAACTCTCCCAAGACACTTGCCATATCGTGCCCTCATTAGCATTCAGAGTCAGATAATATAGTGTTGAGAATCCATTGCGTGAGACTCAGCGACCGTATTCTAATTAGCTATTGGGTGTGTACCTAAGCTTGCAAGAAATTTTTTTCTCTCTCAGCCAACTTCTTTAGGGTTTAGCATGCTTGAGGTCACTTATCATATTGCGTTTTTTCAGTGTATTCATCCCTAAATCAAAAAAATGAGACATCTAAAACTGGAAAACATAAGAAAAAAAACAAACTTCATTGATCAAAATTTGACCAAATGAACACATTTACCTTTGTTCTGTTATCTGTCATATGAGGCATTAATCTTGTCCTATGGTTCAGAAACGTTTGTCATAATGACTGGTCATTTGTAGTATGAGATTAATCTTTAGTCGTATGGTTCAAAAAAGTTTGTCGTACGAGCCTGTTCTTTTTCACATGAAAAACCTAGTTTGTCATATGGTCTTGTATCTTTTTTCATTCGAGGCTATATAGTTTGTCGTACGAGTCTCTATTTCTGCCAGTCTAGAGCTATGTCCTGCATGCCTTTTTCAGATTTGTCATTTTTGCTTGATTAATTTGCATTAATCATAAATGCCTGTTCTCTATCATTCTGTACTTAGATTGTCTTCTTGGTTCTCTTGGTCAAGTTATCATCCTTCGAAATCAGACTTTAGAACATAAACACCTCAAGATTCTCAAGTGCTCACCCTCAACAAGTTTAAGATCTAAACATCTCAAAGTCCATTATCACCCTATTTGATAAACTGATCACTCAAATATAGTTTCTCATCAGGATCTATCATCCTTTATCATGAAACTAAAACGTTTGGTCAAGATAATCTTGTCCCACATCGTAGGATATATCATTCCTACTGGACTTGGTTCTTATCAAATCATCACCATTGCACTCCAAAATTGAAGATCGAAAAACTTGCATACCTTTAAACACTGGAACCATCTTTTCATGTCATATCGCGCTATCACATTTACCTTGATAGTTGATCACTTATCAAAAAAAAATTCTAGACAATCAAATCCTAGCAAAATAACACGTGTATGCGTATTTTAACCAGAGCTCAAAGACGAAAAAATCATAGAGACGGAAATAGAAACATTGGAAATAACTGAAGAGCATAGAACCATGGAACACGAAGATGAAATAAAAGTGGAAGAAGAAATAAAAGGAAAAAATATTAGAGACATCAAAAAAGATCCTCATTTCGATAGATTTATACAAAAATTATTGGAGGGAGAAAAAGAAAAATATTTCCTAATGTTAGCAAAATCTGGTTCTACACACCCCTAAGATTTTGATGTGAACAAATTGACACAAAAGAAAAGTGATCCTCACCCTAATAACAAACAATATGAAGATATTTTTGGTCTCAAAATGAATGATACATCAATTCCTAATAACACCAGAACCAATGAAGAAACTTACATTCCTAAAAGAGATGAAGTAGAAATTCTGAATAACATTCAATTCAATGAAGATACAAGAAGGACTAGAGATGAAACAAGAAGAGATCCAGATCATCCTATAATGCAAAATCATGGTTATGCAAGAACAAATCATGTTGATAATCCTATCACAACTCTCACACAACAACTACAAACACTGCAAACACAAATTCAAGATATGCAAAGAGGAAATGTTAGAAGATACTCACTTCAAGAAATATAAACATGATACCATTTCCTATAGGTTTTGAAACTCGTAGAAATGAAAAAATATGATGGAAGCACTGACCCTCAAGATCAAATACAAGAATTTTGCACAATGAGTATGGAGTTTGCACATGAGGATACCTACTTAATGAGATTATTTCCGAAAATCTTAACTAGACTAGCTATGGAATGGTTCTCCAAACTTCCACCTAGAATTAGATCATTCTCAAAGTTAGTGGATAAGTTTGTTTCACAATACTCTTACAACATACAACATGAAGTGACAATGCGAGACCTATGTAATGCCAAACAAAAGGTTGGAGAACCTTTCATGACATTTTTATAGTGATGGAGATGATTAGATTCGTGGTATCCTCGTACAGTGCCAGATTATGAAAAAATGGACATATTCATCGACAACTTAAATGATCAAATGAGTTATTACATAAAAATGAAAGGAAATCAAAGTTTTAGAAAGATGATTGATAATGGAATCAAAATGGAGGAAGTCATGATAAAGAAAGGTGAGTTGAAAATATACAATGACGGAGTTCATCCTCCTAATAACAACACTAATAAAAACAATCACAATGATAAGACAAAGTTTTGGAATAGAAATTGAAATATTGTCAATGATGGAATAGTGGATAACAACAATGTGAAACCAAAGCAACCAGTTTTTAATTTTTCCACTCACTCAGTAACGGCTCAACAAAACAACCATCACCAAAAAACAACTATCAAAAAAAATTTTCGAAGGCAATTTACAAACATTGCTGAATCCCTTGGGTCAGCACTAAAGACACTTACCGCAAACAAATTGATCACTTTACCAGAAGAAAGGAACTATGAACCTCAAATAAAACCACCTTGGTGGAATGATAACCATTATTGCGATTTTCATCAAAACAAGGGACATCACACAGATAATTATCAATGATTGAAACATGTCATCCAAGATTTGATTAATAATGGAGTAATAATAGTGGATGGACATACAACAAATCAATCTCATACAAATTTTAAAACTTTGCTTCCAAACTATGAGAAAGGTGAATCATCAACAACAAATAATGGTAAGGGTAAAGCAAAGGTAAACTATGCTTATACATATGATAATGTGGTAAACTTGATTGTAGTTAAAGAAAAGAAAAATCAAGAACCTACTCATTCTATCACACGAAGCAAAGCCAGAGTAGTTTTGTCATGTCCTACTAAAAACACATCATCACTACCAAGCAATACAATCTAGTGGATCCATTGTAGAAAACACCCACACAAATATCCATCTTAGAACTTTTAAACCTTTCACCTGCAGACAAATAGATTCTTGAACGAGCATTAGTAGATACAATAGTGTCCAAATATCTTGATATCGATCAATTCCAAACCATGGTGGGACACCTAACAACCCCTCACTGCTTATCATTCACCGAAGAAGATGACATGTCCCTACAACATCCCCATAATGCTCCCTTGCATATCGAAGTCATCATTCATAAGACGCGAGTTAAACATGTCCTAATAGATGGAGGAGCTAGTTTAAATATTTGCTCTTTGAGTCTTGTCCGTTCTCTAGGTTATTCAGAAGATGTAGTTGATCCCCAGAAAAAGATCACCATTAAAGCCTATGATGAAGAAGAAAGCTCCTCTAAAAGAATTGTGATGTTACCCATCAGAGTGGGACCTTTGCAGAAAGACACAACATGCCAAGTTCTAGACTTAGATTTATCATACAACATACTACAACATACTCTTGCGAAGACCCTAGATATATGACATACAAGTTGTTCCATCAAAATACCATCAATGCTTAAATTTTCCCTACAGTGGGCAGGAAATCATGATCTCAGCAGATTCAAATCCATTTCAGTATTGTAGTAATCTTAAACCAATTCAAGAAGTCATTGTTCCTCATAATAGGGAGGCATCATCTTCGAACACATAATCCAAGGAACAATCATTTGCCTCTATTTTGTCAAGTATGGAAAACAAATGCAGCTAAGAGATCGAGGGAATAGAGAATATTCAATATCACAATTACCACTTTCTCCTAAATCCTTTGGAAAACCATCAAACTCTAAACAACAACCAATTGTAAAACATCTTTCGATATTTGATGGAGCATTTGTTAGTGCTGGAACCTTATCAGAGGAAAAAAAAGACAAAGATGTGCTATAGTGGCTATACAAGGATGAAGAATTTCAACAAAAGATCAACAATCTCCGCATACCTATAGAAAAGTATGGAAAAGGATTTAACCTTCTTAGAGAAAGGATACACTGGAACAGGTCCTATAGGAAAAAGAAAAGAAGTTATCTCAGAACCTATTCAGCCTTACACTCAGTAGGCTACAGACAAAACAAGCTTAGGATATGGACAAGTTAATCTACCAAAAGATACATCTTTTAGTCAACAACAAGAGGAATATGAAAACAGAAAAGAACAACTGGCAATTGAAAGACAAGAAACATCAGCTAAACAACAAACACAAGCAAACATGAAATCGGAAAAGAAGCAAGCTTCAAATCAACAAGAGAAACAAACTAAAAGAACCTCTCAAGCAGCATTAAATGTCAATTAAAACAAGAAAGAAGATAATATAAATCTAGAAGAGCTCATAATAAAGTTGATAGAACTCAATCTTATTCCCAAAGAAGTTGAATATGAAAGAAGAAAAGATATAAGAAAAGTTGAAGAAACAAATCAAATACTATATGAACAAATTTGTAGATTGCAAGTGGAAAGTGATACAAATTCTAATGAATGGGAATGGGATTCCTATAACTTTGAAGAATCAGCTGAAGAAAATTGCTATGAAGGAGATGTAGGAGTCGATGTAGTTCACATGTATGTAGGCCAAATGTCAAGAAATAGTTCACTTGAATTAGAATCACATTCGACTGACTTGGACATAATCAAGGATGATCAGGAGTTTCTTATGCGTGGTCATTCTGATGAGAGTATCATTCTAGACATCAACATACATATTGAAAACTTTGATACATCTATCATGAACCTTCATACCCTTGAAACATCCCAACCTAAAATCCCCTTACCTCTAATCCACCCCGAACTTATTGATTGGGAAAATGAAGGATATACTATCATTGATACCTTTCCAAATGACCATGCTATATCTGTATATCTTAATGCAATTGAACCTACAACAAATCTCACCAGGAATTTCAGCAACTCGTCTTCCAGTGAAGTGGGTGCCAAATCTCCTAGTCGCAAAAGTGAAAATAAAGAAAAGTTTTTTATTATAATGTTGAAAACCATTTCTTGGCAACATTAGATCGGGAAAAAGTAAAAAGAAAGGGCGTATCTAATGGTGAAAAACTCCTCGAGGTGCTGGAAGATGGGAGATTTGATACTTTACTTGAGCACTATCAAGAAAGGTCATCCATTTTGATCAAACCAACAGAGGCAGTTAACATTGGCACAATAGAGCAACCAAAGATCCTTCATCCAGCAACTTCTCTATTAGAAGAAATGAAACAATATATAGAATTCTTCAAATAATGGCAAATCAATTTCACCTAGTCATATGCAAACATGCCAGGGTTAGATCCAGAGCTTATTGTGCATCACTTAAATGTCAGTCTAGGAGCCAAATCAATCAAACATAAGTTACAGAAAATGCATCCTCATATTGCTCTCCTGGTCAAAGAAGAACTAAAGAAATTATTGGATGTAGGATTCATCAGACCTGTAGCATATCCTCAATGGGTATCCAACATCATTCCTGTTTCAAAACTAGATAAAAGTTTTAGAATACGCACAGACTGCAGAGATCTTAATAACGCATGTCCAAAGGATGACTTTCCTTTGCCTAACATTGACATTATTGTAGATATAACTACTGGAGACTCCATGTTTTATTTAATGGATGGTTTCTTCGGATACAATCACATTAAAATAGCACCCGAAGATCAAGAAAAGACAACCTTCACATGTCCATGGAGTATTTTTGTTGGAACGTCATGCCTTTTGGATTAAAGAACGCAGGTGCTACATAGCAAAGAGCTATGACAACTATATTTCATGACATGATGCATACATTCATGGAAGACTATGTTGATGACATCTTAGCTAAATCATACAATAGAGAAGAACATATAGGGATACTGAAAAATATCTTTGTCCAGTTAGAACAATACAAGCTAAGGCTAAATCCTAAGAAATCGAATTAGATCTAGCTAAGGTAAAAGCAATCATGGAAATTGCATCTCCCAAGAATATAAGTCAACTAAGATCATTCCAAGGAATACTCCAGTCAATCAGAAGATTTGTTGCTCAACTTGCAGATAAATGTCAATCATTTACTCATCTATTGCATTAAAAATGTTCATTTCAAATGGGACCATCAATGTGAGGATGCATTCAACAATATCAAGGCTTATCTCATGTAACCACCCATCCTAATGTCACCAATTCTAGGAAAAACATTATTACTCTATGTATCAACCACTAAAGCATCATTAGGATTTTTTCTTGCACAACAGGATAATGAAGGAAAAGAACAAGCCATCTACTACATCAGTAGAACATTAGTAGGATATGAGATCAACTATTCACTAACAGAAAAAGTGTGCATGGTAGTAGTTTTTTCTTCTTAAAAATTACGACACTATCTACTATCTCACTCCATCAAGATGATAGCTAAAACCATTCCTTTGAAGTATTTACTTAGCAAGGCAACATTAACAGGATGACTAGCAAAATGGATCATGATCTTGAGTTAGTTTAATTTTGAGTATGTTGATAGAAAAGCTATAAAAGGACAAATCATTGCAGACCAACTAGTAGAGGCACCACTTTGGGAGGATCACCCTTTACAGATTGAATTTTTTGATGTTGATATCCTAACAGTCACCAAAAAAACATGGCAATAATACTTTGATGGTTCATATACACAACATGGATCAGGAGTAGGTATTCTATTCATCACACCACAAGGTCATACAATTCCAAAAGCATACAAATTAAGCTTTCCATGCACCAACAATACAATAGAGTATGAAGCTTTGGTTACAAGTATCAAGATGGCTATAGAATGGAACATTACACAACTTCAAGTATTTGAAGACTCTCAGCTCATCATCAATCAAATCAATGATGACTATCAAACAAAGGACAAAAAATTAATGCCTTATAAAAAGATGGTTGATGATATCAATAAATACTTTGTAGAAATAACTTTTTAAAAAATTCCAAGGAATGACAACAAAGCAGCAGATGCCATGGCTACATTTGCTTCTCTCCTTTAGATAGAGGAAAATCAAGAGCGTTATGAGTTCCTAGTAGAAGAGTTGTTTTACCATACTCATAATTATCTTAATTCCCAAACTATTTGTCACCTTGTTGGGCATGATTCCTCCCCCTACGGTCAAACTTACACATACTTGAAAGATAACACCCTACCTCCCGACTTATCGAAAAACCAAAAGAGAAACTTTATTCGTCAATCCTCCCATTAAACTATCATTGCGGATACCCCATTTAGAGGAGGTCTAGATAGTACTCTTTTAAGATGTCTCAAACAAGCAGAATCTGAGAAGGCCTTACATGAAGTCCACAATGACATTTGTGGCACTCATTCAAGTGGTCTTACCCTTTCGAAAAAACTCATACGCTTGGGCTATTATTGGTCGACTATGGAACGAGATTATTTTTAGATAGCTAGAACATACAAACAATGTCAGATCCATGGGAATTTGATTCATGCACCAGCACAAGAACTTCATGCTTTGGGAACATCTTGGCCTTTTTGCCAATGGGGTCTTGATCTAGTAGGAAAGATAAATCCTTCTTCATCTAATGGTCATAAATTCATCCTTGTAGCTACAAAATATTTCACAAAATGGATTGAGGTAGTACCTCTCACAAATATCATAGGAAAACAAATTGTTTCATTTATCTTGAACTACATCATTTGTCTCTATGGAATACCAATGACCATTATCACTGATAATGGGTGACCATTCAAGAATTAGGATTTATAAGAGCTATGTGAGAAATTCAAGATCCAACACAAATTCTCCACACCCTACTATCCACAAGGGAATGGCAAGCAGAAGCATCAAACAAAACTATTTTGAAAATCCTCAAAAAGATAGTGAATGATGCTGGAAGAGATTGACATTTTCATTTAAACCTTACTCTATGGGCCTACCATACTAGTATCCACACACCAATAGGTGCCACACCTTTCTCTCTTGTTTATGGATCAGAAGCAATACTGCCAATAGAAGTAGAGATACCTTCTCTACAAGTATCATTAAAAGGTCTCATTCCAAATCAAGAACAACGAGTATCTAGATTACAAGAGTGAGAATTGATCCAGGAACGAAGACAAAATGCCTTTGATAATTTAAAGGCATATCAGAAAAGAATGTGTTGGAGTTATAATCACAAGGTCAAACCATGAATCTTTCAAGTAAGGGAACAAGTACTAAAAGAAAATCCACACAACCAGGGAGATCAAGAAAAGAAAGGAAAGTTTGAACCAAATTGGTTAGGTCCATTTGTGATCACAGCAGTATTCGGATCAGGAGCATATCAATTATCAACATAGGACAAAGATCAGATCGAAGAACCCATCAATAGAATGCATCTGAATAAATTTTATGTCTGAAAAAGCAGAAAAAATTCAAAAATAGTAAAAAATAAAAAAAATAAAAAATAAAAATCAAATATGAGAAAAAGTGCAATAAAAATAGATGGTGAAAACTTGGCAAACAGGCACTATCTATCTACTAGCTCTTCCATCTATTGGTTCATGTATCCTTTCGCTTACATTCTTTTCCATCAACGTTGTTCATATGAATAATAAAGCCTTGTACATACGCAGGCATCCTAGCTAATCTATTGCCATGGTTTGGATCATTGAGTATATCATACTAAATTTGTTTCTAGGCTTGGGGCAAAATCCTGCACTTAGCTGGGGGCAAAATTCTTGATCATTTTGAGCTTAATCAAATAGGTAGAACAAACAGTTAGACAACCCTTATCAAGCAAAAACTGAGACACATCTAACATTGAACATGAGATCAAGTGATCAACCATCAAACTATCATAGTCTAAACGCATGGATGATATCTTTTGGATAATGATTTTAACATGATTGTTCAACTTTTCTATATTGATTTTCACTATCAAGATTTCTAAGTGACTCCAGGATGTCTTTGACTAGAGGAACAAGGAAGAAACATGATATTTTTCTTGTCTACTGTCTGTAAATTAATCATTAATATGTGCAAATTTGTCTCAGAACATGATCATTAGAGTATCATCGAAGACATTTCCAATTTGCATATTAAAATGGTTAATACTGCCTGTTTTACGCCAGCAACACTTAGGTCATCTTGGTTGAATTATACCTTGATGCTTGTGCTAACTTGCCATATCAAAATTCAGGAAAGCAGTGCTCAGGTCATCATGGTTTAATTATACCATCGATGTTTGCACTCACTTCCCACATTTTAAAAAACCTCAATGATGGCAAAACGCAATAATCTAGTGACTGGTCCGATCGTAGCTTTGCATTGGAATTTGCATTTATCTTGCATTTAATTATTGCATGGGATCTCGCATGCTCCTTTTATCGAAAGTTAAATGTATCACAAGAATCATCAAGGTATCATCACAAGTGTATACGCAATCAGACTGATGACTCATATCTCTCCAGATATTGTTGACCTAGCAAAAAATCTTATGGTATCCTCTCAATAGAACCAACATCGGCATATCTAAATCTTTCTGCAACTTGATATCAACAAACTATCAGTTCTTTATCCAATCAATCTTATCAATTCTATCAATCGATCACATCTCATCTATTTTATCATGTCTTATACAGGATGTATCTTTCCTGAAACCAGATGTTTTGATCATGTCTTATACAGGATATATCATTCCTAAAACGAGACGCTTTGATCATCTTTGTCTTATATAGGAGGTGTCATTCCTGAAACCAGATTGAATCTTGATCTTATCAATCTAATCAATCAAGCTTTATCAATAATCAAGAACCACATCACCATCATTGTATAACTTGCACTTTCATCAACCACAATTGCAAAAATAAAATCATTTATAATCGGGATATCAATTTTGCAAAAAATTGAAAAACTCTGAAGATCAATTATCTCAGTTGATCTCCCGAGGGGGAATCATCATACCACAATTTATCAATCAAGACTTGGGGCATCCTATAGAACCAATATCATCATTAAAATGAGATTATTCTGAGATTATTCTTTGAATCAACGTGTCATCACACCTCACTTCAAAAAGGGGCAAAATATATACACCTAAAAAAGGTCTGAACATGATTAATTAAATAAGCAATTATTTAATTAATCCCCCTTCCTAATTTAATTAAATTCACTAGGCAATTTAATTAAATTCCCCCTTTCATCTACTTATTAATAAATCTAAGGATTTATTTAATAGGTTCATTTTCATAATCTCCTTTGATTAATTAATTCAAATTAATTAATTCTCCCCCCATCTTCAATTAATTCTTATAATCTTCTAATCAATTAAAATAAATCAATTTATGAGTTGTTGAGAATTAATTAGTCTTATATGAATTTTAAATTCAAATTATCCACATGCCTCCTAACTTCTAATCAACTAACCTAACCCCTACTAAACCTAACCCATTTCATCGAACCCTAGGTTTAATTAAACCTACCTTAGCTTGCATCCGAACTTCCTTATCCTAACCTCCTATGGTGTGGATAACCTTCCCTTGAGACATGTCAGCGCCAATTTTAAAATTAGAAAATTTTGAAATTTTGGCCTTTGAAATCTTGTGTGTGATAAATGTTTGCCTAGAGAGTTTCTTATAATCCACACATGGAATCATGTTGATATAAAGAGTTTCCAAAAACCAAACAATTTTTTTTTAATTTTGTTAGACATCAAGGTAATGAGTATTCATCTCGTTCAAGACAACATTCCATTTCAAGTACTTGTGGAATCAATTCCAATTGTGGATAAAGAAATTTTGGATTGGGCTTTATTGCCAAATTGACTTGAGTTTCTAACACAAGTTGTGGAAAGTCCATCAAATGCCAATAGCAAGAGAAGGTTAACTCCAATCGGCCTACTGTTGAGCTGAATAAAGAATAAAATAAGCCTAATTCAATTATGTTCTCCAACATTGTCCCTTCATGATGAAGGGAAAGAATGGGTAGACACGGTGAGTTCCAGATGGTAAGGAAGTTAATCAAAGTTGAAGAATCAACATAGAACTTGATGATAGCAGGTGGTTATAAGCTTATTCAGTGCCTTTGAGTAAGTTTGTAATACCACTTAAGTCACTATAGAAGCATAGTAATTGGTCTTTCCGTATAGTTTTCAAAGCTATCAAAATAGCTAATGGAAATGAAGTCATTCACAATGCGAATGAAGCCTTTATTGAATCGATTGTTTCTTTGAAATTGGTTTTGAAAGAGTCAATTATTGACAACTTGCAGCACTTTTACAAATAGCTAATAAGCTAAAGAAAGATCAATTAAAAATTTGTCACTCCATCATCCATCTTTATTAGCAACTTGGCAACCTTTCACAAACCACCGACAAAGGGAGTTTTTTGTTTGTTTTCATAGGGTGAAGAGAAGGTAGTTATAATAACTACTTGCAAATAACTACTTCATCAAAGAACTAGGTGCAAGATTCGTAGCAAATTTTTTTAGAAACTTCAAGCAAATGCAGTTCACAGGTTTATAACTAAATTCCACAACCCTTTGGTAGCATCCTTCATGCTCATGCCAAAATGTGAGTTTTGGGGATGTGAATAGATATCCATAAAAGCATGATGAAAGGTGGATCTTTGTCAGATATTATAGTTAGAAATGCTCAAGTTGATATGCACACAGCGAACCGTGTACGTGAATGCAAAGTCTACACCTGACTTGTTGACAGAATTTCTTATAGAGGTGTCATCCCACCACATGCCTAGAAGAGTGAACACAAAGGCTAAACCATTTGTGGAATGCCTCAAAAGAGGATTTCATCTCATGTGTCAAGGATGACATGATATGCACAAAATGAAATTGGAGAAAACACTTTAGCAACTTTCAGGCAAATGCAATTTTCAGGTGTAAAGCCCAAATTCAACAACTTCTGCCAGCGTTCCTCTTCGCCAGTGCAAAAATGGAAGTTTTCAACAATACAAAATCAGAAAGTGTAGTCGAGGCATGTGAAATATTCGATATGATCATTGAAGAAATGTGGTCTCATGACGTGCTAGGAGTGCAAGCCGTGGTATCCACTCATGCCTCTGTGAACTCTCTGTCTACGCCAATGCTAAGGTTCAGAGTAGGTTGTGAATGTCCATCATCGAATGACTTAGTTGCTATTACCTTGGACGATATGAATGCAAAGTGTGGAAGAACATAGAAAAAAATGAATGAGCTGTTTGAGTTGCAGGCTGCACAAAATGGAGATGTTGAAAAAGATTTCAAAACTTTCAAACAAATGCAATTTGCAGAAGTAATGTCGCATTTCCCAACCATTTCATAGGTCTCTTCACGTCTTCATAGCAATGTATGGTCGTGCACTAAAGCATCTTCAGGGGAAAAACATCAAAGAAATGTGGTCTCATGACAACCAAAGATTGCAGGATATGCACAAATCGGTTTGTTAAAAGAAAGTCTTTAGAAATTTTCAAGTTGATGCAATTGGCGGGTGTAAAGACAAATTATGTAACCTCTGCTAGCATCCTTTTGCCTATGTTAAAATTGGAGTTTTGTAATAGCACAAGGAAAGAATGTAAGTATAGAGAAGTTGAAGAAAAGGTTTCAAGGGGGCATATTGGTTTTGTCAACAAGTTGGTAACTCTTCCTAGGTTGCCAAAGTAAAGATTCTCACACATACCATAACGTCGATGAAGAGGGAAAACAAAGAGTTAAACATTGCCGATACACCTTAAATTGCCTATGAAAGATGTTAGTTTTAACTATGTCCTAGCAATCAACATTGTCACCCAAGAATACAAAGTAAAGGTGAGGCATTTGTTGACATGTGTGTAGCATGACAAACATAGACATGGCATCATGAATTATTCAAAAGGATGCTTGAGAGAAACATTATTTCATGCTCATGGTATGGACACCCACTGAAGTACACCGGACAAGCTGTGAAAGAATTTGCATAGAAAAAGATCCATTTGACAAATGCCTCCAAAACATGTCATCTCATGGAGGAAAATGAAATAATAACAGGTTGCACACAAAAGACATATTAGAATGAATTTAAAAGCTTATGAGAAGATATGTCAAAAAATCCCAAAGTCAATTTCCGGAATCTTGCTGATGTGGAGATAAAGAGAAGTGCAGGAAGTATTGACAGAATGTGACAAAGAATGTATAGATGTATATAAATTTATCATTTAGTGAATACATTCAACTCTTCTCACTTTAATGTCATGTCAAGATGGTTATGGGGAAATGTGAACAAAATATGCAATATTTTGAAATAAGTTAGTCACATTTATGCAAGACTCCTTGGTTTTTGGAAGGTGTATTCATGGAAGCAAAAGATGCTTAATGGGATAGTTGAAGCACATATGTACTTGAAGAAAATGTGTTGGTGAAAAATACTTCTTGATGTCAATAAAGATGAATAGATGATGAGACGGTCACAAAGATCAATAAAGAAGATGAAGATGGATAAGTACCTTACATTGGTCCTAACTTTAATGTTTTAATGTTTCAAGTTGATCTTTGTAAAAGTGACCTAAGTCACTTATTGTAATTAAAGTTAGAATTTGGGCTTTTCTTTTGTGAAAGTTAGGTCAATCCTAACTTATTTGTAAGGGGTAGTTTTTCTAAGCATTGGATGAGGTAGTTATCCTAAGTTCTCATTTTGGGTAGTTTTTCTAAGTAGTTATTTCTTCCAAAGTTGAGGAAGTTATTTCAAGTAGTTGAGGAAGTTACAAAGTAGTTATAAAGGTGGTTAGGGTAGTTACCTCAAGTGGTTACCACTTCACCTATATATACCTCATTATTGTTCAATATGAGAGGATTCCACTTTTTCACAAGCTTTGTATGAGAGACTTGGATAGTATTATTCAAGAAATTAAGCAATATAGATCAATTTGGATGTGTGTTCAACTTATTCTCATGGGTTATTATCAATGTTCTTATGTTTAATTGATGATTACCTAATGCTTTCCCTTTAACATTGAATGTGAAGAAGATTATTTCAAGTTGTGGTATCTCAGACTTGATTATATGGAATTTATTTTAAGCTAGATTCATACCTTGTATGGTGTTCAATCTTTCTTTATTGTTCGTTCTTTAAATTTTCAAAAAATCCAAATACCCCCATTATACGAGGGAGCTGCCCCTCTCAAACGCAGAGAAGAATTACCATTTCTTTGTGATTCTTCAACTGTTGTGAACATTTTGTTGCTAATTACAGGGCAAAACAGAGTTTTTCAAGAAAGTTTCTTAAAGCAACAAATCTATTTACCAACATATTTTTGGTGACTCTGCTGGGGATATGAAATCGAAACAAGAAGACAGTCACTTTGATATTGTTTTTACTTGTCTATCATGAAACAAGATGGTTCTTCCACATGAGAACCTCTTGCCTATGCTACAACCGAATCTTGATTGGATTCATGCAGAGCAAGAAGATATACTTTCGCAATTGGATACTTTAGCTTGGAGGAATAGAAGAAGTTAGGCTGAATATCAAAGAGAAAGTGCTATATTGGTAGAAGAAGAAAGACAACCTCAGAATCCAGTGGTGGTCCGTGAAAGAATAGTGGAAAGATTTCCTCGTGTGTTCTTGATTCCATTAAATCAGCAACCAAATCAAAGACAACCTAGAATATGACAAGTTGATCCAGAATACTAACAAGTGCATCAAGTATTGGTGGAAGAAGTTGAATTATTACTTTATTAGGAGAGTACATCCTAGACAATAACTTATTGTCATTAAGAGAATATTTGATGTATGCAAGGCCAGTACAAGCAAGGTGATTAGCAAGCACGCTGGAAAGCAAAAGGTATACTAGAGGTGATAGAAGCAAGGGTATCATTGACTGTGATTTTGCTGAACTATACAAAGTTGATTTTTCCACACCTTCTACCACTTATAAAAAGAAAGTTAAGTCTACTAGTAGACCTTCTTCACCAAAGAAAGAAAGTGCTCATTCTTCATTTGTCCAAGCCTTAACTTTTCTTCCTCCTCTTGTTATTAACTTTACACAACCAATCATAGCTCATCCACAACCAATTCCATGGGGTGCTGCCATAGGCCCTCTAGCTTTAGGAAATCAATTGCATGATTTGCCAACGGGTTCAAGGAAGCATCTTCCAAAGTTCTCAGCAGATGGAAAAGTCACTGCAGAAGATCATATTAGTGCTTTCTTTACTGCATGCGCAATCCTCAGAGTTCAGTATGAGGATGTTTCTGTACGACTTTTTGTTGAAACTCTAAATTATGCCACAACTGAATGGTTTAATCAATTACCATCTGGTTCCATTACTAATTGGGTGACTTTGTTACAAAAATTTGAAGAAATATTTAAAACTATAGATGATGGTCATTTACTTCTTGCTCAATTAACCCAAATGAAGAAAGAAGTGCATGAACCTATGGGAGAATTTGTGGCTCGTTTCAACTAAATAGTTAATAAATTAGCAGCTGATAAGAGGCCTATGGAGGAAAATCAAAAATGTTTCTTCATTAATGCACAACCTCCTGACATTAGTTTCCAAATAAGAAGAGGATGAGTAGCTGATCTCGCTGCAGCACAAAGGTTAGCCATTGTAGTTGAAGATGACCTACTGAGTGCTGGAAAGTGGAATAAAGAATTACAGAAAGGAAAAATTCAACAATCCAATCCGGCAACTACCGATCCAATGATTCAAAAGCTAGCTAATGATTTACTTCAATTGAAGAAGCAATTACCACAGAATCCACCACCTATGTATCAAGATATTCCTAGAAGGAATTATATTCCATATCAACAAAACCGGCAACCAAAGCTACCAACTCCAACAACAAGGTTGGTGATTGAGCATCCATCTACAAGTAATCATCAAACTGCTGCAATGTGTGATTTTCACCTCACAATAGACCACGATGGAGCTTCATGTCCTGAGATGACTAGGTTTATGCAGATGAACCAGGCCAGTGAAAAGATTGAAGAATATGTTGAAGATGAAACTAATCAACAGTTTGGTCCACCTACAGTTAACTTTTTAGAATATGAGTCTGGCAAGGAAAACGAGAAAGATAGTGACATAAATAATCATTCGTGTAATGTGTTTGTAGCGTCCTAAAATTGCGACACTTGCAATTTCGACTGCATTTCGGTCTCCACGACGGCGATGCAACACGGAACCTGAATGGAGACCCCGAAACTTGTCCATGACATCAAAAACTGCACTTTCTTACACCCTGCTATCCCGAGAGGTGGGACCAGAGCGCCCAGTGCCCAGCGCCCTAGTCCCCCAAGACCATGGCGCCCAGCACCCTGGTCCCTGGCCCTATTGTGGGCCCAGTCTCTTATGGGGCTTCGGGTCTTTTAGTTTGTAAATTGGATAATAATCTTTCCTGGTCGGCCTAAGGTCGGGAAAATCAGTCTATCAACCCTAATTGGCAAGTATATAAACTACTTTTCCTCTCCCATTTTGGTAGATGAAAAGAGGAAGGACATATGTGTACAAGACGCACTCAAACACTCAAGCATTCAAGCATTCAAGCATTCCTTCAAGCAATTGATCATTCTAAGTCTCCATTCAAGGCTAAGTGTTGCATTCAAAGACAAGGATTCAACCATTGAAGAGGAGATCACATATCACTTACCACATACAACATACAACATACAACATACAACAACATCTACACCTTCGCATGTAAGAATACAAACATTCTTACAACAAGGTACTAGTACTTGTTTTACATTACAAACATTGACATTTACAACATTTCAAAATTCTTGGTTAGTTCCAAAACCGGGGTTTGACCTAAGGGAAAACCCCTAATCCCTAATGCCCCAATCATCTTCACTTTTTTGTGTCTAGGTTGCAGGTACGCGGCTGTAATTGAAGATCTGGAATCCTTGTGCAGAGATGAACAGATCCCCCTTCGTTTTGTGGATTTTTCGGAGGACCGTGTGCACGCCGGGCGCCATCGTCCTGTCAACTTTCACTCAAATTTGCAGGACAACGCCGTCTCAACATTTTACTGCTAATTCCAGGTCCCCAGCTTCATCCTATATGCCTATCTCTGTTTATAAGTGAATCTTTCTCACTTTCTATGCATTCCTAGCTTGATCCTTCTATCTACATTCTTTACAAAAGAGGGTAGCCTTGCTATCTTAACCCTTGAAACTCATTTAGAATCCAATCTTGCATTGTGTGGGATTGGATCTTGTGGGTTTCAACCCCTCTTTTGAATGTAAAGTCTCCCCTAAGTGAAAACCGTCAATCCTAGTAACCTCCCTTCTCTCTCCTTGGAGTTGGAAGAGGGGAGAGCAACTAGGGTTCGATTTTTCTCTTTACATTTTGGTGAGCCCGATGTGAACGTCCTTTCTGATTATTCATGGTTAGATCTGAAAATTGGATGCCTTGATTACATTTCCATGTTTGATCTTTTGCAAATTTTTGAGGTTAATTGCATAAAAACCCTAAATTTTCTTTTCAATTATTGAACTTGTGAAATGTTTAATTGTTAATGCTTGTTTCAGATCTACCCTTCTATTGTAAATTATCAATTCATATTTGTGCTTTAATTCCAAAAATTAAGTGGTTAAGTGTTAAAACCCTAATTTTTGAAACCCTCTTGATTCAACCTTTGTCCGACAATTTCACTGATCAAAACATCTCCAAATCAGCTGTAACTTTGGATTCCGCAATAAAATCATAATATCTTTCATCCCTAAAAATTTGGAAAAAAGTTGCGAGGACCGTGTGCACTCCGAGCGCCATCGTCCCCGACATTTTTTTTGAAATTTCGGGAGCTAGATCTTACTGTATTTTTCTGCTAAAATCCAGAATTTTGGCTGATTTTATCAATTCTAACACTTTCAAAATTAAAGTCAAAGTTGGTCTTGTGATTGCTTGGATTAAGGCTCCTAATCATTCAAAAATTGTTGAAATTGAAATTTTGTGTCAAAATTGTGTTCTTAGTGTCCTAAATCTGAAAAGTGTGTTAGCATTCATTCAAAATTTCAGTGCTTTATTCAAATTCTTGCAATTTGTGACTTTTGAAATTAAGTGCTTAATTACAACAACTTTAATTTCTGCTTTCAAAATTGAATTTTGCGTGAAATTGAGTCAACTTTTAAATTTCAAAACTTGCATTGCTTTTGGTATTCCCCCTAAAATCATAAAATTCAAAATTTCAGTTTCCCTCTCTTTTTCAAAATTCAAATTTTGCAATCTTGGTAGGGTTCAATTTTGAGATTGCAACTTTAATTTGGCCTATCTATAGATCGTAAAATCACTCAATTTTTTTAGATTAGCTCTAAAATCATCATAACTTTCATCCCTGCAAATTTCAAAAAAAGTTGCGAGGACCATGTGCACTCCGAGCGCCACGGTCCTTGACATTTTTTTCAAAATTTCGGGAGATTGTCATGATTGCATTTAACAGCTTAAATCTAGGAGATTGGCTGATTTTACTGAAATTTGCTACCTCTAAAATTCAAAATCTTCTCTCCTTCTCTAGTGCATGAGTTTTACAACAATAAGCCCTACTTACACTATTCTCGTTAGACGAAGCCTTAGAATTAAGTCTTTCCAAGGTTTAATTACTGAGGAGATGGAACCTAATTTGAATAGCCTTTTTAACGAGGACACGGGTAATTCCTCTAATCCTCTTAATGATGAAGAAGCTGTCCATGAGGTTTCTGTAGAACAACTTTCGAAATTGGATAATCAATTTGACGATTTTCGACAATGGATGTCTCAAGAATACCCCGATAGTCAAGCTCTTCCTTTAATTGAGGGTCTAAAACATATGCTTCAAAGTGATAAGAATGGAATTGATATTTTGCGTGGTATTGCACACATTATGGATTCGAATGTGATGCCTATGAAGAGTTGTGCCGAAAGTTTAGGTTATACACAACCTCCCACTCAAGTCAATCATTCTATTCCTTTAACAAATTCTATTGCTAGCATACCTACTTTTACATCAAACATAATGGCTACTTCTATACAAGACATTCCACCTATGATCACCAGTCATGGGGGCAATCCTTCCTCTTCAATTAACCCTCTTTCTTCATTCAATCCGACTTCTTCATTCATTCCTTCAATGAGTGTCCCTATTACATCTCCACAAATGAACATGACGCAAAGGGGCAATTCATTCAACCATTCCATTCCTCCTTGTAGTGTTCCTCCTTTCCAATCCTCTTCTATGACTAACTATCATAGTGTCCCGCCACCTTACTCTTTACCTTCTTTCAATAACATAACACCTCCATCTCAATCTAACACATCTAATATGAATTCTTTGACTGAAGTGACCATTAACAATCTTGCACAAACTGTCTCTTCTTTACAACAACAAATTGCCTCTATGAATCAATCTAAGTTTAGTGTGCCCACATTTGATTTGCGAGCCCACTTTCTCTTGACATTGTTCGAGCTATCCCTCCTAAACATGTTGAAATCCCGCATTTGGAGCTTTATAATGGTAAAGGAGATCCTCTAACACATGTTAAGACTTTTCAAACAATATGTACCGATTTTGCTTATGACCAAAGGTTGCTTGCAAAACTGTTTACTAGAACATTAAGAGACAAAGCCCTACAATGGTATTGCTCGTTGCCTTCTTATTCTATTACTTCTTTCGAACAACTTGAAAATGCTTTCATTCAACAATTTAAAAACAATATAAGTCCTAAAGTTACTTTCATTGATTTAATGCATTGTAAACAAGGTGTTAAAGAAAAAGTGACTGATTTCATTAGTAGATATAAGCATTTGTATGCTCAAATTTCTTTTCTAGTGCCTGACAATGATATTCAAAGAATCTTTATTTCTAATTTACAAAAAGATATTCGAGACAAACTTCTATTTTTTGAGTTTACTTCTTTCCAACAGTTGTGTGCAACTCTTCACAATTATCAACTGACTGTGAGTCAAATGGAACAAGCAAGTCCTATGGCTCCGAGTGATAAGGGTGATAGCAGTCAACAACCATTTGGAAAGTTTAAACCGAACAGAGATTCCATCAAATTCAATGAAAACATCATCAACAACAATGTGAATGCAGCATCAGGTGTGCCTCCTATTTCTAAGTTTTTCAAGAAAGAAAGAAAGTATACTCCTTTGAATGAATCATTGCATAGTATTATGAATAAGCTATTGGAACAAAATGTGCTTACTCTTCCTCCTATAAGGCAAATAGATCCTGCAAAGATTAATTCACCCTATTTTGATAACAAATCTTTTTGTCAATTTCATCGTCAACCTGGGCATGATACTGAAAAATGTTTTGCTTTAAAGGGTAAAATTCAAGACTTGATTGATAATAATACTATCTCTGTTACGGGAGTGAATGATAAAGGCAACACATCTGTAGCTCCTCCTAACCAAAATCTTAAGATTTTTACTGATCCATTACCTTCTCATACCTCTAATGCGATTGAGACTAATGATTCCTCTTTCTCATTTGATGGTCTTGTGTCTATGACTCCGAATGTGATTAACTTTGTAGAGCAACAAGAAAACCCTAAAGAACCTTCCATCACATTTGATTCTAGTGAAACTATCAGGGCACCTGATGGTCCTTTATACATAGTTGCAAAAGTCAATAATACACCTTGCCGTGGAGTGCTTGTTGATCCTTCGTGCATGGTTAATGTTATTACTGAAGAATTTCTTTTTACTTTGCAATTGAATCAAGTGGTCTATGACAAAATAGATGTGATTGTGAAATTATTTGATGCATTTTCTTCTCCTACAATTGGTTCTATTACATTACCTATTGAGGTCCATAACAAATCCCTTGATGTGAAC
This sequence comes from Cryptomeria japonica, assembly GCF_030272615.1. Classification (NCBI taxonomy): domain Eukaryota; kingdom Viridiplantae; phylum Streptophyta; class Pinopsida; order Cupressales; family Cupressaceae; genus Cryptomeria; species Cryptomeria japonica. The sequence continues at coordinate 65,638,955 of NC_081408.1, read as the reverse complement.
TTTTCTATTATTCCTTCATCCGAACAATTTCGTGTGAAGCTAGGCTATCCTTGGCTATCTTCCATGAAAGCTATTGCTTCTCCTATTCATAAATGTTTGAAATTTCCCCATAATGGTGAAGTTGTTACTGTCAATCATAGTCTCTTTAAACCAGCTGAAAGAACTTCTAGCGTTCCTATTGATTACTTTTGGCCTAAACAATTCCAATCTCTTCCTCTGCGAAGTGATCATCTTTTCAAATCTTATCAAAAGTGGAAAACAGATATGATCCTATCTCTAAGTGAACCTAGAACACCCAAACTTGATATTCCTATCATTCTTGAGAAGGAAGTTCTTCCTTTGAAAGATAAAACTAATATCTTTCCTCAAGAAGATTCCCAACCCATTCCTATGGATGTGACTATGTCTATGCCTAATAAACTTTCTAAAAGCAGACCTATACCCCCTCGTCATGATGGACTTGGTCTCCTTCCTAAACCAAATATTTCTCCTTTATATGGAGCAGTTCCTTCTCCTTCTTCTTATGGAGAGAAGAGACCTTCTTCTTCTCCTATTATCCAGCCTAAGAGACCACAACCTAAACACCCAATTGATAAGGATGAGAATATTCCTCCTCCTCAAACTTCTCCACTTCCTACTAAGACTAGACGAAATCGTTCTGCACGTGAACACCGACGAAAGCGTCGTCTTAGAGCTCAGGCAGCTGCTTCTCAAACTCTACAATCTCCAAAAACACCTTCAACAAGCATTATTCCATTTTCTCCAAAATCTCCTAAACATAAGATACATGATGATCTTGATCCTGTGCAAGTTAAAGATCCCATTTTTATAAATCTTGATGATGATATAGATGAAAATGTTATTCATGATGAAAATGTTACTTCTCTCGCTTCTGATAGTGAATATGAACTTGTTGATATTGATAACCATCTCTCTAACAAATTTTCTAAAGCACTTATCCTAGCTCCTAGACAAGAACAACGTGGCTTGGAATATGAACATAGCCCTTGTTTGGATCTTGTGATAGCTCCATTTGCTGTGTTGGATGTTCTTCCTCTAGCATGTTCCCTACCTTCCCGAAACATTGATTAGCAAGATCGGGGGGTAGATGACGTGCTAGACTAGTTACATTAACATAGCAGACTCTCTCCTCCTCTCTTTTGTTACTTCTTCTATGTGTTATTCTCATTCTTCTATTTGTTGTCCTTAGTGTTGTCTACTTGAGGATGATGCAAAGCATTGACATCTCTTTTGGTCTCTCTCATGTTGACTCAAAAGACACATGTGTTCCCTTCTTCTAGGTGACCTTCCTTGATTTGGGAATGAAGAACAATTATGCATACATACATATGATATACATGAATTATCATACAGCATACTGACCCCGAGGAAAGCGAAGTCACCTCGTGCTTTGTGTTTTGTATCTATTATCCTTGGGTTTATCTCACACTTGGGGGCTAAATCTTTGTGATAACGTGCTCCTTTCCCTTCTCATTTCCTATATGTATCACTACCTTAAATCAATCACCCCCATTGAGGTGTGTGCGATCGCTTTAACATAGGGGGGCATACACCCTATCTATCCCTTCAGGATACTTGAAAATTTCTTGGCGAACTTAGCTTTGCCTTGAAAATTTTTGGTATTTTTCTTACATGACTCATAGTGAGGGAACCTTACTACTGACAGTCATGGTTCTCCCTCATGATCTTCCCTTTTACTTTGTCAATCAAATTTGTAAGATCCTTAGTCCACTGGGGGCTTGGTGTGTCTTGCCTCCTTGACATGGTGAAAGTCTTTCAATGTTGTTTCCTTGTACTTTACCGGAAGTATGAGCATATGCTTATACTCCCGCTAAAGTGGGGGCTAAATGTAGCATCCTAAAATTGTGACACTTGCAATTTCGACTGCATTTCGGTCTTCATGATGGTGATGCAACACGGAACCTGAATGGAGACCCCGAAACTTGTCCATGACATCAAAAACTGCATTTTCTTGCACCCTGGCCTGATCCTCCTTGCACCCTGCTGTCCCGGGAGGTGGGACCAGAGCGCCCAGTGCCCTGGTCCTTCAGGACCAGGGCACCCAGTGCCCTGGTCCCCCAGGACCATGGCGCCCAGCGCCCTGGTCCCTGGCCCTATTTTGGGCCCAGTCTCTTATGGGGCTTTAGGTCTTTTAGTTTGCAATTTGGATAATAATCTTTCCTGGTCGGCCTAAGGTCGGGAAAATCAGTCTATCAACCCTAATTGGCAAGTATATAAACTAATTTTCCTCTCCCATTTTGGTAGATGAAAAGAGGAAGGACATATGTGTACAAGACGCACTCAAACACTCAAGCATTCAAGCATTCAAGCATTCCTTCAAGCAATTGATCATTCTAAGTCTCCATTCAAGGCTAAGTGTTGCATTCAAAGACAAGGATTCAACCATTGAAGAGGAGATCACATATCACTTACCACATACAACATACAACATACAACATACAACAACATCTACACCTTCGCATGTAAGAATACAAACATTCTTACAACAAGGTACTAGTACTTGTTTTACATTACAAACATTGACATTTACAACATTTCTCAATTCTTGGTTAATTCCAAAACCGGGGTTTGACCTAAGGGAAAACCCCTGATCCCTAACACCCCAATCATCTTCTCTTTTTTGTGTCTAGGTTGCAGGTACGCGGCTGTAATTGAAGATCTGGAATCCTTGTGCAGAGATGAATAGATCCCCCTTCGTTTCGCGGATTTTTCGGAGGACCGTGTGCACGCCGGGCGCCATCGTCCTGTCAACTTTCGCTCAAATTTGTAGGACAACGCCGTCTCAACATTTTACTGCTAATTCCAGGTCCGCAGCTTCATCCTATATGCCTATCTCTTTTTATAAGTGAATCTTTCTCACTTTCTATGCATTCCTAGCTTGATCCTTCTATCTACATTCTTTACAAAAGAGGGTAGCCTTGCTGTCTTAACCCTTGAAACTCATTTAGAATCCAATCTTGCATTGTGTGGGATTGGATCTTGTGGGTTTCAACCCCTCTTTTGAATGTAAAGTCTCCCCTAAGTGAAAACCGTCAATCCTAGTAACCTCCCTTCTCTCTCCTTGGAGTTGGAAGAGGGGAGAGCAACTAGGGTTCGATTTTTCGCTTTACAGTGTTTACAAAGAATTGGTGCCAAAAGCTCGGGGAGAAAGCTAAGTTAGCTACAAAAGATAAAGAGGTGGATGAGGTTCCTAAGCAAATTCTTTCCAGGAACCAAAGTAAAGAAGAACTAGGATCATCAAGAAAAGCTGAAAAAGAAGTTGAACATGGTAATTCCTCTTTTGAAGATTCTTTTGATTTCATTGAATATTGTAAAAAGACTAAGGTGCAAATTTCTCAATTTGAGTATCTTAAGAAGAATCCACAACAATTGGATAAATTGGTGCATTGTATCAAAAAGGATTACAAGAAACCTCACTCAAACGTATGTCAAGAATCAAGTGAGAGTTTTGATGATGATGAGCAAGATGAGTCTATTAAAAGAGAATCATCTCTTGTTGCTACTTCCTTTTCTAATAAGCTAGATCCTTTCTATATTTCCTTATACATTGCAGGTTGTAAGTTGAGTAACTATATTATAGATTTTGGTGCATCTGATAATGTAATGCCTTCCAAAGTTCCTCATGCACTAGGCCTATCTTTAAATAAACCTACTGGTAAAGTGTTCTCAATGGAATCAAAGCAAGTACCCTTGGTCAGACAAATTAAGGATGCTCAAGTTGTTTTAGCTGCTCATCCTCAAAAGAAGTTGAAACTTAACATCTTGGTTTCTGATATTCCGGCCAGCTATGGTATTCTCTTAAGCAGTAGTTTCTGTAAATATTTGGGTGGAGAGTTTCAACTAGATTGGTCACATGCCTTGATACCTCTTGGCAACAAGAAAGTTAGATTGGACCCAGAACCCAAAGCCAAATACACAGTTCTCAAATCTGATGATCCAAGGGCTGAAATATTATATGTTGAGATGGGCCCAGGTACATATATGATGTCATCGAAGAATGAGAATGTTCCTGAAATTCTGGCTTCTGACATATCTGTAGAACTTTGGGTAATGCAATTTGATGGAAGTTCTTCATCTTCCGATTCAAGTGCTAGTGTGGTGTTGATATCTCCTCAAGGGGAAAATTTTCCTAAAGCCTACAAGCTCGCATTTGATACTACCAATAACATGGCAGAGTATGAAGCTCTTCTTCTAGGTTTGGAATTTACCAAAGAAAAAGGAATCAAGAAGTTACAAGTTATGGGAGATGCTGAACTAGTTGTCAACTAGGTGAGGAGTCAATATCAGACCAAAAATAAAAGGCTCAAGTCTTATCGAAACAAAGTATGGGATGAGATTGAAAGTTTTGATGCTTTCTCCATACAAGCCATCCCAAGAGAACAAAATACAATGGCAGATTCTCTTGCTGTTTCAGCCTCTTTATTATTGCCCCATCCTGAGTTTGAAAAAGATGTGTATATAGTAGAAATGATCTACCGACCTAGTGTGCTAGATAATAATCAAAATTGGCAAGTTTTTGATGATGATAAACATATCATCTCATTTTTGGAGGGCACCGGAACCTTCTCAAATTCATCCTTTGATGGTAATCATTCTTTGACAAGCCAACAAAATATAAAAGAAGAAGATAAAGAATCGGAGATTTTGCAACTAAAGGGAAATACTATTCCTAAGGGATTAGTCACTCTTGAGAGTCTCTTTGATAAGAATGATCAGTTTGTAAAAAATGATAAAAAGAAGCCCTCAAGTTCTCCAGATACAGAAAAAGTAAATATTGGTTTTGAAAATGATCCCAAGATTGTTTTAATTGGAAAATGCTTGTCCCATAAGGAAAGAAAAGTCATCATTGATTTGTTGAATAGCTATATTGATGTATTCGCATGGTGCTATGATGATCTCAAAGTGTTCATGAATGGAGAATTTAAGCATCATATTCCTCTTAAGCCTGATTCACCCCCATTCAGGCAAAAACAAAGGCAATTCAATCCAAGGGTAGTAGATGCAATCTTTGCGGAAGTAGATAAAATGTTAAAGGCTAAAATCATTTACCCAATCCATCATTCCAAATGGGTTGCAAACATAGTGCCTGTTAGAAAGAAGAATGGTGAGATAAGAATTTGTGTTGATTTTCACAATCTCAATCAAGCATCTCTTAAAGACAACTATCCCTTACCAGTAATGGACCATCTCCTTCAAACTATCTCTAGTTTGGAGATGATGTCGATGCTTGATGGTTTTTCTGGATATAATCAAATCAGTGTAGAACAAGATGATCAACATAAGACAACTTTCACTACTCCGTGGGGAACATTTGCCTATAACCGTATGCCTTTCGGTTTGATTAATGTTGGTGCCACCTTTCAACATGCAATGGATCTTTCTTTTGGTGACTTAAGAAATAAAATTATTGTTGTATACCTAGATGACTTAACTGTTTTCTCCAAGAAACGTGAAGAACATGCTTATCATTTGGAGTGTGTACTACAACATTGCAGGCAACAAGGTATTTCATTGAACCCAAAGAAATCCATTTTTGGAGTGATAGAAGGGAAATTATTAGGTCACATTGTTTCAAAAGAAGGTATTCATATTGATCCAGAGTGAGTCAAAGCCATTCAGCAGTTACCGTTACCTTCCAGTAAGCCTGGTGTTCGCTCTTTCTTTGGCCAGATTAATTTTATAAGAAAGTTCATTCCTAATTTCTCAGAAATTACAAAATCCATTGTTGACATGATGAGAGATAATGTCACATTCAAATGGTCAGAGGAAGGAAAAAGGGCTTTCAATCAGATCAACTCAGCCATTGCGGATGCACCTACATTGGTTTATCTAGATTTCTCCAAAGATTTCAATGTATATTTTTTATGCTTCTGACACTACATTATCTGCAATATTGACCCAACATCATAATGAAAACATTGAGGCACCGATTTCTTTTATGAGTATTCCACTGAAAAAGCATGAATTGAAGTATTCTCCAGTTGAAAAGCAAGCTTATGTAGTGGTCAAGGCTATGAAGAAATTTCGCTTTTATATTCTAAATTCTCATTCTATAGTGTATGTCCTAGATACTGCAGTAAAGACCATACTCACACAACAAGAAATTGGTATGAGCAAGCGAGCCTCTTGGATTGCAAAAGTTCAAGAGTATGATATCGATATCAAACCAACCAAGCTTGTTCGCGAGCATGGGTTGTGTAAGCTAATAGCTGAGAATAATTCTAATGGGAATGTTGCTCAAGAGTCTGAACTACCTTTTGTTTTATTTGTTAGCACCACAGATGAGTGGTTTTCCAACATAGCACATTTTCTCACATACGGAGAATGTCCTGCTCATCTAACCCTTAGGGAGAAATGAACTATCAAGTTGAAGGCTGCTAGATATATTATTTGGGGTGATGTTCTTTATAAAAAAGGAATAGATGGCACATTTCTCAGGTGTGTAGACAAAGAACAAAGAAAGAAGCTCCTTTAGTTCTTTCATAATGAAGCCTATGGAGGGCATTTTTCTTCTTCAGTAACAACTTTCAAAATATTGAGAAATTGCTATTCTTGGGTTGGAATGTTCAAAGATGTGGATGAGTGGGTAAAGAGATGCGACGCATGTCAACAATTCAAGGGAAGAGTACAACTTGCCGCCCTACCTTTGAAACCTGTGATTATTGAAGAACCATTTCAGTAGTGGAGACTAGATTTTATCGGTCCAATCCATCCTCATTCCAGTGCGGGTCATACTCACATCTTGGTAGCCACTGATTATTTCACCAAGTGGGTTGAAGCAGCTCCAGTTAGATAAACAACATCAGAAGTAGTTTGTGACTTCATCAAACAAAACATTCTTGTAAGATATGGAGTTCCGCAGAAAATCGTCACCGATAATGCTACCAACTTCTCTTCTTATGAAATATCGGCTTTCTATTACAAGTATGGAGTTATACTTTCACATGCATCTGACTATTATCCTCAGGGAAATGGTCAAGCTGAAGCAAGCAATAAGAATATCATCACTATTCTCCACAAGTTAGTCGATAAAAATTAGAGAATGTGGCATAAGTATCTATATGAAGCACTGTGGGCTGATCGTACTACGAAGAAGCGGGCTATCAAGATGTCTCCATTTGAATTAGTTTTTGGTGCAGAAGCTAGATTACCTATTCCATTGGAATTAGCTTCTCTTAAGTTGCAAGTAGTCGAAAATTATGAATTTAAAGATGCATTGGAAAAACGGATATTGTACTTAACCAAGATGGAAGAACAGAGAGAAACAGTAGTGGATAGAATCAGAGAACATCAAATGCGAGTGAAAGAATTGTTTGACAGGGAAGCCAGGGAAAAATATTTTCAAGTTGGCGATTTGGTCCTATTATGGGATAAACGAAGAGAACCAAAGGGACTACATGGTAAATTTGATTCACTTTGGAGAGGACCTTTTCAAATCAGGCAAGTCTGTGGTACAAATTCATTCTATCTGGCATACTTAGATGGCACACATATGCCCCTTCCTTATAATGGGAAACACTTAAAATTATATAATCCAAAAGCTTATCTGCCTTTCATCTTGTATATAGCTTAGCTAGGAGTTTTGGCTTTGTTCCCCTTTGTTTGTGTGTGTTTTGTTCTTTCTCCTTTTTGGCTTGGTTCTCCCTCCTTGTTCCATGTAAAGTAGTGCACCAATCCTTTTGACTCTGTTGCCCAATGAATAATACACTAATTGTTGTAAACCAAAAATTATGGGTTCCTTCATCATCCCTTACGGTCCTTGTCCCCAGTCAGAGCCAGCTGTCAGCCCCAATTTTAAAATTAGAAAATATTGAAATTTTGGCCTTTGAAATCTTGTGTGTGATAAATGTTCGCCTAGAGAGTTTCCTATCATCCACAGATGGAATCATGTTAATATAAAGAGTTTCCAAAAACCAATTTTTTTTTTTTTTTTTTGTTAGACATCAAGGTAATGAGTATTCATCTTGTTCAAGACAACGTTCCATTTCAAGTACTTGTGGAATCAATTCCAAGTGTGGATAAAGAAATTTTGCATTGGTCTTTATTGCCAAATTGACTTGAGTTTCTAACACAAGTTGTGGAAAGTGCATCAAATGCCAATAGCAAGAGAAGGTTAACTCCAATCGGCCTACTGCTAAGCTGAATAAAGAATAAAATAAGCCTAATTCAATTATGTTCTCCAACATTGTCCCTTCATGATGAAGGGAAAGAATGGGTAGACACAGTGAGTTCCAAATGGTAAGGAAGTTAATCAAAGTTGAAGAATCAACATAGAACTTGATGATAGTGGGTGGTTATAAGCTTATTCAGTGCCTTTGAGTAAGTTTGTAATACCACTTAAGTCACTATAGAAGCATAGTAATTGGTCTTTCCGTATATTTTTCAAAGCTATCAAAATAGCCAATGGAAATGAAGTCATTCGCAATGCCAATGAAGCCTTTATTGAATCGATTGTTTCTTTGAAATTGGTTTTGAAAGAGCCCGATAAGGATGCCAAAAGAGTCCATTATTGACAACTTGCAACACTTTTACAAATAGCTAATAAGCTAAAGAAAGATCAATTAAAAATTTGTCACTCCATCATCCATCTTTATTAGCAACTTGGCAACCTTTCACAAATCACCGACAAAGGGAGTTTTTCGTTTGTTTTCATAGGGTGAAGAGAAGGTAGTTATAATAACTACTTGCAAATAACTACTTCATCTAAGAATTAGGTGCAAGATTCGTAGCAAATTTTTTTAGAAACTTCAAGCAAATGCAGTTGACAGGCTTATAACTAAATTCCACAACCCTTTGGTAGCATCCTTCATGCTCGTGCCAAAATGTGAGTTTTGGAGATGTGAATAGACATCCATAAAAGAATGATAAAAGGTGGATCTCTATCAAATATTATAGTTATAAATGCTCAAGTTGATATGCATACAGCGAACCGTGGACGTGAATGCAAAGTCTACACCTGACTTGTTGATAGAATTTCTTATAGAGGTGTCATCCCACTGCATGCCTAGAAGAGTGAACACAAAGGCTAAACCGTTTGCGGAATGCCTCAAAAGAGGATGTCATCTCATGTGTCAAGGATGACATGATATGCACAAAATGAACTTGGAGAAAAAGCTTTAGCAACTTTTAGGCAAATGCAATTTTCAGGTGTAAAGCCCAAATTCAACAACTTCTGCCAGCGTTCCTCTCTGCCAGTGCAAAAATGGAAGTTTTGAACGATACAAAATGGGAAAGTCTAGTCGAGGCATGTGAAATATTCGATATGATCATTGAAGAAATGTGGTCTCATGACGTGCTAGGAGTGCAAGTCATGGTATCCACTCATGCCTCTGTGAACTCTCTGACTACGCCAGTGCTAATATTCAGAGTAGGTTGTGAACGTCCATTGTCAAATGACTTAGTTGCTATTACGTTGGCCGATATGAATGCAAAGTGTGGAAGAACATAGAAAAAAATGAATGAGCTGTTTGAGTTGCAGATTGTGCAAAATGGAGATGTTGAAAAAGATTTCAAAACTTTCAAACAAATGCAATTTGCAGAAGTAATGTTGCATTTCCCAACCATTTCGTAGGGCTCTTCACATCTTCATAGCAATGTATGGTCATGCACTAAAGCATCTTCAAAGGAAAAAAATCAAAGAAATGTGGTCTCATGACAACCAAAGACTGCAAGATATGCACAAATCGGTTTGTTAAAAGAAAGTCTTTAGAAATTTTCAAGTCGATGCAATTGGCGGGTGTAAAGACAAATTCTGTAACCTCTGCTAGCATCCCTTTTCCTTTGTTAAAATTGGAGTTTTGTAATAGCACAAGAAAAGAATGTAAGTATAGACAAGGTGAAGAAAAGGTTTCAAGGTGGCATATTGGTTTTGTCAACAAGTTGGTAACTCTTCCTAGGTTGCCAAAGTAAAGATTCTCACACATACCATAACGTCGATGAAGAGAGAAAACAAAGAGTTAAACATTGTCGATACTCCTTAAATTGCCTATGAAAGATGTTAGTTTTAACCATGTCCTAGCAATCAACATTGTCACCCAAGAATACAAAGTAAAGGTGAGGCATTTGTCGACATGTGTGTAGCATGACAAACATAGACATGGCATCATGAATTATTCAAAAGGATGCTTGAGAGAAACATTATTTCATGCTCATGGTATCGACACCCACTGAAGTACACCGGACAAGCCGTGAAAGAATTTGCATAGAAAAAGATCCATTTGACAAATGCCTCCAAAACATGTCATCTCATGGAGGAAAATGAAATAATAACAGGTTGCACACAAAAGACATATTAGAGTGAATTTAAAAGCTTATGAGAAGATATGTCAAAAAATCCCAAAGTCAATTTCCGGAATCTTGCTGATGTGGAGATAAAGAGAAGTGCAGGAAGTATTGACAGAATGTGACAAAGAATGTATAGATGTATATAAATTTATCATTTAGTGAATACATTCAACTCTTCTCACTTTAATGTCATGTCAAGATGGTTATGGGGATATGTGAACAAAATATGCAATATTTTGAAATAAGTTAGTCACATTTATGCAAGACTCCTTGGTTTTTGGAAGGTGTATTCATGGAAGCAAAAGATGCTTAATGGGATAGTTGAAGCACATATGTACTTGAAGAAAATGTGTTGGTGAAAAATACTTCTTGATGTCAATAAAGATGAATAGATGATGAGATGGTCACAAAGATCAATAAAGAAGATGAAGATGGATAAGTACCTTACATTGGTCCTAACTTTAATGTTTTAATGTTTCATGTTGATCATTGTAAAAGTGACCTAAGTCACTTATTGTAATTAAAGTTAGAATTTGGGCTTTTATTTTGTGAAAGTTAGGTCAATCCTAACTTATTTGTAAGGGGTACTTTTGCTAAGCATTGGATGAGGTAGTTATCCTAAGTTCTCATTTTGGGTAGTTTTTCTAAGTAGTTATTTCTTCCAAAGTTGAGGAAGTTATTTCAAGTAGTTGAGGAAGTTATTTCAAGTAGCTGAGGAAGTTATAAAGTAGTTATAAAGGTGGTTAGGGTAGTTACCTCAGGTGGTTACCACTTCACCTATATATACCTCATTATTGTTCAATATGAGAGGATTCCACTTTTTCACAAGCTTTGTATGAGAGACTTGGATAGTATTATTCAAGAAATTAAGCAATAGAGATCAATTTGGATGTGTGTTCAACTTATTCTCATGGGTTATTATCAATGTTCTTATGTTTAATTGATGATTACCTAATGCTTTCCCTTTAACATTGAATGTGAAGAAGATTATTTCAAGTTGTGGTATCTCAAACTTGATTATATGGAATTTATTTTAAACTAGATTCATACCTTGTATGGCATTCAATCTTTCTTTATTGTTCGTTCTTTAAATTTTTGAAAAATCCAAATACCCCCATTATACGAGGGAGCTGCCCCTCTCAAACGCAGAGAAGAATTACCATTTCTTTGTGATTCTTCAACTATTGTGAATGTTTTGTTGCTAATTACAGGGCAAAATAGAGTTTTTCAAGAAAGTTTCTTAAAGCAACAAATTTGTTTACCAACAAGACACATGGCATTCTTGGGCCACATGTCCCTTTTCCTTAGACACTTTCTCTCTCATGAGAAAAGCTTCTTGACACTTGTCACCATAGAGATGACAAATGTTCCCTTTCATCCAGCCTCTCTAGAAGCTTCTTGAGACTTGTCACCATAGAGATGGCAAATGTTTCCTTTCATCCAACCTCTTTTGCAACCTCCTCCAATTTCACCATTGATATCTTTAGACTCAATCTTGACCGTTGATTCCTGCCACCTCACCTCTGGCCTTGGAAATCCTATAAATATCCCTCATTTTGGAGAAATAGTCATCCCATCTCATTTGCATTTCAGGTATTGTTATTATAGGCATATATCTCTTAGCATATCATTTGAGCATTGTTATTATAGGCAATTGCATCTTAGATCTAGCTAATTTTCTAGCATAATTGTTGAATCATGTAGCTTAATCATTCTCTTTTCTAGCTAAAATGCATCATTATCATCTTAAATCCTTCATCTAGATGTAGTCAAGTCACTGGAATTCGCTTATCCATATCAGAGAGCAAATCTACACTCACATTTATTAGGAGGCAATAGATCGATTAGCCATGGTTTTATCTTTATTTGTTTTAAATTTGCTAACCATGCTTGTAATGATCTATTGAGTGTTTTGTGTTGCAGCTGCAGGTATCACACTTCACTAGTACGATAGTAACAACAATATCAACAATAACATGACTACCATTTACCAGTTCAATTGACATCAATGACAATATCAGAAATAACATGACTACCATTTACCGGTTCAATTGACATCAATGGTAACGTATCATTAATGCAATCTCTATGCAAAATTCCAACAAAACCAAGCTTCAAAATATATTTGTCCAATCTTACATACCAAGCTCTAGGTGTCTGTTTCAATCCATATAAGGCTTTCTTTAACCTGCAAACCATGTTTTTATCATCTAAAAGTGAAAAACCATGAGGTTACTCAATATAAATTTTCTCATCAAGATCCCCATTCAGAAAAGCACACTTAACATGCATCTAATAAACCTTATAGTTTTTATGTGCAACATAGGCAAGAAATAACCTTGCAGCTTCAATCCTAGCTACAAGTGCAAAAGTTTCACCATAATCAATTCCTTCCTTTTGAGAATATCCCTTACAAACTAATCTAGCTTTATTCCTTACAGCTTTTCCATCTTCATTTAATTTATGTGGTATGCATGACATTTATGTTTATTTATATTTATTTTTTATAAATGTTGTAAATATCTAATTTCTTTTGCATTACCATAATCTCAATATTATTGTAGGAAGTGTTGGAAGTATGTTTTGTTGTGGTTGTCATTGATGCCAAACTTGTTGTGTAAAATAGTTGTTGGTGTGAAATCTCTTGGTGCAAAGATATCTTGCTATGTTGATGTTGCGCTTGCTCTATTGGTTGTTCTGGAAGTGTTCGAGTTTGGAAAGTGTTGCTGACATTGTCTCATGTTCTTATCTTCTTTGATTATATTTTTGGTATCATGGATATGTTGGTTTTCTGGTCCAAAAATATCTTTGTGTTCTCTAAAGTTGTGGTATATTTCATAGAAAGTTGTGATATTATTTGTTAGACCTATCTTTGGATTTAGATATGATTTATGGAAGGTAATTTGATGTGTTGTGGGTCTCATCGTAGCGTGTGGAGATCTAGATCAAAATTATTTATATTGGAGGATATGTTTTGATCGTTAATTGCTTATATGTATATGTAGCATGTGTGTATGTTGTTAGTTATATCCTGGTGATTGCGAATTGGTGAATTGATCTTTAGAAAATGTGTTTTGGTTCCCTCTTTCTCCTATAGTGGATTAACTTGTTTTTTTTTGGTTTGGAAGGTATATTTTATTTCAAGCCGACTTGGTTAAAGCTTTGATGATCTATCTTGTATATAAAAAATATTGTGTGGTTGTGTGCAGTGTGTGAAATGCGAGAGTGGGAAAATGCTATAGATGATGTGAGAGGAAGTGTGCGAAATTTAGTGAAGAAAAGAGAAATAAAATTGTGTTTGAATGATATGTAAGTTGTTTTGAGATTGTGGTAGATTTATGAGATAGAGAGGTGGAAATTGAGATTTGGGTTGTGTGTGTTTATGCTGGTCGCTTGATGTAGAGTTTAAGGACAACTTCATGATAAGGAGTTCCTTCTTTTCAATTATTTTTTGTATATTTCCCTATAGTAGTTAGCTTTAGGTTTGCAAGTCCTTTTTTTGTATTTTTCCCCAAGAGAAGTTAGCCTTGGTTTGCAAGTCAGGAGTAGTGAGCTCATTCTTTGTAATCTGATATACATAGTGGATATATTTTGTGGGCAATTTCCCACTGTGCTTTTTCCCTATTCAGTTTTTCCACTTAGACAATATTGGTGTTGATGTGTTGTGTTTGTGTTGATGATTAATTTTTTATATGTTACATTAATTTTTTTCAAGACTAATTCACCCCCTCTTAGTCCTGCCTGGGGTTCAAAAATTATTATCGAAGCAAGGTTTCTCCTGAGTAAGCTTAACCACTTGATCCAACTCTCTGATCCAATCGATCAAATTATTAGAGACAAGACAAAAGGTGTTCAAATAATGAGGAAAAGCTCAAGGAAAAATTGATTACTATTTTCTATCAATGATTGAACCAAAGACTTATGCAGAATCAAGTAAAGATGAGAGATGGGTAAAGGCAATGGAAGAAGATCTAAATCAAATCCAAAAGAAAAAGACTTGGGAGCTAGTACCTAGACCAATGGACAAGAAGGTGATATGAACAAAATAGGTATTAAAGAATAAGATAAATGAGCAAGGACAAGTTACAAGGAACAAAGCATGACTTGTATGTAAGGGATACTCTCGGGTGGAAGGCATAGAATTTAGAGAAAATTTTATTCGGGTAGCAAGGATGAAAGATATACATGTGTTTCTTGCATTTTCTACTCACGAGACCTTTAAAGTTTATTAGATGGATGTCAAATCAACATTTTTGAATTGATATTTGGAAGACGAAGATTACATTGAGCAACAAAATGGATTAAAAATGATAGAATAACCATATATGGTGTGTAGATGAAAGAAAGTGTTGCATGGACTCAAATAGGCACTTAGAGCCTGGTATGCAAGATTAGATAGGAATTTATTTCGACAAAAATTCAAGAAAGGTACTATAGATAGTAACATTTATTTCAAGATTGATGGAGATAAGTTATTAATTTTTATATTTATGCAAGATCATCCCCAGTGGATGAGCGATTTTGCATCAACCAAAAATATTTCCTTTCAGTTTTGTTCTTGTGCACTTTTATGTGTTCTTACAGGTATGTATTGCTAGTTGCTTGTTATTCATGGAAGATCTTATTTTGGGTTTCCAGACAGTTTCATGTGCTTGATTCCAGATTTTTGGTTCATTTGGGTTCTTTTTTGGTAAGTTATCACTTCCAGTTGACTGTTTCTAGGTTTTGGGATAGTTCTTGTGCTTACTAGTTGGTTTTCCTACATTTCCAGTGCAATTCTTGGCATGTCGATCCATCTTGGGTCTTGTCTTATGTTCTTTTGTGTGTGGCTGACCTTCCTGCTGAACCGCATTACTTGGTTGTTATTTTTTAGAAAGATTTATCTAATTCTTAGGGCTGACCTAATTACATATTTCATTTTCCTACATTGGTAAATGTATTCTTATGAGGGAAACCTAGATGTGTTTCGGTGGGTATAAATATGATGTTATGTAATCATTTATAAGGGTAGAGGAAGTAGAACTAGTAATAAGGATAGGGATTTTCATATTGTAATCCAGTTAATTCTTATAGTCCTAGTTGGATTGTATTTGGCTTGAAGCTTGCATGTAACCGGTTAACAACTGGATGTTCTTTGATGATAATATTATATTTGTCGGATGATTGCCAGAAGTTATAAGGATTTAATATGATCTGTTTATGTGATTTTTTATGTTCTCTTGTTGCTTTCATTATGTCTCTCCTACTGCATAAGTCAGTCAACTCTTTTGATGGTTTTCACTAGTTATGGCTACATCAAGTGGTATCAGAGCTATTTATGAACTGGCTAGTGGAAGAATCATTTGCAAACATTAAGGCTTTCCTTGGGGTGGACAATTGACCGATTGGAGGTAGGTCGTGTGTGTGTTCAATAGATCACCGAGGGAGGCAATTGAAATCAGTAGTCAGATCGTCGAGTTGAGGCAGTTCACCGGAGTGGAAGGAGAGACGCCACCAAGAAGGACAAACCCATGGAGGGTAGAGAAGATGATGGAAGACCTCAAGAACAAAGTAAGGAATGAAATCTGAAATGCTTTAGCTGGTTTGTGGAGGAACCCTGATTCTGAGGATGAATATGAAGAGATTGAGGAAGTTGAAGGACCTGAAGATGAAAATGAGGAAAGATTCCTAAGAGCAATTGTGTATACGATTAAAGTTCATAAAGCTGAGGTTTCCAACTTTTATGGAATGCTAAACCTGAAGGATCTAATTGATTGGATCAGAGAGTTGGAGGACTACTTTGATTTTGAGGATGTCAAGGACCCATAGAGAGTCTGGTTCACATAGACCAAGTTGAAAGGGCATGTTGCCTTGTGGTGGAAAGAATTGCAGAAAGACAGAGTGGAGAATGGTGAATTGAAAATCACCCGGTGGAGACAAATGGTTGCAAGATTGAAGGCCAAGTTCATACTGGGAAACTATGAATTGGAACTATTCAAGAAGTTGCAGAACCAGAAATATTGAAACATGACTATGAAGGAATATACTAAGGAATTCTACAAGGCAGTGATCAAATCTGGACATAGAGAGGTGGATAGAGAAAATGTGGCAAGGTACATCAATGGATTTGCTTTTAACATTCAAGATGAGATGAGTATGTTGAAGGTTTCCATAGTTGAAGAAGCTTACCAGTATGCTTTGAAGGCTAGGGAGAAGATGATAAGAAGACAACCGAATAAGGGAAAGGAGAAATTCAAGATGAGTGATAGTATGAAGAAACCGGTTGAAGAAGAGGAGTCAAAACCTAAGTGGAGTAAGGAACCAAAACATAAGACGGCGTGGAAAGGTAGCAACAACACCGGTAGAGAATTTTATGGCAAATTTTTTAAGTGTGGAGAAATCGGACATAGATGCTATGAATGCAAGGAAGAAATGGCAAGAAGTTGTGTGGAAAGTGAAGAACCAGATGATATCGGATCTGACTGTGCACCAGAGCAAGGAGAATCCCTTATGTTCACGAGAAAGGATATCGGATCTATCAGAGTCTTTTTTGGATAGTGTGTAAATCACTGGTAAGTGTTGCAAGGTCATTGTAGATATTGGAAGTATTGATAATTGAGTATCTAAGGAGATGGTTGTGAAGCTTGGGTTAAAGAGGCTTAATCATCCTTTCCCTTATGAGGTGAGTTGGTTACAAGATGACCAGAAGATAGAGATAAAGGAGCAGTATTTGGTGAGTTTCAATTTCGGGCCTTTCAGAGATGAATTTTTATGTGATATTGTATTATGAGTGTCTATCATGTCTTGTTGGGAAAGCCTTGGCAGTATGATATGTTAGGGTTCCCACAGATACTGAGAGGGGGGGGGTGAATCAGTATCTAACCAGTTATGAAATTTTCTTAAAACTGAATATGCAGAATATAAAGTAACAGTATACCGGTATGCAAGAATTAATGCAAATAACAGAATCAAAAGCATCCACATGAAAAGAACACCATAACACAAGATGTTTTATGAGGAAACCCAGTGTGGGAAAAACCTCAGTGAGATTTGTGACCCACAATATTCACTTACTGACCAATAAGAGAATATTACTTACAATAGGGGCCTGCACATGCAGGAAGGCCAACTGCCTAGAGCTCACTGCTCAACAAGAAGTCACACTGACTTACAATGAGGATTTACATAAATCCAATATTTTGTACTGCTTTACAATAGCATCTTCAATGCCAGATTCAGTACCAGTTCTTGCTCTGTTCTTTACATATACCCTTGACCTACAATTCACACATTAGGTCTGCCTTATAATTTTATTTTTTTTATCCATGTCTTACAAATGCCTACAATGATCTCTTTTATATACAAGAGTCATTTTACAATTTGCCAAGTCAGCTTACAATGATAAACAAAATATTACATATCAAAAATCCTGTCGGCCTCTGTGTCGGTATACATATTTCCTTCTGTGTCGGTGCCGGTGTAGATTGATTTTGTTGGTGCCGGAGCACTATTGTTTGAGTAATGCTTTGCTAGTATAATGTCTTGCCGATGCCATAGGATTGCAAGGTTGCCATCAATGACAAAACCTTCAATCACACACAATGTCTCATTGAAGTGTCCATATGCCAACATGATAGAGGAGCTATTTATGACTGTAGAAGAAACCTAGTTACTATTGAAAAGGATGGGCAAAATTTCACATTGATTTCCTTGACGGAGAAAGAGAAGGAGGTGAAGAATCTAAGTCCTGAGAGAAGTTGTAGAGGTTGTAATGGAAGGTTTGAAAGAACCAATTGTAGAGGTTATACTAGAGGTTTGGAAGAAAGATCTGATAGAACTAGTTGTACAGGTTATAGCAGAGGGTGACCTGAGTTTGCAAAAGGATCTGACAATAGATCTTGATGGACAAATGAAACCAGTCAATAGAGAATTGATTGTGACAAACAAGATTAATTCTTGTCGCAGGACCAAATCAGAGCTGCAGAAACATAGACAATGTGCATATCTGAAGCAAAGAAAGAAAATCAATGGGAGTCAAAGGCTAGAGAAGTCGATTGAGGCACCAAAGGAGCTAAAGCAGATGTTGGTAGATAAAGAAGATGGTTAGATCATAAATGAGCATGGGATCTTCATTCTAAATCCTTTTAGCTATTCATGAGTCATATCTCATGGAACATCTTTGTCTACCTGGGTTGTCTGATGCAAGAGCATCCCTGATCGATGAGCAATCTTACATCAACCAAAAATATTTCCTTTTAGTTTTGTTCTTGTGCAGTTTTTTGTGTTCTTACTGGTATGTAATAGTAGTTGCTTGTTCTTGTGGAAGATCTTATTTTTGGTTTCTAGATGGTTTGATGTGCTTGATTCCATATTTCCAATTCATTTGGGTTCTTTTTCAGTCATTGCTTCCGATTGACTATTTCTTGGTTTTGGGATAATTCTTCTGCTTACGAGTTGGTTTTCCTACATTTCTGGTGTAATTCTTGGTGTGTGGATCCATCTTGGGTCTTGTTTGATGTTCTTTGGTGTGTGGCCAACCTTCTTGCTGAACCGCATCACTTGGTTGTTGTTTTCTAGAAATATTTATCTAATTCTTAGGGTCAACCTAATTACATGTTTCATTTTCCTACATTGGTGAATGTAATCTTATGAGGCCAACCTGGATGTGTTTCGATGGGTATAAATATGATGTTATGTAATCATTTGTAAGGGCAGAGGAATTAGAAATGAGAACAAGAATAGGAATTTGCATATTGTGATCCGGTTGATTCTTAGAGTCCTAGTTGAATTGTATATGGCTTGAAGCCTGCATTTAATCAGTTAACTACCCGATGTTCTTTGATGATAATATGATATTTTTTGGATGATTGCCAGAATTTCTAAGGCTTTAATATGATCTGTTCATGTGAATTTTTTATGTTCTCTTGCTTCTTTTGTTGTGTCTCTCCTGCTACATAAGTCGGTTGACTATTTTGAGGGTTTTCACCGGTTATGGCTACATCATATAGTTTACATCGATGACATTGAATTTGGAAGAAATGATAGTTTACGCAAAGATTTTCTAAAGAGATGCATAAATAATTTGAAATGCCAATGATTGGTGAGTTGTCTTTCTTTCTTGGGTTACACGTTATTCAATTTGAAAATATAATTTTTATCTCACAAAGCAAGTATGTGAAAGAGATATTGAAGAAATTTAGTTTTGATGATTGTAAACGGGTTATAACTCCTCTAATTGTTGGATGTAAGTTGAGAAAAGATGATGAGTCTTTAGAGGTTGAATAAAATAAGTATAGGTCTATGATTGGTGGATTGTTGTATTTTACTATGTTTAGACCAGAGATCATGTAGACTATTTGTATAGTGATTAGATTTTAGGCAAATCTGAAGGTAACACTTAAGCAAGCTATGAAAAGATTTTTCAGATATTTGAAAGGTACTATGGACTTTGGAATATGGTACAAAAAAGGTGGAGATTTCATTATGAAAGCTTATACTAATGCAGATTGGGTTGGGAGTGTTGATGGCTAGAAGAGTACTAGTAGTGGTAGTAAGAAATAAGATTTAGTTTTCCAATCTACTACTAAAGCAGAGTATATTGCAATGACATCTTATTTTTGTTAGGTAATATGGATGAGACAAACTCTTAAATATATCAAGGTAACTTATGATGAAGCAATTCCTATTATATGGGACAATACAAGTGTAATAAACATTTCAAAGAATCTAGCTATGCATTGAAGACCAAAACATATTTCAATCAAATATCACTACTTAAGGGAAAAGGATGTTGAGAAGGAAGTTTGATTGGAATACATTTCTACAAAAGAATAGGTAGTAAATATTTTCACTAAGGCACTGGAAAAGGATACATTTGAGTTTCTTTGGGATAAGCTTGATGGTATTGCCCCTCCTTCTATCTAGGTGCATTATGGAGATGCATCTTTCCTGGGGGATCTTTCATGCCTATTTCTTATCTTGGGTTGATGTTATGGTTTCTCTTAGGGGGGAGAAGTGGAGTGTGTAGTGTTGTTGTCACCTTTGTCTTTGATGAAAAAGTGGGAGATATTGAGTAGTTTTGGGGGGAGAGATTGAGCATTTTTGACATATTTCTAATAGGGACAGAGATTGAGTAGTGTAGAGATTCAATTATTTAGAATGAGGTTGAGCAGTATTGTTTTATAGATTTTGAGTTTAGTCATATATAGCCAAGTGTTTCCATCAATGATAAATGGGGATATTGTTGGAAGTATGTGTTATTGTGGTTGTCATTGATGTCAAACTTGTTGTTCCAAATAGTTGTTGTTCTAAAATATCTATGGTGTAGAGATGTCTTATTGTGTTGATGTTGCAGTTGTACTATTGGTTATTCCAGAAGTGTTTAGGTCCAAAAAGTGTAGTTGACATTATTTGATGTTCTTATCTTCTTTGGTTAGTTTATGGTATCATGGATATGTTGGTTTTGTGGTCCGAAAATATCATTGTGTTCTTTATAAGTTCTAGTATATTTTATAGTAGGTTGTGATATTCTATGTTAGACCTATCTTTGGGTTCAAATATGGTTTATGAAATGTAATTTAATGTGTTGTGGGTATCATCATATCATTTGGAGATCCTGATTAGAGTTATTTGTATTAGAGGATGTGTTTTGATCATTAATTTCTTATATGAAGGTGTAGCATGTTGGTATGTTGTTAGTTATGTTTCGGTGATTGCGGATCAGTGAATTGATCTCTAGAGGATGTGTTTTGGTTCCATCTTTCTGTTAGAGTGGATCACCATTTGTATTTTATCCGGAAGGTATATTTTGTTTTCCTATGACTTTGTTCAAGCTTTGATTATCAATCTTGTATGTAAAGAATGTTGTGTGGCTATGTGGAGTGTGTGAAAAGTGAGAGTGGGAAGAACAATGTAGAGGATGCGAGAGGAAGTGTGCAAATTCAGTGAAGACAAGAGAATAAGAGTTGTGTTCAAATTATATGCAAACCATATTGAGACTGTGGTAGATGTATGAGATAGAGTGTTGTTAGTTGAGGTTTGAGTTGTGTGTGTTGAAGTTGATCACTTGATGTAGAGTTTAAGGACAACTTCATGATTAGGAGATCTTTCATTTCAATTTATTTTTGTATCTTACCTTGTTACAGTTAGCTTTAGGCTTGCAATTCCTCTTTTTGTATCTTTCGCCAAGAGTAGTTAGCCTTGGTTTGCAAGTTCAAAGTAGTGAGCTCATTCTTTGTAATCTAATATACATGATGGATATATTTTATGGCCAAGTGCTCACTATGGTTTTTCCCTTTTGGGTTTTTCTATGTAGAAAATATTAGCATTGATGTGTTGTGTTTGTGTTGATGATTAATTATTTATGTGTTGTACTATTTTTTGCTCAAAACTAGTTCACCCCCTTGTCAATCCTACATTGGCTTCAACAGGAAGTTGTTCAGCTACCTTGTCTTCCATACATTAAGAACCACCTCATTTATGGGTTATTAGGGGTTCTCAAAATGGTCTTCGTGTGATCAAGAAGTGTGAAACGCCTTTCCCTTCACTCCTAGATAGCACAAGGTGAAAAGTTATGCCATTACAAATTAATCTTTATATGACATAAAATAAATGAGATGAATCATAATTGAATTTATTTTAAGAGTTGTTTTTGATTAAGGTAAATGGCTTTTACAGGGACCCGAAATGGGTTTTACGGGTTTTAAGAGTTGTTACGTGTTGTATAATAATGAATTTTTTATATATATTATTTGTAATAATAAGTTTTAATAATCATTATTTTTGTACACAGAAAATAGGTTAGAAACATTCATTATTCCAAGTCACATCAAATAAACAATCAATCATATAGTAAAATATAAAATGACCAATAATAGATATCTTCATGCACATGCTAAGATCAAACTTTTGTACATGTTTTAAAATAATCCAATAAAGATATAATCATTGTCCATGTAATATTTAATGAACAAGGTTACAAAATATCACTCCAAATCCTTTATTCACGAAAACATACTAATTTTTTTTTTTATAATTGCTATAAAAAAATGTGAGAAAAAAATTACGCTACATGACTACTAGATCTTTCTCTAAAACGTCTCTATGACTAGTTGTCACCACGGGGGCTTCACTAGTTGGGCAATATTATATCACGTGCATTCATATTGGGGGGTTTAATATCCCAAAAATGAGGGTACAACATATTGTGTATTGATGAAAATAGGGGGGGTTTAATTTGGGTTTTGAAAAAAATACAATATCTTGTGAAAATAGGGGAACTTTTAATTCAGGCCATGTATTGGGAGGGAGTAACAAAAAAAGATTTTAGGGCAATATTGTTTGAAAATAGGGGGATTCTTTAGTATGCCATGAAGGCATGTGCTATAACCCAAGTTCACTGAGTGAAGCGCCTCTCGTTGTCACCCAATTGCTATGAAAAATGTCAATTTCAAATAATCTTTCCTTGTTACAAAACAAATAATTTACTCCTTTGCACCATAATATAAATTACACTATTACAAGAAACATTTAAGCTACTCTATGAAATATCATGAAATAACCATTAGAACTTATACCTATCTTCTAGATAGTCTACAATCATGCTTACCTAAAAGACTACAACTTTATACATATGCCAACCCCATACTATATCACTCCAAATAAAATAATAAAACAGTACCCATTGAAACTTATACCTATCTCCACCTACAATCATGCTTACCTAGAGGACTACAAGTACAACGTTATAAAGATGCCAACCCCATACCATATCACTACAAATAAAGTGACATGGAAAGAAAGACAATAATTACTCTCACAGGAAAAGAAATGTTCATAATAAAAAAGACAGGTGCCATAAAAAGTTAACGAGTGAAAGCTAAGAAGAAAAACAAAGCTATTCGTTGACTAGTTGTTCTATTTCACTGCGGCTTAATGGGTGTCAAACAATCACAACATACAGTAAATAAAATGAATTAAATAATAATTCATTTATCAACAAAAGTGTGATTCCATGGAGATTGAAATGTATTTGGTCTGTTTATTGGTCCATCTTGCTGCAGCTGTAAGTTTTTCAAATAGTTTAGTAGACGTCTTTGTTGTTTCGAGTGATTTGGTTTGATAATAAAAGTTTTTGGGTTTTTAATATATGATAAAAAGATTTTATTAATTTAAAAATTGTGTAGAATTAAATTTAAGATAATTTTGAAAGTTATATGTTAAATTTAAGAAAATATATTTGTTGGGGCCTCTTTTGTGACCGGTGCTTTTCCGGTCATCCCTAGCGGTGTAGAAACACTATTGCTTATGTATATATAAGAGTAATGCTATATATAATACAAAAATTAATATCACAAAATAACAACAGCTTCACATTAATTAAAACTGTATCACTAATTAGTATTCTTTGATTTCATCTTTATTTCAAATTCTATTCTAGTGCCTTCTATCACCTATCTCTTTTTTAAGAAATTGTATTATTATATTTTGTAATTTAATTTAAAAAAACATATTCATTAAAAAAAAAACCAAAACTTCAATATCCCAAAGCATATAATTGAAAATGTAACATAAAAATTTCCATAGCAATAATTGCAATGAACAGTGACCCATTTGAATGTCGGTTGGTGTTGCACAGCTTGCAAATGTGCTTCACAGTGGAACTCATGGAACTAATGTGTTTCTTGTAAAGATAGAATCCATATACATAGCTAAACACAATCACCTTACTTTACGTGACGGTATCAAATCCAAGGTCTATAAACATGTTTTGCAAAGAATATCACAAATCTAACGTTTGGAAACAAACCAATTATTTTTTCCTTGAAAGAAAAACAGCTATGATTGAGTTGTGCCCTTGAACAGTAGAGTAGAATGAGACAGTTAAACAAAACAAAACAAAATACACGCAATGAAGATCAAAAAGAAAGAGGTTTTTTTAAAAACGGAGGAAAACTCAACTACTCAAAAGAAAGTTGGTCATGTTGGCCACCTTTGTTTTGAGCCTTCCTGCCAAAGGAAAAAAACGATATTGGCTACAAAATTTACAGATTAGACCTGCAAAACTGACCATGGTGGAGATTTTGGGGCAAGTGTTTGCGTGATTAAGAGTAGTTAACTCTGATTTATTGACTTCTTTACATAAAAATGCAAATTGGGGTGGAAAATTCTATCTATGTAAGAAACACGGTTTATGACATGGAATCTACGTGTATTTGAGTGAATGATCGAATGGGGGAGAAAAGATGGTTCTCGTTAAAAAACTTGTATAGATGAGATACATACATTTAGATATTTTTTATTTTATTAAAAAAAACAATTTTTTCCTCTCAAAATCATTCAGAGTCATCTGTATCCCACACTTTGCATCTACTATAGAATATGCCACTTTTCACCCAGAATTACTATACTGTGTTTGTATTGTTCTTCCTTGGAAATTCTAGGTGTTGGCAACGAATCGTTGAAATCTTAAGAATTACTTTCTCTGTGTGTGGTGAATTTTCCTATATAGAAGTAGGGAAAGGACTCAGAGATGATAACCTGACCAGAAATTTGGAAAAAAGCATATACCCATATCACAAGTTGACTGTTATAATTGCATTGAGCTGGCTTCCAATAACTCTGACGTGTAAAGCTAAACGCAATTTGTTCACTAGTGCTTTGCCCATTGCCGGTCATCAGGTTAAAATACAAGTTATTCCTTCCTACATTCCATTGTCTATGATGATATCAAATTGGTCATAGGCCTATAAAGCACCTAAATATCTTCGTGCTCTTCACAACTTCATCTATTCTTGTGCTGATTTCAATTAGCATTAGACATTTTTCTTTTGAGTTCTACAAAGGCAGTTTCTTCTTTTGTACAATGGAGTTTCCTCTGCTGCTTGTGGTGGGAATCATTGGTATGCCATCTAGACTCCTCAGTTATGAAATATAAATATAATCTGGATCGTCTAGATTTCTGAACATTTTTCTGTGTTAATTGGATTTCTAGGACTGTCTAAATGGAACTATGATAGGAGATAGAGGCCTATGTACGGCCAAAATAGAGTTTGTAAATTTTTCTGGTTGGTCTCAATTGGGATGATCATGGTTAGAATGAAGCATGGTGGATTGAATATATTAGAATGAAGTATAGGAAATAAATGATTTGTACTCAAGATTTAGTTTTTAGAATGAGCATTGAAAAATAATGGAGGCTAATGGATTATTATTCAAGGAAGAGTGAACCGGTGATTTCTAATCAAGATTTGAGTTTTAGAATGGTCGGTTGATGATCGCTAGAACACAAGTTTGACGTATTTTGAAGTTCCATATATTTGGTTGTAACAGAACAAGCATACCCTTTTCTTAACCGCCAAGGGATTATTTTGGGTTTCTTTGCATTCTAAGACTGTGTATGTGGATTGACATTTGGGTGACTAGATGTTGGTTTTGTTGTGCATGTTTAAATTTTGTTATAAATTTCTTTCTAATTTGTATCTAGGAGTTTTTCTGTACGCTTTCTATGCAAGTTTTGCTGTGTATTTGTGGGATTGTTGCTCATTTTATGTGCAGGTCTTAGTTTAGATTAGTTGATTTTATTGTTAATTTAGATTTTTAAGATTTGGGTCGTCTTTGTTGGATTTGTGTGTATGTAGATTAAGATATGTTTGCGTGTGTAGAGCTCTGCGTTTCGTTTGATTTACACGAGTGTTGTTCATCATGATTCATGTATCATGGTTGTCTGTGGTGCAGGAAATATAACTTCACTGGCACTTTTCCTGTCACCGATGTAAGTACTGTGTACACCAGATTTCTCTGAGTCAAAACTTTGTCTAATATAAATGAGCATGAGTAACATGTGAGCTTTCACTAGTGATAAAGATAACGAGCTTATATATAAATATCCCTTTACGTGGAAATCGCAGGAAAACATTCTGGGGGATATACAAGCTTAAATCTACCCAGGAGTATTCAGGACTTCCATATGTCTGTACCTTGTTCAACTGCTGTCTTTGGCTACTCTACGGAGCTCCATTTGTTAAACCTCACAGCATTTTGCTTCTCACGATCAATGGTGCAGGCTTTGTTTTGGAGATATTTTATCTTTTGTCCTTTCTGACATTTGCCCTCAAGCAGAAGAAGGTAACACATTATGCCAGCTTAAGTTTATGATTGAAGGCCATCTGGTGGCTACAAGATTCTAAAAGTCTTGTGAACAGTTTAAATGCTTGACTAGATTCTATGCAAGAAGATAATATATAGCTGTAATTTTCTGACACGGATTCCTTCAATTTATCTTGCAGGTAAAAACTACCCGGTTGGCCATTGCAATGACGGTGGCTTTTGTCATGGTGGTTGTGGTTACTATTTATGCGCTGCACACATACAATGTCAGACAGTTACTTGTTGGCACTCTAGGTGTCATCCTTTCCATTGTTATGTATGCCTCCCCATTATCTGTAGTGGTGAGTTTTTAATCATATCTTCTTTTTAATTCAAATTGCTATGAAAACCGTACCAGAGTGGAATTACAACTTCTACCCAAAAAAAGTAAAAACGTGTAAAATCTAATCTCTACCCAAATTAATAATAGAAAATTGAAAAATTCTGGTCTCTACCGAAAAACAAAAAATCCTAACAGAAGCTAATTAGAAGATGAATTCATCCTTTCGTGAACGTCTATGAACTCGCCCTTTAATTCTGCAGGGAGATGTTATCAGAACCAAAAGTGTTAAGTACATGCCATTTTTAGTCTCACTATTCACTACTCTAAATGCGCTTGTCTGGTCTGCATATTCTGTAATCGCCAAGGACATCTTTATAGCTGTAAGCTTCTCTAATTTCCTAGTGAAATTTTCAACTATAGTTTTCATGTAATTTCTGGCAAGGACTATGCTTCATTTTTCTCATTAAATTGTTCCCTTTTTGCAGGTGCCCAATGGTATTGGTTTCCTTTTAGGAGTAATTCAGCTCGTTGTTTACCTCATTTACAGAAGCTCAGAGCCTGTTTTACCTGTATCTACTGAGCTTCAAAAACTTCCTGAAATAAAAATGATAGATGATGCATTTGATCTTCCCATCCATATACTAGAGGTTGACACCTCAAATATTGTCAAAGTGGCTGCAGCGAATCTTGTAATTGATGATCAAGTTTAATTTCATTCTAATTGATCAATAATTAACAAGATCTATACAGGGTACAGCCTCCTCAGATATTCATACTCTGTTTAATTGCATGAGAATCAACAGGAGGAATATTGAGCTATCTAGCCTATCGGAGAGGAAAAATACAGAGAGATTTTATCCATTAAGAACCTTGACTGTAAACTTTTAGTTCCTATTTTTCAGAAATGAACCATTCCGTTGCCAGTGCAATTCAATAAATTCTTCAAGTACTATGATTGTATGAATTTGCAGTTCTGTGTTGACTCTATATCTTGACATAGACTAGCTTTCAGATCAGACTAATCAAATTGTACTGATAGTATACAATGTCTCATAACCAAGCACTATAATACGATGATGACAGTAAAAGATCATGTCCATAGATAGAAATAAAATATACAATTATAAAGTAGAGGAAGAAGACCACAAAGAAGTCAATAGTGACTAGATGCCGAGGCTAATTGGCGATGGGTGCATAAGCGTCAAAGAAGTCATGAGTGAGAAGGTATATAAACTTTATCAATGGAGATTGGATTACATTCAGAGCAAAAACAAGATCAATGATGTATTAGTTGGAAAATGGAGTTGACACATTAGTAACAGGAGGAATGATGTATCAGATAGAAAGGCCATTTTATAAAAAAGGGAAACTGACCGCCAACCTTCTTTCCCCAAAAGAGAAAACCAAAGTTGAAAAACAGAAGAAAATTCATTCAATGCGTAGAGGAGGTTTCTTAAAAAATCCTTATATTCTAAATCAAAGATGTTCCAGTTGAAAAGGAAAATAGGTGACATTTGTGGTTTTAGTACATACGATTCTCTTGACTTCCTATAAAGATTGTTGGTCATATTTAACCAGGATCGTATTGAATTGCACAGCATCTTATTCAGATTTTCAAAGATGTCATTTTCATTTAATGATGTGAACAAGATGGGAACAATTTCTTGTGAGATGCTATATTCAACTAGCAAATATGGGAATTAATAAAGTATAATTTTATGGTATCTATTAAATTAGTAAACATAGTAATAAAGTATATATAAATATATAGTTGAATGAGATTGCAAGATAATATCATCATAATTAGCTATTAAATATTGGTTTCTAAAATGTGTTTTTCTTTTTTATATTAGTACACAGTAGTTTCTAACACATATTCAATACTCTTGTATATATTTCACTATATTTATTTGTTAAACTAACTAATTAATATTCAAAATTATATTTTTTTAACACAATGACCATGCCATCAAACATATTCTTACATTATCAAATATAAAATATTGCATGTCACACTATAATATGTAACTCTATAATTATAATTAACTTATTCAAAACTTGAAAAAATCAAAAAATTATAAATTTAATAAAATTCCATAATTTTTTGTCAATACAATCTACTCATAAACTTTAAAATAAATAAATCATTTTCTTAATTAAAACGATTAATCAATCTATAATAAAAATAACCTACCTCAATTAGACACTAGACAAAAAAAACTATTCACTAAATTTCAACAGACCAACTTTTAATTGTGTTCATTAAGACTTCATTACTGTTACAGTTATTAAGATTCCTGATCACTCTAGATATTCCCTTTATCAACATATATGATTTGTTTCCTAAAATATCAGCCTCGCAAATTTGACCCCACCAAAAAGAGCTGTATTCCTATTACCTGACTTGACTGTACTATTGGTTCCATCTATCTCAGTTTCCAATTATTTGTCACAATCTCAAGCAATAAAATACTTTTTTCATATCATCGAGTCCTCTCAAATTATAATTCCTTGATGGTTGCAAGCTAATGAGACATGTCAATTTCATAGTTTTCAACGAAGGTGGTGTGACAGTTTCTTTTGTGAGAAGAAATGGTCCCTTATTCGTACTTTTATTTTTGCCATCTTCATCCTGATTTGTGCTAGCTTTTTCTACTAATAATTCTACCACTTTTAATATTATAAGTGCCTTCAGTTTTCAAGTTGGTTGAGCAGGTTAAAATATGATTAATACTAGTTGGTTAAAATACAACTTTTAAATTGAGCGTTTGTGTTTGTTTATTTAAAAGATTATAACATATTATTAGAAGATTAGGTAATATTAGGTTAGTTCATTAAGTTTCTACTGTTCTTTATGTAGTTCAGGTCATGAGTTGGATTCTCGATTTTCTGGTTGTATGAATGAGAGGTCTATTCTACATCTGTCAAGAGATTATAGGAGTCCTAAGCATTAGTTAGAGTAGTCAAGGGTTGAAGGAACTCTTTAGATTAGGGAAACCTCTATATCCAATAACTTTCTCACCCTAAGATAATGAAATTGTTACAGATGTTCATAAATATAAATTTGACATTTGATGTTTGTTTAAGAGAAAAAAATTAGAGAAAGCTCTCTTTAACAATTCTATATATTTTATTGTGTCCACTAACCCAAAAATAACATAGCAAAATACTTAAACAATAGAAAATAGTATAAGGAAAAAGGAGAAAATATCCAATATATTGAAATAAATAGTTTGAATTATTATCTCAAGTTTTAAATAACTCTATATGGAATCACATAGTCTCTTCCATGAATTCCATAAATATAGTATCCATCAATATTTTTTTAAGACATTGACCTTTATGATAATTAGACATGACTATGTGAGGTTGTGTGTCCAAAATTTATCATATCAAAATCATTAAAATGTAGAAGTCTACAATTCAAAAATTTACACATAGGTGGTTGCTAGAAATGATTTATAAATTATGATGTTTTGAAAGTCCCTCTCTCTGTATTTAATGATTAGTATTATGCTTTTAATCTAGGGTTTCAAACTTTAAATTTATTATTTGCAAATATTAAATTAAAGTGACATGTTTATCCTAATTCCAATGACAACTAATGATTTTTTGGTGTATTAATGCTCTTTGATATATGATTTGAAATTAATGTATGTTAAAAAAATTAATATGTTAATAATAAATACAAGACAAAAATTACTTCTTAAGATGTAAAAGTTACTTCTTTAACCTAAAGAAATATTAAAGATTAAAATTAACATTATCATATTCAATTATATAAATAAATTTTTGTGAAAAAAATAATGTCATCAATTACTTTAAATTATGATAAAATTAACAATAAGTACTTCAAATTTTATTTATTTATATTTATATATTTTTATGATAAAAAAAATTCATTTAAACCATTTATATAAATAATTAAAATATCTATAAATTTATTAAAAAAGGACAATTAAATTAAAAACATTCTACTTACTTTTTATTATTCAAACAAATATCATTCTTTATTGAAAACATGCATATATTAGAAAGAATCTACAAGAAAAAAACAGCATGAATAAGACACTTCCAAGCCAAAAAAAAAACAGCATGAATAAGACACTTCCAAGCCAAAACATATGAAAAAAATGTATTCAATTGCATCGAGCAACAATTCACCGAAAGCAAGATATATATCTGAAACCAAAACATATGAAAAAAATGTATTCAATTGCATCGAGCAACAATTCACCGCAAGCAAGATATATATCTGAAACGTATCTGATTTTTGTTGTGCGCTATAAAGTCGCGTGGCTCTATTATATTGACTTGCAATATACGTTTTGGCACCCAATGTCTTAAATTAAAATAATATAAAGATTTAACGAGACGTACCAAAATGTCATTTGAGGACAGGTAATAGTACGGTCTAATCCAAAATGCTGCTAAGCTGGCCTCCTCAGAATTGCATCTGATTTATAATTTGAAATGTTTATTTTATTTGGAAAAATGGTATATGTGAGAAAAATAATTCCAAAGAGAAACCAAAAGAAATCTCTTTTGTTTGATTATATACTTTGAGAATTAATTTCTTAAAGCTATCTCAAACCTAATTATATTAAATTTTATATATATATATATATAGTTTTTACCTTTCATTAAAAGGTCATTTGAAAATCAATTTCAATTGAATTTCTAGGGGCAATCTTGGACCATCTGGTGACGAATTCATTATCAAAGATGAGAAATGAAATTTTATATGAGGGATTGATTAAACTCCTAGATGGCACCAATAAAGATGGTGAATGTGTGGCTATTCTTGATGACCTCAAATTATGCAAGGAGAACCAGACATAACTAGTAATGACCCGAGTTTGAAATCTACAATGTGGCTAAGTGCAATACAAAATATTATGGGGAAATGTGGTACACAATCAAGAATATATTTTGTGAAGGGAACAAAGATGCAAATCATCTATCTAATTGTGCGATTGACCAAGATAGTATGCTATTAATTCTTACTAAAGGTATTTTGCATTCAAAGACAGTATAACATCTACCTAGACTAGATTAGGTATTTTACATCTAAATGCCTCCACTACAAAATAAAATGTTGTAACGGAATGAAAATGCCTTTGAATAGTGACATGGTAGACAAAGCAAGTACACTTGGTGTTCACATGGTTGAGTATCGATATCTTTAGGCATGAGTTCTGTCATGTTCACGAACCTAAATGGACTCAAAACAACCAATTCCACCTTTGGAATAAAACCTTGTAAGTCATTCCCAACCATTGGCCTTCTAGGAGGACTAGTTTCTAGTAACCCTAGTAAATAGTCTTTTTGGCCATATCTTTTGACTCACTAACTCCAGCAGAAAAATGAATACACTTCTAGATACCCTTTTGGGAGTTCTTAAACATATGTCAGAATTAGGGAAAAAAATTTCAACCAAAGTGTTCAAAAACTGACAGTTGCAGTCTTCCAAAAGCCCTAGTAGGCCCCCAAATACACTAGAGACACCACATAGACACTCCACCAACCTACACACCCAACTTGTCAAGTAAGGACATAGCATAAATGAAATAATTTTTTAGGTTTTGAGGTCTCCCTATTTGTTTTGGTACCAAAACTCCAAATGTCTTCTCAAACCCTGTCCAACCGACATAACACATGAGGATGTTAAGCACTCAATTGCTCAAAAATCCACTTAGGCTCTTGCATTGAAAAAAAAGTTTAAAACCCATATGAAGCACTACCATTTCTACCATTCCACCAAGCCTTGAGTCAATCCGTTGACGGAATGGTCATTTATGCATTATTCTTGACAAAATCCCAAAAGCCCAAGTGTAGTCACATAAATCTGTCCACTTAATTAAATGAATACTTAGTATTTATTTGATTATTTAACCATCAATTAATAATTAATTAAATTAATATTTAATTAATTCATCTTAACCCTATTCTCCTATTAATTAAATAAATTATTCAATTTATTTGATTTAATTCACTTAACCAAATTCAGACCATTAATTAAATAAATAAATCATATTTATTTAATTAAATCTTCTCTCACATTTAAATAAATTAATATTTATTTAAAACCCCCAAAATCCCACCTCTCACATTTATAATAAATAAATCATTTATTTAAAATCACCTTTATCCTCCACCCACTTGCATTTTCCTACAAATACAAGTTGCACAATTATTTTAAATAAATAATTTATTTAAAACACCTTTATCCTCCACCCACTTGTATTTTCCTACAAAAGCAAGTTGCACAACTATTTTAAATAAATTATTTATTTAAAATCCTATTTATCCTCACCCACTTGAAACCTTTAATGGTTTCCCTTAAAGTCTTCAAACTTGATGGCTTCCTTCTATAGTCTTCTTAAGACTTTAATGGTTTTCCTTAAAGTCTTCAAGCCTTTAATGGTTTCCCTCAAAGTCTTCAAGCATTTTAAATGCTTTATCTTCTTTTTCTCATTTAAATAAATTAATATTTATTTAAATATTTATCCAAATTCAACTTACACCATTTAATTGAAATAAATGATTTTATTTTAATTGAAAATACCAAAATTTCTCCCACTTGTATGCCTAAACCCCTTCTAGATTCTTCTAAACCCTTCCTAATTAGCCTAATCCATCCCCTAAATATTGTCACATTCCTAAGCAAATTGGAGTCACTTCTCAAAGACTCCAAAGTCTTTGAAAAGCAATTAATGCTTTGTGTGTTCAACAAATTAACCCTCAAAGTCTTGGATAACCTTTGAAAGCTTCCAACCTTCAACCACTAAATGGCTCAAAGTCTTTGATAACCATTGAAGGCTTTCAACCCTCAACCACTTAATCCCCAAAGTCTCCAATAACCATTAATGGTTACCTCAAACCCTCCCACATGGTTAAAACATTTGTTTTGACTCAACCTCTACCCAACCCAAAGGTCTCATCAAGCCTTTAATGCTTTGACCATGATTATCTCTTAAACATTTGCACAAAGGTTTATCCTTGGATTAACTCTTAATCCAGTGGGTAATCTTAATTTAGACTTGACCCTTACCTTCTAGATAACCATGAGGTCTTCTCAAGCCTTTAATGCCTCCAACCTCTTCTCTCAACCCAATCCTATGTTGAAACTTGTCACCATTTTATTGGTGCCAATTGTGCACATGGATCCCCAACTTTCAATCCTAACCCTTGTTAAGATTGCTCAATCTTAACCCTTCATTTCCCTATTTCTTCTATAAATAGAACCCTTCTCCTCAAGCAAAGGAGAAGCATTTTTAGAGTATTGTTGTTATACTGGCATTAGCATAGAGCTTTTTCATAGCATCACTATCTACTCTTGCATAGTATTTGCTTATCATATTCAACCATCTTGAATCTCCATATGGCATCCATGGTTAGTGCTAAAAGCTGAGAGCTACACTCATTTGGGACTTGGAGAGGAGAGGAACAAGGGAGGAGCAACTATGAGCATCTTGATTAGCTATTTCATTCTATGTTTATATGCTTTCTATTTCATGCTTAATATCTCTCTTGATATGCCTGTTTAGGATAATCTTTTGTTGCTAACACTAACGTTTGTTTCTTGTGCTCTTGTGTGTGTTGCCATCAAACAGATTTTCTAATCCTTTTTGCAGAGCATCACCAAGGTTTCAGACCGGTTTTGGAAATTTTCTTGTAAATTGGTCAAAACTTGATGAAATCAAACCAAACTAGTCCAAAATGAAAGGTAACACAAAGGCCTCATCAAACAAAACCACTTTTATGTGCTAATTCATTCAAGTAAGGAAGTTGCATGAAAAAAAGTGCAGTATTTTTACAGACAATTGCAGAGAAAATGATCTTCAATTTTCCTTCAAACTGAGTTCTTCATACAAATTCACCATCCAACCCCTCCTAAACACTTGAGGGGTCTCTTTGAACTTCAAAAAGAATTATCCTAACCATATTTTGAATTGGTTAGTTGTTGGGACCACCTTTCCTAGATTAAGTTGCTTGACAACTTTGAAAAGTTGTCAACAACTTTTACAATTTTAGTCATTTTGTCCAACTGGCCAAAATGATCTCCAAATATTACAAATGTGTCAAATGGGAAATAAATCAAATACATTATAGGCACTCCCATACAACACTTTATGAGGCAATTACCCACTTTGACCAATGTGGTTCTAATTGAGTATGTGCAATCAATTGGCATCAAGGCCTTACAAAATGACTACAAAACACTTCAAATGTTTCAAGGTGATGTCAAAGACCTTATTACATCCAAATGAACAAAAATACATGAAAATAAATTACAAACATAATTAATAGGCCCATTGGACCCATAGGCTCCCCTACACCATGCTCCCAAGGAAAGAAGAATCTTAAGTCCCTCTTGAGATGAGATATTTAACAGAGACTCCATGCTAGTTGAGATCATTCTCAATCATCTAGGTAGAATCTTCTTCAGGAAGATTTGCTGATTTGATTAGGTACTTATTGTATGTCTTCCTTCTATTCTTCTTCATCTCCTTTCTATCAAGGATACACTCAAGCTTCATTGGTTGGCTAGGTGGCAACTCCTTCACCCAATCATCATCCTCATTTTCTATTATATTGACATCAAAACCTACAACCATAGAGCTCTTATATGGATATTGATTAGACACATTAAAAATGGGAGATATGGCTACCCCAGGGGGTAACTCAATCTCATAGGCATCTAGGCCAAATTTTTGGACCACCCTACAGCGTCTTATCTTTTTCATCACCAATTATTTATATTTTCCTTTAGGAGCCTTTCTCGCTTTAGATGTGCTAAGACCAAATCTCTAACCCTGAATTGAAGGTCTCTCATCTTCAAATTTACCCTTTCTTTGTATTTTTCCACATTATTTTGAAGGATTTCTATTACTTTCTGATGAATACCTCTAATTGCAACAACAAAGTCTTCCCTTTAAGAACTCCTCCTATCAATCCCTTAAAAATATCTCAACTCATATACAACTCTAGGGTGCATCCCATAAACAACTTCATATGGGCTTCTTCCAATGCTCCTATTCATGGAGTCATTATAAGCATACTCTAGTTGAGGTAGGATCAGATCCCAAGCTTTTCCATGTTCTTTTGTAAGACATCTCAAGTGATTTCCCAATGATCTATTAACAACTTCAGTTTGGTCATCCATTTGTGGATGCTAGGCTGAGCTATAAGACAATTTTGTGCCAAGTTTCTTCCATAAGGTCCTCCAAAAGTGACCTATAAACTTGGAATCACTGTCAGATACAATATTCAAGGGTAAACCATGGATCCTCACCACTTATTTGAAGAAAAAACTTGCAATCTAAGATGCATCATTAGTAGACAAAGCAAGTACCTTTGAATAGTGACATGGTAGACAAAGCAAGTACACTTGGTGTTCACATGGTTGACTATTGATATCTTTGGGATTTGGAACATCTTAAGATGGTAAATTTATGGACTTATTTCTGTCTATAAACTTTACAAGAGAATAGAGACAAAGCCATAGTCAATCAAAGGTGATAATAACAGGATCCTCTACATCAAGTGAGGGGGAAGTGGAAATTATTTGCTTCTGAAATGTGTGTACAAATGCTCATTGTTGGTTGGTGTGCAACTAAAGGAGGTCTTTAACTATGTCGATGATGTGGAAGAAGAAACAATCTACAAGATCACTGAAAGTAAAGTGTTTGATGACCCCCATGTACATTGATTCAAAGAGTCTAAGAGGTTCTATAAAACACCAATTTACTAAGGTTTTAAGCCCCAAACTATAATTTGCACAATAAGATACTCAACCCAAGGTTTCTACTCCTTAACAACATTTCATAAGGTGGCCATCTGAGACAACACAACAAAAGGCATAAGAAAGGCTTGGGGCATGAGTCTCATCATGCTAAAAAACCTAAATGGACTCAAAACAACCAATTCCTCCTTCGGAATAAACCCTTCTAAGTCAGTTCACACCATTGGCCTTCTAGGAGGACTAGTTTCTAGTAACCCTAATTAATTGTCTTTTTGGCCATATCTTTTGACTCACTAACTCTAGTAGAAAAATGAATACACTTCTAGATACCCTTTTGGGAGTTCTTACACATATTTTATAATTAGGGCAAGGTTTCTGGACCAGAGTGTTCAAAAACTAACAGTTGCAATCTTCCAAAAGCCCTAGTAGGCCCCCAAATACACTAGAGACACCACTTAGACACTCCACCAACCTACACACCCAACTTGTAAAGTAAGGACATAGTATAAATGAAATATTTTTTTAGGTTTTGAGGTCTCCCTTTTTGTTTCGGTACCAAAACTCCAAATGTCTTCTCAAACCCTATCCAACCGACGTAACAAATGAGGATGTTAATCCCTCAATTGCTCAAAAATCCACTTAGGCTCTTGCTTTGCAAAAAAAATTTAAAACCCATATGAAGCACTACCATTTCTACAATTCCACCAAGCCTTGAGTCAATCTGTTGATGGAATGGTAATTTATGCATTATTCTTGACAAAATCCCAAAAGCCTAGGGTTTTAGACCGATTTTGGTAAATTTGCTTGTAAAGTGGTCAAAACTTGATGAAATCAAGCCAAACTGGTCCAAAATGAAAGGTAATAGAAAGGCCTCATCAAAAATTCCACTTTTACATGCTAATTAATTCAAATAAGGAAGTTGAAGGAAAAAAAATGCAGTATTTTTATAGACAATTGCAGAGATAATGACCTTCAATTTTCCTTCGAACTGAGTTCTTCATACAAATTCACCATCAAACCCCTCCTAAACACTTGAGGGGTCTATTTGAACTTCAAAAACAATTATCCTAAGCATATTTTGAATTGGTTAGTTGTTGGGACCACCTTTCCTAGATTAAGTTGCTTGACAACTTTGAAAAGTTGTCAACAACTTTTATAATTTTAGTCATTTTGTCCAACCGGCCAAAATGACCTCCAATATTACAAATATGTCAAATGGGACATACACCAAATACATTATAGGCACTCCCATACAACACTTGGTGAGGCAATGACCCACTTTCACCAATGTGGTCGTAATTGAGTATGTGCAATCAATTGGCATCAAGGCCTTACAAAATGACTACAAAGCATTTCAAATGTTTCAAGGTGATGTCAAAGACATTATTACATCCAAATGAACAAAAATACATGAAAAGGAATTTTTTAACATAATTAATAGGCCCCTTGGACCCATAGGTTCCGCTGCACCATGCTCCCAAGGAAAGAAGAATCTTAAGTCCCTCTTGAGATGAGATACTCAACAGAGACTCCATGCTAGTTGAGATCATTCTCAATCATCCAGGTAGCATCTTCTTCAGGAAGATTTGCCCATTTGATTAGGTACTTATTATATGTCTTCCTTCTAGTCTTGTTCATCTCCTTTGTATCAAGGATACACTCAAGCTTCATTGGCTGGCTAGGTGGCAACTCCTTCACCCAATCATCATCCTCATTTTCTATTATACCAACATCAAAACCTACAACCGTAGAGCTCTTATTTGGATATTGATCACACACATTAAAAATGGGAGCTATGGCTACCCTAGGGGGTAACTCAATCGCATAGGCATCTAGGCCAAATTTTGGGACCACCCTACAAAGTCCTATCATTTTCATCACCAATTTTTTATATTTTCCTTTAGGAAGCCTTTCTCTCTTTAGATGTGCTAACACCAAATCTCCAACCCTAAATTGAAGGTCTCTCCTCTTCAAATCTACCCTTTCTTTGTACTTTTCCACATTATTTTGAAGGATTTCTCTTACATTTTGATGAATATCTCTGATTGCAACAACAAAGTCTTCCCTTTGAGTACTCCTCCTATCAATCCCTTGAAAATCTCTCAACTCATATACAACTCTAGGGTGCATCCCATAAACAACTTCATATGGGCTTCTTCCAATGCTCCTATTTACGGAGTCATTATAAGCATACTCTAGTTGAGGTAGGATTAGATCCCAAGCTTTTCCATGTTCTATTGTAAGACATCTCAAGTGATTTCCCAATGATCTATTAACAACTTTATTTTGGTCATCCGTTTGTGGAAGGTAGGCTGAGCTATAAGATAATTTTGTGCCAAGTTTCTTCCATAAGGTCCTCCAAAAGTGACCTATAAACTTGGAATCACTGTCAGAGACAATATTCAAGGGTAAACCATGGATCCTCACCACTTATTTGAAGAAAAAACCTGCAATCTAAGATGCATCATTAGTACACCTGCATGGAAGAAAATGTGCCATCTTGCTAAACCGATAAATAACCACAAAGACACTATCAAAACCCCTTCGAGTTTTAGGCAACCCTAACACAAAATCCATAGTGACACTCTTCCAAGGCCTATTGGGAATTGGAAGTGTGTAGGATTCTGCCAAGATCAAGGGCACAATGAAAGGCATAAAAAGAGAGACAATAGAATGACAAGAACAAATTGTATTCTCATCAACATGCAAATGATCAACTGGATTAACCAATTCAATGAATATAGGCCTGCTTCTATAGGCAAGGCCATATGGATGTACGACCACACAATTATGACATGTGGCTCAATGAGAAACAAGGGTAGGTAAGAAATACTAGGGGTAGGTAGGAGAAATAATATAATATTCCACAAGAGGTGGATGACCCACCGAATGTGGAGTGTAACAGAAAAATAAGACCACAAAAGGTGGAATTTCTCCTACAAGCTCTATCCCTATGTGCACACTTCTCTAAGTGTCTCAAATCCAAACTACGAAGAGATGCATTATCCTAAGTTAACTTAAGTAAAGTGTAATAATATCCAAAATGAATATTTATTTACACCAACACCTTCCCTTAAGTGCAACTTAGGGGAATGAAGACTCAAGTCAATAATGCAAGATGGGTCCTGGCTACTAGGCCATGATAGGTACCCATGTACAATATGCAAATGCAAGCAAAACCGTGCAATGCAATCTCTCACAAATAGAGAAAAGGAGAAAACCTAGTGGGAAAAAACTCCCCCCCAAAAGAGAGATGAAAGTACAAAAGACTCTCAAAGAGGAAGGACAAAACCTCAAAGAGGAAAAAGTCCCCCCCATAAGAGAGGAAGGAGAAGTTAGTTGAGCCCCCTAATGACACATCCCACACCCCCAAGAGAGCTCGCAACTGCTGGAACTTACTCTTGGTGAAAGTTTTGGTGAATATGTTAGCAACCTGCTCTGCTGTAGGACAATACTGCAAATCAATGACCTTCTCTTGAATGAGCTCTCGGATATAGTGCATATGAATCTTGATGTGTTTGGTCTACTGGTGCTGGACCGGGTTCTTCGAGATTGCAATAGCACTCTGATTGTCGCAATGTAGAACTGTCGACCGTGGAGTGGTGAATCCAAACTCTATGAGAATCTACTGGAGCTAAATGGTCTCAGTCACTATGTTAATAGCGCCCCGATACTCAGCCTCAGTCGAAGAGAGAGAGCAATAGAATGTTGCTTCTTGCTCTGTCAACAAATGGGGCACGAAGCAAGGTGAAAACTATAACAAGAAGTAGACTTACGATCATCAAGATCGCCAGCCCAATCGGAGTCTGTGTAACCAACCAAGCGAAGTCTTGTGCCTGCTGCATAGTGAATCCCATAGTGATGTGTACCCTGGATGTAATGAAGGATGCGTTTTGCAGCTTTCCAATGAAGCTCATGTGGTTCCTACATGAAGCAGGAAACCATGCCAACTGCAAATGAAATATCAGGGTGTGTATGGGTCAAGTAGATGAGACTACCCACAAGCTGACGATACAAAGTGGCATCAACTAGTGGAGAAGAACACTTAGCCTCAAGCTTGACTCCTGAAAGAAAGGGAGTCGGGGTAGGCTTACAATCAGCCATATGAAAGCGTGCAAGTAGATCAAGTGCATACTTGGGCTGCTATCGTGTAATCCCAGAAGGTGACTATGAAATCTCTATCCCGAGAAAGTAGTGCAAAAGACCCAAGTCAGCCATGGAAAATCTATCATGCAAAGCAGATTTGACCCTGCTAATGAT
Source organism: Cryptomeria japonica (assembly GCF_030272615.1). NCBI lineage: Eukaryota > Viridiplantae > Streptophyta > Pinopsida > Cupressales > Cupressaceae > Cryptomeria > Cryptomeria japonica. The sequence continues at coordinate 65,598,213 of NC_081408.1, read as the reverse complement.
GGATGCGGTACTCCTTGTAATGATCAAGTCATCAACATAGAGCACAAGTATCAAGTGAGAGTCATCCTGTCACAAAATGTAGACATTTGGATCGGAATGACACTTGGTGAACCCTGCGGAGATAAGAAAGGAATCCATCTTGGCGTACCAAGCCCTGGGGGCCTGCTTAAGGCCATAGAGAGATTTCCTTAGTCTGCAAACCAATGAAGTATCCTGGATGAAACCCTGTGGCTGCTCCATATAAATCTCCTCATCAAGATCACCATGAAGAAAAACACTCTTCACATCCATCTGATGTATAGCCCAACCATGAGCTGCAGAAATAGCAAGTGTCAAGCGAATGGAGTTCATCTTGGCTACAGGTGCAAAGGTCTCAATATAGTCAACACCTACAACCTGAGAGAAACCTTTCACAACAAGCCGAGCCTTATACTTATCCACACTACCATCCGTTGCAAACTTGGTCTGATAAATCCACTTACATTGAACCATCTTTCTCCCCTTAGGGAGATAGACTAAATCCCATGTGTTGTTCCTCATCAAGGAACTATACTCTTCCTCCATAGCTTAGTCCCACTTAGGAACCCCTGATGCTTCCCTAAATGTCTGTGGATCGAAATTGGTAGCAATGAATGCATGTGGTAGATCCAAATGCTGTGATCGAGTTCTCTGGGTATCTGAAGGATCCCCAACAAGAGAACCCATGGACTCAGGTGTCTGTCGAGCCCAACAAGGTCTAGGTGGAGGTGGAGAATGAGGCTCCTCAACTGCAAGTGGACCCTGTGGAGGTGTAACCCTGTGAGTCAGAGTTGTAGGAGTTTCATCATCTGAATCACTAACATCACTATCCACAATGGAGGAAGGTGGAGGAGGTAGAGAGGCTAATCTAGGAGAGCTTTCCTCAAAGTGAACACTCCTCTCAATGAACACCTCATCTGTCTCAGGATCCGTCAATCTATATGCCTTAACACCCTCAGGATATCCAACAAATATGCAAGGCTGACTTTGAGGTTCCAATGGCTTGCATTTCTGCGGAGGTATGCGAGCCCATGCTGGACACCCAGAGACTCTGAAATGTCCCACAATCGGTTTCCTACTAGCCCAAGCCTCAAAAGGAGTAATACCTTGCAAAGCTTTGTGAGGAACCCGATTCTGGATGTGTGTGGCACAACTAATAGCCTCTGCCCAAAAGGCGGGATCAAGAGAATGTGCATGTATCATACAGCTAGCCATTTCTTTGAGAGTTCTATTCTTGCGTTCTGCAACCCCGTTCTGCTGTGGAGTGTATGTGACAGAATGCTGAAGATCAATCCCCTCAAATGTACAAAAATCCTCAAGTCTTTTGTTCACATATTCCCTTCCATTATCTGTACGGAGAATCTTGACCACTTTCCTAGATTACTTCTCCACACAAGTCTTGAAGTCCTGAAATCTGTCTAATACTTCACTCTTATGAATAAGAAAATAGAACCAAGTGAAGCGAGAGTAGTCATCAATGAAGGTGAGGACATAGTGGGCCTTGCTAAATGAAGGTGTTGGAAATGGACCTGCTACATCGCTGTGAACAAGTTGAAGAACTTCCAAAGCTCTCCAAGCTTTCCCCTTATCAAACTTCTCCTCAGGATGCTTGCCCATGTAACAACCTGAACATACACCCTTTGAAAAACTGATTTGAGGTAGACCTGTGACCATGTCTTTAGTGCTGAGTTGCTGAAGATAGTGGTAGTTGAGGTGACCAAACCGCTCATGCCATAGCTTACTTTCTGAAATTGAATGAGTAAGCAAGGCCCTAGAAGGTGAACTTGGCACAAAGTGGGAGAATGAATAAAGCCTTGAGTTGTCATTGACTTGTCCCACTACTACCAAGGCATCATCATCAAGTTCCTTTACCACAACTGAATCTAGTGTAAACTCAACCTTTTTCCCATTCCCATAGTGAGTGATTTGGTAGATAGAGAGAAGGTTGGTAGACAAGTTAGGAACATAGAGAACATTCTCAAATGTTCCATCATCCATGTCAACTGAACCTTTCCCTTCAACCTCTACTTGTGTATCATAACCTATGTAAATGTGAGGTACTTTAGATGGCTCCAATGAAGAAAACTGCTCCTTTGTAGAACCCATGTGATATGAAGCACCCAAGTCAAGTATCCATTGTTGTGAAGAACCTATTGTAGCCACAAATGCTTGCCCTTTTCCCTTAGACTATGAGGAAGAGGAAGGGGATGAATCCTTCTTTGTGTAGGCAGATGGCAAGTTGATGTTGTTTTTCTTAAGAAGATTGGTTAACTCATCAACTTTCTTTGTGTGGCATCGATGCTCATCATGACCATACTTCTTGCAATATGCACAAGTTGGTTTATCCTTCTTAGGTCGTGTCCCCTTCTTGGAAGAGGATGAAAATTCACCTTGTGATGGAGAGGATGATTGTCCTTTTTCCTGTTGTGGCTTAGACTTGGATTGCTTCTTCTTCTTCTTGGAATCTTTGCCTTGACTTCCTTGATTCCCTTGATTAGCCACCAAAGCCTTGGTCTTTGAAGACTTGAGAAGCCCCATGTTCAACAACTTAGATTGTTCCAATATCAACATTTCTGTGAAAGCATCAAATGAAGGCATAACATAGGAACTCCCCACTGTCAAACGATGAGTTTGGAAGCTAGACATAAATGCTACATATTATAGTGCAAGCTTGTCCAACAAGTTGAATATCAACTGAGCATCCATTTTGTCAATTCCATAGTCCTTAAGCTTTGCTCTTAGCCCATTTGCTTTGGTGACATAATCTTGGATTGTATCAAAACTCTTTGGATCCAAGTTGGTGAGCTCATTGTCAATCTTATAGCCTTTGATTTCATCAACTTGACCATACAATTTCTGAAACATATCCCAAGCATCTTTGATTGTAGTACACTTTTCAATATGAAAGATGAGATCATCTGATACATACTTGCACAAAGTTCCAAGAGCAATGAAATTCTTAGCGAGCCATTCTAATTGAGCATTAGGATCAGCCTTAGGATCAGGTGGTGCTACTATTGTTCCATCTATGTAATGCATGAGACCCTTTTCCATTAATTTACTCCATACTTTAATTTTCCATGATGGATAATTATGTGGAGTTAAAGGTGGAAATTTATGAGGACTCATTGCAACAAAAATGAAAGAGCACAAAGAGAGGCACAATCACACAAGACACCCCCCCAAAAGTGATGATTTGGCACTTTATTATTAGTGCGTATACAATGGGCCACTTGCAAAAAATGGCAAAGTGGGCTTTTGATTACAATTTTACAATAGCCTCAATAAGGCCAAAAGAGACTCAAACTAATAATGCAAGAGATCTAAACTAAGATCTAAGCACTTTACAAGTACCTAATAGGCCAAATAAGACCAATATCTGAAAGTACAACTTCCACTCAAAATCTCTGAAATCTGATCATAGATTATGAAAGTAGATAGAAAAACATGCACTTTCAAAATGAACGGTACCTGAAAAGGAGGTCGTATGAGCTCAAACGAGGCCTTTGAAGTTGCAGAATTGAGGATTAGACAGGTGTAGCTGAGAGAATCCAAAAATTTCAAAAACCTTGTGTACCAAAATCATAAAATAACCAAACCACTGCATAGATCAAGAAATTTTAGCCCATTTCAAAAAAAATTGCACCAAAAAAGGAGCAAAAATGAGCAAGATATGGCCTTTCAAAGTTGAACTGGAAATCTGAAAAGCTCAATGAAGAGGGGGTCAAAAAATTTCAAAAGTCTGCTGATGTGGTACTGACGTCAGCAAATGGTAGGCTTAAATTTGATGGCTGTCTGGCCGTCACAAAAAATTCACCCCCTACGTGGCATCCGTACTGTACGGACAGGCTGATGTGGCAATCTACGTCAGCTCTGCGTGATGGGTGACGTGGCTATGTCTTATGTGTCCACGGGCCAGGGGCCTCCTGCCACGTGGTAGACATGGGTTGCCAATTTAAAAGACTGCTGGCAGGAGGGAAGCATCGCTGAGAGGAGAAGGGCGGCGGGACACTGCCGGTCGTCGGAGGGCTGGGCCAGTGGAAGGCATCGGTGCCGGAGGGCCGGCGGGCAGTGTGACTACGTGGTGGGCGGTTTGACTATGAGGAGGGAGACAACATGGAGGAGGATGGCGAGAGCAGCGTCGGGAGGAAGTACAGGCCGGTGGCGGGAGGTATGGCCCTGCAACCTGCAACCTGCAGAGTACTGCGGGGTCACAAGGGTGGGGGTCTACGGACCCCCCAAAAAAAATTTTATATTTTTTTTTTCCTTTTTTTTGATCACCTTTTTTTTTCGAATTTTTTTTCTTTTCTCCCTTTTATTTTTTTGAAAAATAATTTTAAAAAATTTCAAAATCCGTACAATAATAGCCAAAATGGGGAAAAAAAAATTTCTCACCAAAATAGGTCGACTTTATAGTCAAAATTCATGGAAACGGCCTCCCAGATTCAACCATGATGTCCAAATCATTGTGTGATGCCCCCAAAAAATGAAGATGCCCAAATGCAAAAATTGAAGCCTCCAAAAATGTCTCCAAAAGACTAATCAATGAAGCCCTATAAGCTCTGATACCATGTAGGATTTTGCCAAGATCAAGGGCACAATGAAAAGCATAAAAAGAGAGACAATAGAATGACAAGAACAAATTGTATTCTCATCAATATGCAAATGATCAACTGGATTAACCAATACAATGAATATAGGCCTACTTATATAGGCAAGGCCATATGGATGTACGAACACACAATTATGACATGTGGCTCAATGAGAAACAAGGGTAGGTAACAAATACTAGGGGTAGGTAGGAGAAATAATATAATATTACACAAGAGGTTGATGACCCACCGAATGTGGAGTGTAATAGCAAAATAAGACCACAAAAGGTGGAATTTCTCCTACAAGCTCTATCCCTATGTGCACACTTCCCTAAGTGTCTCAAATCCAAACTACAAAGAGATGCATTATCCTAAGTTAACTTAAGTAAAGTGTAATAATATCCAAAATGAATATTTATTTACACCAACAAAGTGGTTGATAAATCCCTACATTTGATGAAGTTCCTCAGGCTTTTTAACATATGGAACACCCTTCAACATATGTCGTTACATCCACCTGAATTTTTAGCCAATAATAGAACCTCCTAAGGTGATCCAAAGTCTTGTCAAGCCCAGAATGACCTTCTAAACTTCCACCATGTTTCTCTTTTATGATATTGTCCCTCATTGAGAATCTAGGTACATAGTTGACTCCCTTTGAAGAGAAAACCCTTCTGAAGTAAAAAATCAGAATACTCACTATGTAAAGTTCAAAAATATATTACAAACCTCATAAATCTCTTTGAAATATACATCATCAAGATACATGTCTTTGACTACATCTACCCCCATTATTTTTAGTTGTATTTCTTACACCATGATTGCTCTCCTATTAAGAGCATCTGCGACTTCGTTGGCTTGGCCTTTCTTGTGCTTTATAGTAAAGGTGTAGGCTTGCAAATATCCAACCCACTTCATGTGTCTGTGGTTGAGTTTGTCTTGTCCATTCAAGAAGCTTGGATCATGATTCTCATTATAAATAAAAAATTCCTTGGGTAACAAGCCTCCACTTTTTAAGTGCTTGGACCATGGCATACAATTCTAAATCATATTAGGAATACTTCCACTTTGCCTCATTGATATTTTTACTAAAGAATGCAACTGGTCTACCCTCTTGGCATAAAACAACCCCTATTGTCTGATTGATAGCATCAAACTCAATGGTGCAAACTTTATCAAAATCATGGAGCTCAAGGATGGACTACTGGGATACTCTTTTCTTCAAATACTCAAAACCTTTATCATCTTCATTGGTCCAAGAAAACTTACCCTTATTACCTCCTTTGATGGTGTCAAGAATTGGCGCACATATGTGGCTGAAGCTTTTTATGAATTTCCTATAGAAGCTTGCGAGTGCATGGAAGCTCCTAACATCTCCCATTGATTTTGGGGTTGGCCAATTAAGGATTGAATCCACCTTGGAAGGATCCATCTCCAAAATTCCCTTGGAGATGAAAAAGCCAAGGTACACTAGCTCTTCCTTCATGATGTCACACTTCTCCAAGTTTATCATCATTTTATCCTCATGCAATCTTCTCAAAACCATGTCAAGTTGTTGTAGATGCTCCTCTTTGGACGTAATAAACACACAAATATCATCTAGATAAACCAGAACAAACTTTCCACTAAAAGGTTTCAATACCTCATTCATTAGGTGCATGAAGGTACTAGGTGTATTGGACAACCCAAAGGGCATCACCAACCACTCATAGAGATCCTCATTGATCTTAAAGGCTTTCTTCCATTCATCCCCTTCTCTGATCCTTATCTGATGGTAACCACTCTTAAAATCAATCTTTGAAAAGTAGCATACTCCTCCCAAACAATCCATGAGATCCTCCATTCTTGGCATAGGAAACCTATATCTGATTGTGATTTAGATAAAGGCTCTTGAATCAATACTAATTGTCTACCCCAACTATAATGACAATAATTCCTCTAATTGAAATCTCAATCCAAAGTTTGGACATTCATATGGTAGAGTTTACTATTCTCATGGCTGGTGTTCATTTAGTTGTCAATCCAAGAATGTAAAACTTGAAATGGGTCTGCAATATATATGCACTAAGCTCCTTAAATGATTATTCTTAATTACTGTAAGAAAGGTAGGAATGGAAATCATAAAGACTAAATGAAAGCTTTTCAAAAATCTGCTGAAATGAACTAATGGAAATAATAGAAATCACATCGTTCTGCCTTGGCTGTAGGAACAGTCAAAGGATCTATTTCTAGTGGCTGCAGGAACAACCCAGTCATGAACTTCTACTGCAACTAAGTAAAAACTAACTTCAATAATCATAAACACGGGATCACTCACCAAGTGGGCCCCCTTGGATGAGTGATATCAAAACTCTCAGCAAAGAACTCTTAATAGATCAGAATAATCTATTTTTATTCATTTCTTCCTGAAAGACGATTACATATTCAACAAGAGAAAATTTAGAATAATTGACAAAAACTCTGCTCAATCCCTTTGCATTTTGTCTTACTCTGAGAAAAGAAGGAAGATCTTATTATAAAGAAAAGACAAACTACAATGGATAACTCCAATTACGCCTAGAAGAAAAGGCAGATCGCTGTCAGATGAAGGGGATAACAAAGAGCTTGGCTGTAGGAACTGTGGATCTTAAACCAAACCACAGTCTTTGCACGCCAAAGAGATATTTTGCAGATTAAACATGCATCAGAGTTAAACTCCCATGGTGAAGTACAACTACTCCGATTATGCCATAGATCACGCTCACTTGAATCTCCTTGAATTTGACCTCTAGCTATCTGACTTGATTCTCCAGTCCTTAGGTGCGAAAGAGAATTCTCCACCATAGCATCAATTATTACCTGCACTAAAATAGAAACAATATACAAGGACATGCATATGTATCTTACTTAACTAATACATTCATTAACTCACATATGAAATCATCCTAAATAACCCACATATCACAGGGACAAACCATTTGGCTACAGGAATTAACAAAGAAGGTTCAAACATGATTTCTTAAGTTTAGTTTTAAAACATGGATTACATATAGTCAATTCACAATATTTTACTATCACAATGCAACCCAAAAGATACCAAAAACCTAAGAGTCCTGATTAAAAAACATGTCAATACACCGACTTATCATGCCCCCCAACTTTAAGGGTTTACTTCTCCTGCAGCAAAAGGAAAATTTCTGATTTTTGCTAAAACTCTGAAATCACCAACAGTGTCCTGTCCGGTTCCTTTGGAAGGCAAATTCCAATAAAATCCCTTCATTTTCTCCAACCTGGACCATCTAGCTGTTTCTTCAACATCTACATCATAATTATGTTCTGTTGGTTGGCATGCCAAAAGTAGCCACGTTAGGATAGGAAGCTGAAAGATTAATGGTAACCAATTATTGCATTTCTACCTTCCTAGTTGTATGTACTTGGAGGCTCTCTGTATAGCTGCATGTTCTGTAATGAGTAGGGTTCTCCCAGTTTTAAATGATCTGGTAGATGATTCTAGAGTTGAGTTAGTCCCTCTAGTGCTGTTGTCCTGTGGGTTTGAACTAATTGCTCATACGCTTTATAGACTTCCTCTCTCATTGGAAGTACTATCTTACTAACATCATCCCTTATTTGCAACTTTTGTCAATCATAATACAGAACCCTGGGTGCTTCTGATTCCCTCCTCAATGGAAATGGACAGCCAAGTTCCAATTTTTCAAACTCCCTAGCTTGTGGTCCTATAACATTTCATTTTGTATCCAAGACATTAGAGCTCTGAGATGGATATCCCCAATGTACAACAAAGGATTCCATTCTCTATCCTAGAGTACAACATAATTATGTAAATATAATTCACATAACAGATTCCTTACAAGATGTGGGGAGGTTTGATAAGCATGATAGAATTCCTCAAGTGTTTCCAAGGATGGATTAAGGTCCCTTACTATACGGTTTAATCTGAAATTTAGATACCGGTCTTTCAAGTGCACTGCATAAATTCTTGGGGGAGCCCTACACTGCATTATCTCAGGAACCATACGATAGATCTCTTCTACCTTAGTCTCCAATTCTTTAATTCTATTATCTTTCTTCTCAATCTCTTTTTGCTGATTATTAATTATTCCTTCCAACCTATCCTTCTCTATTTCTCATTGCCTAAAGAATGTTAAAGCAACTGATAAGCTAGTTAGGGATGAAGGAGTTCTTATGGGTCCTACCTTAGACCGTGGGATTTCTTCAATAACTTCCTCACATTGCAATGCCACTGAAGCCAGATTTGCAAGCTTATCCATTACAATTTCTTCTTGAATTTCTTCTTGGATTTCTTCTCTTGCAGGATTTTCTTGAATTTCCTCTTTTGTAGCATTTTCTTGAATTTCCTCTTCTGTAGGGTTTTCTTCTTCTGAAGTTTCTACTACAATCACCTCTGCTGGCTTACTCACTAGTTGAGTCTTCTATGTCCTCCTTCTTGTTCTCCTAAAATAGACTTTTGAAACAGATGTAGGAGTTTTTGTTTTTGTTCGACACCTTTTGGCTGCAGGAGGGATATGCACTTCCTGCAGCCGGATAACAAATTCTTCCACTGACTCCTCCTTTTCCAATTCTTTTCCTTCCCTCTACAAAATAGGTGAACATTTTTGAAGAGAGGTAGAGGGTTTTCCTTTGATTGGCTCTACTTCAACATTTTCTTCTAAAATCATTGTAGCTCCTTCAACAACCAGCAAACCCTCATCTTCACTAGAAAAACCTTCTGCAACTATCTCTTCTTGAACCGATAGATTATTTTCAATAGGGGCTTCATCTACCCTAAATTGTAGAATATCTTCAAACACACCCCATTCCATCTGTGAAGCATCTCTCAGGGACCATTGTACTAGCAACTTCACGAGTCCATGATGGCTAACTGAGCGATTTCCATATCTTTTAGTCTCCTTAGCACTTATAGAAATGAGATGATATAAGAAATTTGGGACATTAACTCGCCGGTCATGACGCAAATGATTGAGTAACTTGAAGTGAGGTGAATGGAGATTTGAATACCGTCCTTCACAGGTAATATATTTCATAATATATAGAGCTACCTAAGGCCAATGTGCTGGCAAAGACACCCTTCTAGTCCCTTGCCTATCCACCATTAGGGCTCTGTCTATAGAAATTTTGAACTCTTCCCTGGCACTCCTTGCATCCTTCAATTCTGGAGAGAGTTCTCCTTCCTGTAGCAACCCTGTGACCTCTGCAATTTGTTGCTCTGTAGCAATTACCCTAAACCCCTTAACTGTAGCTTCTCCTTCGTCAAATGAATGCATAAATTCTGCAGCTATTTTGTCATTGAAACCCCTAATCTTCAAGAAATAATCTAGCCAATCGTGGTTTTGGAAATAATGCACATAGACAACATCCTACAACAACCCTTAGTGTACAGTTGGTTCATGGCGAATCAGATCACCTCCCATCTTTTACTTTGATACTTCCGCAGCTGCACCAAAATGTTTGATAGATTTACAAAGGCTAAAATCTACATAGCTTAAATTTGGTGGCATAACTTATTATTCACTCCCATGAAATAATAATCATCATAAGTAATGTCAGTTAGGAAATCAGTTCGGGATAATAAATCTTACTAGGAAAAAGGACTATAAAGTACCCCCCCAACTTAACCTAGCATGTGTCCACACAAGCTGACGAGATGTCGGGTTTGAAGCAGATTGAAATCATAATGAACTAATAAATGCAAAATTAAAATAAATTACAATATACACGTACCTGCAATTGGGTGAAAATGATGGCGAAATGAAATGAAATGATAGATAAGAGAGTGGGATGGAATGTAGTGGATGTAACTTTATGTACGGAGAACAATATTTCACATGGAAAAATTTGATTATGATACAATAAATAAGTTCACTACAAAAGCTATAGGAACATCACCTATATCAACATGCCCAAGTGCAATAGGAAGCTCATGAATTGTTACCATATCATTGGCAGTTGCTACAAGAACATCACTAGTTGCTGCATGAACTTGTATTTCATTTTGAGGAGCAAACTATTGCAGAAACTCTTCTCTAGTAGCTGGCTTGTGATAAAGTCATAGTCAGTGTCCATTCACTAAGAGTTTAAATCGAACAGGATCTATTGTGGACAACTGAACTGCTCCGTTGTGAAAAACTTCTTCTACCTCATAAGGACCGAACCACCTTGTTTGGAGTTTTCCCATAGCATCCTTATATTTGGAATCATACAAGAGTGCCCAGTCACCAACTTTGAATTTCTTTTCTCTGATATATTTATCATGCCATTTGTCTCTTTGGTTTTGAATCAACTCTGTCTGTTGAACAACTATCTTTCTCCATTCATCAAGAGCATTTAACTGTTGAATGTGTTCCTTCTGTGCTTTAGATAGTGTCATATTCAGTTGTAGGGCTATTCTCAAGGTTTTATGCTCAAATTCAATAGGCATCATTCCTATTTTTCCATAGACCATCTCAAAAGTTGTGAATCCAATTGGTGTTTTCCATGTTGTTCTATATGCCCAAATTGCCTCTGAAAGTCGATTAGACCAATCTTTCTTGTGGATAGACACTATTTTTGTAAGAATAGTCTCAAGCTCTATGTTGGTAACCTCTACTTGGCCATTAGATTGTGGATGGTATGGAGTAGATTTCTTATGTCCTATATTATATTCATTGACCATAGCTTTTATCAATGTTGATGTAAATTGAGGTCCCTGATCTGAGATGATTTCTCTGGGTACTCCATACCTTGTAAATATTTCCTCATAGAGAAACTCAGCTACCTTATTATCTCTTGCATGTTGCATAGCTCTAGCTTCTACCCATTTTGTCACATAGTTTGTACATACCAAGATATAAGATTTGCCATTTAGAAGGTGGATCAATGGGTCCAACAAAATCTAATCCCCATTTATCAAATGGTGTAACAGATATTTGAGGATATAGTGGCATCTCATCAGATTTTGTAGATCTGCCCATTCGCTGACACCTGTCACACTTCCTTGTATACTGAGCTGCATCCTTGTGTAGTGTAGGCCAATAATAACCAGTATTGAGTATTTTCAGTGATGTCCTTTTGCCAGCAAAATGACCTCCAAATGGTTCATCATGACATGCATGCAAGATGTCATATGTTTCATCTTCTCTGACACATCTTTGCATAACTTGATGATGTCCAGTATAAAATAGACAATCAGCAATCCATGAAAAGTTAAAACTTTTTTCAACTAGCAACCTTCTTTCCTTAGGAGAAAAAGAAATTAGCATCTTAGCTACAGCTAAATAGTTGGCAATATTAGCATACCAAGGAGTATAAGCCTGTATGAGAAACAAATGCTCATCTGGAAAAGTGTCATCTATCATGGTAGAGTCTTCCTGCAATTGAAGGAGTGAAAGATAATCTGCAACAACATTAGACTTCTCTGGCTTATCAACAACTGTGATATCAAATTCCTGCATCAACAATAACCAACGAGCCAGTCTACCAGTAATGGATGGCTTATTCATAAGATATCTAATTGCAGTATGATTTGTATGCACAAATATTGGATACCCTATAATATATTGTCTAAACTTGATAAGGGCATATATGACAGCTGGCATTTCTTTTTCAGTAACTGTATAATTCAATTCAGGTCCTTGAAAATTCTTGTTGATATAATATATTGCATTTTCCAACTTGTCAACTTTTTGTCCTAACACTGCTCCTATAACATAATCAAATGCATCAATATGGATTTGAAATGGTAGAGACCAATTAGGTCCTTTAAGAACTGGTGCCTGAGTCAAAGCATGCTTAAGCTTTAAACAAGCTTCATTGCATGCTGAGGTCCATTTAAATTTTGCATCTTTAGTAAGCAGTGTATATAAGGGACTTGCAATTTTGTTGAAATCTTTAATGAACCTTCTATAGTATCCAGCATGGCCAAGAAAACTTCTCACATCTTTCTGCTTCACAGGGTCATTAATTTGCTGAATAACCTCAATCTTTGTTGGATCCACTTGTATGCCTTTTACAGATATATGATGACCAAGGACTATTCCTTCTTCCATCATAATAAAACACTTTTCACTGTTTAGAGACAAGTTGTATTCTTCACACTGCTACAAAACTTTCTTCAAATTATCCAATACTTGATCAAATTCAGAACCATAGGTTGTAAAGTCATCCATGTAAATTTCCATTATGTCTTGAGAAATATCAGAAAAAACACTGATGACTGCCCTTTGAAAAGTGACTGGAGCATTACACAACCCAAAAGGAAGAACAAAATATGCATAAGTGCCCCATGGACAAGTAAATGTTGTTTTCTCCTGATCCTGGGAGCTATTTGTATCTAATTATAGCCACTGAATCCATCCAAAAATGAAAAATATCTCTTACCAGCAAGAGAATCCAATACTTGATCTACAAATGGCAGTGGAAAATGACCCTTCCTTGTGGCTAAGTTCAAGGCTCTATAATCAACACATACTCTCCATTTTCCTCCCTTCTTAGGAACTATCACCAAGGGTGATACCCATTGACTGTCAGAAATAGGATAGATAAATCTAGCTTTCAACAATTTTTGCAATTCTTCTTTAACTATCTCCTTCAGGGCAAGATTGACTCTTCTTTGAGGTTGTCTGAAGGGACAACACTCATCCTTTATGTAAATGCAATGAGTACAAACTTTTGGATCAATTCCATTCATATCCTTGTAATCCCATACAAAGGCATTTCTATGGAGTTTTAGCAAGTCTACCAAGCTATCCTTCTGAGTATCTACTATATTCTTGTTGATGTTCAAATATTTATTCAATGCAACCTCTATCTTGATAGTAAGATCAATCTGATTTATATTAGAAACATGAGAATATGATAATTCATACGGCAACAAGGTATGTAAGATATCAGTGGCTGCAGGAAAATCCAATCCTGCAATACTCAGAACCAGTTGTTACAATTCTCGGTCTTCTATTAATTCATTTGTCAGAACCTTATAAAGGATTGATTCTTCATCATATAACTACATGAGTGGCACCCAATTAATCATCATATGATGATAGAGTCAATTTCTTCAGATTCCTCTCCTAAAATAGGCCAAACAGCCTGCTGCTGCTCAAGCTGAGGTTGTGCAGGGGAATACAAGGCCAATGTTTTTGTGGAACTACCATCTGAAATCGTCATGTCTCTTGATCTACACCCAATATATGCATCTATTATGGCAAGCCATGGTCTTCCCAAAATGACTGGATGTCCCCCCAATGTTGCTTTTCGGGATAAAATCATAAAGTCTATAGGGTATTCCCAGGAATCTAGTATGACCACTATATCTTCTATCATACCATTAGGTCTTACCGCAAAGCCATCAGCAAGTTGAAGAACTGTGGGTGTAGACCTTAAACTATCTATCTCTAGATGTTTCATTACTTCCCTTGTCATTACATTAATGGTTGCCCCTAGATCAACTAAAACATTCTTTATTTGACTACCATTAATGACTATACTCACAACAGGACTGCCTGGATCAGAATACTTTGGAATAACAATTTTTCCTAGCATAATATTAGCTAATTGACCCATAACATGAACTGTTTGTGAATCCTTTTTCTTTCTGCCAGGTTTCTTTAGGCATGCCTCCTTCAATGCCTTACCATATATTGGAACATCCTTTATTGCTTGCAGCAATGGAATTTTAACACAAATGTGCTTCAGTTGATCAAGAATATCAAAGCTTTGTTGTTGATCAATTGAAACTTCTTTATTTTTCAATCTTTGGAGAAATGGTGGTAATATTTGATTCTGAGGTATTACATCATTAGGATCAGAGATTGGCTACTCTTCTTGTACCTTAGTAATAACTGGGTGAGAGGGATTAGGTCGTGTTGTTTTAGATCGGAGGTGAATATCATCTAGTGATAAAGAATAGGCTGGGTATTGATTAACATCAGCTGAATAAGCTTATTGTTGTTGCTGAGATTTGATATTTGGATTAGGCAACAATTGAGTAGGCAGGTGTGTTGGCTTGGGAGGTGGTGTTGTGGCTACAGGAGGTGGCATTAAAGCAGGAGGTTGTGGCTACTAAGTAGGAGGCTGATATCTAGAAGATTGGGATGACCATGATGGGTTTCCCCTCCATTGAGAGGTAGGTTGCCAATTCCCTTGAAACTGGTTCCCTGCACCTTGAGGTGGATACCAGTTTCCTTGTGGTTGCTGCCACTGGGGTATCTGATTTGCAAATTGATATCCTTGGCCTTGTGATCCATACCAATGTGGATAATTACCAAAATTTTGAGAATATTGTGGTTGCCATTGGTTATTTGGTGCATAAGAATTACCACTATAACTAGAAAAGTAAAGTGGATCAGGTGGCATACCCTGTCTCAGAAAATTTGGTCTTCTTTAAGTAACATAGAAGACTTGTTCATCCTCCCCTTGAATTGGTTTGAAATCAGGTACTTCAACATTTGCAGCCACCTTACATCTACAATCTTTCTTTCGCTGCTTACAATGAGGACATAATTCTACAAGAAATGCATCAGCTTCCTCATGCTTCTTCTTAGTTGCCAATGTATCCAACTGAGTATCCATATTGTTTATAATGTCCTCCTTGAAATCTTTTAACAAATGACTAAGTTCCAACCTAGAAACTCCATTTCCAGATGATGATGATGGTGCTCCTGGCTTAAATCTCCTATTCTTCTTAGAAGTAGATCTGGAATACTTCTTGCAAATTTGTTCTATTTCAGCCCAAGTAGATTGTGCAATGTCACCCCCCTCATTAGATCTAAGGAATCGGTGCATTCATCCCTGATACCCCTCAAGAATATCAATTTGAGGGAATCTTCATTCAAAGTAATATGCTTGGACTTCTTGACACTAAACAAAAACCTTTCCAGATAATCCTCAAGGCTCTTATCTTTAGTTTGTGTCATTCTAAAGATATCATCCCCATGCCGATTAGTGCCTCTACAATAATCTTTATATTTTGCAAGAAATAACCGTTTCATCTCATCCCATGTATTTATTGTGCTACTACCCAAGTTCATGAACCATCTCAAGGATGACTCCTTCAAAGTGGCTGGAAAATTTTTGAGTCTATGGGCATCTGTAGTATAGTCAAAACTCCTACAGAGAACATCAAACTAAAATAGAAATGTATCTAGATCCTCTGTGACCAACCCATAGAACTTAGGGAGTGAAGATGCTGGAATGTTCTTGAGGTTAGCATTATCATGCTGGTCAGAGATGGGAAACTCAAATGTTAGACCAGGAGGTGGTGGTGGATTATTTCCACCAGGAGGTGGGTTCCCTTGCATTGGACTTATGGGGGTTATTACAATAGGCAACTCTTCTTCTTGTGGACCAAAAAGGAGTTGAAGACTACCGTTTGGAAATTTAGACTAAGGGTGATTCAAATTTTGTGGGACTTGATACAACTTAGAAAAAGGGTTTATATCTGAAGAACTATCTTCTTCCTAAGTAGGATGAGTGGGTAAAAATCTACCTTTGGCATCTCTTCTTATATTATGCATGCAAATTCATAAAATTCAAACAATTAACTACAAACTTAAATAATCATAAAAGGCTCTTAGCTTGACACCATCCCCGACAATTGCGCCAAAAATGTCTACCCCAACTATAATGACAATAATTCCTCTAATTGAAATCTCAATCCAAAGTTTGGACATTCATATGGTAGAGTTTACTATTCTCATGGCTGGAGTTCATTTAGTTGTCAATCCAGGAATGTAAAACTTGAAATGGGTCTGCAATACATATGCACTAAGCTCCTTAAATGATTATTCTTAATTACTGTAAGAAAGGTAGGAATGGAAATCATAAAGAATAAATAAAAGCTTTTCAAAACTCTATTGAAATGAACTAATGGAAATAACATAAATCATACCATTCTGCCTTGGCTGCAGGAACAGTCAAAGGATCTATTTCTAGTGGCTGCAGAAACAACCTAGTCATGAACTTCTACTGCAACTAAGTAAAAAATAACTTCAATAATCATAAACACAGGATCACTCACCAAGTGGGCCCCCTTGGATGAGTGATATCAAACTCTCAACAAAGAACTCTTAATAGATTAGAATAAGATGTTTTTATTCATTTCTTCCTGAAAGACGATTACATATTCAAAAAGAGAAAATTTAGAATACTTGACAAAAACTCTGCTCAATCCCTTTCCATTATATCTTACTCTTAGAAAAGAAGGAAGAGCTTATTATAAAGAAAAGAAAAACTACAATGGATAACTTCAATTATGACCAGAAGAAAAGGTGGAGCACTGTCAGATGAAGGGGATAACAGAGAGCTTGGCTACAGGAACTGTGGATCTGAAACCAAACCATAGTCTTTGCACGCCAAAGAGATATTTTGCAGATTAAACATGCACCGGAGTTAAACTCCCATGGTGAAGTACAACTACTCTGATTATGCCATAGATTGTGCTCGCTTGAATCTCATTCAATATGACCTCTACCTATCTAACATGATTCTCCAATACTTAGGCGTGAAAGAGAATTCTCCACCATAGCATCAATTATTACCTGCACTAAAACAGAAACAATATACAAGGACATGCATATGTATCTTACTTAACTAATACATTCATTAACTCACATATGAAATCATCGTAAATAATCCGCATATCACAGGGACAAACCATTTGGCTGCAGGAATAAATTGGCATGGCTACAAGAATTAACAGACAAGGTTCAAACATGATTTCTTAACTTCAGTTTTAAAACATGGATTACATATAGTCAATTCACAGTATTTTACTATCACAATGCAACCCAAAATATACCAAAAACCTAATAGTCCTAATAAAAAAACATGTCAATACACTGACTTATCACTAATTATCAAATTTCCATCCTTTTTAGGTGCTAGGATGGTGTGTACAACACATGGACTCAAACTCTTCCTCACTAGGCCCCTGTCTACCAATTCTTGCACTTGTTTTGCAATCTCCTCATTTTGACCTGGTGTCATTATAAGTAGCCTTATTAGGTAGTGTAGCCCCTAGTACTAGGTCTATATGATGACTTACATATTTGATTGGATGCAGGGAGTTATGTAGTTCTTATACTACAATGCCCTTGTACCTCCAAGTTTTAAAATTCACTAGGTAGGGATTCTCCTCTAGTTTTGGGTAAATCTCACCTATCTTTTGGTTTCACAACCAAGGAAAATCCTAGACCACCTTCCTCTTTGAAGATCTGAAAAAAATCCTTCTCACCTATCACCATGAGACTAGAGACCACTTTCTTATCCACACCTTCATCCGGTAAAGGGTTCAAGGTAAAAGACTCACCATTCTTGGTTATGGTATAAGTGTTTTACTGCCCATCATATTGAGCACTGAGATCATACTGCCATGGACCTCCTAGAAGAAAATGACAAGCATCCATGGGGATCATATCACATAAGACTCTATCCCTATACCCCGCAATTTGAAATTCTACCCAAGATTGTTCATTTATAAGCATTTGGTGGGCCTTACTCAACCAAGACACATTCTAAGGGATAAGATGGGGGTTTCTCTTCAATCCTAACTTCTCAATGATTTCTACTAACAACAAATTATCTATAGAACTCGAATCAACTATGAATATGCATACCTTCCCACCAGACTTACAAGAAGTTATCAAAAGTGACTTCATTTGTGGTGCCTCCTTGGTTCTTGGCACCTTCACGAGAGTTCTCCTCATCATTAGGCTCTCTCCAAATTTTAGATCAGCAGGCTTAGGTGGTGTGTTGACACTTTTGAAATCCTCCTCTTGCACTAGTTGGTTCCTCCTATCTCCTCCATGAGAACTAGAGGCATTTTTTTTAGGACATTTGAAGGCACGATGCCCTACCTGATTGCAATTATAAAATCTACTAGTGAAGGTGATTGAACCTCTTCCCAATCCACCAAATCTTCCTCTTTCATTGGGCCTTCTTCCTCTAAAAATTCCTCTATTACTTGAGTCCCCACTTTGTTCATTGTGGTTAGACTCTCCTTGTTGTCTTTGGGACTGATTTTTACCCCTAAAATTTCCTCTCCCTCTAAAACTTCTACCTCTTCCTCTACTTTACTGATCACTCTTCCTCTTAAACTTTTCTTCTACCCTAAACAATACTTGTAAACACTCATCCATAGTATTTGGGACAAGGAGGCTAATTTCATCTTTGATATTGAAACTTAATCCATTAAGGTGTCTAGCCACCTTTTCTCTTTCATTCTCCACATGTCCAGACCTCATGTTGAGTTTATGAAACTCCTTAGCGTAGGCAACCACATCCATGTCTTTTTGTTTCAGGTTTTACATCCTTCTAAATACTTGAACCTCATAATCAGCAAGTAGAAACTATCCTTTTAGTTTCATCACCATCCTATCCCATGAATTAATCATGGATTTGTTTTTCTTCACCCTTTCTCCTTGGGTATAGTTCCACCAAACCAAGGCAGAACTCTTCAACTTTGTTTTGGCAAACTTTTCCTTCTTATCTTTAGATACCTCCTTGTACTCAAATTAATTGTTCAAGGCATGAATCCACTCTATCAACTCCTTAGGATCCATCTTTTCTTTATACATAGGAAGATCCATTTTCACATCAGTAGCATCCCCTTTCACTAATTTCAAAGCATTAATGAACTTTCTTTCTTCAGGAGGGATATCCTCTTCCCGAGGTCTTGCAAGAAGGGTCTCATCTTCACCTTCTCCTCCTTCTTCTTCTTCGGGGTCAGTATCACTCTCTTCACCCCTATCTATCTTTATCACTTTGGCATTCAATTCTTATATCTCTTCTCTTAGGGCTTTCACTGGCCACTGCAGATCCAACTTTTGGAGGCATATTGCTCACTCAAAATCACCTACTCTTCTTCACACACCAGTACTTACCCTTACCAAACCATGTGACTCTGATACCACTTTTATGTAGAGAGTCTAAGAGGTTTTACAAAACACTAATACTAAGGTTTCAAGCCGCAAACTCTAGTTTTTACAATAGGATACTCAACCGAAGGTTTCTACTCCTTGACAATGTTTAACAGGGTGGCCATCTCAGATAACACAACAAAAGACATAAGAAAGGCTTGGGGTAGGAGTTCCATCATGTTCAAAGACCTAAATGGACTCAAAAAAACCAATTCCACCTTTGGAATAGACCCTTCTAAGTCACTCCACACCATTGTCCTTCAAGGAGGACTAGTTTTTAGTAGCCTTACTCAATGGTCTTTTTGGCCATAACTTTTGACTCAGTAACTCTAGGAGAAAAATGAACCCACTTCCAGATACCATTTTGGGATTTCTTAAACGTATTTCATAATTAGGGTAAGGTGCATTGGATTAAAGTGTTCAACATCTAACTATTGCAATCCTTAAAGAGCCATATTAGGCCTCCAAATATACTAGAGACACACCTTAGACACTCCACCAACCTCCACACCTAACTTGGAAAGTAAGGACATAGTATAAATGAAAGGATTTTATAGTTTTTGAGGTCTTACTTTTTGTTTTGGTACCAAAACTACAAATTTCTTTCCAAACCCTATCCAATCGGCTTAACGCATGAGGATGGCAAGCCCTCAAATCAATTGGCATCAAGGCCTTACAAAATAACCTCAAAAGACTTTAAATTTTTCAAGGTGATCCTAAAGACCTTATTACATCCAAATTAACAAGACATGAAAATAAATTACAAAAACACTTAATAGGCCCCTTGGACCCATTAGTTCCCCTGCACCATACATATTGCCAAACTATTGGAGAAGTTCATGTATAACATAATTAGGATGACTAGGGATCATGAGATGACAAAGAAGGTTGTTTGTCGATTAGTTGTAGCTATCTTGTGAGAGATTTTTGTGCAAGCCCTAAAGAGAATTATATATATTTGTAATTATTTTTATTTTTTTATATATATTATTTATTATTTTATCTATGTGATTTATTTTTATGTCAAGTGGGATTGAAATTGGTTCAATTTTGAACTCTATCTTTGTTTCCTCAACCATATCTTTCTTATTAAGCATGATGAACTAACAGACAAAATGTTCTATAGCATCCCCCCCGATGGGAAATCACTTGAGATGTCTTACAAAACAACATGGAAAAGCTTGGGATCTGATCCTACCTCAACTAGAGTATGCTTATAATGACTCCATGAATATGAGCATTAGAAGAAGCCCATATGAAGTTGTTTATGGGATGCACCCTAGAGTTGTATATGAGTTGAGAGATTTTCAAGGGATTGATAGGAGGAGTGCTCAAAGGGAAGACTTTGTTGTTGCAATTAGAGATATTCATCAGAAAGTAAGAGAAATGCTTCAAAATAATATGGAAAAGTACAAAGAAAGGGTAGATTTGAAGAGGAGAGACCTTCAATTTAGGGTTGGAGATTTGGTGTTAGCACATCTAAAAAGAGAAAGGCTTCCTAAAGGAAAATATAGAAAAATGGTTATGAAAAAGATAGGACATTGTAGGGTGGTCCCAAAATTTGCAAAGAAGACATGGATGTGGTTCATGTATAACATAACTAGGATGACTAGGGATCATGAGATGACAAAGAAGGTTGTTTGTTGATTAGTTGTAGCTATCTTGTGAGAGGTTTTTGTGCGAGCCCTAAAGAGAATTATATATATTTGTAATTATTTTTTACTTTTTTTATATATTATTTATTATTTTATCTATATGATTTATTTTTATGTCAAGTGGGATTGAAATTGGTTCAATTTTGAACTCTATCTTTATTTCCTCAACCATAGCTTTCTTATTAAGCATGATGAACTAACAGACACAATGTTCTATGGCATCCCCACCCTATGGGAAATCACTTGAGATGTCTTACAAAACAACATGGAAAAGCTTGGGATCTGATCCTACCTCAACTAGAGTATGCTTATAATGACTCCATGAATAGGAGCATTAGAAGAAGCCCATATGAAGTTGTTTATGGGATGCACCCTAGAGTTGTATATGAGTTGAGAGATTTTCAAGGGATTGATAGGAGGAGTGCTCAAAGGGAAGACTTCGTTGTTGCAATCAGAGATATTCATCAGAAAGTAAGAGAAATCCTTCAAAATAATACGGAAAAGTACAAACAAAGGGTAGATTTGAAGAGGAGAGACCTTCAATTCAGGGTTAGAGATTTGGTGTTAGCACATCTAAAGAGAGAAAGGCTTCCTAAATGAAAATATAAAAAAATGGTGATGAAAAAGATAGGACATTGTGGGGTGGTCCAAAAATTTGCAAAGAAGACATGGATGTGGTTCATGTATAACATAACTAGGATGACTAGGGATCATGAGATGACAAAGAAGGTTGTTTGTCGATTAGTTGTAGCTATCTTGTGAGAGATTTTTGTGCAAGCTCTAAAGAGAATTATATATATTTGTAATTATTTTTTATTTTTTTTATATATTATTTATTATTTTATCTATATGATTTCTTTTTATGTCAAGTGGGATTGAAATTGGTTCAATTTTGAACTCTATCTTTATTTCCTCAACCATAGCTTTCTTATTAGGCATGATGAACTAATAGACAAAATGTTCTATGGCATCTCCACCCTATGGGAAATCACATGAGATGTCTTACAAAACAACATGGAAAAGCTTGGGATCTGATCCTACCTCAACTAGACTATGCTTATAATGACTGCATGAATAGGAGCATTAGAAGAAGCCCATATGAAGTTGTTTATGGGATGCACCCTAGAGTTGTATATGAGTTGAGAGATTTTCAAGGGATTGATAGGAGGAGTACTCAAAGGGAAGACTTTGTTGTTGCAATCAAAGATATTCATCAGAAAGTAAGAGAAATCCTTCAAAATAATATGGAAAAGTACAAAGAAAGGGTAGATTTGAAGAGGAGAGACCTTCAATTCAAGGTTGGAGATTTGGTGTTAGCACATCTAAAGAGAAAGATTTCCTAAAAGAAAATATAAAAATTTGGTGACGAAAAAGATAGGACGTTGTAGGGTGGTCCAAAAATTTGCAAAGAAGACATGGATGTGGTTCATGTATAACATAACTCGAATGACTAGGGATCATGAGATGACAACGAAGGTTGTTTGTCTATTAGTTGTAGCTATGCTATGAGAGATTTTTGTGTGAGCCCTAAAGAGAATTATATATATTTGTAATTATATTTTTATTTTTTTAATATATTACTTATTATTTTATCTATATGATTTATTTTTATGTCAAGTGGGATTGAAATTGGTTCAATTTTGAACTCTATATTTATTTCCTCAACCATAGCTTTCTTATTAAGCATGATGAACTAACAGACAAAATGTTCTATGGCATCCCCACCCTATGGGATATATCAAAATCAATGTGGACAGGGTGGCTAAAGGGAATCCTGGGCCGGCCGGGTGTGGGGGAGTGGCTAGGAATCATATGGGTCTGCTGGTTTCTATGGTGGCGCTCCCTCTGGGCACCCAATCCAACCATTTTGTGGAGGGCAACTCTGCCCACTTTGGGTTACACATGGCTAGAAGGGAAGGATTTAGAAGGTCTGGCTAGAATTTGACTCACTCAACATTATCAATTGTTTTAATGGGCGTACGGATCCTAGTTGGACTATTGCCAACCTCATCAAAGATTGTTGTGATATGATTAAAGATTTCGATGAATTCAAAATTTCCAATGTATTTCGTCAAGGCAATAAAGCGACAGATTTATTGGCCAATATAGCGGTGGGCTACGTGGAAGCTAAATGGTGGAGTAATTGGGACTCTTCCCCAAAATACTTGTGTGACCTGGCATATGGTGATACCATCCACTTGTAGTAATCAATGAAAAATAATCATGATTTGATAAAGTTGTTGTGGAGATACATGCCTTTCGATTTCTCTGTTCGAATATCTAAAAACTTCCCTTGTGCCTTGATTTTCTATCTTATTGTGTGGCCCTTGTCCTACTTCTATTTGAAGACTTGTCTAGTGTGGCCCATTTCCTACTTCTATTTGGCAACCCAGATCATTATGGGTAGGGATAAGAATAGGCAAGAACTGCCCACTTTTGAGAAATGGACAAAAAATAGGGAGGTGTGGTAGGAAATTGTTAATGGGGGAATGGTTCCTTTCTTGGAGAGATTTCATGACCCTTCTCCTCTCCTCATGTAAAATTTTGTTAATGGGTGGAAGAAAGGGGTTTTGAGGGCTTATGTTGTTGAATTCCAGCTAGATGAAACCCTGGTGGCTATGGTTACAGGTTTGGCTATGAATGGTAGAAGGTTTCATAGAGACAGAAAAATAGGGGAGGAAGACATGGTGAATTTTTCTGATAAAGATAAGGAGCATTCAAGAGTTAATAAAATGGTTGATGGTGGCTACAACAGAAAGGATCTCATGGCTCACTGGGTGGATATGGCTAAATTCATCATGAGGTACATTACACTTGATGGCAGATATGCCAATATCTTTTCTTACCATTTTACCATTTTGAATCACTTTAGGCATGGGAAAGTTATTTCGATTCCTTTCTATCATGTTTCTTCTTTGGAAAATAGTCATGAAAAAAATGTTGAGAATCCGATTAATCCGGTCCTCCATGAAGGGATTATTGTTCTCATTATGGATTATGCCAAAGACCATGAAGTTGTGTCGTCTCTCTCTGAGAAAGGACAAATCCCTAATACTAATATTCAATATGTCTCTGATTCAGATATGGAGATGGACGATAGTGGGAGCACCAAACCTATTGTTGACCCTAATTGTAAACTAGTTGAAGAGGGTGAGATGTTGGTCACTCTTGGAACCCATAGCAGAAAGAACCCCACTAGATGGGTGGCAAGTAACTATAAATCGACCAGCAAGATGATTTCTAAAACTGAGCCTTATTCTAAAAAGAAGAAGCTTGTTGCTAAAGACTATGGTCCCAAGACCTTGGACCAGGAAATAAAATTGGACATTCCTCTTAATGTCTTGAAGGAGAAGAAGGAGACTCTACCTAAAGATGTGGATAGTGGAACTTACAAAAGGATAGTACTCTAATGAATCTGGTGATAGCAGCGACTAGAAGCTGGGAGAACTGCTAGAAGTGGGTGGGGAAGGAGATTCATACCCTCAAAGAGGGGATTAAAGTAAGATAATTGATATCTTCACTGATTCACCTAAGCCTAACAAAACTGAGAATCTCATGATCATTACCCAGAAGCTCTCCCATGATGTCGAGGTTATGAAATGTAACCATGAACAAAGAATTGAGAAGGTTGAGCAGTCTATGGAAAAGATCAAGAAAAACCTTAAGAACCTGGTTAACATAATTAAGGAGGCCATGAACAATAGTATGGAGGGGCTGGAAAAGATCAATGCCATGGTGGTGGAGTTCAAATCCAATCCTATTAACAGTGTTTCCAATGACAGTAACGAGAAGAAAGATCTAGGCAGTGAAGACTCTATTATTGGTGGCAATAAAACTACGAGCCCTAGTTCTAGGACCAGAAGCAGGGGCAGCAATAAGGGTACCTCTAGGTTCATTATGAAGGAATTGGAGGAAATCAACAAGGTTACCATCCAGAAGAACAAGGAGCTGGTGCACTCGCTTACTTGAGTGTATTTTGTTTTGTTGCCTGTGTTTCTTTTTTCTTTTGTGTTCGAATTGGGGTGCTCCCTTGTTTTGCTGTTGGTTTTTGTTTGGTTGGCTAATGGCCAGGTTCTGTAAAACTTTTGGTTTTGGGTCCATGTAAAACTCGTTTAACTTTATCAAAAACAAAGTTTCTTTGTCATTAGGTATTTAAAGACATTTAATGAACCATTCATGATTGTTTGAAAATCATACCAGTCATCAAAGGAAAACATTTGGAGTAGACTTTTATTTTCTAAAGGACAAAGGAATAAAAATGTTACATTAGAATCACATTGTTGTCTCAAAATTTATGAGGTTGATCTATTCAAGGTGTTTATCTAGGAGAACTGGAGTCTAGTGCTCTAATGATATGTCCTTGGCTATTTATAAACACCAAATTAAAAAAAATGACACAAGGAAGGTGATGGTGAACTAGTTATTCACACACATTTTACTAGTTCATTTCTGTATAGTAGGTTCATTCTCACACATTAGGTCAAGCATATCATCCCTTGATCTAGACTTGAGAAACTTAGATCGAAACAACAATGGATTCTATCGCTACACAACACCCTCCAAATGAGCAACACTAATCTCACTATATCTTTATCATTATTTTTAAAATATCATACATGTATCACCTTTAATTTCCAAATACTAATTACATATTTACAAAGAAATTCTTTTTAATCTAAAGTAAGTGTATTTAATTTTTTTCTTAATCTTGACTACCATAAACATATTTACTATCTTCCCAATTATGATGTAAAAAAAATAAAAATTTATTCCTCAAAATTATTGTAAAAAAATATTCTTATTTGTATTAATGACTAATGCCTAAATTTTAAAGTTAGCATTGATTGTCTTCTCATTTTTTAATAGTTAGAATTGTCCTTCAAATTTGAAAACATGTTTTTCATTAAAAATATATATCATATGTCAAATCTATTTTTATTATGATTCTAAGTTGAATTTGCTTCACATTTGGGTTCACCTCCCAAGATCAATCTTATGTTCAAGATCAATCTTATGTTCAAGGATGAATTTTTATTTAGGGTGTAGATGAAACCATTGATTAATTAATTTCCTTAGATAATGTCACAAATTATAGATCTATCTTTCTTTATAATGGATTTCTTATCTCGGTAGAAACCAGTTCATAGTTTCCAAAAATAGTCAAAACTCACTCCAAGTTTGGGGCATGGGAGGAGGAGCTCTATTATTAGTCCTATTGGTTGTACCACCTCAATGCAGGAAGGATTTTTGGTTTGGTCTACAAAAATATTCATGTGGCTATGCTCTTAGTGAAGGACATACTTGATATGGAATGTCCTCAATTTCATGTTAAAGGTGAGTGGTCAAGGATCCTATAGTAAATCATTTATGATTAAAAAAATTTCAATTATACAAGATCAAGTGAAACTTTGTAGATGTCTTTGGTGCTCGTTTTGAGTTTCCTCCTAAAGGTAAAAATACTTCTCTTTCTTTCCCCTACATTTAGGGGCCTTGGGTCAAGATTGGATTCAAAATGCCTTTAGAGTCATTGTTGTTTTGTTTTTACCTCAATCATTGAAGGCTTCTTCTAGTTTCGTACTACAATCAAAAGAATTATTCTATTAGTTATAGTTGTTTTCGTACTCACCTCCCATGAGCCTGGTCTTGTTATCATTTAGTGTATTATTTCCCAAATTTTTGTTCAAATTGATATTTGCAATGGGACTAGACCCCTCTCAAGCTTATCTAATCAGAACTATCAAACTTAGACTGTACAAGAAACCAACCCTTTTTTTACATTATTTAAAAAATAAATTATACATGAATTATAATATTGGTAAGATGAGGTCTCATTAGATAACATACTAAATTTAAATATGAAAGAAGAAAAAAATTATGTAGAAATAAATAATAATTGAAAATAAATAGGATTTACTTAACATTTTGGGTGAAAGATTGAAAAACATTTTTGAGTCTTTGATTTTTAATCATTTTATGCATTACATAATTTCTGTGAACTTGAATGTTTTGATGAGTTTATGAAGGATTGAGTCTTATTGATTGCAATGCAACCAAAGTTTAAAGGGATGGGGTTGAAATAACTCCCTAAGAAACTTTGATGGAATAGATGCTGGTTAAATCTTATCACTTAAGCTACTTGTGATTTCATTATCCTTAGGTTGCAAAAATAATTATATCTTGTATTTAATCTTTTCTTCTTTTAATACTAAATATTTAAGTGTTTTCCCTGTACTATTTCTTTTTTCTTTAACATTTCTTCTAGTGTTTTAATATATTAGTTAAATATTTTTCATTCATTTTTCTTATTTAGCACTAATTTATAATGTCCTTGTTTATTAAGTATGTTTGTCTTTTTTTTTTACTATTCAATACAATATTTGCCTCTAAAATCATCCTATATTATAAACAACACAAGAAAAAAAAGTATTATGAACAAATATAATGTAATGACTAGTAAATACTGAACAAATCAAATAAATCAATTAAGATAAGATATAGTTAATATCGAAACAACAAAAATAATTATGAATAAACATATTAAAAAATCAATATAAACAATACCATAAGAAAACCGTCTTATGTGAAAGTGGTGAAGTTTTCATTTGTAAATGAGGCAATTAGGTTTTCTCAACTGAACACTGGTGAAAAGATGATGGACAAACAGTCTAATAGTAACCTGCTTGAGTTATCTTGATCACATCAAAGGGGGGATAAGGTAAGGGAATCTTCGACATTAGGAAAAGATGATAAGGTAAGTGAAAATCAAACCAGCTCCGATTTAGGAGGTGGGTCTTCGACGCATGGGCTCCTATTCCATGCATTGATTTACTTGATTCTGTTGTGGATTTGAAAGCTCATTGTTTGCATACACATGCTATTTCTGGGGAAATATGGGGAGATGCAACTAGTTTATCTAAATTTCATCATAAATTGTAGAAAAAGTGGTCTGATATGCATTATTTTCAATTACTCTCTACAAATACATTTATTATTGTTTTCAACTCTTCTTGTGTTAGGGATGAAGTTTTAAAATCTTCACATTACTGGTTCAGTAAAAATTTAGGGTTTGTTTCGGCTTGGAAACAATTTTATGTCCCTGTTTGGTCAAGCTTTAAATTAGTTCCTTTCTCATTTGGCTTGCCCAAATTACTGTTTGAATTTATGGACCCAAAGGTTTTGGAACAAATTGGTAATACTTGTGGTTCTTTCTTATCATCAAGATTTGATTTTGTGGAGGGGGAGGTTCTGGTAAAAATCTGTGTCCTGACCAACCCTAATAATGTTTTCCCTTAGACTTGTATCATTAAATCTTATAAAGGTATCTAGAAACAACCAATTAATAAGTTGTAGAAAGACTTTGGTAAAACTTCCGTGCAATTGGATACTCCTTTTCTTATGGATTTTTTGAAACTCTTTGTTCTAGATAAGGCAGAACATTGCTTGGGTAGTAATGATAATCCATTTCTGGATAAACTATTAGTTAATGGTTCCACTAGGAAACCTCCTACTACTTTTGAGGTTAACTAGGCTATGAGGGATGTTGGGAAGCAAGAGGTTTATGTTGTGTCTCATGATCCAGAGTTTGTAGGGTTATTTACAAATAAGGATAAGACAGTAGCTCACCAGAATATTGTGGTTTCAAGGGACAACAATGTGGATGATCGGCTTCCAAATCTCACTACCTCAAATTCCTTGGATAAGTCACTAAATGATGGTGGTGGGAATCCTGTCTGTCTTATGAAGTCAAAAGAATACTTAGAAGGTTGTTAGGGGATTGGTCAGATTTTTGCAAAGAATGATGGGGTTGTTTTAGAGTCTAATGTTGGGGTTTCTTCTTTAGGGTTTCCTAATGATGCTATCCTTGCTCAACAAGTCAAAGAATTGGTGTCTAATTCTTCACAGCATGTTGATGTGGATGTGGATAATAACACCACCTTAGGAAATAATATTTAGTTGGGGGACATTCTTATTATTGTCTAGATGAAAATCTGGTTCACCAAGTAAATAATCTTTTTAGAAATCATGAGCATCAAATGGATGAGGACATTACGAATAGGGTTATCTATTTGATTGAGAATGACTTGGGGGGAATTAAATTGACCCTTCCTATTTCTGCATCTACTAACCCTTTTGAGGTTTTGGCCTCATGAGAAGTGGGCATCATAGATAATTTAGCCATGACTTCTCCTAAGTCAAGTAAGAGTTTACCAATTGTTCAAACTACTCCAATTAGGGCTTCATTGGTGGTTTCTCCTTGTAGGGGTGGGCCTCCAAAGAACCGAAAGACTCAATTGGAAATTGATGCTAGGATTTAGCAGACTTTGTCTCTTTATCTTGGTGTTGGGAAAGGGAAGCATTCAGTTTCTCTTGGTGACGCTATGAAAGGAAGTGGTAATCCTAAGGGTAAGAGGAGTAAGAGGTCTATTATCAGTCCTCTTGTGACTAGGTCGGGGGATGTGAAGCATAATATTCAAAGTAGTTTTGGAGAAGGAAAGTCTTCTTCATCTAAAGGAAAGAGGGGAGCCTCTATCTCCCCTCGAGAGAAATGAGAATTATATCTTTGAATGTTAGGGGCTTAAATGCCCCTAACAAGAGGCGCTTAATTAAGTCCCAGATGGACCTAGTTAAGTGTGATAATGTCATGTTGCAAAAGACAAAACTATCTTTGGTTTTTTCTTCTTGGAGAAAGTGGGAATTCCTCTCCTCTCCAGCTTGTGGTGCATCAGGGGGTTTGGCATTGCTTTGGAATAACTATAACATTGAGGTTGAGCTATTTGCTTCTACTGTAAACTGGATGTTGGCCTTAGTTAAAAGCAAGCTTTTGAAGGTTATGTTTTTGCTTTTTAATATTTATGCTCCTTCTGGTATTGAAAGGAAGACTAAATTATGGGGAGAACTTAAGAGGATTTCCTCCCCTTTAAGGCATGGTCCCTTTATAATCTTTGGGGGGGATTTTAATGCTATCACTGATTTGAGAGAAAAGAAAGGATGTATTCTTCCTAATAAAAAAGTTATGGAAGACTTTGGGATGTTCATTAAGGACATGGGTCTTTTTGATTGTCAGTTTTAGAATGGGATTTTCACATGGACAAATATGCGAAGAGATTTTTCTCAGATTGCGGAAATGTTAGACCGGTTTTTGTTATCAGATGTTTGGATTGATTCAGAGTTTGAATTTTTTTCCTCTATTCTTCCAGTTTCGAGGTCAGATCATTTTCCAATTTCCCTATCAATTCTGGAAGATAAAGCTCCTTTTAAGTCACCTTTCAAATTTGAACCTATGCAGTTTAGAGATTCTTCCTTGTTGCCTTTGCTCAAAAAATGGTGGAGTTCTTCTCCTTATTGCTCTGGATCCCAAATGTTTTAGATTGCTAAGAAGTTGAGATTTTTGAAATTTATTATTAGAGAATGGAATATCTTGCATTTTAAGAAAATCTTTCAGAAAAAACAGAGGATTTAAGATATGATTGAATGTCTTAATTCACATGTGATTCAACATGGTATGGTGCCTCTTGTTTTTGATGAACTAAAATTGCTAAAAGCAGAGCTTGAAGAAGTTTAGTCCAGAGAAGAAATCTATTGGAGACAAAATTCGAGGGAGATCTGGCTTTCGAATGGTGATAGAAATACAAAAAAATTTCACTCTTCAACAAAAATTAAGAGAAGTAGAAATAGGATATCTTGTATTGAGTGTCCAAATGGCATAATTTTGACAGAATAGGAGGATATTGCTTCAAAAGCAATTAGGTTTTTTAAGTCACTATTGTCTTCGGAGCATGGAGATCTTCATAATAACATTTCTTCTAATATTCCTTCTTTGGTATCTTTGGAAGATAATAAAATGTTGATGTCTTCTTTTTGTTTGGATGAAGTTAAGAATGTTGGTTTTGCAATGAACCCTGATAAGGCACTGGGACCAGATGGCTTTACTCCTTTATTTTTTTAGAAATGCTGGCATTTTGTGGGAAATGATGTTTTATTGGCCCTTGAGGAAGTTAGAAGGAATAGGTCTATTTTGAAAGAGCTTAATACTATGATGATTGCAATTATTCTTTAAAAAGAGGTTACCAAGACATTTACTGATTTTTGCCCTATTGCTTTATGTAATACTTGTATATGGTGAAAATGGAAACAACAATGTTGAAAGACTAAATAGATTCAACCACAAAACCCTAGCCTAACAATAACAAAGATCCACCATAAGATATGAAGATTACTTAAGACAATGCAAATCAAATGAAATCAAAAAGATTATACCATCACATGTCCAATAGGGTTTTGGATTTCCATTCTACCTATCTCCATTGATCTTGCTTGATATATTTGCTCTCAAATTTTATGTGTGCACAAGAGCTCAACAAAGAACGGAAATGTGGTTGCAAGTAGGCTTGATTGCATATGCAAGTTCGAAAGCATAGTCGGGGTTGAATGCATAGTGAGTTAGTTAGGATACATAGATTGATTAGGGTTGATAATGAAGGAAGCATCTCCTTATATAGAAGACACTATATGAAATGGAGGGATAAGATTGAGAGGTATAAAAGAGGCCGGCTATGATTAGAGGGTAGGTAAAGAAAATAATAAAATAATGAAAGGAGTAGGTAGTGTATGAATTAAGAGATGAATGACATGTGTCATGGGTAGAAAAGGCTAATGAATTAATTAAATAAATAAAGATTTATTTAATTAATAGAGGAAGTGGGATCAATTAAATAAATAAGATATTTATTTAATTAAGGAAAGGGACAATTTAAATAAATAAATGTATTTATTTAAATGAGAAATAAGGCTAGAAGAGGATAAGTGAATTAATTAAATAAATAAAGATTTATTTAATTAATAGAAGAATTAGGCTAAAGATAATTAAATAAATAAAGATATTTATTTAATTAGATATGACAATTTTAGGTGTCTACATTTTGCCCCTCTTTGAGACAATGCAGCTTGTTGCGTTGTTTCAAAGAAGATAATATGAACTGATACAAAGTTGCCCCAAGATGGGAATGATATGCCCCCTCGAGAGATTGGATGAAAATATCTGAAAAGATCACAGACAATCTCTCGATAAGAAAGAAAGGCTAGAATGGATTGACCGAATAGGATAGAGTGACAGAGTCACGGGATAAAGAAGACTGACTCGGGAGACTAGGGCTAGAGCTAGGGCTAGGGCTAGGGAAGTCTATAAGATAGACCACGAGGGGAATACATCCTCATTCTCATCCACACATCCAAGAGATCAGAGTGAAGAGAGAGAATAGAGCAGCAACAGTTAGCAACGATGGCATTGGTGCATAGATTCAATCACGTTCGTCGATTTTAGAGGCCAGTAGATGCATGAGAGCCGGTAAGTACAACAAAACCTCCTTGTACTTTGTTGCAATAAATGTTGTCATTAATGCATGTTAGGTAGCGCAATAAATGCATTTTATAATACATCAAACAAGGTCAAAAAATGCTTAGGCATGTCTAGGTAGGCTAGGTGCGTTTGTGCAATCTATAACCATGTTTATGTCATGAAGGTGCGTTTATGTCTTCAAGGTCAAATCGACAGTTCTGTGATGAACATATGATATCGATTGGATAAGCCGCTGAGAGGATACACTCAAGAAGGTCCTCTAGGGAAGACTAGAATAGCAAATAGGGCTAGGATTGACAATTCTGTGATAGAACATACATTGCCAATTAGGAAACTACTTAAGTGGATACACTCAAGTAGAGGCCCTAGGATAAGATAGATCAAGGCACTTTGTGGTGAACAAGGAGTACAAAGACAAAGTACTTTGTGATGAATAGGGAGTACTAAAAAAAAGAGCAGCACTTTGTGATGAACAGTGAGTGCAAATGTAAGCAGCACTTTGTGATGAATAGGGAGTGCAAAAACACGTAGTACTTTGTGATGAACAGGGAGTACCACTAGGATAAATAGCAACACTTTGTGATGAACAGTGAGTGTAACTAGAATAGAAGCAACACTTTGTGATGAACAGTGTCACTTTGATAATCATAAGCACTTAGGATAATAAGCAACATTTTGTGATTAACAATGAATGCCACTTTGACTGACATGATTGATTTGTTTGACTGCAGGAGTACCTACCTATGTTGGAGTCATGGGAGAGATTCCCATTGACTCATAGTTTACGACCGAAGTTGACATTTGAGAATAGAGCAGCGATTGAGGTTATGGGCTTGCGATATATTCTGTATGTGCCTGAGTTTCAGGCGAATATGGGATTCCTGACTGCATTAGCTGAGAGATGGCACTTAGAGACTTGCACTTTCCATTTGTCGATGGGTGAGATGATAGTCACCTTAGAGGATGTATATAGGATTCTGAGGATACCGATCGATGGTGAGTTGATACCCTATGATCGAGATGGAGATAGGGAGGCATTGAGATGAGTGTTCTGGGACCCACGACTAGAGATGAGGGCAGGACATGTCTCATGGGACACGATGACAATGACAGGATTGGCGCTACCAGTACTGCTAGGAGGAGTGATCAGTGGATTCCTCTGTCTGGATAGGGAAACACGAGGGTTGGCTATGGGATGGGGGAGAGATGATCTTCGGGCAAGTCCTTCCAGGGTTCAACCTCCGTCGAGGCTAGGTGGCTCCAAGGGAGGGAGTTCATCATAGCCTTAGAGGGCTCCCTATGTATCAATTTTTTACCATTTTGTATGATGATGTAGACACCTTCAGGGGATTGTAGCCATATGATTTTGACATCATTGTATCATGACACTTATGATTATATATATGAGATGATTCATCTTTGCGGTAGCTATATGCATGCGTACCTATGTGATGAGATGTTTCATGATGTATGTTTCTATGTGATGCTTATGGTATGGATGCAAATATGTACATGATGAAATGCAATATATTTTTGTTCTTTTATGTTTTTAATATGTTATGCCAATGCAAATGTGAATGTATGAAATGCAAATGAATATGATAATGCAAATGATTATTTACATGATGAAAATGTAAATTGTGCTAATATGTGTTGTGTGTAGGATGTGATGCAATTGTGATATCTATATGTATGTATGAAATGCTAACATGTGATAATGCAGGTGCAACTACATGAAATGCAAATGTTTTTGTTGCATCATTATACTCAGTCATGTGATAGCAAGCTACACAGACTCAAGAAGGATGATGGAGGTCAATCAAGAAATGGGGATGGAAGATAGAAGATATGAAAGTAAAAGAACTTCTTGTGTGTTATCATCATTGAGCTTTATTATGGCAAGTAGGTTATGACAATCAAGGCATATGTTCGACCCAGAATTTCATTATACCCGTTTGCATGGAGATAAGATAGTTGCAAACAAGGAATGCCCCAGTTCATAGTAGACTCTCAATGTCCTCATATCCTTAGACAATTCATAGCATTACTAAGAGACAATCCACATACAGCAAAAGAAAAATAGGTGATGATACCCCATCCTCGCCTTTCTAGTCAAAGACATCCTGGAGATAAAATCTCTAGTCAAAGACATCCTGGAAAAGCTCAAAGACATGTCACCAAAAAGATAATATCAAAAGAAAACCAAGACTCAACACCAACATCCACTGTAGTCCTTAAGTTTAGTGTCTCTTGTCACTTGTATAAATCTTATTTGATTGTGGTCACAATGTTTACTGATACTTTATTGTTGCTATTGTGTCTCATCTGAAACTGAATGAATCCATGCAACTGATACTTTATTGCAAAGAAGACAAAACTTTATCACGGATTGGCGAT
This sequence comes from Cryptomeria japonica, assembly GCF_030272615.1. Lineage (NCBI taxonomy): Eukaryota > Viridiplantae > Streptophyta > Pinopsida > Cupressales > Cupressaceae > Cryptomeria > Cryptomeria japonica. The sequence goes on along the minus strand of NC_081408.1, from coordinate 65,563,286 downwards.
GCAGATGTTGCTTTCTTGTGGATTGTGCACGGATAGACTAAAGGAAACTAGAAGAAATTGTACTTCTCAGAACGTGTGATGCTCTCAGTTCCACACCCATCACTAGACGTAGGATCTGCCTTAGCCACAGATAGGAGCTGATTTATTATGAATGGAAAGGGATGAAAAGGAATGTTTATTATGGATGGCTAACCAATCTTGGGTAGATCAATAACAAGCCATGATGGGAATGTGTAAGTTTATTATGGATGGATAGGTTGTGAGTGTGTGCAAAGTGAAAGGATGAAATGGAATCCTAAAGGAGGGAGGAGCAATGTCTCTACACATGGCGCTGGTGACCCAGTTTTCACCATGGTACTTGCCTAGGGCACTACCGAAGTGGTTTTCACCATTGGACAAAAATGTTTTTCTTTACTTTTTTTATTTCTTTTTGTGTCACAAGGCATCTGTTTGCCAGGTTTTCACCAAGTAACGATTTTTTTATTTTATGATTTTTTTGTATTTTAAAATTTTTTTATTTTTTTTTTGTATTTTTGAATTTGGGGTACTCTGAAGAGCTATGTGTAAAACCTGTGAAGGTGTATGTTGTTGATAGGATCCTCCAAAGGTTCACCCTATGTGGTTGAGAGTTGATATGCACCAAATCCATATGTTGTTGTGATGATGTAAGGACCAAGCCAGTTCGGTTCGAACTTGCCCTTCTTCTGTCTGTCTTGTTGATTTCTTGGATTCTCCTTGAGAACTAAGTCACCCACCTCAAGTGTCTGAGGCTTTATCTTATGATTGTAGTTGCATTGTTCCTTGACTGAATGATGTGTAGCCTAAGTGACTGTCTTCCTTGATAAAGGAACTGAGATAGAATTACTAGTGTGTGGACTACATAGTCCTGTATGTGTGTCACCTGAAGAAGTTTGGGCACCTCTGATAACAAAGTCCTTCGAGGAAGCTCCATTAAAGGTCCATGATGTATTTCCAGAAGGGAAATGATGTGTGGAACAAGTGGATGAGTTATGAAGGCTTATGGTTGTGAAAAGAAGTGAAAGTAGGATAGCATGATGGAGACTTAGGATCAACAAGTATGCTTTTTGACTTGAAATATTAGAACTTTTGCCCCCAGTTATTTTGATATTAGGGGAGATCAACTCTTGTTCTTTTTCTTTCATAGGATTTTCATCCTTGACCTTGATTTTTGCAGAGTCCAATAGCTTTTGATTTTGATTTGGACTAAAGGACTTTTCTTTATTTTTGACTTTTAGATTTTTCTTTTCAAATCTTGATTTTTTATCCCCAATTAGTAAGGGCTTTTCTAATTCTTGTTGATCCAAGTCTAGGAGCGGAGTGGAAATGGAATGAGTGGATGAAATGGTAAGGCTATGTGAGTTCTCAAGAGGGTTGGTGATATGCTCAATAGCTTCTTTGTTGGAGCCACTCTTAGGACTATTGATATCAAGAGTTGCTTGCACCACTAGAGGAGATTTGCATTCAGACTTAGTAGCCACAACACTAGGTGGTTCACACCCAATTCCTTGGCAATGAAAATTGTTTGTAGATTGTTCATGTTGACTGAATACCTTAGGAGATAGTGGGAGTTAATCAACATGAAAGATATACTCACCACATCCCAGGTCTTTAACCTTGAATTTTTCTGTTAGCTCTATTTGTTTGGATGTAGAAGCTTTTAATGATTCTGGATCCACATATATTGATGAAGGAATAGCTTCTCTATTAACTGGAATTGTTATTTCTGATCTAGGTCATAGATTGTTGCAATATATGAATCAATTAGGATCAGCTTTGATGGTCACTTCCACTCCATTGTGTGGAAACTTGATACATTGATGATATGTAGATGGGACTGGGCTCATCTCATGAATCCAAAAATGTCCTAGCAATATGTTGTATGTGAGATCTAGATCAAGGACTTGACAAACCACATCTTTTGTAACTGGCCCAACTTTGAGACGTAAGGTGACTGTGCCCTTGGATGAATGCTCTTCATCATCATATGCTTTGATGGTAATTTTGTTTATAGAATTCACAGCCTTGTCAAAATATCCCAATTGTTTAATAGTGCTCAATGTACAAATGTTTATGCCCACTCCTCCATCTATTAGGACTCATTTTATTCAATGTTTGTGTATGAAGGCTTCAATGTGTAATGGTGCACTATGTGGCTGACTTACAAAGGCATCATCGGCTTTTGTGAATCTAAGGGAGTGTGGAATGGAAAGGTATCCCACCATGGCTTGAAACTAGTCCATGTTTAGATCAGTAGGAATAGTAGTGTCACTCAAGATTTTTTCAAGAATGGCTTTATGTCTGGGGGATATGCGTAAGAGCTCAAGGATTGAGATAAGTGCAAGTGTCTTCCCTAACTATTCTACAAGACCGTACTCAGGCCTGGCTGATGAGGAAGTGATGTTTTTAGTTGGAACACCTTGCAAGGTGAATTTACCTTAACGAGTAGTGACATTACATTCAGAGGTAGGTTCGGAAGAAGATCCAGTGCCTTTTAGGACAATCTTGGGTCTTTGGGTAGAATTCTCAGGTGTTTTGTCCTTGATGATAATGGTAGAGACATAATTGTCCATCAAAATGTGATTGATAGTTGAATCATAGTTATAGGATGCTTTGGTATAGTTGGTTTGGTCATCTGTGGCTTTAGCTTTTCCCTTGTCATGTTTTGGGAATGGTTCCTTAAACATCTCATGTTCCTTGTTGGATGAGTGTCCTTCAATCTCAATGTCACCTATATCAATGAGATCTTGTATGCTGTTCTTCAGTCGATGGCAATTTCCTATTTTATGTCCCTTGCTTTTATGAAATTCATAATACTCATCATCATTCCACCAATTTGGTTTGACCTTTGGCTCATATGGAGGTAAATCTGGAATTGTGATTATCTTGTTTGCCACTAGCTTTTTGAAAACTAATTCGAGTGGTTCTCCCAATGGGGTGTACTTCCTTCATGATCTAGAAGTTGTTTGAGTATTCACTTGATTGTTTGTAGAACTTGATCTGGAAAAAATGATTTTGGGTCGTACCGTATTGGCATCCACAACACCATCATTGACTGTGTTCTTGTTTTTATTCCAAAATCTTGGCTTATCTTTTCCTTTAAAGTCGTATTTGTTTTCCTTGAATATCTTAATGACTCCTTGTTCAATTAGGACCTTTTATGTCACTAAGCCTTTTTCAATGACATCCTTGAAGGTGGACAAACAAGCTCTCCTTAGATCATAGCCAATGTCTTTGTTAACATTCTGGGTGAACATTTCTACCATTTGTTTTTGTGGAATTTCACAAGAGCATCTACTGGCTAGATTCCTCCATCTTTGTAAAAATGATGAAAAAGATTCTCCATCCTTTTGTTTGGTGTTGCACAAAGTAGTCACTGATATGTCTGTCTCTATGTTGTATGAGAAATGTTGGATAAATGCCTTTGCTAAATCACCCCAAGACTTAATTCCAGGTGGAAGTTGGGAGAACCATTCCATAGCTTGATCACCTAGGCTTTGTGGGAATAATCTCATCAAATATGTCTTTTCTGAAGCTACCTCAATGCAAGCTGTGAAAACTGTCTTATGTGTGCCTTAGGATCCCCTTTGCCTCTATACTTATCAAACTTAGGTGTCACAAAGTGTGTAGGAAATGGAGGTATTGGAATGCTCTTGTCAAATGGATAGGGACATATGTCTCTCATTGTGTAAGTTGGCTTCAGTGTATTTATGTCCTCCATTTTCTTTTGTAAGTCCCTAATTTGTTGCTCCAAATTGTTCTTAGGTGGAGATGAATTTCCTGGACCATACCCCATGCTTGAGGCATCAATTGGAGGACGAGCATGTTGCATATATGGATAATATTGATCATACACATTTTCATATGGAGGAGCTCTATAATGATTTTGCGTATATGGACCACTTGGTATAGAGTCATGGTGAGGAATGGAATATCTTCTTTGTCCATGTATACCATAATCTATAGGCATGTCATGTTCTAATGTGTTGCCCCCAAATTTGACACGGGGTTTCCTTGTGTCCAAATTTTGAGCATGCCTTTGGATATCCAATTGCTTTGGTGGTAGGTCTTTAGCGTTAGCATGTGCTTGAGTGTATTTTTCTGTATAAGACTTCCATAATGGTCTACGAAGATGAGTATCATATGCTTGACCATGTGTGTATGGGCCCTTTGGTTTTTGAAACAAAGATGATGGTGATTCAGGCACAAGATGTGGTCCTCTATTGCCTCCACTATTAGGCCTCCTTTGATCCATGTTGGAGTGAGTTTGTTGAAAAGGTCGATTTTCCATTATTTGAGACATGTCAAAATCATGAGGTATCTTGGCTCCACTTTGTGCCATCACTTGTAAGAAATATTGTCTATCTCTCCTCATTATTTCCTCAACCAATCGATTGAAACGGGGATGCATAATGAAGTCTTCCACTTTTGTTGAATGTATTGAAATGTTGTCCATATTGTCATTGTGTGTATCATTGTTGTTTGTAGTGTCAATGTTTTCAACATTTGGAATGTTTCTATAGGCATCCATGTCAAGTAATGTAGTATGATCAGAATTGAAAAAGATGTCATTGTCATACTCATAGGAACTCATGCTTGCGGACTCTTGAGCCTCTTTAGCTTCTCTCCTAGATTTTTGGGAACAGGTTTCAACCATGAATTAGGTATTGACCAAGATGTGTGAAACTAAATGAAAATGGAAAAGAGTATGGAAGACCAAGAGTTGGATGGAATGTAAATGAATCTGAGGTTTACTTGCAATGTCCAAAGTGTAAGACCAAGTATGTATGTAGTAGAGTAGGTGTGGCTTCTAAAGAGATGATAGTTTCTCTTGATGAGGTAAGTTGACCTTGACTCTAAGTAAGACCAAATGAGACCCAAAAGTGATAGACCTTGACGAGGGACCACTTAGGAAAATGTTGTTCTATGTAGTACGTTGACAAAGTATGATGAGGACAAGCAAGTGACCTTTTGACTCAAGTTTAGACAAATGTGAATGTAATGCAAGGTGTAAAGCAATGATGGACTTTGTGAGACCCAGAGATAGGTTGAATGCTAGATGAAAACCTGAAGAGATAGCTCTTGTTTGTTGTAGTGTAAATTTTTCCAATTTGTGAAGTTGTTGTTGTGACCAAATCTAAATTTTTTGACTATTTTTCATGACAAGAGGACACAATGTTGATGAGGACTCAATGTTTGCAAGTGTTTAAACTCAAAATGACTCAAAGAAAAGTGTGTTGTTTGATGTAAAATTATTTTGCATACACTTGAAGACACAAAAGACACAATGTTTTGTTGTTTGGTCTTGAATGTTTCATTTTTCAAAATAAGTCAAGCACAATTCTTATGGCTAGCCAAGACAATAGTTGTTGATCCCACATGGAGTTTCCCTCGAGGCTATGTTATTCAGAGCGGATACTTAGATGCTTGACCCCACTGGCTCCACCCTTGGCACTCACTTCTTGGGAAGCCAAGCATCAGTCCCCACGAAAACTCCTCGTGGTGAACTTTGTATCTCTACTAAGAACCATATGTGTGTGGGCCGCTACCAGAGGTCTGACCTCCTGCCTCAACAACTAGAAGATTTTTGTCTTCTAAAACAAAAAGGTGCTAATAAGGGCATCCGCTCATGTGGCCATACATGTGGCACTTTCAGCTCTGTAAATATAGAAGAATCCTAGCCGGTAGGGGTTATGCCCTATGATTGATCAAATAAATTTCATCAAACAGGTTTATGGGGAGACATAGTGTCGGTATGAACTAATCATCACACCTTATCCATAGTTTTCACCATGGATACAGTTATTTATAGTGGTTTGGAAGAAGATGGCTTTTCTTTTGCTATCACTTAGGTCGCTCTCTCCTCACTAGTAGTCCTAATGACCACACGGGGAGACAGGCCCTCTAAAGATGAAACAAAAAGAGCCTATTGCTTAAGACACAAAAGACAATGGTTCAATTTTAGTGCACCAATTGAAGTGTTTTCTAGTCTATGAGAACAAGGCACACAATAAATATCAAAAACCCTTGCCAAGGTCCTGTAATAAAGATTTGTTAGTAGTTTGGATTGTTTCAAATGATCACCCCTTCCTGCAAGCACACAAGTTAGGTAAATTTTAGATCCAAAAGACTTTCTGAAATAGGGGCTTTCAACAATGCATTTTGTTGACCAATTCAAAGATATGATTCATCATTAAAAAAGAGCACCTGTAAAATTTCAAGAGATTTCCAAAAATGTAAGAAAATACAAAAAATTTGCTAATTTACTCCAAAAATTAATTTTTTATGAAAAATCATAAAAAACTCATATAAAATGCAAAATCGATCAAAAAAATCTGAAATTTTTACTGGAGAGTCCTAATGGTCTTCCAAATCTACATAAAAAATTTTCTGCAACAAATCCAAGCAGTTTGTGAGATATGAGTAAAATAATGAAAACACCTAATTTTCAAAGATCCGATTTTTGAGGAATGATTTTGAATCAAATTTAAAATCACAAAAAGTAGCTAATTTTCTCTCAAAATTAATTTTTTATGAAAACTCGTAAACAATTCATATAAAATGAATATTTGATCCAAAAAATCTGAAACTTTTACTAAATCCTTCTAATACTTTTTTTGACCTGCACAAAAATTTTGATTCCAAAATTCGAAGATGTTTGGGAAAAATTATCAAAATAAGGAAAAACCCTAATTTTTAAAGATCCAATTTTTAGGGAAATATTTTGCATCAAAATTAAAATCACAAAGAACAAATCCTGTGTATAATTATGAGATATTTCCAAAAATGTAAGAAAATCCAAAAAATTCTCTCATTTTCTCTCAAAATTAATTTTTTATGAAAAATCATAACAAATTCATAGAAAATGAAAATGTGCTCCAAAAATTTTGAATTTTGGATTGAGAGCTCCTGATACTTTCTTCAACCTACAAAAAAAAATTTGGTGCAAAATTTCCAAGCCGTTTGTGAGATATGATCAAATCTCTCCAAGATCTTGATTTTGTGTCCAAAACCCTAGCATCACAAGGTTATTCTCCAAATTGTTTTACAAAATAGCAATATAGGATTAGAAAAATCTACAAAAAACACAGATCTAACAAAAATCCATGTCCCACGGGGCCTGCCAAAATATATATGGTGAAAATGGAAACAACAATGTTGAAAGACTAAATAGATTCAACCACAAAACCCTAGCCTAACAATAACAAAGATCTACCATAACATATGAAGATTACCTAAGACAATGCAAATCAAATGAAATCACAAAGATTATACCATCACATGTCCAATAGGGTTTTGGATCTCCATTTCTCCTATCTCCATTGATCTTGCTTGATATATTTGCTCTCAGATTTTATGTGTGCACAAGAGCTCAACAAAGAACGAAAATGTGGTTGCAAGTAGGCTTGATTGCATATGCAAGTTCGAAAGCGTAGTCGGGGTTGAATGCATAGTGAGTTAGTTAGGATGCATAGATTGATTAGGGTTGATAATGAAAGAAGCATCTCCTTATATAGAAGACACTATATGAAATGGAGGGATAAGATTGAGAGGTGTAAAAGAGGTCGGCTATGATTAGAGGGTAGGTAAAGAAAATAATAAAATAATGAAAGGGGTAAGTAGTGTATGAATTAAGAGATGAATGACATGTGTCATGGGTAGAAAAGGCTAATGAATTAATTAAATAAATAAAGATTTATTTAATTAATAGAGGAAGTGGGATCAATTAAATAAATAAGATATTTATTTAATCTAGGAAAAATATAATTTAAATAAATAAATGTATTTATTTAAATGAGAAATAAGGCTAGAAGAGGATAAATGAATTAATTAAATAAATAAAGATTTATTTAATTAATAGAAGAATGACACTAAAGATAATTAAATAAATAAATATATTTATTTAATTAGACATGACAATTTTAGGTGTCTACAATACTTTGTACAAGATTTTTACCAAGGCTATTTTTTTAAGGTTGGCTAAAATTTTGCCTAGGATCATTTCTTTAGAACAAGGTGGTTTTGTTACAGGAAGGGAGACAACAAAGGGAGCTATAGTGGCACATTAGGTTCTGCATTCTATTTCTATTCAGAGAATCCCAGACATGATCCTTAAATTAGATATGATGAAAGCGTATGATAGAGTAGAATGGGGGGTGTTGTTTGTTGTTCTACTTAAATTGGGCTTTTCCAAGGCATGGGTCAGATGGATTCGTGCTTTTATTTCTTCTGCAAGGTTCTTAGTTCTAATTAATGGCTCCCCTTGTGGTTTTTTCTCCTCTTCAAGGGGTTTGAGGCAGGGGGATCCCCTGTCTCCTTTCTTGTTCATTCTTCTAGCTGAAACGTTCAGTTGGGCTATAAGAGCTGCTAAGCTATGAGGGCTTTGGAAGCGAATTAGGATTCAGAATGTTCCACAAAGCATTTTGCATTGCTTGTTTGTAGATGATACCTTTTTATTTGGTCAGGCTTCTTTGGGTGAGGCAAGAGTGATAAAGGGGATAATATAGAATTATGCATCCTTTTCTTGTCAGAGAGTCAATGTTGATAAGTCAAAGACTTTTTTCCTTCATGCTTCACAATTGGTTTAGGATAGATTGAAGATTTTTTGGGGATTTGCATCTAGAAATCTTCCTTGTTCTTATCTTGGTATACCTTTCTTCATTGAGCAAGATAGAGTTGAGTTTTGGGATAAGATCATTTCAGTTATCTCTAGAAGGATCCTATCCTAGAATCATAAATGGTTATCTTTGGTTAGTAAGATTGTTCTTATTAAGTTTGTCCTAAATGTTGTTCCTATATATCTCATGTTTTTTTTTGCAGTCTTTGAAAGCGGCTCTTGTTAGTTTGCAAGATACTCTTAGGTCCTTCCTTTGGAGTAATAATAAAGATGGTAAGAAGAAACTCCCATTGGTAGCATGAGATAAAGTTTATTTGCCTAAAAACCTTGGGGGCACAGGCATTAGGAGTCTAGAAAGTCAGAATTTAGCCTTAGGTGTTAAGTTGGTTTGGAAATTGTATGAGAGACCATTCTCCTTTTGGGCACAGATTATGTTTGCTAAATATTTAAATAACGGACCAAGAGAGTATGTTTTTCAAGTTTCTAATTTACTGTCTAGTTCAACTATTTGGAATTTTCTATGTAAATGTAGATCAGTGATTTTGCCTCATCTCTCATGGGTTGTTAATAATGGTAGAAAGATCAGGTTTTGGGAGGAAGTTTGGAATGGACATCCCCCTTTGGTGAACTTGAGGGATTGGTCTCCTTTAATTTCCACTCTTTCTTCCCTTTGGGGTGTCTTTGTGGCTGATTATTTTGAAATTGAGTATAGTGGGAATCTTAAGGTGGCAAAATGGAAATCAATTGAGTTTTTAGATATTGATCAAAATGTGAAATTGGAATATGAAAAGATGTTGGGGGAGAGAGTAATAATTCTTTCTGATTCTGATGATGAACTTATTTGGACAAGGAATATCTCTGGTAAGTACATAGTTAAGGATGGCTATAATTCTCTCTTGGTTGCTAAAGATTTATCTACTTGGCCATACAAGTTATTTTGGCATATGGCTTGCCTCCCAAAGGCTTGTGCTTTTGCTTGGTCAGCAGTGCAGGATAGGGTCCTTACAGGAATGAGGTTGGACAGGTTGGGTATTACTGCAGTGTTTTCTTGTGTCTTTTGTAATAAAAATTTAGAATTTTCTGTACACTTGTTTCTTCACTGTGATTTTGCCTATGCTTGCTGGCAGTGGTTGTTTGAAAAGCTTAATCTATCCTTTGTTATTGGTAAGGATCTCCTTTCCTACTTTAGAGCCTAGCATCTCCTATTTGCCTCATCTTTCTATGCATGTCTTTGGATTATTTCTCCATCTATTGTGATTTGGAATATTTGGTTAGAGCATAATAATAGGATTTTTAAACAAACAAGTTCTTCCTTGGCTGAGGTTTTATTGAGGATTGAATCTTCCATCTCTGAAGTTGCTTTGTCTTTTATCTATAAGAATTTGGAAACCCTTACATCTTTTTCTCATTGGGATGGTAGGATAACTTGAGTTTGGAGAATGTTATCAGTCTTACCTTCTCATGGATCTATTTTAAATAAGATGAATGCTATAAGTAAGAGAAATTTTGCTTGTAGGAAACCTCCTCCGCAAGGGCACTTTAAATTGAATTTTGATGGTGCTTCTCATGGGAACCCTGCCCTAGCAGGGGTAGGTATGGTAATTTATGATCATAAGGTAAGATTTATTCAGACTCGTTGTCATGTGATTGGTTTCAAGTCTAACAATTGTGCAAAATTCTTCACTTTGTCCTTTGGTTTGGATATGGCTATATCTTTGGGAATTAAGGACTAGATAATTGAGGGTGATTCTATGGTTATTATTCAAAGTGTCATGAAAAAGAAGTCAAATTGTTGGCAATTACAATATATACTTGATCATAGTTTGCAAAAATTAGATTTTTTTGATTCCTTCTTGATTTCCCACTATTATAGGGAAGTGAATAAGATTGCAGATTTCTTGGCTAACTTGGCCATTGACAGTGATGCTAATATGCGAGAGGTAAGTGTGGATGACATCCCTTCCTCCGTTTTGGAATATTTGAAGTAAAGAAGGGCATAGTTGTAGTCTTCATCAACCTCCTTATTTTGTGTGGCTTTTCTTTGGTGTGGGTTCTGCTATGCTTGATCACAATGTTTATTTTGACAGGGTCTCTGATTATGGTTTCCTTTTTGCTATGTGTTATCATTCTAACTAGTGGTTTGGAGAATTGTGTTTCATAGACAGGGGTGGTTCAGACTAGTGTTTTTTGGCAGCAATGGATATGCATCCTTCGATGATCATACTTTAATCTTCCTTCAATATGCTTCGGTTGGCAGATGTTGACGGCTTCCTTTATATCTAATGCGGCTTATGTAATTGGGAGGGTTTTTTTGATGTACTATGCCAATGGGCATTTGGTATTGGGTAGAATAGGCTTGTGTTACTTAAGCAATACTAAAGGGTTTTCTTATTGGTTCTTTCCGTTCAGTGCTTTTTGAACCAGACACTTTAAAGAACTTTAAAAAATCAATATAGTTCAGTGGTTCTATCCACTTTTATCAAAAAAAAACTAAAAAAATACCATAAGAAAACTTTAAAAAATCTAAAAAGCAATTTTAAAAAAACTACCACCAATAAATATGGAAACTAATGAAGGGCCTAGCCATATTATTAGTTCCTTCTATGCATGGAATTATAGCGGAGGGCGCTGTATTATACAGTGATTAATCGCTGGAACAGCCAGTCAAAACTCAAATTTGTATTATATAGTGATATATATTTGAGAGTTATTTTTCAAATAACTCTCAAATAAAATTTAAAAATATATGTAATGATTCTCTTCTAAAATAAAGGCCAAGATATGACTAAAATTTCTAAGACAGTAATAGAGTCCAAAACAAGAGACCACATATGTTGAAAAAATTAATTTCGTTGCTGAAGACTTTGAAAAACAGATAATTTAATTTACATTGATTTTGGTTGTTGGAGCCATTGAAAAACATGTGGTTTGCTTCTTGAAATCTTAAGTTTGATTTCTTGAATAAAAGAAAGACTGTTGAAAACTTTGAAGCAAAGAAAGAATAAAATCAAACCATCTAAAACAAATCAACGCTGACTAGATGCCTATGCTAATGCACGATGGGTTCATAAGCACCAAAGATTATATTAAGAAATTCAAACAGCATTAACAAATAAACGGTACAGAAATGAATAAAAGTGCATAAAACTGTAGATATTGGAAGAATGAAATGTATTAGTTAGAAGACTTGTATTGATTTTACAGTGTACCAAAATTTGACCCGCAACTCAAACCAATGAAAAGAAAGCATTACAAATATTCCACCATGCGCATGGAGGCAACGCAAAACAAAAGTATATATGGCATTAACAGGAAGCTTTAAATTTAATTTAAATATATGAAAATATGGCCCATGTTAAACGTACAAAGTCTCTGACATTTTATAGGATTGCATATCATAATCTCTTGGCTTGTTGTGTATGCATAGTATAAAAGATAATTTAAAAATTCTGCTGACGTCATTAGTATCATGAACTTTAAATTAATTAATTTCCTCTTTCTTCAACTGTGCTGTTCATCATTTCTGAATAGTGGAAGTGGTGACCTATTGTTGAAATCCCACGTTTCTCTTGTACAAACATGCATATTAAAAAGTTGCCGGCAGATTTTATCAATCCACGACAGCATATTTGACTTTGTAGGGTGGCAACTTGTTGAACCCAAAAGTAGATTCCACATATTTGACTTTGTAGGGTGGCAACTTGTTGAACCCAAAAGTAGATTCCCCGTGCTTGTTTTAAAGCCCATTTTTTCCAACAATTTTTTATTCAACACTATGTATTATTATTTATAATCATGTGTACTTTAATGATTACGACTTAACACACTCAACAAAGATGGATTCCTTATAGGGTTTTCAATGCTTTTAATAAGTTATGTTCAAGGAGATTTTTTTTTTTGACCATTAGGTTTAATTTCCTTTTCTTTGGGTCGTGCTCAAGATGGTTGTCCATGCTTTTTTTGTTAAGCTGTTCAGTTATGTTTTCTTGGGTCTTCTTAGGTTTCTTGTAATTGGTCCTCTAGTTTTATATGTTTCCTGCTCAATTTGTATATGGCTCTTGTTTGGGTTTGTATATTCGGCATATCTGTTAGGATTAGCTTTATGCATACATTCTAGTCGGTTAAGATCTACTTTAGTCTTCTTGTTCCAGTTATGGTATTGCATTTTTTCTTTCTTTTTGGTTGAGTTATGTTTCCATCGTCTAAGTATTGATATAGTCTTTAGTCGCATTCTTGAGGTTGAGCTTTTCTCTTTTGTTTGGTTTCTCTCCAAAAGTTTCTTCAAGATTGTTGTAGTCTCTAAATTATTTTATGTAATTTTTATCTATGTTTAAGAAGATTAAAGTGGGATAGGTCCATACCATTACAAACGAGATTTTGTTAATGTCAATTACTAAATAATATATTAAAGGATTGTAATTTTATTTGTCGGATATAATTTTTTTTCTACACAAGCAGTAAAAATTTATTAGTCGTAGTAGAAAAATACAAATTAGAAATGGGCAAAGGACCAACAAGAACAACCAATTAAGTAGCTTGATCCTCAACAAATAATTGATGAAAGAGATGAGAGAAATCCAAAGGTAAATCTCCTCTATCCACAACATTCCAACCCTGCATTCGATCAGATGCCCATTTGGCCAAACAATTCATAACTCTATTCCATTCTTGAGGAATGTGCGAAAAGGTAACAGAGTAAAAAAACCTACAAAGGTTGAGAATCTGCAAAATAACCGCAACTAAATTCTAGTTATCAGCATCCAAATGCTAGTCATTCAACATAGTAATCATTACTTGTGAATCAGATTCACAAATAATCTATTTCCATGCAAGAACACACCCACTCTCCATACCATACAAATGGAAAGAGCCTCCATGAATTTGTTTGTGTGAAAATTTTTATAGATGGAAAAGAAAAACTAAACATCACCAATACTATCGCTACCAATACCTCCAACACCAACATGCCCAGGATTCCCCTAGAAGATCCATCAGTATTATCTTCAAAACACCTTGAGGAGGAAGTCATCATCCCACACGATCAATCTTTTGCTTTGGTTGTATACATCTTGCTCCAATAGAAGTAGTAGTCCCCTAATAAGTAAAGATGATGGAACACTTTTTATTTTGTTATTCAAAAATGTTTTTGGAGGTGTAATTAAAAAATACAAGGCTATCATTATTTTTCACACAATTTTGACTAATGAATACTCCTCAATCTTTAATTTTTGTAAAAGACAATATCAACTGAGACTCATTATCCTTTAATAGTACATTCAATCTCTCTTCAAACGAGGATGGAAAGTAAAGGCATTGGTGGTGTAACCTCAATAAGAGATAAAAAAACAAATAGACAAACTTATTATGAAGACATCGACTATATGATAGAAGGAGAGGTCACCTGCAACATCATTAAGAAGAATGGAATTCCTCTGTAGGAATGCATGTCAAGTCCTCAAAATAATTAATCCAACTAACAAACATTGAGTGGGTGGAGATTTATCTTTTGTTGGCCCTTTGGATTTTCAAATAAATAAATACTCATGGGTTTCAAATCCTAAGACTTCAACTTATTCGATACAACACAAATCATAAAAGCTCCACACCCATCTACTACTCATGTCGAGCTACAACAATTTGAAGGAGGCATCACAATTTTTTTAATTACAAATCACTTCTCTAAAGAATAATCTATGTTGTTACAAACCTATATTCTGAAGGTGCACTTTTAGAATGGAAGAAAAAGTTTGTTGTTTCATCGCATATAGAATACAAAAACCATTGTATTCTCATGAGGTAGTCACACTATTTCACCTTATGTATCAAGTAGGTTTCCAAACTAATAATCTCACATTTGTCATCGTGATTCCTACTTGTGCCAAATGAGAGCTTTGGAGTAGGATGTTGACATGCATCAAGCTAAAAAGGATGGAGGAAGTCTGCCAAATAAGAGAAGAAGGCAATGAGAGTGTGTGGGAGAAGAAAGTAGAGAGAAAACATAATAGTAGGAAGGAATAAATCAGATATTTTGTAAAGGAATTCAATTATCATGGTCTAACATTGTTTGATAGGCATCAACTGTCACACATGTGTGTTTTCTCTTTCCAATCATTTTCTCAATGATATGTAGTTTTGTTTAGTATTTTATGTTTGTATTTGTGACCTATTAGGAACCAATGTTAAATGAGATATTACTAATTAAGAAGCTCTATATATTTATGATACCTAATTGAAGTTAAAGCAATATATCTAGATTTTATTTACATGTTTATTTTCTAAATTTTTGGAGAGAAGGCTTTATCTCTTGTAGTGGAACTAAAATTATCACCTAAAGGGAATCCACCACCTCCATCCAGCAAATCCTTGAAAATAAATTATACTCGAAGACGTAGTTATTCCTATTTAATAATTTACTTTGTTCATACCCCATGCAAAGACCGAAAGGGTCCCTAGTTTCTTGCATTGTACCTTTGAAAAAGCCTGATGTGATTGTGGACCTATTACTTGCAATGACAAAGGTCCATGGTCAAACATAGCTAGATGACAAGGTAGCTAATATGGTGAGCGTATTTACAAAGTATATATTTTTGTTTGTTGACCATCACTAACGGACTCAATTCTAATGGATATATTAGAAGTATCTTCCATATTCTTAAATCTATGCACACAAGTCCCTTAAGAAGAAAAACATCATTATTAGCAATTGCAGATCTGAGGTATATCTTTCTAGCATTTATTTTAGTATTTGCATTATTTCATTCAAGGTTAATTTTTAAACTAGGGTATGACTTAGGCAAACCCCTATTTCCAACCATTTTCTCCTTTTTTATTGTATGTAGGAACAAGTAGAAAGCTATGTTTAAGAAGATCAACATAATTCATAAAGATCAATAGGTTCCCTTTTTTACAATGAAAATTTTGAAGGACCATGGTAGCTACCACCACGATCCCAACAATTTAGGCCAAATTTTGGGAAACAGATCCAAATCATATTCCTTTGACTATATCCAGGTTTGTGGCTTTGTGCAATAATTTTAGCTCTTTGTTTATGCTTGATCTCTTAAATATCCACACACATACCCTAATTTTGACATCTTCAACAATTCAATTCAATTCAAGGGAAAGGAGAACCTCATCAAAAGGGCTTGGAATCATATTAAAATCTAGATCTATTAGTTTTAGATCTATCAAATTCTTATCTTTCCCTAAAGTAATGATCCCTAAGAAAAGTTAGTGGTTTTATTACCTTAATTGTTGAAACCCTAATTTTCACCTATTACACATAGATACATATATACAACGTATAGAAGAATTGAGATACAAATAGAGGAATTCCATGAAATATTCAACCTCTTTACCTTGCACAAACGTAGTAACAAGGGTCATCCAAAGAGAACCTAACATAACACAAAAACATGTCAAGCAACACATCATGAGGGAAGCACATTACAAACAAGAAAACACACAAAATAGAATCTATGACATGAATGAAGCTAATCAAGAAAATCATCCACCTCCCAAATGTGCTTAACATCATCTAGGGATGGTGGATGAGATGCAAGAGGAGCCACCTCGAGAACACCAGATGGAGCTATTGTGAGTTCCAAACAAGGACCATGCTCTAATGATGAATCACTTTATTTGTCACTAGGAGCTAGGGTTAATGCTTTTGGAAAATGTGAATAAAAGTCATGATTAATTTGAAAATCTCATAGATGTCATTAAAATAAGTAGAACCAACATTGTTAGCATGAACAACATTTTCATTGTCCATATAATTATCTAGATTAATAAAATGGGATATTTAACATGAAAAGAAGTTGAACCATCATTTTTATTAAACATTTTTATTTTAGGTGATTTGAGTTGAACTTCCTCCCTAGGGTTAGGAAAAGGCTAGACAAAATGGACCAAGTCAACATTTGGTGTCTTCTACGAGGAAATAATTTAGGAAGAAATCTCATGAGCCTTAGCATAATGTCTTTGAGGAATTCTCTTGCACAACAATTCCTTTTATTTTTAATCAATACTTGCAAATTTTAAGATCAATGGACATAGTCTTCTTTTCTTTCTTTATAGGGTGAGGAATCAAAGAAACCCCAATAGGTTGAGGGATATTTGATGCCAAGAGCTTTCCTTTGTAAGAAGTAGGAGTCGAGACTGAGGCATATATAGGAAGAATATAAGGCTCATAAAAAGAATACCAGGTCCATTACATGAAGAGGAGGAATATCCATGGGTGTAGGGTATCTAGGTTTACTCAAGGCCTTAATCACCTCATTTTTCCATTTTTAATAAGATAAGAAGAGGATTTTATTTTGAGCTTAAGAGGCTTACATTATTTCGACCAAAAGTAATCAAGAGTGAAATTACCTTGCTTCATAGTGGGTTGGTAAAGGCTATAATTAATTGTTATAATAGTTCCATTACAAGGGAATTTCAAACATTTATGAATTGTAGAAGTTATAGCTTTCATAGAAGAGAACCAACAATGTCCCCAATTCACAAGAAATTGATTCTATGTAGGAATAATAGCAAAGGTGACATCTAAGAACTTAGTACCAACCTCAATGAAGAGGGTTAGAGAACCAATAGTTGGGCAAGAGAAAACATTGTACACCTTAATCATAACATCATATTTATCATATGTTAGTTGTTGCAATTGTTGATTATAAAGATGTTCTTCAATTATCATATTCACAATACATACTGAACCAATGAGCACCCCTCATGAGGGTTTATGTTTGATCTTTGTAGTGATATATAACAAGCCATTAGGTTCAACAATAGTTTCATTAGGATCAAAAGTAATGTATAGATCTTTTGGAGGTGTAGATTTGCCAAGAAGGTTCAAAAAATAATTTGATTTTATGACAAGTTCATTAGGAGAAAAATCAAGAGACCCAGACTCGAGAGTATTGGTAGAATGAGAAGGCAACTGATTGGTTAAAATTTGGAGGTTCTGATTAAAAGGAACTATTTATTTACTCTTTTTCATTGGCACCGGCTACAAATATGTTATTCTTATCAGTAAGGTATTGGATCTTATTTCTCAACTTGTAACACTTCTCAGTATCATGACTAGGTTGATAGGGATATTGACAAAAAAGCTTTAGGATCATGGTAGGCTGGCGATGGTTTAGAATAAACAATTGATTTCATGGCAAGAAGTTGTAACACATTTGCATTTATCAAATTCTATATTATACTATGGAAAGACTGAGAAAGAGGAGTTAATATTTTTCTAAAGTATTTGGATTAAGGGGCCACGCCAAATGTCATGGCTGCCACTTGAGTGTTGATGTTGTCATTTATCTTGATGAAACATTTATTAGTTTTGAACTTCATAAACGATTGCTGAGCACTCTCATTCTTATGAACTAGAGCCATTGAAGAGGATGGTTCAAACTGACTTACTTCAAGCTGATAACTATGAAGCATTGTACATAACTGCCTAAAAGAAGTAAACTTATAAAATAGAACCTTATCTCTAATATATATTTGTAAATTAGCAATAAAAAATATTTCAACATTATGATCAGGCACAATATAATAAATTTGCAAATGTAGATGTTTATATCTACCAATAAAGTCAGTCACCTTTTCTTTAACTCCTTACTTACAATGAGTCAAATCGACCAAAGTAATCTTAAAACCAATGCTATTTTTAATTTTTTGAATGAAAGCATTCAAAAATTATTGAAAAGAAGTAATCGAATAAGGAGACAAATAACAATACCATTGCAATGCTTTATCTCTAATGGTTCTAGTAAACAATATAGCCATAAGTGTTTGATCATGAGAAAAATCACTACACAATGTTTGGAATGTCTTCACATGAGTCAAGGGGTCACCTTTTCCATTGTACGAATTCAATTGAGGAATTTCCATATGCTTAGGAGGAACCATATAGATAATGTCATCGAATAGTGGGCTCACTACATCAAATATGGGAATATTGAACTTGGATTGAGTTATAGAAGCCAATTGATGTTGTAAGTATATAACAATTTGAGCTAGGTTTTTATAGTTGCTTCGGTGGATAGAATAAAAGTAAATCCAAAAAAGGTATCTAGTTGTACGCCTTATATTATCCAAAAAAATGTAATCCACCAAAAGTAAACCCCTAAGGAAAATTTGTTATTCTAGTATTAGACATTTATTATAAGCTTTGGAAATAGTTATAACTATAGATCCATGCCTTTCAAATATCAAGGTTAATATTTTTGATAAATCAAAAATGCATATGTATATATGTAACTTCATTTAACTTATAAGGGTGGTTTTCTCTTGAATATAGCTTATAACAACTAGACCATGAATAATAATAAAAGGTTCCTCTAGTTCTCATCCAGCATAGTAAAGTAATGGTAAACTATGGTAGTGTCCATAGGTAGCATAATTGTTGTACAATATTCTTTCCAAGTTCCTACTAGTAGCTAATTTATCCTATTGGCAAGCTAATATGCGAGTCATATGCAAAGTGTTCCAAAATAGTATGGAACATTTAATAGGTGTCATATTCACATGTTAAACTTTTGTTCTCATCACGACATCTACTTGGACATGCTCTTCTAAAATTATAATTTCATGATGTTAGTAATTGAGTAGTTATTACATGAAGGTTGGGAAAGGATTACTATGTTGAAAGGAATTTATCCCAAACACCTAGGACACTTGTGAGTAACCATTACTAGTTGGATTAAAGGATCTAGTTAGAGATTTTCATCTATATCAACATGTTGATAATTTTTGTCTCAAAAAATGGATTATAATTGCTTCTACTTCATCCATGGTTACAATAACAAATAACTTTAGTGAATCTAAATAATCACTGATATTTTGGGGACCTTGATGTTGTCAGAATATTTTTTGTTGCAGGGATTATTTTGTTCGTTCTATTTCTAGGGTGTTCAATAAGGCATAGAAGTTCAAAATTCTTCTCAGCTAACTTGTAGATCTTGTAATTAATTTTATATGTTATAGTTTTAGGGGCCCTCCTTCTAGTGTGAATTTCATGACTAAACAATTTCTTACCTCATTGTAAAACTAGGTCAATTTGTATATTAGACTAGATGGATTCTTCACCAATATATGTCTAGAATTTTATTATGGTTTTAAATTTATTGGAGAATAATACATTTAAATTTGCGAGGAACGATAATGATACATTAAGAGTACTTAGAATGCACATGAGATAGGGTAGATTTTTTTACCTTATACACCACCCAATACATAATATCCTAGTTTGAGATCTCTTATATACCCCATCTAATTAAGTATAACATTCTCAATTAGGATATACTCTTGAATCACCTAAACACCATTGCCAAACTAGTCCAATTTCAACATTGGGCTAGATGCATTCTTCACCTATATATGTCTAGCATTTTGTTATTATTTGAATGCACTAGAGACTAATACATTAGCTTTTAAGAGGAATGATAAAGATATGTAGAGGGTATTTAAAACACATAAGAATTGGGATAGATTGTTTTACCTTACACACCACTTCTTATATAATATTCCAATTTGAAACCCTAATCTATACCGCATCCAATTAAGTATAATCTTTGAAATTAAAATATACTCTTGAGTCATCTCAATTCTTATTGTATTAAAATATACTAAAAAGTAGAACAATTTATACATAGACATCTTTGTAAACTATAATAAAACTTATTGAGTAATAATATTAATCTAATTTTATTTAGAGATAATATTATTTTTTATATATTTATTGAAATCAATTTTGTAACTTCTTTTAGTGTGTTACCATAGGGAACAACTCCCTTCCTTTAAACATCAAAAAAAAATTTAAAAACATTTTACATGATGCTCATCAACAAATTCTTGGATCCTATAGAATTGTTAGTGGGGAAAACAAATCTCCAAATAGACAATTTTTTAACTTATATACATAAAAGATTCCATCAAATAATCTTTATACTATATTTATATTATAATTCCACAAAATAAAGTACAAAAGACAAATAGATGATCCTTACCGCATCATAATATTCTACAAAGTACAATATTGCAAGAAACAATTAAGCTGCTCCTTACTACAACATATTATGAAGTATTGGATCTTGGTCCTACGTTACGTGCCTCTTCTAGATGGCCCACGCTCACGTTTCCTTAAAAGACTACACCTACAACTTTATAGAGATGAAAGGATGGTTGCAAAACAAAGCTACAAATGAAACAGGTGAGATCAAAGAAGAAAACAAATCTGATTCGTTGACTAGTTGTCCTGTTTCAGAGTGCCTTAATGGGTGTCAAACAATCACAACATACAGTAAATAAAATGTATTAAATAATAATTATTTATCAACAAAAGTTTGATTCCATAGAGATTGAGCTGTATTTGGACTGTCTATTGGTCCTTCTCACTGCAGCTCCAAGTTTTTCAAACAGTTTGGTAGACGTCTTTGTTGTTTATATCGAGTTGGTTTAACTCATTCTTAGTTGGTTTGATAGTGAAAGTTTTGATTTTTTTAATATTTGTAATGAAGAATTTGATTTTTTAAAGGTTATATCATAAATATAAATTTTATCAAATATTATTTCTGTTGATTTTAAAGGTCATTTTTAAATTAAGATTTTTTGTTTATGGTTTGCTAAAATCTATTGTGTTAAAAGGTTAGATGCTAACTTGCAAAATTAGTTCGGGTGATTAAATCATTTAATGATTCATAACTAGTATAAACATTTCTCATTTACCTCTATCTTTCTTTTGGTGGTAAATGTATTTAAAGAAATTATATATTGACAAGTGGTAAATTTCTGTGTTAGATTTTGCGTCACATCTCTCTATCCATAATTTGTATTCATTTCTACATATTTATGAAACTTTATTCATGCTTAGCTCATCACATTCACTCTCAACCTCAAGAAAATTGCTTCTTTAGCTATGTTCATTTTTGTGCTACTTGAAATTCCTCCCATGGTGTATGACCTTAAAATTTTAAATTTTAAATTTAAATTCCAACTTTATAGCCCCTTTTTCACTAGCCATTGTAAGATAATTTGGTATATGTTTGTGCAATATATTGTTATTTCTTATCTTAAAGACACTCGATTTAACATTATTTCATATGTTACATTTTTGGAAATATAAATAATGTTTAGAACAAGTTTTAATTTGCTAAGAGATACATATCTATAACTTGCATTGTTTTCATACATGCTATTGGCACACTTGTGTTTGGTCACCACATATTCACTTGAGTTGTAAATCTTATCAACCAAGGCAACTAGCTTAGGATAACTTGACCCCAATCAATATAAAATATTATCATAATGTGTTTTAAAATTTTATAATGCTTAAATTATCGTCAAATATTAGAGATCAAACCCCTATCAATTCAAAAGATTATCATAATGTGTTTTAAAATTCTATAATCCTTAAAATATCATCAAATATTAGAGGTCAAACTTTCAACCAAACCTGCAATGATTAGAAAAAAATCAATGGTTTGTCGGACTAATCAATACAACTTTTTGGGTTTCTATAAATTTTTAGAGAACAAGCCTTTCAAAGATATTATACTTATTTACCCTAGGGAAAAATTCTATTATATGATGTTAGCATAACTTCTTCATTATTTTTCCCAACAATAGACACCTAATCATTCTCATTTTAATTTCCATATTTATTAATTTGTTCACATATTGACCAACCTAATTATTGTTCTCCAAGAATTTTGTCGAAGCTTGCGAAAGGTGGAGGCGAAGATTGGAAAGATCGCATTCAAAGTCATGCCTAATTTGATTGTCATCATTACTAGGCTACCACAAGATAGTATAACCTCCCCAAAGAAGTCAAAGAGATCTTATAAAGAGGAATTTAAGGAATTCTTCAAGGAAGGAGAAGGAGTATCGAGGCTACAAAGTGGGTATAATAAGAAAGAGCTTCCTATAAAATTGAAAGATACAACCATGTTTTTGATGAAATTCTTCACTTTGGATGGGTGTTACAATATATTTCACACCTAACTTTTCCCAATGTTAAACCACCTAAGGTATGGTATTCAAATGAATTTCACTTATTGGGTTTGTTCTTCATTGTCTCAATCTGTCTGTAGATCTAAGTCTAAAAATTCCCTACCCCTCCATCTGTGCTTGATTCTTAGGCTTTATAACTTTCACCTTGCATTAATTCCTCTCAGTGGGTCCTAGCCAAATCCTCCTAACCCCTTGCCAAACCAAAATTTGGTGATTGAGATTTTTGGGGCTCCTATGATGAAACCCAGCCCTACTATCGGTTCCTCTTCCAAACATAATATTGTACCCACCCACTTTAACCCCATTAGAGAAGCAAAGAAGAATCTCTCGTCAACTCTACCTCCTAAGAAAGTGGAGGTGATGAAGTTAGGCGAAGAGGAGGAGATTGAGGATTCAAAATCCAAATGGTACTATGTGGCTTCTAAGGAGGTTGTCCCCTTCTTCCCTAATAAGGAGACACCTGTCACCAAGGAGAGCCCCCTTAACTTGGAGTTTCGGATTTTAAAGATGGAGGAGAATGTGGAGTGACATGAACTAGTGATCAAATGGCTCTCATCATAACTCATTGTGGCTATTAGGCAGATCAACCAAATTGAGGTTGTAGTAGAGGTTGGGGCAAGAGCGGATGAATGGGCTATGGAAGTAAAGGATGAGCATGTCTAGGAAGTGGCAAGCAATATGGGTAGGAAGTTTGAAAATCATGAGATAATTGAGGGGATGTTAAAAGAGCTTTTTGAGGAGGTGTCATATAAAAATAAAAAAAAGAATTTTTTATAATTGAAGGAAAACTAGGATATCCTTAAGTGTAAAATTGGATATATCTATATGTGAAGCCAAGAAATGGTTCTTAAAAATACAGTCTCTAAATTTTATATAGGAAAAAATTGACCACATGAAAGTCAAATGAAAGAGACACATTTTATCCCCTTCTACTTTTATGGAGCCCCATACTTCCATGGTCAAAGACTCTCCAGATTCTAGTACTCCAAACTCTATAAATTAATCTAATAAAACAAATGTATTTCTTTGATAAAGTCCTTAATTTATGTGAGGATTGAAAAGAAGGCAATGCCTCCACCCATTAGGCTATCTCTTTTTGTCTTTAGTGGTTTTCTTGTTTTGATGTAATTTTTGTTGTTGGTTTTGTCTGTGATCTTTAGTTAGTGCTTAGTGGTTCTCTGCCTTTTTTTGTAATCTAGGTTATTTCTTTAGCTAGGTATGCACTTCTCATGTGTCATAGGTGGCATTTTTTTGCAGTAATGTAATGGTATAGGTCTAACCCACTTTTAATTAATCAAGACCTAGCTATGAAATCAGTCAATATTAAATGTGCTAAATTATTTTTATTTTCTTATTAGCCTAGATTAATTAGGTAAATTTACTTATTTTCGTACTATAGATGGTATGATTAAGTTGGCATTCTAAATTAAAATATAAAAATATAAAAAAAAAATTTCTATCATTGAAGTTAATAATTATAAATAAAATGTAGACACCAATAATTGACATAGATATGCTAAAATAAAAAGAAATTTTACAGGAGAGATTTCCTTCTCAAGTTCTATCTCATGAAATATTATAATAGTTTTCAATGAATTCTTGATCCCTTCATAGAATTATCTTGTACAAGCAACAATGTAGGAACAACATATAAGCATTATAGTTGTTGTTACACTTTTAATTAATCATATTACAACAATTCTCAAAATAAAAGGTTGAAACAATGTAATGTACATTTAACCAAATTTCCAAGGAAACATAAGATAACATTATAATGACCCCTCTTAGAGGCATTATAAAGAAAGAGACAATAAATGTTAGAGAAGATCATATGATTCTTTAGTAACTAAACATTCCTAAATCTTGATTGTTTCATCTTCTTTAATCCTAGCATTCTCCACATTTTATCCTTTTAATGTATTTTGGAGAGAGTCATGAAAACCATCTTTTATGACCTTACTATATAACAATGAACTTGACTATAATTAAAAGTGTTTTTTGAATCATTGATGCTTGGATGACTTATTTGTTGTCCTTTTAGTGATAGTTTTAATAGTTGTAATTATTTAACAATATTCAATTGTGTGTTGTGTATTTTTTGACTAAAACTCATTAAACCACATTTCATGAAGAGTAGTTCATAATGTGAAGTTCAACTCAAAAATAATTAACCATGAAATTTCTTCCCTAATCAAATCTATTTAATTTGTAACCAAATAGTATATTACATTTTACTCATAAATTTTTAGTGTGGCATTGGTTTTATAGTTTCTTACTCAAACTCATTAAACCATATTTCATGAATATTAGTTCATAATCTCAACTCCAACTCAAACATAATTAACCATGGGGTTTCTAACAAGATCAAACCTACTTAACTTGTTACCCTATAATATATTACATTTTATTATTAAAGTTTTACTTTGACATGAGAAAGTAGAGATGTTAAAGTTTTACTTCATCTTTTTATGTTCTCAGGTTAAGAAATGACACAAAAAAAGATGTTAAATACAATTAGATAAATATTAAACACTAATTTTTGCAACTTTAACTATTATATTTCATGAACTCTTTTGGTTTAGCTCGTTGTATATTCTCTTACTATGTTGTATCCTTTATTGAATTGTATAAACTGATTAAAGAACTAATTAATGATGTAATTTTGTAAAACTGTTGTTAGTCTTATTCTTGTCTTATTCTTTTCTTTCCTATGCGGTTCTCTCTTCATACTACTATTTATTTTTATTATAATATTTTAATTTTGATCAATAAAAAGCCATTAATAACAAAAACATATAATTACAATTGTAACCTAAAAAATTCCATACCAATAATTCAATGGACACTGACCCATTTGAATGTATGATACTGTTGTACAGCTTGCAACTGTGCTACAGCCTGGAATTAATGGGTGACTTGTGAAAATAGATTCCAATACACATAGCTAAACACACTCACCTTGCATGCCGTGACGGTATTAAATCCAAGGCTTGCAAGCATATTTTTGAACAAAATTTACGAATCTAAGCTTTGGAAGAAAAAAAAAATTACCAATTTTTTTTCTTAGAAAGAAACATTGCTAAAAGATTGAACTGTCCTTGAACAGAAGCATAGAATGAGACGGGCAAATAAAATAAAGAAAAATACACGCAATCAAGAGCAAAAAGAAAGAGTATTTAAAAGAAGAGTTGAAATACTCAACCGCTCAGAAGAAAATTGATCATGTTGGCCACCTTTGTTTTGAGGCTTCTTGCCAAAGCAAAAAAACGATATTGGCTACAAACTTTACAGCTTAGACCTGCAAAACTGACCATGGTGGAGATTTTTGGGCAAGTATTTTCGTGATTAAGAGTAGTTTAACTCCAATTTGTTGATCTCTCTAGATGAAAATGCAAATTGGGGTATCTAATACACACTGTTAATGACATGGAATCTACGTGTATTTGAGTGAATGATCTAATAGGGGAGAAAGATGGTACATGTGATAAACTTGTATAGATGATATACATACATCTAGATATCTTTTATAGTATAAAAAAAAGTTCAATGTATTTTTCTCACAATCACTAAGAGTGATCGGTATCCCACACTTTGTATCGACTATAGAATGTCTCTTTTCACCCAGAATCACTACTCTATACTGTTCTTCCTGGGCATCTGTACGTTTTGGAAACGAATCCTTGAAATATCATGAAATAATTCTCTGGCTGTAGTGCATTTTGCTATATAGAGATACAGAAAAGGACCGAGGGAGATGATAACCATACCAGAACATAGGAAAAGCCATTTCCATCTGACAAGTTGACTGTAAGCTCTGTAATGAGCTGGTCTCCAATAACTATGATGTGTAAAGATAAAAGCAAATTGTTCACTAGTGCTTTCTTCATACAGTCCACTGTAGAATATGATACGACGTTTTTCGTGAGCAGGATGCAGTGTAAAAACAGTCCCAGAAAATAAAAACATAACAGCAACCATAAACAGATAAAAAACAGGGCAAAATAGGGTTAGAAAAGATATATATATTCAATTCAAAAACTGTGTACAGCAGTTGTCCTCAATCACACATATATATAGCTATTACATCTTTGAAGCCTAGAATCTTCTTGCTTTCTAGAAAACTCTAAACTCTGGAATCTTCTTTTTACAACAGCTCTATTTTTTTAAAACAACTCTTGGAAGACTCTAGAAATATTCTATTATTTTCTAGACAATCTTAATTATTCCTAACATATTTTCTAGACAATCTTAAATATTTCTAACATCCCCCCTTAAGATTGGCTAGAAGAATACAAAGAAAAATCAAAAGAAAGGGGAACATTATATTACTATCCCCCCTTAATGTTCACCTCAATCATGCCTAGCATACCCCGTAATTTCAGAAATTTGGCCTCAAGCATACTCTTAGTAAATATATCAGCTGCTTGGTCTTCACTTGGACAGAATTGGAGATTAACAAAATTGGTTTGAACAAGATCCCGAATATAGTGAACATCAATCTCAATGTGTTTTGTTTTAGCATGAAAAACATGATTATTTGCAACTTGTATAGCACTATGATTATCACAATACAAAGGAGTAGCTGAACTTTGTCCAAAACCAAGCTCAAATAAAAGGTTGCGAATCCAAACTGCTTCCTTTCCAGCTTCTTTTGTTGCTCTATATTCTGCTTCACATGAGGACAATGATGTAGTTGTTTGTTTTTTGGCTGCTCCATGTAATTGGACCTGACCCAAGCTGAAAAATATAACCACCAGTAGATTTCCTGTCATTTATATCACCTCCCCAGTCTGAATCTGTAAAGCCAATCAAAGAAGCTGAAGACTTGTAACTATAATGTATACCATAGTAAATGGTTCCACGAATGTATCGCAAAATCTTTTTGGCAGCCAACCAATGACTTTCTATTGGTTCTTGCATAAATCTAGATACCATATTGACTGCAAAACAAATGTCTGGTCTAGAATGTGTCAGATAAACCAAGCTACCAACAAGCTGTCTATATAAAGTAGCATCCACCTTCTTGGAAGTACATTCCTTAGTAAGCTTAACTCCAGATTGAAAAGGAGTAGGGGCTAGCTTGCATTCAACCATTTGAAATTTTTCTAAAAAATCCAAAGCATATTTTGTTTTAGAAATAAACAACCCATCATGAAGCCTACTAACTTGCAAGCCAAGAAAATAATTTAGTTCACACAAATCACTCATAAAAAATGTTCCCTTAAGATCTGATTTTAAGTCATTAATCAACCCAATATTTGATCCAGCTATAAGCAAATCATCTACATAAACTGCAACAATAATAATGTCATTTTGCACTTTCTTCACATAAAGTTTTGGATCTGATTTACATTTTTTAAACCCATGAAGCCGAAAATACCTATCAATCTTCTCATTCCATGCCCTTGGTGCCTGCTTAAGTCCATAAAGTGACTTCTTTAATCTGCAAACAAGATTAGGATGTTGCTGATCTACAAAACTTGGTGGTTGATCCATATATATTTCTTCATATAAATCTCCATTTAAGAAAGCATTTTTGACATCCATTTGATGAATATGCCAGCCAAGACTAGTAGCCAAAGAAAGAATAATTCTAATTGTATTCATTTTAATGACAGGAGCAAACATTTCTTCATAATCAACACCCACTTTTTGATTGAATCCCTTAGCCACCAATCTAGCTTTAAATTTTTCTATAGCACCATCTGATTTAAATTTTGTTTTATAAACCCATTTGCAACCAATCACATTCTTATCTTTGGGAAGTGGCACAAGTTCCCAAGTTTTATTTTTTACCAAAGGATCATATTCTTCTTTCATAGCTTACTCCCATTCTTTCTTCCCACTAGCTTCCTCATATGATCTTGGGTCATTTACATGCAATACTTTAGCCATGAGAGCACTACCATTTCGTGCTTAAATCCTTGAGCCTTGCCCATATATTTCTTCAACACTCCTTGTCTTTTGTCTAGCTGAAAAGTCATCTTCTTCATCATCACTACCTGCAGAAAATGACTGATTACAAGCATTAGTTGTTTCATTTTCAATAGTATTGTCATCATTTGTATCCTCATCAATGTAGTCACCATTGCTTTCTAAAATATCTGAAAAATGAGAAGCATTTGTTGTTGTAGAGTGAGAGGGAGTGGCTGTAAGTTGTGAATGCTCATCAAACTTCACATCTCTACTAACAAAGACCTTGTTTGTTGTCAAATAATATAACCTATAAGCCTTTGATTCTTCACTATAACCCATAAACAAACACTTATGACTCTTTGGTTCTAACTTTTTCCTCTTTTCATCAGGAATGTGTGCCTAAGCAATACACCCAAAAACTTTAAAATAACCAATGTGAGGTTTCCTACCACTCCACGCTTCTTCAGGAGTGATATATGTGAGAGCTTTAGTGGGAATTCTATTTATAATATGTGCAACACAAGAAATAGCCAAACCCCAAAATTTATTATGTAAACTTTTAAAATGCAACATACAATGAACCATTTCTAAAAGAGTTCTATTCATTCGTTCAACCACCCTGTTTTGTTGAGGAGTATAAGGAACTGTTCTTTGCACCTTAATACCATAATTTTCACAAAATGACTCAAATGCATAATTGCAATATTCACCCCCATTATCGGTTCTTAAGCATTTAATTGTTTTCCCACTTTGATTTTCAACTAATACCTTAAACTTCTGAAAAACTTCAAATACTTCATTTTTCCTTTCAAGAAAATAAACCCATACTCTCCTATTGTAATCATCAATAAAAGTGAGAAGGTACCTGGCACCTGAAAGTGAAGGATAGCCTGGTTCACATAAATCACTATGAATGAGTTGCAAAGGATGATTAGCTCTCCATGCTTTACTTGAATCAAAAGGATCTCGATGATGTTTCCCTAACACACAACCTTCACACACACCTTCACAAGCTAACATTTTTGTTAATCATCTAACCATATCCATTCTAACCATATCCTGTAAATTTTTATAATTTATATGTCCAAGTCTAGCATGCCAAAGTTTTGACATATAATCAGTTTGAGCAATAAAAGCATGAGAGAGTGTGAATTTATCATCAACAAACCCCACAAATTTAAATAGATTCTCTTCATGGTCAACTTTACCAATAGCAATGATATTACTTGGGTTTTTTCTATCTCTAACAATAACTTAATCAACAGTGACAACAAACTCATATCCAGCTTGAACTATTTTATATACTGAAATAAGATTCACCCCCAATCCTTCAACCAGTAAAACATTCTTTAAAGATCCATTTGTTACATTAACAGTCCCTGTTCCTAAAACAGGAAGTTTCATTTTATTACTAATAGAAATCTCTTGATCTGAATTCTTCCCTTCATAAAAATCAATAAACAAAGATCTATCCCTAGTCATGTGAGATGATGCCCCAGAATCTAAAATCCATTCTTTATTAGAATCTGAAGCAAAGTATCCCCCCTTAACGCTAGATTTACTCTTGGGTGTAGCAATTACCTCCTCATTTTATTTCTCTTGTCTTTTTAAAGAGATGGCTACGAAGCTATGCTTATCCTTCTTCCCATCCTTAAAAATTTCTTTCTTGGGCTTATATTGTTGTCTTTCATTGTCCCTTTTCTTCAAACAAAATTTCTCCATGTGATTCTCACCTCCACAATACCTGCAAATAATGGGTTTTCTTCCAGCTTGTTTTTCTGCACCATCATTTCTAGAAAAAAAGGTTAGAACCTTCATTATTTCAAAATTTATTATTTCCTTTCCAATTCTTTTTTCCATCATTTCTAAAAATTTACTTTTGGCTGTATATGCATGATTGTTTTTAATATGTCCTCCTTTAATAAGCCGAACTTCTTCATCTAAAATAGACTTGCAAAATTGATCAAAAGTTTGTTGGGGGGTATTGGGATTTAGTTGAAGAACCCTTTTCCTTGATTCTTTAAATGCCTTATATGGTTGGGGAAGCTTACTTTCAACCATTGCAATCAATTGAAAATCTTTTTTTGCATATTCAACACCTATTTTTTTGAGTTGAGCATTTAAAAAAGTAACTTCATTGAAGTAATCAAACATTTTTCCAAAATCAGATGGATCTAAATTCATCAATTTTTCATCTATACTAAACATGCTAGTAATGTCTGCATCTTTATAATCCTTTTCTAAATTCTCCCACAGCTCTATTGGATTATCAACATCAACAAATCTTCTATTCAGATTGGGGCTCAAAGCTTTACCAATAATACCTCTAGCTTGCTCCAACTTGCATTTCCACAACTCCTTTTCTTTGTCATTTTGTTGAGGTTCTCCAATTTCTTTATTCACTATCCACCATAAAGCCTTCTCTCTTAGAGCATTTTTGACTGCAATCTTCCAATCTGCAAAACCACTTCCATCAAAAATAGGCAAAACTTCATTTGAAGAGCCCATGTTAGCAAAAAATCAGTCTTCAAACAGATATTACTCCAGCAATATAACAGCCTTGCAACCAAATAACACTCCAATAATATATTAGCCTTGCAAACAAACCACTTCCAGCAATATATTTTCCTGCAGCAAATCCCTCTAGCAATGTTTTTCTAGCTCAGATACCATGTAAAAACAGTCCCAGAAAATAAAAACATAACAACAACCATAAATAGATAAAAAACAGGGCAAAACAAGGTTAGAAAAGATATATATATATATATATATTCAATTCAAAAAACTGTGTACAACAGCTATCCTCAATCACACATAAATATAGCTATTACATCTTTGAAGCCTGGAATCTTCTTGCTTTCTAGAAAACTCTAAACTCTGGAAACTTCTTTTTACAACAACTCTGTTTTTTTAAAACAGCTTCTGGAAGACTCTAGAAATATTCTATTATTTTCTAGACAATCTTAATTATTCCTAACATGCAGGCCTATATAAGAACCTAAAAATCTTCATGCTCTTCACAACTTCATCTCTTCTTGTGCTGATTTCAATTTGCATAAGATTATTTTCTTTTGAGTACTCCAAAGATAGTTTCTTCTTTTGTTCAATGGCTTTTCCTCTGCACCTTGTGGTGGGAATTATGGGTATGCCATCCAAACCACTACTTTATGAAGTATAAATGTAATTTGGATCGTCTGGATATCTAATCTTTTTCTATCCTTATTCAATTTCCAGACTTTAAAAATGGGTCTAGGATAGGTGATAAAGCCTATGTACGGCCAAAATTTATTGCTTTTTTTGGTTGGTCTAAAATGGGATGAACATGGTTAGAATTAAGCATGGTGAAGATAGATTGAATATATTAGAATCAATTACAGGACACATGATTCGTACTCTATATCTTAGTCAAGAATAATGGAGGCTATTGGATTTTGCGTGATACATTTTCATCCTCAAGGTAGAGTGAATTAGTGATTTCTAATCAATATATGGTTTTTAGAATGGTTGGTTAATAATAGCTAGAACAAAAGTTTGTAATTTGAGGTTTACATTGTAAAAGTTCCATAAAAGTTGCATCATAATAGCATAACCTCTTCTTAAAACCCCAAGGGATTATTTTGGTTACTCTTTCTGTGGATTTTGTTGTGTAGATGATTCCTGTTTTGATTTGCATGTACAATTTCTGCTATGAATTTCTTTCTGGTTTGTATGTACATGTTTCTGTGTAGGTTTCCTGCACATATTTATGTGCAAGTTTTGTTATGTATTTGTGGGATTGTCGCTCATTTTCGTGGGAAGGTTTTAATGTGTACTAGTTGATTTTCGTTAAGTTGGATTTATGTAAGAGTGCAAACTAATTTTTCATGGTGGTCTGCAGTGCAGGAAATATAACTTCACTAGCACTTTTCCTGTCACATATGTAAGTACTGTGTACATCAGATTTATCTTAGTCAACAACTTTGATATCAACATTTTTTTTTGTTGCATTACACTGGAAATTTGTCTAATGTTTATGAGCATGATTAACATGTGAGCTTATATATAAATATTATTATATTTGGAAATAGTAGGACAACATTTTGGGGGATATACAAGCTTAAGTCTACCTAGGGATATTCGAGACTTCTATATGTGTGTACCTTGTTCAACTGTTGTCTTTGGCTACTTTACGGAGCCCCATTTGTTAAACCTCATAGCACTTTGCTGCTCACAATCAATGGTGCAGGATTTGTTCTGGAAATATTTTATCTGCTGTCCTTTCTGACATTTGCCCCCAAGCAGGAGAAGGTAAGTCATTATGCCAGCTATATGTTAGTAATTAAAGGCCGTTTGTTGGCTACTAGATTATATGAAGGTTATCTATGTAGGCATATAAAAATGACCATATTCCTAAATGAATATTTTATGTTCATTTCCCTATTTAATTAAATCCAATTTAATTAAATTATCCATATTCTTCTATTTTATTAAGTAAATTACTCAATTTATTTAAATAAAATTCACTATACCATTTAATGAATAAATCATTTTATTCAATTAAATCCCCCTACCCACTTTTAATTAAATTCAAATTTAATTAAATAGTTATCCTAAATTGAATAAATCAAATTTATTTAATTTCTCCAAATTGCAACCAAATTGAATTAAATTACTTTATTTCAATTAAATCCTATTATCCCTCCATCCACTTGCAAAATCCTAAACCCCTTTCTAATCCCTTCTAGAATCCTCTAATCGCTTCTAATTAACCAAACCCCTCCTCTAAACTTTGTCACATCCCTAAGCAAAGGGAAGTCACTTCTCAAAACCTCAAAGTCTTTGATAACCATTAAAGGCTTTCAACCTTCAACCACTAAATGTCTCAAAGTCTTTGATAACCATTGAAGGCTTCCAACTTTCAACCACTTAATCCACAAAGTCTCCAATAACCATTAATGGTTAACCCAAACCCTCCTACATGGTTAAAACATTTGTTTTGACTCAACCTCTACCCAACCCAAGGGTCTCATCAGGCCTTTAATGCTTTGACCATGATTATCTCTTAATCATTTGCACAAAGGTTTATCCTTGGATTAACTCCTAATCTAGTGGGTAATCCTAACTTAGACTTGACCCTTAGCCTCTAGATAACCATGAGGTCTTCTCAGGCATTCAATGTCTCCAACCCCTTCTTTCAACCCAATCTTATGTTGACATTTGTCACCATTTCATTGGTGCAAATCATGCACATGGATCCCCAACTTTCAAACTCAACCCTTGATTGAATCTTTCAATCCTGACCATCCATTGCCCTATTCTTGTTATAAATAGAGCTCTCACTCCTCCATTTTCATATATAGAATCCTCTAAATTTGAAGCATTACACTTATGCTCAAATTCTTTCAAGCTTTCATATCATTTTTATGCTCATCATTTAGCCTCTTTTAGATCAGGAATTAGACTAAATATGCATGTTTAGAGTACTTTCTTTATCACTTTAGCTCAATCATCGACTAAATATATTATGTTAGGATAGTATTCATACTAACCTTGTCATCTTATCATCTAGTTTATTGCATTTCTAGAATCATGCATAGCTTAGCATATCTTTAATACTAAAATCTATCAAAGCATCCCTCGTTCTTGCATTTGCCATCCCTAAACCATTTTGCTCAGTGATCTGATAGAAAAACATTGGTTTGAGGGACATTGTGAGATAGAGAACCATGGGACCCTCCTTGGGAAGTTGAGTAATACTACGTTACTCCATAGCTTGCACCAAGAAGTCCTGTGTGTGTGTGTGGACTAGTTATTTTATCATATTTTCAAATTTTAAATTATATAAGCCCACTTTTCCACCATAAATTCACAAATGCTTATCAATCTTGGACATACTTAGTGTAGTCACTGTCCTTGGTTTATCTGAAACAATTATCCAAATAATATCCCACCATAGCTTGGTGATCAGTGTACATATCCATATCAAAGTAGTATCAACAACAAGGGGCAAAATCCTAGCCTCACTAGGGGCATTTCACCTTCAAGATTTTCAACATCAGACCAAAAACGTAGTAAGACAACAAGGATCAAAACAACCAACAAATGACAATCGACAATGCGAGAAGGCTAAACATCACGAACTTGAACTGATTTCAATTGAACAAAGATCTATTTTGCAAGATGTTTTAATTGACAAGAATACATTTCCAATAGCATGCATGATTACTTGTGGTTGTTAATTTTTGCTTATCATATCTCCTGAGCACCTCCAGGATGTCTTACGACTAGAGAAGCAAGGAAGGAATGTGATATTTTATTTGTCTTCTATCTGTGAGTGAAGTCTTTTACCATGCAAATTTGTCCTATGAAGAAATCCGGTGGCATATCGCTAAGGACATTTCAGATTTGTATGGAACAAAGGTTAACTCTTGTATGTTTACGCAATATGCATTCAGGTTGTCCTGGTTCAATTATACCTTGACGCTTGTGCTATCTTGCAAAATCAAATATCATGTAAATTTTTCTCAGGTCATTATGGTTCAATTATACCATTATGCTTGTATAAATTTTGAACATATCCTAAACAAATCAATGCTCAATGATGATATCTACAAAGAAAGCAAACAAATGGCTATATCGGATGACAAATGCAGAATGAGGATGCTACCAAAAACATAGTTGCATATCATTTTACAATTAGTTGCATATCTTTTTACAATTAGTTGCATATCATATCATACATCTCATTTTCCAAATATCATTCATCATTCATCATTGCATCCCTCGCATTCATCATATATGCTTGACTAGATTACATTCAAGAAGTTACATATATAGTTTAATTTTTCCGACACGGATACCTTCAATTTATTTGGCAGGCAAAAACGGTGCGCTTAGCCATTGCAATGATGGTTTCTTTTGTGATGGTTGTCGCAGTTACTATTTATGCGATGCACACACACAGTGTCAGACAGTTACTGGTTGGCACTTTAGGTGTGATCCTTTCCATTGTTATGTATGCCTCCCCATTATCTGTCGTGGTGAGTTTTGAATCTCATCTTCTTAATTTAGATTGCTATGAAAAATGTAAAAACGAAAAGAAATAAATCTAAACATTTAGTCTCTACCCAAATTTAAAAAATTGAGAAAAAATCTGGTCTCTACCCAAACACTAGAGAAACCTAACTAGCAGATGAATTCATCCTTTCATGAATGTTGATGGGTTTCTGTTTATTTTGCAGGGAGCTGTTATTAAAACCAAAAGTGTAAAGTACATTCCATTTTTGGTCTCCCTATTCAGCACGCTAAATGCACTTGTCTGGTCTGCATACTCTGTAATGGCCAAGAATATCTTTATAGCTGTAAGCTTCTCTCTTTCGCTAATATCATTTCCAAGTATAGTGTTCATGTAATTTTTGGCAGGGACTATACACCTTTTTCCTCATGGAATTATTCCTTTTTTGCAGGTGCCCAATGGCATTGGTTTCCTTCTAGGAATAGCTCAGCTCGTTGTTTACTTCATTTACAGAAGTTCAGAGCCTGTTTTACCTGTATCTACTGAACTTCATGAACTTCCTTAAACCAAAAAGATAGATGATGTATTTGATCTTTCTAACGATATAGGGGAGGTGGAAGCCACAAATGCTGTCAAAGTGGCTGCAGTGAATGATTTCATACTCATTGATCAATGATTAACAAGTTCTACACATCCTCCTCAGACAATTACAGTCTGTTCAATTGCCTAGAATGAGCATTAGCAGACAAGAGGAGGAACATGTCAAAATATTAAATGAACCAAGTACGTATCGGACAGGGAAAATATAGAGAGAGTTTAGCCCTTAGGTGGGCCTGATTATTACCTTTTAGTTCCTATTTTCAAAATTATAACTATTTCCTTGGCAGAGCAATTCAATATATTCTTTGAAGTACCAGATTCCATGGCTGTATGAATGTGCAGTTCGGTGTGTACTCTATATCTTGAGACATAATAGTTTTACAGATCAGACTAATGAAACTGGACCAATGGTTGGTGTTTTACGTATACAATGTCTTATAACTAAGCACTATAATAAATAACATCAGTACAACCTCATGTCAATGGATACAATAAATAAATAAACAATCGTAGAGTAAGGAAAGAGACCACAAAAAGGTCAATGCTGACTAGATTCTCAAGCTAATGGGCATCACAGATATCTTAAGGAATCGAACCAGTATTAATGAACAAAAAAGTACAGAAGTAATGAGTGAGAAGGCATATAAGCTTTAATAATAGATATTGGATTGAATTCAAGGGAAATGGAGAAATGATGTATATTAGTTGGAAAATGAAAGAGTAGATCTTATTTTGAATTTTTTTTTAGTTTTTTCAAGTGTTTTTTTGGTTATTTTTTTATGGAGTCAAAGATTGAAGGTTATCCATTCATTTGGGGCACAATTTCGATTTTAGATGTGGGAGTCTTACACCGAGTAAGATGATTCCTAGTGAGCTTAGTATGAACCTTTTAACATCACTACTGGACCAAAGAAAATATTTGAAATTATTTTCTATGGTACATAATAGTCCTTTTGAATGTATATTTGATTGTATTTATTAATTAATGAATATTCAAATTTATATCATATATATTTTTATTGATTAAACAAAAGATTTTATTATATCTAAACACAATGACCATGGCATTCATGTACATTCGTGCATTATAAATAAAATATCACATGTCGCATTATAATATGTAACTATATAATTGTACATAACTTATTCAAAACTATTGGGGTCTCTTTTGCACGCCTATTAGTCTCATGTTGATGGGGGGCTGTTTTGGACACCTTGACAAAAAGCATGCTGATGTGACATCATATTGGATGATGTGACCCTAAAACCTTAGTTATAAATAGGAGACTTGCCAAGTAATCTGCTGTAAAAATATTCCCCTAATTAAAACTCAATTTACTCAATTTACTCAATTTACTGTTTCTGATTGTAGATATTCCCTCCATTACCTTGTGTGTTATCTTTTCCTAAAATATCAGGCTAGCAAATTTGACCCCACCAAAAAGATCTGTATTATTGTTACCTGCCTTGGCTGTACCATCGTCTCCAATTACAATTCCTTCATGGGTGCAAGCTAATCAGACATGTCATTTCATGGCTGTAAGGGAAGGTGATCTGACAAAAGAACAGGCTGTCACAAAGCTAAAGTGCCCTGCAGCATGTCGATTTCTTTTGTGACAAGAAATGCGCCGTGTTCCCAATGAGGTGCGCATTTAGAAAGAAGACATTACTTTTCATCATCTCCGTGCCAGCTTATGCAATTTTTTTCTGGTAATAAAGCTGTTGCTTTGAGTTTTCTTTTCCAAAAAGTGTAATCCATTCTGCTACTAAGCACTAACAAATAAAATTTTAATAAGACAAATGAATAGTCAGTCTATCATCATTATTTTGAAGAAGATAAAGAGTGTGCTTAGAAGTTCTTTTTTAAAGTATATTTTGTATATTAATTTATTTTTAATAATTATTTATTTCTTTTGGTCATTTTTTTATTATTCATTGTGAAAAACAAAAATAAGAGATTTGACAAGAGAACAAGATGAAACTTAATGAAATTTTACACTGTAACAATTGAGTAAAAGTTTTCTTGAACAATAGGATATGTATTTATGCTACATATTAACTCAGAAATAATATTGTAAAATAAAAATTAAATAACAAAATATTATAGATTCGTGCAAACTAGTACTAAATTACACCTAAATTATTTCAAGTACTAACCACTACATTGAAAATTTGATATGCCAAAATGTTTATAAATTTTCTAGGGATCAATGACATATAGGAAGAGTAACTTTTTGGGAAATAATTTAAGAACTAACTTGAATCTCATTTGAAACTTTAATAATATATGGACTATTCATTTCTAATTATGAAATAGTGGAAAAAAATTTCATACCCATATTAGTTCACCTATTCACCTACTAGGTTACACATATTTCTCTACAACTACCACTTAATTCATTTCACATGTTTATAGACCCTAATACATTTTGCCTATTCACTTGATTATCACACATATACTCATAATTACTTCCATGCACACATCATACACCAATGTTTAGCCCTTTTCCTATCCAGAGACTAGTTTCCAATTATGAAGTTATCTTGAGGGTAGAGGACTTGTCACACCAAAATTTAAATTATTGGAATAAATTGTATCCTACCTGTCACATAAGACCAAATAAATACAAACTGGTATGTTTTGTTTCTATGTCATTCTATCTAAATGTAGTCAATTTACTTCTAATAAATTTCTAATCCATGAATCATTTTAATATCATTCTAATTTTCACATTTTTGATGTGCTGGACACAAGAATTGTAGGAGAATTTGCATGATTGAATATTATTGTACTAGAAATTGAATATGATTGATCGAGGTGAAAGATCCTTATGATAATAATAAGAAAGGTCAAGTAAATAGAAATCTCTCGCAAGAAATGGCTATTAGGGCCGAACACAAAAGGATGGAGAATGATGGGCTGGGAAAACCAGAGATTCCATGATTGGTAGGTAATTAATATCAAACAACTTCCTAAATCACAAATCTCTTTCAACCAGAATTTGAGGATTGTTTTGAGGGATAATGGAAATTATTTGTTGGAAAACAACAACAAGAAGTTGCAGAAGTTTAACCTTCCTTTTCTCTATCTCAATAATCTAGTCAAAAGCGGCTTTCTTAGCCAAAGTAAATCTTTCAAGTGGTTGCCGGTCGAAAATCTACTATAATGATTGAAATTTTTTTGATATGTGCTTTGTCAATGCCTTAAGCTTGTCGGAAGGTCTTGCTTGATTTTCAATCATAAATCAGGAATCAATCTGTGCAAAATTGTTATTGATTGATCTATTATACCTTTTTTTACAGATCCTTCCTTCATTAGCTTTTGAGTAGCCATTATCATTAGCTCTGTGGGACTCATCTCTGTGATTGATTTCTTCTCAACTTGAGAAGTTTCAATTGCCAAAAGTTTTGTTGGGGAATCAACTATCGGTATGGTATTGGGCGTCTTATCAGTCTCATTTTCCTTATCCTCTCCCAATGTATCCCTTTTGTCATCCTCTTTTGCACCAGTGGCTTTGCCACTTGGTGTAGTATCTATTACTACCGATGGAGTATTATCCACAATGTTATCAGTATCCTGTACATTATCTATATTACCTTGCTCAGACTATACAAATGTTGTCTCTGTCGGTTTAGTTTGTAAAATCTCATCAATTTTAGGATTATCTACCGGTTCATTCAAAATTTGATCTAAACTTCCCAAAATTAATTTCCCTTTTGATTTGTCTAGAATGGTGGGAGCTATTGCCTTAGCAAATTTTTCTTGAGAAGTAAGGAAATCATGATTCTTTTGGAAGAATTTATCCCAACCATCTCTAGTCTCATTTATTATTTCATTGACTCTACCCATCATTAAAATTATTTGTCGAGATTTGCCACTAAAGATTGTTCTATTTGCAACTTCTAAACATCTTTTCATTTCCTCATTATTTATAGAACCACACATACTCAAAAGTTCAACTTATTTAATCTCTCTATCCCTCCTAATTGCATCTAATCTCCTTGCATCTAACTTATTATACAATGATAAAGGAATTTCCTTTAAAAATCTCTACCAAAGCCTTCTTATATATATCTAAATATAATAAAATTGCTTCTTCCATTTCATTTTGTTCATTATCATCTAAATCTTCATAGAAATTTGACACATTCTTTAAAATTCCATTTTTAGTTACCTCATTTATCAATTATGCACAAGTCATTGGGGGATGATGGTAACATTACCAGATTCAATTGCTTCATCTATCGCACTCTTTTTCTTCTTGATGGGGGTTGCAAGAGCGAATGCAGCAGGCTTCCTCTTCTGAGTAGGTTTCCTTGCCGGAGGTGTGGATGTTGTTGTTACCTTTCTTAGTAGCTTCCTCCTTGGTTCCACCTTCCTCTCTTCTATCAGAGGCTTGTCAGCTTTCTCCCTTTGTATCCTTTTGAATGCAAGAGGTTGATTATCCTCTAGATCAGAGTGAGAAGTTATAGAAGAAATGAAAGTCTTGGGCCTCTTTACCTCAGGAACACTAGCCGTTGTCGATTGATCTACTGCTTTAGATCTAGAACCTAGTTTTGTATCTATCCTATGAATTACATTCTGAACAAATGCAGACATTTTGTCTATATTATTTTCCCTTCGTTACTTGTTGAAACCAATTTTAACCTCAAGAGCCTTCTCCTTTGCA
Organism: Cryptomeria japonica; assembly: GCF_030272615.1. Classification (NCBI taxonomy): domain Eukaryota; kingdom Viridiplantae; phylum Streptophyta; class Pinopsida; order Cupressales; family Cupressaceae; genus Cryptomeria; species Cryptomeria japonica. Next base: position 65,522,461 of record NC_081408.1, on the reverse strand, counting down.
GTGCCAAAGTGTTCAGCTTTATCATCCAACAAAGCATCAATCAGCATTTTAGCATATAGCTCCAAAATATTATCATCTACTTCATACCCCAATTCAGTGACCCATATGTTCTAGGTTCCACTTCTTTCATCAGTGTCTCATCTTTTTTAACCATGAAACAAATATCAGTGGAGTCTTTCTCCACAATGTGTTTGGAGATTCTCTCCCTCAGTCTCATGTTCTCTTGAAAAAAATTAAAGTAGCCCCAAAGCTTCTCATCCCTGTTACTGCCAAGACCGATGATTGGATCTTTGATCTGCATACCTACCGGTATGTCATGAGTCTAATGTTTCTTTTGTGAACTTAGTAGCTCATTCATGAAATACAACATCAAGCAAACAATAAGATTGCCATATCGAAATGTTCCTTTCTTAACACGTTTGATCTTGCAAAGATTTAATATTAATTCGCTTCTTAACCATTCACATAAATCATACTTTCCATTATTCTTTATCATTTGATATGCAACATGGATACAGGAATTGGAAAAAAAGTTCAATCGACTTGATTGAGTTACCTTGTAGTCAGTGACCATGCTGGAAAATTTTACATATGTATCTTTGATGGTGCTGACCCTCATTGATCTTCCATCATGGTTTGCATCGATGAGCTTCTGAATTGTAGTGTTGGAGATCTTCTTTCCTAGTTCATGTCCAACTTTAGGTAAGTCAGTGATTGCCTCAATTGCTTCTTTGGTGATCATGTGGAGCTAGTCCGGCTAGATGAATTCATTATGGACCCTTCTTAGGACATATCTGATCACTTCATCCTTGAATTCCAATATATACAAGATTCTGGTTAACCCTAGGTCTTCAATGATTTGATATTCCAGCTTGACTATTCTAGAGATGCCTAGTATCACAGATTGATACATTCCCTCACTTTCCCTAGTGCCTAAATCCTACAAGGTGTAGTGAATATAGGCCCTAATATCTTCCACATAAATAAAGCCATCGGGAAACCTTGAAAATGTGCCAGTAGAGTCTTCCTTCATTGCAATTTTAGGAACTTCCTTGAAAATAGGTCTAAGCCTATCCTTAACCTCAACAATAGTGGGATTCATGATGAAAGTAGGAGGAGATGATGATCCAAATTCCATTTCAAAGAAATACCTGGATAACAGTCACTAGTTGAAAGATCTTGATTACTACTCAGATAACTGCTGGAAATCCTTTGGAATGCCTTTGCTTGCTCTTGATCTCCTATGATTCGCTTTTGCTTCACTCTAGTTTTCTCGAATGCTGGGTGAGTGAAAATGAGTCCATTTTCCCTTTTTATCAGCAAGTAAATCCTAATTCATCACTATCATAAATGCCTAGAGATGTGGCCTACTGGATGTTAGTTTCATAGTTTTATGTTAGATAAATTTTCATCAATGATCAATACCACTCTCCAGATCTCTTCTAGGTCTCTTCCGGGGAATATGCAAGATTTGCATGAAATTTTCTAGCCCCTAAGGCGTATGCCTCAGTTACCAGTTGAATTGCCTGTCAGTGTAGGAATGCTCTATTGTACCGGTGGAGTTAATGGTGCACTTATCGGTGTAGTTGCTTCTCCACTTGGTTCTTTAGATTTTCTAACCCATCTCTTGGTGTGGTCTTGTTGAATTTCATCTACCTTTTGTGCTCCTTTCTCATTTTCTTTATCATTTCTAACTTGTTTAGTCTTGCTTCTATAGTATGCAGTACTTAACAATCTGACCTATTTTGTTGTGCATGCATAACATGTACATTGTTCTTTTGAATTGCTTTGACATATCCAGTGTCATTCCTTGACCTAAATTGATTAGCCAAATGTCTAAAATTTCCACATGCATGACACTTAACATTAATTCTATAATCTTCTAACTTATGACCATATTTCTTGTAATTTGTGCATTGACCGAGAACTGATTTATAGTTTTGATTTGCTCTATTTATACATTGTTTATCTATATGCCCAAATTTATTACAAACAGAGCATCTACCATTGAATTTGTAAGCATTAGATTGCCTCACCTATTTCCTCTAGTTTGATGAGTTCTACATACCAGTTGACTGATCTTCATTTGTAGTACCGGAGCTTTCACCTTGTACAAATCCAAGTCCTCTAGAATCTTCACTCTACATTTGTCTTTTCAATAAATCATCCAACTATGTAGCACTAATCCTAATTTTTTATTTATAATCACTTGTAGTAGTTAGATAATCTCTCAGAGCCATTATTTGTCTTTCAAGCTCTTTTTTTCATTATTCTGGGATTGTACCAAATTAGTTCCCAACAAATTATTTTCATGAGTCAATCTGCCACATTCTTCAAATTTGTTCTTCAGAGATACAACAAAATTTTCTTCCTTCTTTTTTCTATCCTCAATATCTTTTGACATCCTCATAGTCAGGTCTTGCATTTCATTCTTCATGAGTATGTTTGCTTGACTTAGTTTCTCACATTGTTCCTTAAGTGCAATTTTATCTTCATCATCCTAGTTTTGCAAAAGTTCCTTCCTCATAGCTTGAGCTGATGATAACCTTTCTTGCAGAACAAGAATAAATTCATCAGCATAATTCAATCCATCTTGCAGCTTTAAGTTCTTCAACCTTTCAACATCATAATCCTCAAGTGCCAACTCAAGTTGCTTCTCCATAGCCATGTTCAATGATTCCAGTTTTAGGATCTTCCTCAAGCTGTTAAACTTCCTCCGAGGCACCAGGCTCTGATACCAATTGTTCGAGTACAATGAATCCAAGAACATTGTTCTTCTAGTAATACAAGATTTTAAATTTTTATAACATACACATATAAACCGGTAAATGAAGAAATATATAACATGAAGTAAATAAACTAGCCACACAAATGAAAACCATAACACACTGAATTTATACGTGGAAAACCTCAAAGAGGAAAAACCATGGTGGGATTAGTGACCCACAATATCAATTCAGTGGCCATATAAAAGATATTACATAGCATGGGAGCCTGCATATGTAGGAAGGCACACTACCTAGAGCACACTCCTCAACACAAAAGAGTCTCACTGACTACAAGCTTCTGCTGAGATAAAATAGTAATGGTAAACTCACCAAATACATCTGCAATGCTAGAAAGAGTTCCAGTTATAAGTTTGTTTTGTACTGGTTCATAAACCCTGAACCCTTCTACAGGTATCTTCTTTCCTCCAAGAATACTCTACAAACCATCTACTGATCATAGCATGATATTACTTTTGCATACAAATGACCTACATACATATCCTTTGCATCATTTTTTTCCTCCCTTATCATATGTCAAAATGACCTAATAGACTGACTTATATACCCTCTACAAATAATATGCCTTATGTCAGCTTACAATACAAAAGATATTCAATGTCGGCCCTATATAATAATTACAAAATGATTTTACAAAGAAACCTTTTAGATCCCAGACTGATGTCAGCTTCACTGAAGTGTTGGATGTCATTGCCGGTGTCGATGATGACCCTGATTACTCCAATGTTGGTATCTGGCAGTGTATGCCTCCAATGTCGGTATCTATATTCTATAGAATCTTGTTGCCATCAATGAAAACATATATGAATCCAATGACTGTCAATTGCCAACATTAATAAGGCTAAAATTGATCATTTTGGTATAACACTGATTCAGCCCCCCTCTCAGTGTTATTGGATTGCAACCATTGGTATCAGAGCCTTGTGCCTTGGAGGAAGTTTAACATCTTGAGGAAGATCCTAAATCTAGAATCCATGAATATGGCTTTGGAGAAGAAAATTGATGGCACTTGAAGATTATGACGCTAAAAGGATGAAGAACTTAAAGCTACAAGATGAATTGAATTTTGCTAAGGAATTCATTCTTGCCCTACAAGAGAGGTTATCATCTACTCAAGATAGGATGAAGGAACTTTTGCAAAGTCATGATGATGAAGAGAAATATGCACTTAAGGAACAATGTCAAAAACTAAGTTAGGAGAACATGGTTATGAAAAAATGAAATGGAAGTTATAGCTATGAGAATGTCTAAAGAGATTGAGGACCGAAAGAAAGAGGAAGAAAATCTTGTTGTATCCTTGAAGAACAAATTTGAATAATGTGGTAGGTTGGTTCATGAGAATGATATGTTGAGAATTGATTTGGTACAATCACAGAGTAATGAACAAGAGCTTGAGAGAAAAATGATAATTCTTAGAGAAGATCTAACTACTACAAGTGAGTATAAAGAAAAATTCAAGATTAGCTCAGCATAGCTAGATGAGTTATTGAAGAGACAAAGGAAAATTGGAGATTCTAGTGGACTTGGATTTGAGCAAGGAAAAAGTTCTGATACTATTAATGAAGATGAAAACCATAAGGCACTGATAAGGCAATTAAATGCTTATAAATTTAATGGTAGATATTTTGTTTGTAACATGGCTAGACAATGTAGAAACAGAGCAAATGAGAACCCTGATTCTGCTCCCGGTGAATGTTCTAAATGCAATAAGTATGGTCATAAGACAAAAAATTGTAGAATGAATATTAAATGCTATACATGTGGAAAGTTTGGACATATGGCTAATCACTGCAAGTCAAGGAATTTCACCAATTTTTCCAAAGCAATTCAAAGGAACAATGTTACATGGTATGCATGTAATGAGGTTGGACATATTGCTAAATTTTGTAGAAGCAGAAATCCATCAGTTGGTAATGGAGGATCAAATGAGAAAGGGAAAGAGAAGGTTAGTGAAATATGGCAAGATCATACTTAGAGATGGGTTAGGAAGACTGAAGAACAATCATTAAATGGAAATGTCCCATTTACTTATTTGGTAGAGGAGGTTGCTCCTACATCGGTAGGTAGCTCATCAGGTAACTAAGGCAGATGCCTTAGGGGTAGGAAAAATTGATGGAGATATTGCATATGCCTTGAGAAGAGGTTCTGGAAGATGTTATAGATATTGGAGATTCTTATCCGGCATGGATATGTCTTGTTTGAGATCCGGTATCTTTCGCTAGCAGTCATTAATGTCAATGGAATATTAGGGTTTTTCTCAGAGGTTAAAAGGTGGAATTGACTTTATTATTGATCACCTTGCATTCAGAGTGAGTTCAAAGTAATTAAGAGTGACTAATAGAGATCAGAGGCATTTCAGAGAAATCAAATTTCTTCTTGAGCAATTTCACCAGTGTCTTGAGGAATTTGTTGAAGGTTTTTTCAGCGAGAGCGATCTAAAGGTATTTATCTTTAAACATGGAAGTGAGATCATCATCTATTCCTATTTTTGTTGCAAAATCAACTATAGTAGAGGTCAAGGACCGCCCCAAGCCAATTTTCAAGCGGTATCCACATGTGGCTACCGTGGAAGATTCAGTTGGAGCATTTTCTGGTGTTCCAGAGGGAGTTGTCTATGTTGAAGATGTTTGGGCATATATACACTGTCACATTGGGGACTTGGGAACATCAGAAATAAAGGGTATGTATATGAGTGAGCTGATGGGAGAATCTGGAAAGATCAAACTGATATACAAACACATTGAAGACTTAGGGTTTACCAGCATTTCGGACATTCTAGAATTTGAAGATGAGATAATTAGGTATGTCTTGAGAAAAGTACATGGGGAATTTATATGGTTAGATAGACCTTACAAGATCACCAAGGAAGTCATCCGGGAAATCACTGGTTTACCATCGATTGGGCAACATCCAAATAAGAAGGTTTTGAATGATTTCATGAACAAAATCACTGGCATGACATCTGACAGAAGATCTATGAGAGTGAGCACTATTACCAACATGGACATCAGATTTGGTAGCATCATTATCAGGTATAAGGTAAGTCAATCAAACCGACTAAATTTTGTTTTGAGTTCTTGTAGTTTAGCTACATACAAAATGATGAGAGAGGATGTGAAATTGGATCTATGTGGTTGGATGTTACATGAGTTATTAATAAACCTAGGAAAGATTAAGGGAGAAAAGAAGGGAACCTTCTGGTATGGCAACTTAATAGTTTTCTTGATGTTATTTTTCATAAATGATACACTCAGTTTTGGTAAAAGGCAATGGGAATTTGACATCCCAGTAGGAAGACAATTGAAACAATCAATTACTGCTTTAGGAAGTTAGAGCGATGATAAGGTATGGGGATATTTCAAAACATTCCAGAAATCCATGAAGTCTAGGGTAAGGGTTCCTAAGCATATTGTAAAATAAATATTCAACTGACATATGCTTCATGGTGAAGAAGGATGAAACACTTATGGAAGCAGTTAAGCCCCGAATGACTTGGATTGAGGAAATGGGTATGAGGTAGATGCACATATTCTTGATGCCCATGACAAAATGTTGATTGATGCACCTATTGATGAGGCAGAGAAGCCCTGTGGTACTGCACAACAGAAAACACATGAGGTTGAAACAAAGTTCAACTGGAAGAAGAGAGAGAAACATGAAGAAAAGAAAGAAAATTTGTTGAGAAGGTATCATAGGACATCAAAGCATTAATTGATGTTGTCTTGGAGAAAGGTAGGAAGAAGAATAATCTAGAAGTACACATTGAACCTATTACTACAGAGTTTGAATCTAAGGATAACACACCATTGGCATTCAAGATAGTTGTAAGAAATAAAATACAGGAAACAAAGGTTGAAGCTAAAAGGCAGCTGGTTAGGAAGGTTACATTCAAAATACCAACATAGAAGCAAGCACCAAAGGAAACATCTTTAGCTGCATCTAGTACTGCAAAGACGAAGAAGAGTGACACTGATATAGATATTCAATATGATAATGTAAATATCATTCCACCTAAAACTTGTGTAGAGTTGGTAGATGAAATCACTAAGGATGGCATGTTAAAGAGTGTACAATTTCATTATGAAAAATTAGAGGATGATGAACAAAGAAAGGTAGAGGAAGCAGTCTTACTATATTTGGATATTTATAAGAAAGCCTTAATAGAAATTAAAAATCAAATACTGGCAAAAGTGTATAATATGTTAGATGCTAGAAGATTGTGAGCTATGCAAGAAGACAAGCATATTAAAATTCAGGAATTATCTATTTGTGTTACTATTGCTCGAGAAGAAATAGAAAGGACACTTGAGGTGGCAGATAGAAAAGTCTTTAATAGAAAACATAGAATAACTAGTCTAATGCTAGGAAGGGTAAATTAGATAATAAAAGAAACTCAGAAAGCATGGGTGAAATTCTTTGGAGAGAACAAAGAATTCTTTACTTCACTGGAATCAAAGATAGACATTGTAGACACCTCCATTGAAGGAAAAGGAAAGGGGATTATGGGTACTTCACCCTCAATTTTGAAAAATATTAAGATAGTAGAAATCAAGCCCCTGATTGATACAAATGTATAGACAAATATTGAGATACTAGTTAATATAGAGAGTGAACAAGTTAATGTTGTACAAGATACAAATACTAAGGATAATAGTCCTTTGAATACAAATGTATAGGTTGAAGTTACAGTTCCTACAGAGGAACTGACAGTTACATAGACTGCACCAAGTGGCAAAGCCATAGGTGCAAGTGAGGAAGTCATACAAGATAATCATCAGACAAGAAGAAAGGGGAAACTAGTAGAGAACCAGTAGTTGGTCCATCATTGTTGTCAGTTGACACCTCATGGGTTGAAAAGAAGAACATAATAGAGATGAGTCATATTGAACTCATGATGATGGTAGCACAAAAATTAATGAAGGAGGGATCTACAGATAAAGGGATTATTGACCAATCAATCACTATTTTACACAGACTAATGCCAAAGTGCAAGATTGAAAATGAAAGCAAGCCCATCTGACAAGCTTAAGATAATTACTAAGAATATTTCAAAGAGTTTTCAATCCTTACAACAAATTTCAAATCGACAAACATTAGAGAGGTTCACTCAGGCTAAGAGAGCTGCATTTGATCAGGTGATTGAATCTGAGAAGAAAATGATTGATGAGAAGCTGAAACTGATAGCTAATTATTTAAAGCAATGTACAGATATTTATAGGGTATGTTGTAACATTGACATACTTACAACAAATGTGGATAATAATATAAAAGAACTTCAAGAGAAAATTGCAGATATAGCTAATTCTTTTGATGGATTAAGTTCATTGAGTACATCCATTGATGGTCAAATTTTGATTTTGGAAGCCCAAATTTCTATTCATGAGAAGGAAAGAGACAAAACTATAAGATATAGAAGTATGAGAGGCTTTATGAGTCCCCAATTGGATTAACTCAGTGTACATAAGAAAGAGTGTATGAATATGGTGGAAAAGCCCACACTAGCAGAGGTAAATGAAAAAAGTCATTTGCACATTTATTAAGTGGACTTGTCTCTATTTATGACATGTTCAAAACTGGTTGGGACACCTATCTTGAGCTATTGGAGAAGGCTTATCCAAAAAATTTGAAATTTGTTAATCTCCGGTAAGATATTTTTGGGATATTCATTGTACAATTTTTTTAATCTTTGACATTCTTTTTAGAATTTTTTATGGCATTGATGTCAAAGGGGGAGTGATATAGATGTGAAAAAGAATAGGAGTTTTATAGATTAGGGGGAATATGGGAGTTATAGATATGGAGATGTGGAGTATTTTGCATTAATGAATATTCAGCTTAGGGGGAGTAGACAAGATGAAACTGGCAGATGAAACCTTGACCATTTTTCACATGAATGTTGCCATCAATGCCAAAGGGGGAGATTGTTCGCAATTGACACTCAGTTGGTTGGTTTCACTATTTTTTCATTGATGGAAACATGGTATTGTGTTTCAGCTTCATGTTTTGATTCATTTGTGTACTGACAGGCACTTCACCAACACCAATACCTGCAAGACAGAAGGATTTATTTGGTTACTGGTACTATAGGATAACATGGTTTAGAAAATGGTTATCGATATTGGAGGATGACATCTCTTGTATCCAACATTGACAATTGATTTTGATATTCATGTATTTATGTTATCTAGCCGACATGTAATTTGATATTGTATATATCTTTGTAAGCTAACGTAAGGCATGATAAATTGTATAGGGTATATAAGTTAGTTCTGAAAGATCATTTTGACAAGATACAACATTGATCATTATGTGAATATTTAATTGGAAGGAGAAGAGAAATATATCAAAGATATTATGTATGTGAGGATATTTATGTAAGGGTTATTTCGGTAAAGGGTTTAGGGTTTCAAACTGGAATAGACAGAGCTTAAACCAAAACTGTATTCAAACGTAGAAGATGCTATCTTAGTAGCTCATCACTTCTCCACTCTATAGTCTAGATTTATATGTAGTTAGTGAGGCTCCTTCTGTGATTGCCTAGTGTTCTCTAGGCTGTAATCCTTTGTGCAAGTGCAGGCCCCTTATATTTTGTAATATCTCTTCATATGGCTAGTGGATTAATATTGTGGGTCACAAGTCCCACTGTGGTTTTTCCTCTTTGAGGTTTTTCACATATAATTTCATGTGTTATGATTCTCATTTATGTGATTGCCTTATTGGTTGCTTTACTTCTTTCAATTCTATATGTACCGATATACTGGTTGGTGTATGCATATTTTAATAAGGTTAAAATTGATCATTCTGGTATAACACTGATTCACCTGCCCTCTCAGTGTTATTGGATTCCAACAAGAACAACACACCGGACTACCACTTATTCAAGCAATGATTGGTCCCTATCCTCCTAGGCACATTTACTATCCAATATACTTATTCCTTTATAGATTTGGTTTTTTATCATTGAACAAGTATTGTCTAGTCTCACGGCTTGTGTGAGGAACATGTACATTATTTCATCCCATAAAATTGCATTTTTCAGAAAAGATTTGCTAAATCTCTCCATGTTTCAAACATTTGTAAAAATGCAATAAATTGTAATTGTAATTTGTTCTCTATTTCATTCATGCTCATGAAGGTAATGTAGAAAGGATTTGTAAATGCATTCTTCTTTTAGTTCATCAGCTCCTAGGACAAAACAGTCAACCAAAATGAACCATGAGATAAATTTTGGCAACATTTATAGCGAACTTTGTTGGATGTTTGCTTGCTAAACATGAAAGACAATAGCCTTGTCCATACACCAGACACATAATCACTTAGAAAACATTACTAAAATAAAACTTAGCTTATAAAGTATCCCTTTCTAGTTTGTTGAGTATAGGTATATAATTTATTGTAGGGAAGTATGGTACTTTACTACCATAGGTTGTAGATATGTCCTTCATAGGCTTAGCAAGGGCTATTTCTTGCACTGGGTTGACTCAGAACAACTTCATTCTTCCTAACTAATTGGATATGGATGTAGGATGTGTGATAGTAAGACATAAGTCTTACTGTCATAAATTGTATATGTATTGTCAATCAGCCAATAAGGGTGACAATAGCTAAAATTCTTAGTCCTTGCATCTCAAATAGATTGAAAACCTTGGAAACTTATTGAAAACAAGATAACTACAACCTAGGCAACCAATCTTGCTGGAACAACACTTAGGAAAACTCAAAACAAAATTGAACTATAGTACAACAACACTTATTGAAAGCTTATAGACTTAGCTAGTATACACATATGATACTCATACCTCAAAGCAATGCTTGAGGTGAATCCCATTAACTGGGATTAGAAAGATTTCTCCATTCATATTTGATAGCTGAAAAGCATTATGTTCCTCGCATTCTGTGATGATGAATGGACCACTTCAGAAGGCATCAAATTTAGAATCTTTGTCTGGTCTTCTCTTTAGCTCATCCCACTTAAGCACCATGTCACCTTTTTTAAATATTCTAGGTGTGGCTTTCTTATCAAAGGCTCTCTTGGTCTGTAGTTGATGATACTCCATGTATCTAATTTCTTTATCCCTATACTCCTCCAACTCCATGAGTTGAGCATATCAAACTACCATTGGATCTTCCTCAAATATTTCCAACTGGTGCATGATATCCAAAGTTGGTTGCTCAGTAGAGATAGGCAATCTTGCCTCTTTGCCATAAACTAACACATATGGAGAGTTACCAATAGACTGCTTGGGTGTTATCCTATCTAACCAAAGTATATACTTTATACTTCCATGCCAAACTCTCTGATTCTCCTCCATGGTTCTCTTGATAATTCTAATCAGGTTCTTATTTTTTCTTTCTGCCAAACCATTACCCTGAGGGTAATAATTTGTAGAGTTATTCAAATGAATGCCATTTTTAACAACGTAATCAATTATTCTAATGCCCACAAATCATAAAGCATTGTCTAATATGATGGACTAAGGCACACCAAACCTTGTAACCAAATCATCATAGAAATTTAGCAGGACATGCTCATTAGAGTCTCTTAAAGAAACTGCCTATGTCCATCTTGTGAAATAGTTGGTTGCAGTCAACACCGACCTATGCCCTACTCTTGACAATTGGTTGATAGGGCCTATGAAATCAATACCCCATCTCATAAAAGGTTGTTCCACCTGAATTGGCCGTAATGGTAAAGTTGGTAGCTTCTCTTTTCCTGCAAACATGACACATTTTGCACTCTTTCTTGCCTAAGCATGTGCATCTTTAAATAAGTTGGGCTAGTAATAGACAACTCTCATGATCTTCCAAGTAGTAGTCCTTGGGGCAAAATGATCCCTCCAATTCCATCATGGAAGTCATGAAGTACCTTTTCGGTTTGATCGTTGCTGATACATCTCAAAAGAATGCCATTAAAATCATTTCTAAATAGAACATTATCAACCAAAACAAATGGAATAGATTGTAACCTAAAATATCTTATCTTGGCTTTGTTTAAACCTGGTGGAAATTCACCAATCTATAGAAAATGGGTCATATCCTTAACTCAGCTTGTACCTCAAATAGGGACATCATCTGCAGGTTCATCATTAATAACCGACCCTTTCTTATCCAGAATCTCTGACTCATTTTCTATTTGTTCACAAAGTCCCTTTCCTCTGACAAGTTTAATTCCCTGGATATCTACATCATTCTCCGTAACCTTTGTGATTGATCCAACCCTCCTATCATTCAAATTTCTTCTTAAAAGAAACTCTTTCACACCAGGGTGAGAAACCATTAAGTGGATCTTGTTATTAGAGACTGGATATTTGAATTTCTTCAAACTTCTAATTATAGAAAGTACACGTCTTTCAATGAAATTATACCTCTCTTCATATTCTACCAGACCTTGACTAAAGAATGAAATGGGCTTCTCAAAGCCCTCATTATTCTATTGTAGAAGAATTGCAAAAATGGTATCCATACCTCTATGTGCATAAAGGATAAAATCCTTTGACAAATATGGGTTCACCAAGGTTGGGGATGTTGCTAAAGCCTCCTCAATAGCTTGAAAACTTTTATTTTCCTCCTTGGTCCAGGTGTAAACAACATTTTTCTTCAATATGGCAGTAAGGGGTTTCAAACTTGGTTAGCAATATCTAGAATAAACCACCTAAAAAAATTAATTTTTCCAATAAATGTTTGCAGCCCTTGTTTTATGGGTAGGCAAAGGTAGTTTCATAATTGCATCAACTCTTTCAGGGTCAATGGTTATACCCTGTTTTGAGAGAATATTTTCTAACTTATCTTCGTGAACAACGAAGATGCAGTTCTTCGGGTTAAGGGATATACTATACTCCTTGCATCTTTCAAAGACCTACTTCAAAAGGAACAAATGTGCATTAGCTTCCTTCGAGAAAACAATGATATCATCAAGATAGACAAGCACAAGTTTATATATTAGACCCTTAAAGGCCATATCCATGGCTCTCTGAAAAGTTAAGCCAGCTTTTGACAATCCAAACTACATTCTTTTATAAGTCATTATGGCCCACTTTGTGGTGAATATTGTCTTATATTGGTCATCTTCTTTGACCTGCACCTGATTATATACAAAATACCCATAAAGAAGTAAAAATCTCTCAGAACCTACCACTACTTGTAAGATTTATTCCATTAATGGTTGAGGGTAATGGTCCTTCAAAGATGACCTATTTAAATATATGACATCAATGCACAACCTGATCTCTCCATTCTTCTTCCTCATAGGAACCAAATTAGATACCTAGGAGGTGTGTTTGAATGGGTAAATTAAGTTGCCTTCTATTAACTTGGTCAACTATCTAACCATGAGGGGTTCTTACTTTGGATTTAAAAGCCTTTTCTTCTTTTGGATAGGCTTAGAATTTGGTTCCAACTCAATAGTTTGTTGGGCTATCTGAGGATCAAAACCTTTTAAATCTGATTATTCCACAGAAAAACATCTTGATACTCTTTACATAAATCAATAAAAACTTGTTTGTCTTTAGTGGAATAGATATTACCAAGTTTCAGTACTTTACCTTTGAAGATTTCAAGTTGTTCATAATTCTCCTCCTTCATCTGCATACTGGTTTTGTTCTTCTTCAGCTGATTATCTGTGTTGAATATGGATTCCAATGTCACAAGACCCTTGGGAATCTTGTTAGTTCTCAGTTGAATGACTTGATCATCAAAATGTTGTTTTAACTTATCCTAATTAGTTATAGAAAACGTATCCTCTTGCAACAAAAAACTCAGAATTTGCTCATCATTCTCAAACACTTGCTAGTTAGTGTCATTACCAGGTACTGAATGTCTAACTACAACCTTAATATACTTAAACATGTTACCATTTATAACTAAATCAGGTATATCAAATTATGCTCCAATTGCAGCTAATCTATCTGCATGCTCATTTTCCTTTCTAGGAACAAAAATAATGTTAAAATCACTCAAATCTTCAATTAGGTCCCAAACTTTATGTTTGTAGGAATTTGAATTATCATTTTTAGTGACATTAAACCCTCTGACCTGATTCACAACCAATTCATTGTCTGCAAACACCTGTAGATAACTAATATTCCTTTTCCTTGCCCACTCTAGGCCTTGAAACAAACCTTCATATTCAACAATATTGCTAGTGCAAGAGAAAGAAAAACAACAAGCTCAAAAGTAATGCTCACCTTGTGGGGATATGAACATTGCACCCCCACCAGCTACATTCTTTCTATGGGAACCATAAAAAAATATCTTCCACAACCCATCTTGTTGTTCAACCAGGTTCTCTACTTGTTTCTCAAGGTTAGGAATCTCTCCTTCAAGCTCATGTAACACATATTTGCCCAAACCAACATCTTGAATGTACTCATTGGCATTATCAACTACATTCTTTGTTTCCCAAGTGTTTAAGAGCACCTCAAGCACACTATCAGCTTGAAGCTCTTGAGTTGTAGCATGCTCACTATCCTCAAAAACAACATAGTTTGCATTAATAAAACATGGCACATAGGGATCAATGTCATCATTAGCAAGGGATTCAGATTTTATGGTCACTTTGGTACCATACCTAGTCCTGAATAACATATGGGACCAATCAAATGATAAATATACCCCTATCTTGGCAGTGAAGTCTCTAGATAAGCACAAAGAAAAGTTTGGGGGAAAATCTATTACAAACACATCTTGAGGATTGAGAAATTTGGACAAGAATGCAAGGTTAAACACAAGTCCCTTAGTCACCCCTAAAGTCTTAAGTGCAATCCCATCTAACTAAAGTACTCCTTTTTCTAATGGTTGGTATTCTAGACCTAAAAGCTCTACAATATTCTATGGTATGACTTAGCTACTAGCACCACTATCTACCATGTTATTATGCACTAACTTATCTCCAACTATCAAAGAAACATAGAATGGAGGGGGTTTAGCATCCTTACCTTGTTGTTTGGAGCTATCCAAAGTGACATTGGTCAAAAATTCCTTAGCTTGACTCACAAGAATTTCATTTGGGGTACTCAATTTAGCAGGTTTGGATAAGGCGGACTGCAAATAAGTCTTTTTGGCTCGGGTTAGTTAAGAATCCCACATTGATATTGAAAAATTCATTTTCTTCGTACTATCAAAATTGTTGAAAGGTTCAAGAATATTCACCTTTTGTTGTATTTTTATAGTAGCATTACCAACTTGCAGTTGACTTGTTGTATTGATATTCACTGGTTACTCTTTACTAGCGCATGATCGTGCTACAAAATTTATGGTGCTTGTTTTCTTGATGGATCAACAACATCTTTGCCTTTGTTTGTTGTCTTCTCAAGCTCAAGGGCCCTCTTCTTGGCTCTAGTATTGGCTGCCACTCGGGTATAAATGTTGTTCAAGCCACAAAACTACTCTCCTTGCCAATTGAGGAAGGTCATCTCACATGCAGGTTGATCTTGTTGTTGTGAGGGTACACGATCAAGTAATATTTGTGCACTTGATATATTATAAACCTTTAGAGCCTAATTAATTACACCATTTGAACAAGTAGCTTGGTTATGTGGCTAGTTGCAAGAGAAACACTAATCATAATCAACAACAAGGTTATTCTGGATAGACACTATATCTTTTGTTGTACTAATTAGGAAAGGATTATATGCATGAAAAGGAATTATATTTACATTTTTTCTAGGACCTTGATAATTACCTTGGTACTACTAGTGATATGGATACCTATTTCCCTGATACTGTTATTGTTGCCCTATATATTGCTGATAGGAAACCTTGTTCTACTATTGGAATGGTTTGAAATGAGTTTTCTACTTCTCCAAACTTACCAACTTGTTGCCAGAAGTTTGAAGAAAACTTTTAATCTCCTAAAGCTCTTGAGATGGGCCTTGAGTTGTGGCTGATTGATTAGTAAATTAGCTTTATCAACAACTAGTAATGTTGGAACAACTAGAAATTGTTAGGTCCTGGAGACAACTGAGGGGGTGGGGGGGGTGAATCAGTTGTCCAATAAATTCAACCAAAATTAACTTAACCAAAACTTAATGCTTAATACCGGTAAACCAAACTTTATGCTAGTAGACAGTTCTATCAGTTAATTGTAGTGCCAGTAAAGATTAATGCATGAAACAAAAAGACAACAACATCCACAACACATAACACAAATATTTGTACGTGGAAACCCTGTAAGGAAAAAAACCACGGTGGGAAGCCTTACCCATAATCAAATGATACTACTCCAGATAGTATGTATGTACAATATGGATTCTACACATGCAAAAAGGCTAGCTTCTTAGAGCTCACTACTCAATCACAAAATGAGAGTCACACTGACTACAATTGGATGGTTAAATCCAATGATAATGTACTACATAAAATAACATCTTGATATGCTAGATTCAATACTAGGTTAGTTTTGATTGCCTTCACAAAACCTTCCTTCAACCTTGAAATGATGTCTGTGTGTATAGCTCTTCTTATTTTTGCATATATCTTATTACAATTCTTTCCCAATCGCATATCAATCTCACAAATGAGATCTTACATTTATATCATAAGCTAAGATGAATTGAATAGGTTGGCTCACTAAAAGATATTATAATAAAATCAATTAAAAATAAATCAATATCTGATGCATGATGTCGACTCAAATGCATTTACAATAATAATAAATTATCTACATAACATGTCGTGCTTATCTGGAATAGATATACATACCGGTGCGTATCCTGGACCTTTTTTTCGGTAACAACAAATATGCAAACCCAAATAAGAAATTAACCAAATCGCCAAAACCAAGTGATCGAATAATGTCTTCTACATAACCAAGTAGTCTCCAAGTCATTCCAAGTGTCGGTGAACAATATAATCTGCCGGTGAACCAAATACCAGTGACTGTGCATAAGTCTCTGACTTGCCGATGAATATAACCAAAATCTCCAAGTGCTGATAAGTGTTGACAAGTGATGACAGGTGTTGACATCAATGAAAAAACCATATCAACATATCCAAAATACCAACAATCTCCCCCTTTGGCATTGATGGCAACACAAGATGGAAAAACCATCAAAGTGCCAAAACAGAATGCCAAAAACCAAAAACCAACAATTCTCCCATGGAGATCATTAACGAGAAATGAAAATACAGATATAGGGAGTAATCAATCTCTCCAACAATCTCTCCCCAATGTAACAATCTCTCCCCCAAGGGACAATGTGTTTTTCCATATAAATCTCTCCTTCTTTGACATCAAATGCCAAAGCATTATACAAAATAACAACTCATTCAATATACCAACTACTCTGCCTAAGAAGTATCTCTCCTCATCAAAGCCCGAATAAAAGATTTCTCTATTAATTCTACCGGTTGATGACAAACATCAACTCTCTAAGTCTCTACCGATGGGGGTAGGACTCCAAGTTCCTCTCTGAGATATTCAAAAGTCTCTTTAGGCAAAGACTTTGTAAAAATATCTGCAATCTGCTCTTTAGTATTCACATAAACCAATTTCATTTCTTTTTCTTCAACATTCTCCTTTAGAAAATTGAATTTGATCGAAACATGTTTATTTTTAGAGTGAAATACTGGATCCTTTGATATATCAATTGATGCCATAAAATCATAGTAAATAGTTATAGGTTCCTTGCATTTTACCTTTATGTCCTTCAACATTTGTTTGATCCATAATACCTGTGTACAGCTAGTTGCTGCTGCAACATATTCTAATTCTGCTATTGATAGACTTGTACAACTCATTTTTTTTGCTCAACCATGAAATTAGTCTACTACCAAGAAAAAGTGGTCCATCGGTGGTGCTTTTTCTGTCATCCACATCTCTTGCCCAATTAGCATCTGTGTATGCACATAAGTCAAAATTTTCATCTCTAGGATACCATAAACCAAGATTTATAGTGCTTTGTAGGTATTGGAAAATCCTTTTCACTCCTGATTCATGATTTTCTTTAGGATTACTTTGAATTATTGAAACAATAAATACTACATTTATAATATCAGGTCTTGTTTGTGTCAAATATAGTAAACATCCTATCATGGGCCTGTATCTAGTTGGATTAATAGGTGTTGATTCATCCTTCAAAGATAATTTATCAGTTGTAGTCATAGGTGTGCTTATCGGTTTACAATTTTCCATGCCAAATTTCTTTATTAATTCCTTCAAGTACCTAGATTTACATAGGAATATACCTTTATTAGTATGTGAAATTTGCAATCCTAAAAAGAATTTTGTCTCTCCAATCATAGACATTTCAAATTCTTGCTGCATTTTGTTAGAAAAGTCTTTACACAAACCATCTTCTCCTCCAAAGATTATATCATCAACAAAAACTTCAATAACCAAGATGTCATCATTAGTCACTTTGTAGTATAGATTGTTGTCAGGATTACCTTTAGGGTATCCAAGCTTTAAAAGATATTTGTCCAATCTAGCATACCAAGCTCTAGGAGCTTGTTTCAATCCATATAAAGCTTTCCTTATCTTGCAAACCATGTCTTTGTTATCCGTCAAAGAAAATCCATCAGGTTGTTCAATATAAACTTCTTCTTCAAGATCTCCATTCAGAAATGCACATTTAACATCCATTTGATATACTTTGTAGTTCTTGTGTGCTGCAAAAGCCAATAAAAGTCTGAGAGCCTCAATTCTAGCTACCGGTGCAAAGGTTTCATTGTCATAAATTCCTTCTTTCTGTGAATATCCCTTACACACTAATCTTGCTTTGTTTTTAATTACCTTACCATCTTCATTAAGTTTATTTGTGAAAACCCATTTAGTTCCAATTAAATTTTTGTCTTTGAGCCGGGGAACTAATGACCAAGTGTTATTTCTTTCAATTTGTTCCAATTCATCTTCCATAGCTTTAATCTAATATTTATCTTCACATGTCTCATTAATTGATGTAGGTTCAATTTGAGAAATAAGACATACCTCTTCATTTTCCAATCTTCATGTAGTCATAACTCCTTGAAATTTGTTTCCAATTATCTAATCTTCAAGAATGATTCAGTCTTACATACCAAGGTGTTTTTGCTTGTTGTTGTTCTTCAGTGACTGTTGAATCTCCAGATGATGCTGGTGTAACTTGATCACCATTCTATACCAGTGTATTCATAATAGGTTCATTTTTTATTACCTCTATTGCCGGTTCAGAGTCTATGTACCTTGAATTTCCTCTAAACTATTCATCAATCTTCACATTTGCACTTTCAACAATTTTCTGTAGTCTCTTGTTAAAACATCTATATGCCTCACTCTTATATGAATAACCAAGAAATATTCCTTCATCACTTCTAGGATCAAATTTGCCAATATACTCATCTCTTCTAATATAGCATTTACTTCCAAATATTCTGAAATATTTAAGAGTAGGAGTATTACCAAACCATAGTTCATGTGGGGTCTTATCGGTTTCACCTTTGATGTGAACTTTGTTGAATGTATAAATAGGTGTATTGATCGCTTTTCTCTAGTATATATTGGGTAGATTTTCTTTTGGTATCATACTTCTGGCTGCATCCAAGATAGTTTTGTTTTTCCTTTCCACAACTCTATTTTGCTGGGGTGTCTCGAGTGCTGATAATTGTCTTCTGATCCTATTCACTTCACAAAATATATTAAATTCCTTATATGTGAATTCACCTCCTTGATTTGATCTCAAAAAATTTATTTTCTTGTCGGTTTCATTTTCTACGATCACCTTGAATAGTTTGAATTTCCAAATGCTTCAGATTTCTCCCTAAGAAAAGTAAACCAACACATTCCAGAATAGTCATCAATGATTAGCATAAAATACCTATCTCCTTGTATACTTCTAGTTCTTGCTGGACCACATAAATCAGTATGAATTAAATCAATAACATTGTTAGACTTCTCTGGAATACTCTTGAAAGTTGTTCTAACTTGCTTTCCAAATTGACATTCCTTACATACCGGATTGTGAGGTTTAACAATCTTAGGTAAATCTCTTACCGCCTTAGTAGTACTAATTTTCACAATGCAATCAAAATTTACATGATAAAGTCTCTTATTCCATAACCAACTTTCATCAATATGTGCAATCAAACATGCTTTCTAATTGTTGTTTAAATGAAAGATATTACCTCTAGTCTGATTACCATTTGCAATTTCCAAACCAATTCTGTTTAAGATTTTGCATTTACCATTCTTGAATTGTAACTGAAATCCTTTCTCAACTAATTGACCAACACTCAAAAGATTATGCTTCAAACCTTCAACATAGTAAGTATTATTAGTATTGTACTTACCATCATAAGATATAGTGCCTTTTCCTTTGATCAAACAAGCTTTATCATCTCCAAATCTTACTAGACCTCCATTGTATTCCTGAAAGGTTAAGAATTTACTCTTATCACTAGTCATATGATGTGAACATCCTGAATCCATAATCCATTCATCTTTATCTTCAACTTTAGCTACCAGGGCCTGCTCTACCGGTTGAACAGTAGGTGCTGGTTGGTCTTCTGTTATAGCAACCACATCCCATCCATTGTCTGTCAGATCCTCATCAGAATCATCAATAACTCCTTCATTAGCATAATAAAAAGATGTGTCTCTATTCTTCTTAAACTTGTATTTATGATAGTCAGGGTTAGGCTTATATGTTCTTTTAGCTTCTTCTCTTCATCTTGCATGTCTATCCAGACATCTAGAAGCCATATGACCAATATTATTACACTTAAAATATTTAAAGGGTTCTTTACCTTCATATTTACTTCCAATTGGACCTATACGCATTTTCCTTATGAATAGTGCTTCAAGTTCTTCATTTTCTCTCCTTCTTTCTTCAAGTTCTCTTGCATAGAAGGTGTTCTAGTCAGATTCATCGGATGATGATGATGATGCCTTGAAAGATAGATTTGTCTTAATAGTAACAAGATAAAATTCGTCAAGTTCAAAAGTTGAAAGTTTTCCAACCAAAGTGTCTCTAGATACTGATGCATTAGGCATTGTTCTCAATTCATTTATAGTAGTAACTTTCATTTTATATGTCGGTGGAAAATATCTTAAAACTTTAGAAACAATCTCATCTTCACTTAAGGTTCCTCCACAACATTGAATACCCAAAATGATTTCATTTACTCTTTCCATAAAAGCAAAAATTCTTTCTATTTCATCCATTTTCAGACTTTCATACCTGACCTGGAAGCATTCAAGTTTTGCAATTTTGACTATGGAATCTCGTTCATTCAATGTTTCTAGTTTATCCCAAATAGCTTTAGCAGTAGATCTGTCTGACAGTCCCATGACTTGCTGATCTAATAATGCCCTTAAAAGTGCTTCTCTTGCTTTACAATCATTTTCCTCATCTTTAGCCAGGTTAGGTGGAATAGGTTGACCTTGATTAGGAGTAGTATAGCCATTCTTTGTAACATCCCATATGTCCTTTCTAGTTAAATTCAAATGTGTCTCCATCTTGATCTTCCATATGCCATAGTTAGCTCCATCAAGTTTCGAACTGTCCTTCCTAAAATAGTTAGAAAACATTGGATCTCCTCAAGCTATTAAACTTCTGCAAAAAGAGGACTAGCCTCTGATACCAATTGTTAGGTCCCGGAGACAACTGAGAGAGGGGGGTGAATTAGTTGTCCAATAAATTTAACCAAAATTAACTAAACCAAAACTTAATGCTTAATACTGATAAACCAAACTTTATGCCAATAGACAGTTTTATCAGTTAATTGCAGTACTAGTAAAGATTAATGCATGAAACAGAAAAATAACAACATCCACAACACATAACATAAATATTTGTATGTGGAAACCTTGTAAGGGGAAAAATCATGGTGGGAAGCCTTACCCACAATCAAATGATACTACTGCAGATAGTATGTGTGTATAATATGGATTCTGCACATGTAGAAAGGCCAGCTGCCTAGAGCTCAATGCTCAATCACAAAATGAGAGTCACACTGACTACAATTGGGTGGTTAAATCCAATGATAATGTACTACATAAAATAGCATCTTTATATGTTGTATTCAGTACCGGTTTAGTTCTGATTGACTTTACAAAACCTTCCTTCAACCTTCAAATGATGTTTGCATGTATAGCTCTGCTTATTTTTGCATATACCTTATTACAATTCTTTTCCCAATTGCATATTAATCTCACAAATGAGATCTTACATTTATATCATAACCTAAGACCAATTGAATAGGTCAGTTCACTAAAAGAAATTACAATAAAATCAATTAAAAATAAATCAATATCTGATGCATGATGTCATCTCAAATGCATTTACAATAATAATAAATCATCTCCATAATGTGTTGTGCTGATCTGGAATAGATATGATTATCAGTGCATATCTTGGACCTTTTTGTTGGTAACAACAAATAGGCAAACCCGAATAAGAAATTAACCAAATCGCCAAAACCAAGTGATCGAATAATCTCTTCGACATAACCAAGTAGTCTCCAAGTCATTCCAAGTGCCGGTGAACAATATAATCTACCAGTGAGCCAATTACCAGTGACTGTGCATATGTCTCTAGCTTGCCCATGAACATAACCAAAATATCCAAGTGCTGATAAGTGTTGACAAGTGATGACAGGTGTTGACATAAATGACAAAACCATATCAACATATCCAAAATACCAATAGAAAAGGTGCAAATTTTAGGATTTCCAGAGGCATGTTGAGCTAGATCTCTATTAAAATTGGCATTAGAGGTGTATGTATGATATTTCTATCTTTTATCAACTTATTCTATGCCTTGATAGTTGTCTCATATACATCAGGAAGTGAAACTCCTCCCATTGATTAAATCATCACCACAATATCACTATTAAGAGCCCTTAAATAGTATAGCAAAGCATACTCAGGAGAAGACCTAAGTGTAGCAGGAATTTTATCCCAGGTCTTCTAAAAATTAAAAATAAAATCTGACATCTGCTCTTTGGGGGCTCTTTTGATGGTGGTAAGCTGCTCAGCAAGGGATAGATGGTCAGATTTATCTTTAAACTGATTATGCAACTTTTCCCCCAAATTATCCCAGGTTGCAACTGAACTAACTGGTAGTCCTCTAAACAATTGAAGAGATTTTCCCTTAAAAGAGGTAGCAAGTAATCTTAAGGCAACATTTTCTTATGTGATGTGACACACCCCTGCACAAGTAAGCTACATCTATCATATGTTCTATGGGAATATTTTGATCCTCTCTTATGAAAAAGGGCAAAGTCTTCAAAGCAACTACAAGAATATCATCATGCTGGATGAAATTTAATGGGTTGCCCTCATTAAATAGCACAAAAGGTTGTTGTCTAGCCATGGGAATAATCTGAGGTCGATTAACTTGACCAGAGTAAATAGGTAAAACTCTTGGCATTTGCATTTGCATGAATATCGCATTAATGAAATGTTATGTTGTCATTGATGTAAATTATATACGGTAATGATGTTGTTATAATGTTGTTTTGCAACCGATATGTGAGCTTGTGAAGGAAATCGATATTACTAGAGAAGAAGTGAGATCAAATGGTAAACCCTACCTATTGATATGATAAACCCTAAATGATGGAGTTTGGTGAATCAGTTGTATTGGTTTATGATCTAATGATGAGTGGTAATGATTATGACACGTATGCATATTGTATGGGAAGAGTTTCAAATTGTTTTTGGCACATAGAGATAACAATTTTTATCTTGGGAATGAGAAAGTTCATTGCATGTAATGGAAACCACGTGATGAGTTACAATGTTTGATAAAGTGGTGATCAAGGAGCAGTCAAGAATATCTTGAATGATGTGCAATGATTGTTATGTAATCCAACAATCATACTTGAACTGATTTGTCTATAATCTCTATGAGAGAATTAGGTTTGTGAAGTGTTACCGACCTATTGTTTTGTTTATAAGGTTGATGAATTGTTTTGTTGAAGATTTGGAAATTTATAGTTAAGAATGAGAGTGTGGTTTTCGAACGAGATGATGTATCTGTAGTTTGTGTAAAGGTAGATAGGAGCATGAAAAGGATTTGAACAAGCAATTATAATTCTATTCAAATAGATCAACAAACCCCTGTTGTTTTCTAATAATTATAGCAGTCAAATCCCCTAACCGGGTAAGCTCTAACAAGCTTAGTGGTATTCAAATCCTCTAACCAAGTGGTCCATTAGCTTGTATTTTAAATCATGTACCGCAATTACTCCTAAGAGAGTATTTCTTCTAATAGGGCATTATAGTCAATCCCTTAACTGAGTGGTCCCTAACAGGATCTGTTCTTAATAGGACTTATTGTAAATCTTTAACAGGCTAGGTTCCTAACAGGGTGAACTTCAAAAGAGTTCAGAATACTTGCGGTTATTCATCGCCACCGGGGTTTTTTCCATTTGGGTTTTCACATCAAAAATATTGTGTCAAATGATGAATGTTTTTTTGGTTATGTTTACTATGGTTGATTTGCTTAACTGATAAATCCACTTTGATATGTTATGTTAACCGACAACAATCTGAAATATGTTTTACTTATGTCAATAAAGTATTTGGATGTTTTTGTAAAAATGTTTTGAGAGTTTTAAAATTGTTTTACTATTAGTCTATTATAACAGTCAACCTGTTTAACTTGTCAGTAATATTGCATTTGAAGTTTAGTGTTTAAACCAGTCAGTTTAGACTTTACTTTGAGAGGTTTATTTGGAGATTGGTGAGAGTTTATATTAGTTTTCTATCTATTGATTCACCTCCCCCCTCTTAGTAGTTGATTGGATCCTTATTCTTTCATCATACCATCAATTGGTATCAGAGCATTTCAGGTCCTCTAGGGTCCAAGCCTAACACCTTGAGGTAAATATATTGTAGAAGATGATGAAGAAGGAAGGTCTGAAGTTTAATAGAGAGAACTACATGATATGGAGTGATAGAATCAAAATTTATTTGAAGAGCCTAGGAAGTCAATACTGGGAACATATTGGTACTCAATATGTTGCACCTAGTGGGACTATGACTGATGATCAAAAGAAAGAGCAACAAGAAAACAATCAAGCACTGGAGGTTATTATCAGTTCTTTGTCTGATGCAGAGTATGTAGATGTCCATGGTCTGGAGACTGCATATGAGGTGTGGAAGAAACTTGAAGAGATCTATAGCGATCATGAGCATGTGAAGATTTCTAAAGAAGAGAGTCTAAGAGGAAAATTTGATGACATGCGAATGGGTGAAGGTGAAAATATACAACAATATGGTCAGAGGATCAAATAGATACTTGGTGAGATCAAGAGTGTTGGTGGTAAAGTGGAGGATGCCACCATAATTAGTAAGGTGTTGAGAACCCTGCTACCAGTCTACGCTATCTGAGTTGCAGCCATTCAAGAGCTAAAGTAAATTGATAAAACTAAGGTAACTCTTGATTCCATCATTGGTAAGCTTACTGCTTTTGAATTAAATGGTTAATTTGGTAGTGTTCATAAATCTAAATCTACGTTTAGAGCTTGAGTTTCTAACCCTCCTATGAAGAAGAGTAGAGATGTCAGACATAGCTATGAATCTAGATCCACTAGAGAAGTCAATGATGAAGACAGTTTTGTTGAGCTTGAAGCATAGTTGGCCAAGCGGTTCCCCAGAGGTACCGGTAAGTACAGAGGTAAATTACCTTTGAAATGTTTTTCATATAACAAGATTGGACACATTGCAACTAAACGTCCTAATGCTGACAATGAGCATAAGCGTGAGAAGTTCAAGAAGTACAAAGGGAAAGGCAAAAGAGATTGTCTAATTGCAGTTGATGGTGGTATCACATATGAGGAATATGAGGGTGATTCTAATGAAGACATTGTTTTTCTAGCAATTAAAGAGGAGAAATCTGATCATAAGGCATTAGTTTCTCACATGAATAATTTTGATGATTGGTTATTGATAGTGGTTGTTCAAACCACATGACCAGTAACTAGAGTAAATTTCTTTCATTGAAGGAATTTTATGGTGGAGTTGTGAGATTTGGTAATGACTCACCCTACATGGTAAAAGATAAGGTATTTCTCTTAATGCAAAGAGTAGTACAGATGATGTCTACTAGGTTGAATGATTAAAGAAAAATCTTTTGAGTGTTGCACAACTTAATGATAGAGGTTATCCATTGGAGTTTAAAAATGGAATGTGCAAAATCTATGGGAGAAAAGGTGAACTGATTGCAACTAGAAAGCGGACTAAAGGTAACCTATTTCACCTGAATCCTAAAGTCAACTATTTAATTGCCAAATTAGATGATAGTTGGATTTGGCATAGGAGATTTTGTCATGTAAATTTTGATAACACTATTAAAGTGAGTAAGTCCAAGATAATGAGAGGTTTGTGTCAGCTGGACAAACCAGTTAATGCTCTATGTAAGGAATGTCAGTTGGGAAAGATGACATCCTCAACTTTTAAGAGCAAGTCATTTTCAGTAGAACATCTATTAGATTTGGTTCATATAGATCTTTGTGGACCCATAGGGACTAAAAGTTATCAAGGTGATATATATTTTATGATCTTCAATGATGATTGCTAAAGAATTATGTGGGTCACATTCTTGAAGGATAAAACATAAGCATTTAGTAAGTTCAGATTTAGGGTCTTAATTGAAAAGGAAAGTGGTAAGAAGATAAAGTGTCTGAGGACTGATCAAGGTGGTGAATTCACTTCTGTGTAATTCACTAGATATTGTGAAGAAAATGGTATAAAGAGGTATCTTTCTGCACCAAGGACACCACAACAAGATGGTATTGTAGAGGAACAATCAGTCAGTTGTTGAAGCTGCTATAATGATGTTGATACAAGGAGGTGTAGCAAAAAATTTCTGGAGAGAAGCCGTCAGCACAATTGTCTACACTATGAACCAAATTTTGGTAGAGAGAGGTAAGGATAAGACTCCTTATGAATATTGGTATGGTATATCACCTAATGTCATTTACTTTAAGATATTTGGTAGTAAATGTTTTATTGAGAGAGGTGACTATGTTAGCAAGTTTGATGCTAAAAGTGATGAAGGCATATTTCTTGCTTACTCCACCAAGAGCATGGCCTATAAATGTTATAACAACTAGACACAAAGAATCATTGAGAGTTTTGATGTCCGAGTGGATGAGTATCCTAAAGTATCATTGCGTTCTATTTTTGGAACCAGAACTAGTGAAGCCTAAAACTGGTAAAGAGAATGTTGATGTACCAATTCAACTGGAATAGGAAGATTTAGAAGAAGATGATGATAATGAAGAAGAAGAACCTGAAGATAATGATCATATTATTCCAAGGTATGTCAGACTTAATCATAATCCTGATGAGATTATTGAAGATAAGAATGCTGGAGTATTAACCAGAAGGAGAATTAGAGAGAATTCCTACATGATCTCCACTATTGAGCCTAGAACTTCTAAGGAAGCATTTGGAGATGACCACTGGATTAAACCTATGGGGGAGGAGCTTTATCAAATCGAGAAGTACAACACATGGACCCTAGTACCTAGACCGGTGAATAAAAATTTAATAGGTACTAAGTGGGTATTCATGAACAAACTGAATGAAGATGGAGTAGTAGTCCAAAACAAAGCTAGATTGGTTTGCAAAGGTTATGCACAAGAAGAAGGAGAAGACTATGGTGAGACTTTTGCACTAGTTTCTAGACTGGAATGTGTTAGGACTTTTCTTGCATTTGCAACATATAAGGGATTCAAAGTATATCAGATGGATGTGAAGTCAACATTTTTTAATAGAATACTAGAAGAAGAAGTATACATTGAGAAACCAGATGGCTATGCTTTGACTGATGAGAAAGACATGGTATGCAAGTTGCACAAGGCACTATATGGGTTAAAACAAGCACCAAGAGCATGGAATGAGAGGATACACTCACACCTAATGAAGATTGGTTTTCAGAGAACCAATGAAGACAACAACATATATCTCAAATATGAAGGAGATAAGATACTGGTTAGTGAAGTGTTTGTAGATGATATCATATTTGGAAGCAATGATGACATGAGCAATGACTTTGAAAATGAAATGAAATGTCAGTTTGAAATGTCTCTAGTGGGAGAGATAAAAAAATTCATAGGCTTGCAAATTCAGCAAATGAAGAATGGAATTGTCATCACATAGTCTAAATATGTAAAAGAGGTATAAAAGACATTTGGAATGAGTGACTGTAAACCAGTTGGGACACCAATGGTTACAGGTTGTAAATTGTCTACGAAAGATGAAGCCACATCTATTGATGAAAATGAGTACAAGTCAATGATAGGGAAATTACACTATGTTGTTCACATCAGACCGAATATAGCTCATGCAGTTGGTCTAGTTGTTAGATTTCTGAAGAATCCAAAGGAAACAGATTTGATAGCAATCAAGAGGATATTCAAATATTTGAAAGGTACTATTGAGTATGGTTTATGGTATCCATATGCAGGTAACTTTGATTTGAAGGTGTATACAGATGCAGACTGGGTAGGTAATGTTGATGATAGGAAAGGCACAACCGGTGGAGCATTCTTTCTTGGAGGAAGGCTTGTTTCATGGAGTAGCATGAAGAAGAGCTGTATATCTTAGTCTACTATTGAAGCTGAGTATGTTGCAGCTTATATGAACTATACCTAGGCTATATAGATGCAGAACATTCTGGAAGGATTCAAGATGAAGTTTTCAGAGCTGGTAAATATCTTATGTGACAATACCAGTGCCATAAATATTTCAAAGAACCCTATTTTGCATTCATGAACCAAGTATATTGAATTGAAGTATCATTTCTTAAGAGAAAAAGTGCAGAGTAAAGATGTGTTATTGGAGCATGTTTCTACCAAGGAGTAGCTTGCATATATCTTTACAAAACCTATTCCTAAGACTACATTTGAGTATCTTAGAAGTCAGCTAGGGGTTGTACCCCTACATGAGGTCAATTGAGCATGATGTAGATTACATCAGTCCTAGAGCTACTTGCAGAATTTTATAGCAGGATTGGTGTAGAGTGGAGTTATTACACAAGGGATCATCAAGTTGTAGGTTGATGATGCTTAACAGTGAAGTTTGACATTGCATGTTTTACATTCACTCTGGCATTGTTGTCAAAGGGGGAGAAGAACTATGTGATTATTGGGAGAAGAATTGTATGATTGTCAGAGAGAAGATCTATAGCTAGTTACCACCTAAAGACATGAAGAATTAGTTGAAGGTGAATACATGGTAAAATGTAAACCAAGATTCCTATTCACAATCATAGCAATCAAGGGTATTGAACTTGTATTGCCATCAATGTAAAAGGGGGAGATTGTTGGCATTTGCATGAATATTGCATTAAGGAAATGTTATTTTTTCATTGATGTCAATTATATATGGTAATGATGTTGTTATAATGTTGTTTTGCAACCAGTAAGTGAGCTTGTGAAGGAAATTAGTATTACTAGAGAATAAGTGAGATCAACCGATAAACCCTAACCGATGGAGTTTGGTGAATTGGTTGTATTGGTTTATGATCTAATGATGAACAGTAATTATTATGACATGTATGCATGTTGTATGAGAAGAGTTTCAAATGGTTTTTTGGCATGTAGAGATAATGTTTTTTATCTTGGGAATGAGCAAGTTCATTTCATGTAATGGAAACCATGTGATGAGTTACAGTGTTCGATGAAGTGGTGATCAAGGAGCGGTCAAGAATATCTTGAATGATGTGCAGTGATTGTTATGTAGTCCAATGGTCATACTTGAACCGATTTGTTTGTAATCTCTATGAGAGAATTAGGTTTATGATGTGTTACCGACCTATTGTTTTATTGAAGTGTTGGCAATTTATAGCTGAGAATGAGAGCGTGGTTGCCAAACTGGATGATGTATTTGTAGTTTGTGTAAAGGCATATAGGAGCATGAAAAGGATCCGAACAAGCAAGTGTAGTGCTATTTGAAGAGATCAACAAACCCTTATTGATTTCTAACAATTACAATAGTCAAATCCCCTAATCGGGTAAAATATAACAAGCTTAGTGGTATTAAAATCCTCTAACTAGGTGGTCCATTAGCTTGGATTTAAATTCCTCTACCAAGGTTACTCCTAATAGGGTATTGCTTCTAATAGGGCATTATGGTCAATCCCTTAACCGGGTGGTCCCTAACAGGATTTGTTCTTAACATGACTTATTGTAAACCTTTAACATGATAGGCTACTAACAGGGTGAACTTCAGAAGAGTTCAGAATACTTGTGGGTATTCATCACCACCATGGTTTTTCCCATTTGGGTTTCTACATCAAAAATATTGTGTCAAGTGGTGAATGTTTTTGTGGTTATGTTTACTATGGTTGAATTTCTTAATTGCTAAATCCACTTTGATATGTTATGTTAACCGACAACAATCTAAAATATGTTTTACTTATGTTAGTAAAGTATTTGGATGTTTTGGTTAAAAGGTTTTGAGAGTTTTTGAGTTGTTTTGTTGTTAGTCTGTTATAACAGTCAACCGGTTTAACTTGTCTGTAATATTGCATTTGAAGTTCAGTGTTTAAACTAGTCAGTTTAGAGTTTACTTTGAGAGGTTGATTTGGAGATTGGTGAGAGTTTATATAATCTTTCTATCTATTGATTCACCCCCCCTATCTTAGTAGTTGATCAGATCCTTATTCTTTCATGATACCATAAAAAACAACTAACAACACAATAGGACTTGCTAGCTTAAAACTGGGTGGTGTTGATTAAAACCTTTTTGACCGAATAGATGTCCTTATAGAAATCCTTTTTCTTCTCCTAGGAGGTGAAAGTTGTAAATAAATAAAATATGAAGAGATACTTCTTGTATACACTCTTCTCATAAGCTATGAATGCACTAGATCTCTTCACCAAAACTCAAATTTGCTAGGTATGCTAAGGAAAATCTCTAAAAGACTGATATTGACTACTACACATACTGAAACAGTAGCCAAAGCGACCTCTAATGGACTATAAACAATCCAACGGTCCCATTGAGGGTGCCAAAAAGTGTTATCTCCTAAAATTGCACCCTCACCCAGTTGTAGAACTAGGCACTTTAGGGAAACATGGAAACACTCCTAAGCTATAGGTCATCTAAAAAATGGACTGAATCTCTAGATAAAACTGGCTTCTAGATGGTTATCACTCTAAAACTACTGACTTATGAGGAAAGGGGAAGAGATGAAACTAAAACTAGTAAACTTAACAACTATACTGAAAAATTGAAACTAATTAGGTGATACACCAACTGATAACTTATGACATTCAGGAAAAACTATGACACTTGAACATTGAAATAACAGTGATAAATTCACACAACATATCCTTATCATGCAACCGCATCAATAATTCATAGAAAGGTCTAAATGTATACTCGCTCTATAAAAAAAAAAAAAAATCACAGTAAAGAGCTCATAACATTCACTTTGACACAAACTGCAACCTACACATTACACTATCATAAAGAGGGTATGAAAATAGTGAGACAACAGTATAAGGAAATAAAGCACTCCACTTAGAATTCGATCAAACACAAAAGTACAAAGGATTCACAATAATCATTGTCTCTACTTTGCATAATCAAGAACTGAATACAATAAGTCAAAAAGATGACTATATGGAGTCACTACAAACTCCCTCCAAAATCCCAAGAAGATAGGAGCCCCAACTATCTCAGCTTGGATGTCCTAAAAAGGCCCCAAAAATGGGACCTAAGTTCCCTCCAAAATGTCTCCAAATGGGTCAAAAATCAATATTGAATTTACCAAATAGAAAGAGACTCCAAAATTATCCCTGAAAGCTCTCAAAAGCCAGCTAAAACCTCCTAGATAGCCTCCCTATGTCTACAAATAGCTCAAACTAATCCTATATGCCCCCTTTTGCATTAAAAAAAACAAGATGAGTTAAAGGTTTATAAATACACCTATTAACTCATTTATTTTGCAAAGATACTTATGCAAAAAAAATAAAATCATTCTCATAATTCAAGTGATAAGGCAGGTAATGGTCAAAGAAAATGACCATAAGGCATCAAAAGAGTACATTATATGAAAGTTTACAAAATAAAGTCTAAGGCATAAAATCCCTAGGCCTTGCATGACATTACAAAGCCCACGTGGGGTGTTTGTTTACATTGCATTTTAAATAAAATGCCACCAAACATGGTTGACATTATTAGGGAAACAACATAACCTAAAGTGAAACATGGAGGAAAAATGAATTGAAGCATTTCATTCAAGCTTCTCAAAGAAGCTGCAACATCTATTGGGTTCAAAACCCTAGGTGAACATTATGCACATGACCACCATTGGGATTTTTTTGAAGACATTTAGGCCTAATCAACAAACTTTCTCTTTCTTCAATCAACCATTAGAGGTAATATTGATGGCAATCTCTTCTGCATGCATTATTGAACTCTTCTTGCTACATGTTTGGCATAAGAGTCATTGTTCATATCATGAGGGTATATGACATTTCTATTGAGACCGCTTCTTGCTTTATGCTGCCAATGGTTTTTTCAAGATACCACTGGTACTCTATCATGATTTGTTACTTATTATGACTGTAAATGAAGATTATTTTCCATTGCTGCCCTTTCATGTGGAAATGCTCCATCTAGTTGATCAACAACACATTTTGTAAAGATTTTATGCTTCATTCCCTTGTGATTATTGTTCTCATGCATGTGAATGATCTTCTCTTGGCACTTGTGAGCCTCCTTTGACTATATACTATTTCTATCATGATCTGTTGTGTCTTTCTACCTTTCACTATCTTAGAGTTGGAAAAGAACTTAGTGAGAGAGATTCTATTCCCTGTATTGAACCTTTAGACTATGAGGGATTTGATTTTTTGCATGATTGTTTGACCTCTATCTCACATTATTTTCTCTTATCATTGTGTATCATTGTTGGCTCTGTGACTTTAGCATTATGTATGTTGCTTCGATGTGCTTCCTACTACTATAAATGGCCATTCTCTAAACATTTAGAAAGACTCTGGTACGATCATTTTCTTCTATTCAAAAGAAATGATTTTGATGAGCGGAAATAATGGCTCTGTTTTGATAGGTTTTTGTCATAGAATTCTTTCTTAGGTCTTGTGTCTAGGTAAAATTTGGGTCCGAAGAGCTTCTTGGTTGATGTCTTTTTAAGTATTTCTGGAACTGGTTTATCATATACCTAAGGTTGTTATCTAATGATTTATAAATAATCCATCTATGCAAATTATCTCAAACAATCTTAGAATGTGGTTTAATTTATGTTATTTTAACATCAATAGATACACATGCTTTTTTGCACATTAACGTCACGATGCAGGGTAAGCCAAGATAAAAGAAAAACTAAGATGGCAGTTAAGAGGAACATCAACATGTTGCTAGGATGCAGACACATTCAAAATGGAGCAGCATTGGAGAAGATCATAACGACTTGATCACTTCCTCATCAGAGTAGTTTGTGGAACATTCATAATTGTTCCTAGTGGAGCTTAAATCTAGGAAGGAGGTTGCACTATATTTTCTTAGCTATAGGAAAATTGTTGTTGTTTTGTTTTCCTATGCTAACTTCTTCTTTAATGTAATAAACTTTGTGTATGTAGGAAAAGCCAGTCAATAGAACTCAATATGTGAAAAACGAAGCTATATGGAGCCTTGCTCACACACTCACAGGACTTCTTGGTGCAAGCTATGGAGTAATGAAGTATCACTCAGCTTCCCAAGGTTGGTCCCATGGTTCTCTATCTTACACGGTCCCTCAAACCAATGTTTTTGCTCTCAGATCACTAAGCAAAATGGTTTAGGGATGGCAAATGCAAGAACGAGGGATGCTTTTTGTTGGTTTTAATATGAGATGCATCCTAAGCTATGCATGATTCTAGAAATGCAATAAACTAAGTATAAGATGACAAGGTTAGTATAAATACTATCCTAACATGATATATTAGTCTATGATTGAGCTAAATGATAAAGAAAGTATTCTAAACATGCATATTTAGACTAATTCCTAGTTAAAAGAGAGGCTAAATGATGAGCATATATGAAATGAAAACATGAATGTATTTGAGCATAAGTATGATACTAGAAACTTGGATCTTTAAAATGGAGGAATGAGAGCTCTATTTATAGCAAAAATAGGGCAATGGATGGTCAGGATTGAAAGAGTTGATCAAGGGTTGAGTTTGAAAGTTGGGAATCCATGTTTGCAATTTGTACCAATGAAATGGTGACAAATGTCAACATAGGGTTGGGTTGAGAGAAGGGGTTGGAGGTGTTAAATGCCTGAGAAGACCTCATGGTTATCCAGAGGGTAAGGGTCAAGCTTAAGTTAAGATTATCCATTGGATTAAGAGTTAATCCAAGAATAAACTCTTGTGCAAATGATTAAGGAATAACCATGGTCAAAGCAATAAATGCTTGAAGAGACCCTTGGGTTGGATGAAGGTTAAGTTAGGCAAAAAGTCTCTATCCATGTAAGAGGGTTGAATTAACCATTAATGGTTTGGGAGACTTTGGAAAATTAAGTGGTTGAAGACTTGAAGCCTTTAATGGCTATCAAAGACTTTAAGGGTTTGAGAAGTGACTTCCCTTTGTTTAGGGATGTGACAAAGTTTAGAAGATGGGTTAGGTTAATTTAGAAGTGATTAGAAGGGTCTAGAAGAAATTAGGAAGGGGTTTAGGAAGCAAGTGAGAGATGTAGGAAAATGCAAGTGGATGGAGGGATAATAGGATGTAATTGAATTAAAATGAATTTACTTCAATTTGGTTGCAATTTGGGGAAATTAAATAAATTAGATTTATTCAATTTAGGATAACTTATTTAATTAAATTTGAATTTAATTAAAAGTGGATAGAAGGGTTTTGATTGAATAAAAATGATTTATTCATTAAATGGGTATAGTGAATTTAACTGAGTAATTTACTTAATTAAATAGAGGAATACTGGTAATTTAATTAAATTGGATTTAATTAAATAGAGAAATGAACATAAAATATTCATTTAGGAATATGGTCATTTTTATACGTCTACATTTTGCCCCTCTTTGAAGTGATGTGTGTGCACATGTTATTTCAAAGAAAATGATGTGTTATCATGATTTCATGATGAAATGAAATATTTGTGTTGCTCTTATTCTTCATGTCGTGCCCCAGATTTGATTTGATGCATGATGCCCCCTCGGGAGATGAATCAATATTTTGAAAATTTTGATTGGATTTGATGATTTGTGTGTGGGGTGTATGATTTTGTTTATGTGAAATGTTGAAATTGATTCATCTCTCGATAATTTACATTGTGTAGGGTATAAGGGAGACCGCGAGCAAATTAAATGCCCAGTTCCCTAACCCTAATTTCATTTTCCTCCTATAAAAGGGGAAAAGGGTCTTGATTTGATTCATTTGTGCATTGTTGACTTTGGAGAAAGAGAATTTGGAGAGAAGTCAAAATGCCTATTCTGTATTCCAGGCATCATTTTGAGCACATTCGGAGGTACCAGAGACATGTTGCATATGGACAACCAGTAAGTCAACACTTTTGACCCTTTTTTGATTTTTGATTTTGTTGTTTTTGGTCATTTTTTGATTTTTGAAATTCCGTTTTAGCGCGTCAAAGTCGCAAATTTGCACATACGAAAATTTAGGTAGCACATGAAGCTTAGTTTTAGGGCTGCGTCCGGAACAAAATAGTGTAGCACATAGAAAGTCTAGGTTAGTGCAAGGAGTGAAAATAGCACATTCCGAACATAGGGTAGCGCGTAGGGTAGACCTAGCACATAGGGGTCACAGGGGTTCGCATGAAGAAGGGGTTTTAGCCCGTAGGGTAGACCTAGTGCATAGGGTCAAATAGGTAGCATCAGCGAGGTATAGGTTAGCACATAGATAGGTTTTAGCACATAGGGTAGGTTAGGTGGCACATGGGGGAAAAAGACTAGCGTGTAGAGTTAGTCTAGCACATAGGGTAAATAGATTAGCACATATGAAAAACAACCTAGCGCATGGGTAGATTTAGCATAGGAGGAATTTGTTTTAGCGCATTAGGAAAAATTTTGCGAGATGAGGTGATTTGTGAAATTATTGTGTGTTGCTGTTATGGTTTTTATTAATTTGTCCAATATGAGTGTCGATATAACTTGTTTTGAGTTGCGATATTTTGAGTTATGCATAGATATCAATGTGTTGTGTTGATCAAAATATGATTTGTTTTTGTGCATTGTTTCAAGTTCAAATGTGTGAAGCCTGATTTGTGTTACAAGCTGATATGTGTTGGAAACTTGAGTTGTTTTACAAGCTGATATGGGTGGGAAACTTGAGTTGTTTTACAAGTTTATGTGATTTGGAGACTTGAATTGTGTTACAAGTTTTGATATAGTTTTTGATAACTTGAGTTGTTTTACAAGTTGATATGAAATGATAGGATTTTGAACTTGATGTAGATGAGCAAATTGTTTCATGTTGTTGATGTGAGTTGGATTTTGATATCTTTGTTTTGATGTGGAAACTGGTATTGGACTTGTTTTGCTGGTTGATAGGAGTGATTGGGCATGGTGTAGTCATGTGAGTGATTTCCTAGGCCTTGGACTTTGATACCACAGTTGACACAGGCCGACTTGGACATTATTGAGAGATGTGGGTTGACATCCCTATTGGATATGCCTCGATTCACTGTGAACCGGGGGCTACTTATAGCACTCGCAGAGAGGTGGCATAGCGACATGAACACCTTCCATTTTTCCACAGGTGAGATGACAGTCACACCAGAGGACTGTTACAGGATTTTGCACATACCAGTAGTAGGTGCACTACTACCATATGAGCAGTTGGAGGAGGGTGGCACAGAGGCACTTCACCATATTTTTCACACTGAGATAGTATGCGGATATGAGATCCCATGGTAGGAGTTCTTAGACCTAGATTATGCACCGCTTCCATCAATACTGGCAGGGTTTATCAGTGGATTCCTTTGTC
This sequence comes from Cryptomeria japonica, assembly GCF_030272615.1. NCBI lineage: Eukaryota > Viridiplantae > Streptophyta > Pinopsida > Cupressales > Cupressaceae > Cryptomeria > Cryptomeria japonica. Next base: position 65,485,774 of record NC_081408.1, on the reverse strand, counting down.
CTGATCATAGGTCAAAGGGATTCTTTATGGGATGGGGGCTGGTGTTAGAGGACATGGTTACATAGGGCCGCAGGTTTGCATGGGGATTGGCTATGTTAGCCCATCTGTACAGGGACTTGCACGAGGTGGTATACCTAGGTTACGATAGTTTGTCAGCTGGCGTGATGCTCTTACAGGTATGGTGCTGGGAGCACATTCCAGCCGCTAGGCCATTAGCAGATAGAGATAGGCCCATTGGACATGCCTATGCTTACGGATACAAGGGTCTAGTTGTCCAATGGAAGCTGGGCAAACTAGAGCATTGGAGGAGAGTTTTGGATGACATCAATATGGTCACATGGAAACTGTATATAGGGTGCGAGGTGTGGGCAGAGGATGGGCTGGAGATGCCCTATGTGTTTATGATGAGATACCTGATTGGGAGGATCCCATTTGTTATTGAGAGGTTTGTGGTGACCAGAGTTTTGAGACTATTTGGTCGTCATCAAGGTATACCTCAGGGGGCTTGTTATATGCACGGTGGAGGTAGGACATATCAGATTGGGGCCCAACTATTGATAGTGCGGTGGCGTTGGAGGATTTTATTGGTTTGGCGGGCCAGATATGGGATTATGCCCTAGAGATTTTGGATGTGGGCATGACCAATGAGTTCACAAGATTGTTTTCCGCGTGGGCAGTGGCCAAGATATCGGATCTTGAGGAGATGCGATTGACATTTGATGATGATGATGAGGAGGGAGAGGGAGATGATGAGGATGATGGAGATGGTGGAGGAGGACGATGAGGGAGAGGAGTTAGAGGGAGGAGGGGAGATAGAGGGAGGAGAGGAGATAAAGGTTTGGATAGAGTAGTCATACGGGCAGTGATAAATAGGGGGAGAGGCGAATTGGCTATTGGAGCCAGTGGAGAGGGGAGGCTGGGGGAGGTTCTAGCTGTAGTGGGGGGTACTGACAAGGTCATATGGCCAGCACAGAGGAGGAGGATGGATGTGCTTCCACCTCCAGCACCGAGGATAGGCAGAGTTAGAGGGGATGCCCCTGCACAGGTACCGTTATGGGTTTGGATCTCCACTCATGTTGAGGATGCATAGATTTGGACCCTTCAGGTGACTGTACAATAGCTGTAGGCATAGGTTTTGACATATCAGCAACAAATTGCACAGTTGACCACTGAGCGGGACACGGAGATAGAGTGGAGGGGTCGAGTGGAGGAGCTTGTAGTGAGCGTGCAGTGGGCAGCGACGGGTGCTTCGATGAGAGACACCTTGAGAGAGCTATCTTTGAGAGCTCAGGAGGTGGAGTACTACCACTGGCACTATGAGGCTATAATACCTAGGGACTGCCGAGTACAGAGCTTTACATAGTTGAGATCTAGTCGATCTCGAGATACTGGGTCACGGTCTGAGAGCCGAGGTGTGATAGGGCCATCGAGATAGGATCCCCCTGGAGATCCAGGGGTGGGGACATCTGGAGCTAGACCATCTCCATCAGGGGATAGCCATACTTGAGAGACGTGGTCTCTATTGTATTTTAGATCATTGTATTCTTTGTACTGGACACAGAGATGATAGATTTTGGATATTTTGATCATTTTTTGGAGATATATATATGGCATCATTATCTTTGATCATGTGGTGGGTTATATGGATGCATGTGCTTATGTGTTCTTAACATTACATTATGATGATGCAATGCATAAATATATGATATAATGTATGATGCAGGATGTATGATTTGATATGTATGTGAGATGTATCTTGAAAATGACATGTATGATAATGATATACAACTAATTGTAAAATGATATGCAACTAATTGTAAAATGATATGCAACTATGTTAAAATGATATGCAACTATGTTTTTGGTAGCATCCTCATTCTGTATTTGTCTTCCAATATAGCCATATGTTGTTTGCTTTCTTTGTAGGTATCATCATTGAGCATTGATTTGTTTAGGATATGTTGAAAATTTATACAAGCACAATGGTATAATTGAACCATAATGACTTGAGAAAAATTTACATGATGTTTGATTTTGCAAGATAGCACAAGCATCAAGGTATAATTGAACCAGGACGACCTGAGTGCGGATTGCGTAAATAGACAAGATTAAATCATTTGTATGCGTGAAGTGAAATCAGACCTTCAGTGATAATCGATATATCATGTCTCGAGGCAAGTATTCACATAGTACAAGTGATCACCTCCCAGACAGAAGACTAAGAAAATATTGGAAGTTCCCCATGATCTCTAGCTTTGAAGCATTTAGTGAGAAAAGGAAGAGAATCCAATAATTTAAAAAGTTCAAAATGCAAAAATAGTCAAGATTTGTATGCGATAATGCAACATTCAGTACTTCAGCAAATCATCCATCCTTGGTATTTCTGTGATTTTTTTTGTTTTGTTTTGCGATGAAGCGTAGTTTTGGTTGTTGGATGCCATGCTTCTGAGTTTTGTAAATAGTTTTGATGTCTTGAATGTTTGCAAGTTTTTGACAATTTATTGCCCCTGGCTGAGTGTGCCTCTTGATGTGAATATGTACAGTGATTTCCAAGCCATGGTGGAATGTGTTAAGAGGATTTATATGGATAAACTAGGATAGTGACTATGCTAAGTATGTCCTGAATGGATATGTGCTAAGTGTCAGGCGATGGCCAATAGTGTTTTTAAGGATATGGATAAAATGGTATGGAGATAGATAGAGGAGCCATTCTTTCACAAGAGCGCCTGTTTACCAGGTTTTCACCATTTGTGTTTATTGTACTTTGTTTTTTTGCTTTTTCTAGGATTTTTTTTTTTTTTTCGCTTGTTTTGGCTTTTTTCTGTGCACTAGGCTACTTAAGTGTAGTACTTCTTCAGATGGATGTTGTTAGTTGGTTTGTCAAGCACATCTCCTTCTGAATTTGTTTGCTAATAGGCACCTGATCCATAGATGGATATGATGACATAGGGACCCAACCAATTAGGTTCAAATTTCCCTTTCTTTTCTCGATCTTGTTGATTTCTTGGATTTTCTTTGAGGACTAGGTCACCAACTTTCAAGTTGCGAGGGATGACCTTGTGATTGTAACTCCTACACATGCATTGTTGATATGCTTTGAGATGAGTGTAAGCATGCTAATGTCTTTCATCTAATAGTTCAAGTTCTTGCAGTCGGTTAACTCGATACTCTTCATATGGGATTAAATGTTTCAAAGAGACTCTGAGAGATGGGATTTCTACTTCCAGGGGTAAAATGGCCTCTGATCCATATACCAATGAGTATGGTGTTGCTCCTATAGGTGTGCGGATGCTAGTTCTGTATGCCCAAAGTGCTAGATTGAGTTGGATGTGCCAATCGTTGCCTGCATCATTCACTATTTTCTTTAGGATTTTTAGTATTGTCTTGTTAGATGCTTCTGCTTGACCATTTCCCTGTGGGTAGTATGGTGTAGAGAACCGATGTTGGATTTTGAATTTTTCACATAGTTCTAGTACATCTTGGTTTTTGAAAGGCCATCCATTATCTGTGATGATTGAACTTGGAATACCATATCTGCAGATCAGATAATTTAGGATAAAAGAGGCAATTTGTTTCCCAGTCACTGTGGTCATGGGAACTACTTCTATCCATTTGGTAAAGTATTCTATTGCCATTATAATAAACTTGTGTCCATTTGAAGATGAAGGATGAATTTTGCCAACTAAGTCTAGTCCCCACTGACAAAAGGGCCAGGATGTTGTAAATGGCTTTAGTTCCTATGCTGGTGCATGTATCAAATTACCATGGATCTGACGTTTAGGACATTTCTTGGCTAAGTGATATGAGTCTTTCTCCATTGTAGGCCAGTAGTATCCCATCCTTAGAAGTTTTTTAGCAAGAGTAGTACCACTTGAATGTGTGCCACAAATACCTTCGTGAAGCTCGTGTAAAGCGGAATTAGAATCATTATGATCAAGGCAATGAAGAAGGGTACCATCTAGACCTCGATGATACAAAGTATCAGCGGTAAGGGTATAACGGGTAGCTTGCTGGATAAAGTTACATTTTTGGTTACGGGATTGGTCAATTGGTAAGATATTATTCTTGAGGTAGTCGTATATTGGTCCATATAACGAAGAATCTGAACCAGTCAAGGCATAGATAACATGGGATTCAGAATGGTAATAGGCGGGGGAGAACCGTTGCTCTACCAAAAACTCATAATGACTCTATTGCTCTAGAATTTGTAGTAATGAAGCGATAGTAGCCATTGCATTGGCTACTTTGTTGTTCAACCTTGGTATTTGCTTGAAGGTGATGTGCACAAAATACTATTTGAAGTCATCCACCATTCACTTATAGGGTAGCAGATTGTCATCCTTTATCTGATAGTCATTGTTAATTTGATTGATGACTAGTTGTGAGTCTCCATAGACCTTTAACTCTGTGATTTTCCATTCTATAGCCATCTTGATGCCTATAACCAATGCCTCATATTCAACCACATTATTTGTGCATGGGAACATAAGCCTATATGATCTTGGTATAGTGTGTCCTTCAGGAGTGATGAATAGAATGCCAGCACCTAAACCATGTTGTGTGTAGGATCTGTCATAGTATAGGGTCCATTATTTGGTAGAAAGAGCAAGAACGTTCCTTTCTGGAAATTCAATCTCTGTGGTTTGTTTTCCTTGTAGCAGTGCTTTAGCCAACTGATCTGCAGTTGCTTGTCCTTTGATGGCTCATCTTTCTATGTATTGAATGTTGAATTCACTAAGAATCATGACCCATTTAGCCAATCGACCTGTAAGAGTTGCCTTGCTAAGTAGATATTTGAGAGGATCATTTTTTGCGACTAGCTTAATGGTGTGTGCTAGCATATAATGTCGGAACTTCTAAGATGCGAAGACCACTATTAGTTAAGCCTTTTCAATGAATGTATGGTTGAGTTCGTAGCCATTCAATGTCCTATTGATATAATATATGGCTCGTTCCTTTCCTTGTTGATCTTCTTGTGCCAATAGTGCCCCTAGCGATATATCTGTTGTTGAGATATATAGGATAAGTGGCTTTCTTGTGACTGGTGGTACTAGAATTAGTGGATTCATCAGGTACTATTTGATTTGGTAAAAAGATTCTGTTCATTTGGTCTCCCATCTGAATGGTACATTTTTGTGTAGTAAATGTTTAAATTGTAGACTTTTATCTGCTAGCTGAGCAATGAATCACCTGATTGATTGAAGTCATCCTTGTAGAGATCTGAGTCGACTAATATTCTTTGGTGGTGGCATTTCCATAATGGCTTGTACCTTTGCTGGATCTACTTTGATTCCTTTAGGTGAGACTATGTAGCCTAGTAACTTGCTTGATGTAACCCCAAAGACACACTTCTTAGGGTTGAGCCAGACTTGGAATTTCTCCAATCGATCAAAGATCTTTGTTAAGATGCTTAGATGTTCTACTCTGGTGAATGACTTAGCTAGTAAATCATCCACGTAATCTTTCATAAATGTGTGCATCATATCGTGAAATATTGTTGTCATTGTTCTTTGATAAGTGGCTCCTGCATTCTTTAAGCCAAAAGGCATAACATTCCAACAGTATGTTCCCCAAGGATAGGTGAACGCGGTTTTATCTTGATCTTCTGGGGCTATTTTGATTTGATTATAGCCTGGGAAACTGTCCATTAGTGAGAGCATTGCATGGCTGGCTGTGAGATCTACAATTATGTCAATACTGGGGAGAGGAAAGTCATCTTTTGGACAAGCTTTGTTGATGTCTCTGAAGTGAGTGCATATTCTGATACTACCATCTAGTTTTGATACTGGAACGATGTTAGAAATCCATTCTGCATAGTCAATGGGTCGGATGAATCTGACATCTAATAGTTTCTTTAGTTCAGTTTTGACCATGAGTGCTACCTGTAGATTCATCTTTCGTAGATTTTGCTTGACTTGTTTAACTCCTGGAGAGATGGACAAGTGATGCATGATTAAGTGTGGATCCACTCCAGGCATATCGGCATATGACCAAGCAAAGTTAATTTGTTGTTCTTTACAGAAAATGATGAATGCTAATCTTTCTTCCTCTGTTAGAGATTCTGCAAGGTGTATGTTTTTTACTGCTTCTGTGGTACCAATGTTGATTGATTGAGTGGGCTCAATCAATATGGGTGATCACTCATGGAAGTTCTCAGGAAGAGTGTCAAGTCTCCCATTGGTAGGTGCCTTAAAAAGGTTTTCACCCTCAGATGCATCCTTTATTTTTATTTTTTTGTGATCTAGAGCTGCCATTGACTGGTTTTCTGTATCAATTCTTTCATTTGGTTTATTTTTGCGACTGAGAGACTTGGCACTCCCTGATTGGCAGACATCATTACTTTGTTCACTAGTAGAGCCTGTTTCTAGATTTATGGTACATAGGTAATGGATAATAGATTTATCATCTGGGAATATTGGTATATCATGGACTTCAGGTTCATCCCAGTCAATGAGGTTTGGAAAGAAAAGTGGTAAGGAATCATTTGGTGGATTAGGGTATGCTACTATAAGTGTCAAGACAGAGGTTTCATCATGATTGTTCTTGGTTGCAAAGGAGTCCAGGATTTCATCGAGGTCTTTGATGGTATTATCTTCTATATAGACTCATTCATAATGTTTCTATTCGCTTTCCTTGGCATCATAGATATTCTGCGGTCCAAATTCAAGAGGTCTATCTTTTGCATTATGTTATTCATGAGAAAGGGATATGGAATCAGTATCATTACGGATATCTGTAGTATCATTGGAATAGGTACCCCATTCATATTCATTGAAATCAGTCTTAGAGGCATCATCCCAAATTCTATTAGTGCTGTAAACTGGTATGTTGTATGGTGAAAACAAATCTTTGATGATGGATACCATTTTGATAGTTGTTGTTGATTCGGTGTCAGATCCTACTTCTACTTTCTGTATTTGTTCATAGACTGTGCCTCCTCTGGGAGAAATAATGGTATCCAGAGATGATTTTATTGGTTCTTGAAATAGTGGATTCTGAACATGAGCTACTGCTATCGATATGGTCCTTTTGTGGTTTAGAAGTTTTTCCTGATGTAACTTCTAGTCTTGACATTCCTATGCCTTGTGGATTATTTCTGTTGATTCAAAGAGTGCTTCCTGCTAGGATTCTTCTTTGTACTTCTTCTTTACTTTCCATTGAGGTTTTGCAGTTATGCGGGGTGGCTTTCTTAATAGGAAAGTGAGCTCACAACCCAATACTATTTTGTCCCTACTGGGCTGTGAAGGAAGATCTATGGGTTTAGTGACTCCTTCTTTGTGTTTCCCAATAGGTCCTTTACCATCATATCCCATTTGCTACATGATTAAGTATCCTTTTCCATATAGGTGTGTTGGTAGAACAATGTCCAGAGTAGCTGCTCTATTATCTTCTTCCTCATCTTTGTATAACCAGCTAAGAATATCCTTATCTTCTAATTCATGTGCTAGAGTGCCCAATTGGATGAAGGTACCATCAAATTTGGTGATGGGCTGAGTGACCAGATGCATTGATATAGTAGGCAATCCATGAGATCTAGGTGATGTTGGCAATTTGGCCAAACATAAGGGCTTGAAAGAGTATTCTCCCATGCCTTGGTCTTTCATTTGCATTTTCTTCTTGAAATCTCCAAATAAGGAGTTGGGCTTTGTTGTTTGTAGATCTAATGTTGAAGATCGCTGCTTTTCTCTATTATGAGGAACCAAACTGTCTTGGGCTGCCCCCAATGTGTTGCAATGTTGAAATGGATTGTGATTAGCATATATGGAGATTTCTTGTCCATCATAAGGAAATTTGACATAGTGGTGATACGTAGAAGGTACTTCTTGGATTTCATGTATCCAGGGTCGCCCTAACAAAATATTGTAGGTGAGATCTATGTCTAAGACTTGACACATAGTATCCTTTTGCACTAGTCCCACTTGAATAGGTAACATCATGGTTCCTTTAGAGGACCTTTCCTCATCATCATATGCCTTTATGGTAATCTTCTTGCAGGGATCAATAGACTCTTCAGAGAAGCCTAATGCACGGATAAGCTTTAAAGTACATATATTAAGTCTAGCTCCTCCATCTATTAAGACTCTTTTTACTTGGTGTTTGCAAACAATGACTTCGATATGGAGAGGAGTGTTATGCCAATGACTCAAGGAAGCATTGTCATGCTTTGAGAAGGTGAGGCTATGAGGTCCTGTCATATGAGTGACCATGGCTTGAAATTTGTCTGTATCTAGATTTTGAGGTACATTGGTTTCCAATAGCGCTTGTTCCAATGTGTCTTTGTGCTTTGGTGATAGTGTCAGCAATTCGAGTATAGATATCTAAGCTGGAGTTTTGTGTAGTTGGTTGACCAAGTCATATTGGATTTTTGGTGTAGTAGTTGTAGGTGCAGTATGTCCTTTTAAGACATATTTCTGAGTTCGGGTTGTCACATTAATAGATTCATGATTACATTGATCTCAGATGGTGATGACATTTACTTGATGATCTTCAGTTGATATGTGATTTATGGTGTTATTGTAGATATGGTTGATATGAGCTCTATGTGTATCATCCGAGGTTGAAGCTCCATCTTTGTTGTAAATTGCTAGAGGATTTTTAAAGGCTCCATGATCACCATTTGTTTTGAGACCATCTATCATTAAGTCACCTCGATCAATCATGTCCTGCACCATGTGTTTCAATCTCATGCAATCATTCGTCCAATGACCCTTGCTATGATGGAAATCATAATAGTGTGAATCATTCCACCAAGGTGGTTTGATTTGAGGTTCATAGTTGCTGATTGCAGGCAAGGAGAGAATTTTGTTTGCTAGAAGTTCTCTGAATGCTGATTCTAGTGATTGCTCCAGTGGTGTGAAGATACGCTTTTGGAAATTGTTCGTGCTATTGCGTGAATTGTTGTTAGGTCCTGGATTCATGTTTTTGCTTTGAGTATCATTGGTGTTGTTTGTGTTGAGTTGTCTTTGATCGGTGTTTGGTGCATATGTGTTAGCATTTGGATTAGCATTTTTAGAATTTTTTGTATTTTGAGGATTTCTAAATAATGCAAGCACTGGTTGCTTAGATTTGGGATCATGTGATTCATTGTTGCCTTCATTTTTGTTTCGAGTCCAAAATCGAGATTTGTCTAGGTTGGTGTTGTTTTGGTTATTGTAGTTTGATGAGTTTGTTCCTTCCTTGTAGAATTTGAGTGTTCCCTTTTTGACACACGCTTCCTCTTCTTGGATGCCATTTTCAATTAATTTAGCAAAGGATGGTATGCATTGAAGTTTTAGCCTATAACTCATTTCACCATTCAATTTATCAATGAAGATTTCCATTTTCTCCTTTTAAGGAATATCTCGAGGATATCTGGATACCATACATCGCCAGTGTTGAAGGAATATCATGAATGTTTCATTGTTCTTTTGTTTGGTGTTGCAAACATCTAGCATGGTTATGGCATGTTGAATGTTATAGGAGTATTGTGTTATGAATTTATTAACCAATTCATCAAATGATCTAATAGGTGGTGTAATTTTGGATAACCATTCCATTGTTTGCCCTCCCAGGCTTCTTGGGAATAACCTCATCAGATAGGTGTCATCATGAGAAAATTCAAGACTCATTGTGCAAAATTCTTGAACATGATCTCAGGGATCACTTTTCCCATCATATTTATCAAATTTGGGAACGTCTGAGTTTGGAGGAAAAGGCACCATTTTCAATCTTCTGTCAAATGGATAAGGACAGATTTCGTTTAAAGAGTACCGCATTGTTGTCCCTTGTTGCATGTCATGTATTTGTCTTTGTAACATTTGCATTTGTTGAGTAAGAGAAACCAAAGGCGCATTATTTTGTCGAGGAAGAAATTCTTCCCTTGTATTAGTTCTCAGCTGAAAAGGTGTGTTAAATGGTATATTTTGCTCTGGAGTTTCTAACTCGGGTATACGCATTTCTGGTATATGTTGTTCTAGAATGTGTTGCTCAGGTATGTGTTGTTCAAGGTTACGAGTTTCTTCTTCTCTTTGTTGTTCTTGATATGCATATTGTTGAGATCTAGTTCTGAAGATGTTTGAGTCTAAATCTTCGAGAAGTTTAATGCCTTTACTTGTGAGCATGAGCAGATACTTTTCTTTGTCATTTTCCATAAGCCTTTCTACAAGTTTCTGGAATGAAGGGTTTTCTTGACATTCCTGAAGAAGTGCTTCAAAAATTTCAGTCTCTTCTAAGTGTGGAACTTCAAAAGGATTTGACAACCTTCGATTCATACTAGACTCTACGTGTGTCTCGCTTTGTTGGTTTCTTTGAGAGCGAGTAATAGGCATTTTAGTAGAAACTTTCAGTGACAAAGGGGACAAAATCCTCGTTGATATGTTACTTAGGGGTGGGTGGTTCTGGTCGAGATGTGTTATAAGTGATACACTCATCAGGAAAGAATGCTAGATTGATTTTTCCTCTGCGGTTTGTGATTTGATTAAAAATAGACTTTTGACAGTAGGCTCTTGTTTTTAAGGGTTCTCTATCAAATTCATTAGATTTGTTTTGGATATAACGTTTGACATGATGAAGGAATACCCGATGAGATTTGAAGAGTTGATGATTGATGTATAAAAACTTATTTCTTTTGATGAACTTAGTGTAGACACCTAAAAATGGTCAACGCTTGCGAGGTCATATTTTAACATTTGCGCATTGCCTCATTTTAGGTTTTTGCGTCGCATTAACATTTCTCCTATTTCACGCACTTGATCTTTATCATTTGCGAGCATCGAGTCATTCTTCTGTATTCTTCATTCATCTCACCTTCGAATTTGGTCTTGTCGACAACAATCTTCAATCATGATTTTGGTCGATCTTGTCCTTTTGTCAATCTTGTCATATTGCGATCAATTTGTCATCGATCCTTGTCCTTTTCAATCATGTCAATTTGGTCAATTTGTCATTGATTTTTGTCAATCAATATTAATCAAATCATTTATCAACACTAGTCATTTATCAATTCAAAATCATGATCGAATTGATATCAACTATCCTTTGTCAAGACCTAATTGTCATCTTTGCATTGCTAATCCATCTCTTTAGGGTTTCATGATTTAATCATTTAACCTAATTTGTCATTTCTCTCTCTAGGATTAATAAATTATTTATTTATCCTAAGTCTTCTCATTGCAATTAAATGTTCATTTAATTGGCTAATTTTCCCTCTTTGTGAATTAATTAATAAATGAAAAATTATTAATTGATTCACCTAATTTCCTAATCTTTCATTAATTTTCCCTCTTTGTGAATTATTAATAAATGAAAAATTATTAATTAATTCACTAATTTCTAATTTTCATTAATTTCCTAATTTCTAATTCCTAATTTTCCTAATTCCTCCTATTTTTCTAATTTTTCTAATTTCTTAATTCTTAAATTCAATTTCCTCCTATTTCTCTCCTAAATTTATGGAAATGACATAGAAATTTGTCATAAATCGTCATAAGTTCTTGACATAGAAATTTGTCATAGAATTTGTCTTGACATAGCAATTTGTCATAGAATTTGTCATAAAATTGTCATAAGCCTTTGCATAGCAACATGTCATAATTTTGCTATTCTTGATTTGAATTTCTATTCGAATCACTATCATGCTAATTTGTTCATTTCTCCAATTTCTCTATAAATTGGATGATCTTCATCAATCAAAGCTAATCCCTAATAATAATGAAGAATCCCTATCAGACTATCGAATTTATGCTTCTAGTACTCTTGAGCTTTTCATCAAAGTCAATCTTGTTTTCAATTGTATGTGCACTTGTAGGTGAGATCCACAAATCCATTTGAAGAGGAAAGAAGAACAATGGAGCCGCATGGAAGAAGCATCCAAATCGTCATCTGGTTTGCATGATATTTGCTTTTGAATGCTTTGTTTTTATGTCTCTATTGAGTGTGCTTAGGATTAGATCATTGCAATATGTGTTTGTGATTGAGCTAATAATGATTAATATGTCCTTTTATATATTGCTTTGATGATTCCTAATTTCCTAACATACACTTAGAAAAACTAGGTTGTTGTTTCTTCAATGTGATATTACGATAAAGGTTCTTTCTTCTCAGAATATGGGAATTAGTTATGCATGACTGATCAATGGTTTCCTTTGATTTGTTTGGATTCAGTTGATCTTGTTTGGAAAATTTCAAGTCTTACTCTATCAAAATGAAGGTTTAGATGCCCCTTCACGACAAAATGTGTCAAATGATATGGATAAAAGCCTCTCGATATGGAGACTTGATTTGACAACGTGAAATTTTGAAACAAGTGTTTTTGAAATGAAATCCATAAGATGGTAAAGGATTCCGTTGATACTAATGATGAGGTTTCTGGTTTTATGTTAAGATAGATATGTTTTATCGTGCAATCAGTTTAGGATTTTTACAACGTTTGTTTTGACACAAATATAGCTCAAGAAATAGTTTTAATGGTTTGTTTTCGCTACTTCGCTTTGATGAAAAATGTTGTTGATAATGAGAGGCTTTTGAAAATGTTTTCAAAATTTTTAAATTCCTCACTATTTTGCCCTCTGTTTATATGTTTTTGACCACGTGCTAAAATAGGGATGAAATGCACTACCAAAATTACTCCACGCACTAAAATAATGACCACACATGCTAAGCTGCCCCCAGACATGCACTAAAGTTTTGACTATTCAAAAAAATTGTTTTCTACCATTTAAAAAGTCATGCGCTAGCTTGGGCCTGTGACGCGCTAACTTTTGAACCTAATGCACTAATATTTTGCTGCTACGTGCTAAGCTGATGCTTCCATGTGCTAGACTATTTTTCTGATGCACTAAATGTTTTAACACTATTTTGATTTTGAGATAAAACGCTACTGTTTGGAACAGACATGTTGACTTGATGGTTGGATGCGCTAACAAAAGTATCTCATGCGCTAAGAAGTTGCTCTTACGCGCTAAACTGCCCTGATTTTTTCTTTGGTTGTTTTTTTGTGAATTTTTCAGGTTTGATGGATGATTTTTTGAAGTAGTAAATGCAAGCATGGTACAAAAAGTACAACCATTTTGCCTAATCTAACAAAAAGTGTATGTTCTACGAGGATGTGTTCAAATCCCCAATATTTTAACAGGTTTGGATATGAATAATACACTTCAGAAAGACTCTTTATTCAAAGGTCATAAATAACATCATAGCCCACTAGTCTTGATACTCCGTCAGCTCAAACAGCCGTGTCACCATCTAGAGGGCGCCCGTTTTTTTGTCTTTTGCCAGAAATTAACTCAAAATGAATCGCTTTATAGTTGACTAGTTATCTTGGGAGATATATGGTGAGTAATCTTGGGGGCGGATTCTTCCCCACCCTTGCACTATGATGTTATAAATGTCTGGTTACTGACTCGGTTCAAAGCTTCTATTTTTATGGTTCATAATCAGGCTTTCTGTTCGGCTGTTAGTGATAAACTCCCTTAGGAGGCTTCCCAACCTTTAGAACAAAAGCTTTATGTATCTCGAGGATACTAGGGGAAGGCTAATCACTGCATGCAACCGTTGAAAAGGACTTTCGTCACTTTCCATTTTTGATTATAGTGGGTTGGAATACTTGGCATCAAAGTTGTTTCCCACTTAGGTCATTCCCCTCACACCGGCCATAAACGGCTTTAAGAGTTGATTTCAACTCCTCGGGAAGGCAGGCCTGCTGAAGGATGTAAAATGCTTTTGAAAGAAATATTTTTATGAGAGGTCTGGTTTTTTGGATCACTTAGTTAAGGGGAGTGCATATACCTTCCTCTTTCGATTCAAGGCAATCACAAATTCTTTTTAAACCTTCAATTCAGTGATTTTCTAATCTCTACTGGGAGATGTTGCTCCAAGAAAAACATGGTTTTAATTTTACTTCCTCAAAGCAATGATTATTTAATCTAAGAAAATAACCGTGTCAACAAAGCAAAAGGTTCGATTTGGTCAACAAATAAAAATCAGTAAACAAAAGGGGAATAACTTCCCTCTTTAATTGCAACAAAGCTTTTTGTGGTGAGGTTCTTTCCTTTGCAAAACTTCAAAAGTGAATCTTTTTATGTACCAAAGGATGGTGAGGTTCTTTTTAAGCCCGTTGCAAAAGAAAAAAATAAAATTTTGTGTTGTTTTTTTTAGAGCCCAAAGTGAGAAAGTTTCTCCTAGAAAAGCAAGAAAAGATTTTGATTTGTTCGTTTTTATTTGCCCAAAATAAAAGTGAGTTCAATTTTATTTAAACAAGAAAAGAAAGAAATTTGAACTTTGGCTAACTTAGAAAAGTTAGTAAAAATTTAAACTACTTTAATTCTAGCCTAAATAGAATGGATTCAAAAACCTGCAGCCAACTGTCAGTAACCTACAGAAAACCAGTCAATTTGTTAGCAAAAAGGCAAATTTCGTGGACTTCCACAAGTCTAAATTTTAGTTTCTGTTACAAATTAATTTTCTCTTTTCTATCTATGATGCGCTACAGAACAAACTGTATGCTCTACAATATAACATAGATGCGCTAAAATATGGATATGATGCGCTACACTGTTTTCGGGATGCGCTACTCTGTGTGCCGAAAACGCTGCTCTGTTTTTCTTCCGCGCCAAGACCTACAGGAAAAATTAGTAATCTTATGCATTAATAAATAGACTTTATGCACTAGATGATGGACTCCACGCGTTGAACAGTAAACTGAATGCACTAGGCTATTAACTGGATGCGCTAAACAGTTAACTTAATGTGCTAATTCATTTTTTCTGCGTGCCTGCAAAAGTGGATATATTTCAAAACCGATTAGATATATGGGGTAGGGCCCCACGATGGATGCCAGAAATGTATATGGGAAAAGCTAGTCGATAGAACTCAATATATGAAAAATGGAGCTCTATGGAGCCCTACTCACACACTCACAGGACTTCTTGGTGCAAGCTATGGAGTAATGAAGTATCACTCAGCTTCCCAAGGTTGGTCCCATGGTTCTCCATCTTACACGGTCCCTCAAACCAATGTTTTTGCTCTTAGATCACTGAGCAAAATGGTTTAAGGATGGAAAATGCAAGAATGAGGGATGCTTTTTGTTGGTTTTAATATGAGATGCATCCTAAGCTATGCATGATTCTAGAAATGCAATAAACTAACTATAAGATGACAAGGTTAGTATAAATACTATCCTAACATGATATATTAGTCTATGATTGAGCTAAATGATAAAGAAAGTATTCTAAACATGCATATTTAGACTAATTCCTAGTTAAAAGAGAGGCTAAATGATGAGCATATATGAAATGAAAGCTTGAATGTATTTGAGCATAAGTATGATACTACAAACTTGGATCTTTAAAATGGAGGAATGAGAGCTCTATTTATAGAAAAAATAGGGCAATGGATGGTCAGGATTGAAAGAGTTGATCAAGGGTTGAGTTTGAAAGTTGGGAATCCATGTTTGCAATTTGTACCAATGAAATGGTGACAAATGTCAACATAGGGTTGGGTTGAGAGAAGGGGTTGGAGGCATTAAATGCTCAAGAAGACCTCATGGTTATCCAGACGGTAAGGGTCAAGCTTAAGTTAAGATTATCCATTGGATTAAGAGTTAATCCAAGGATAAACTCTTGTGCAAATGATTAAGGAATAACCATGGTCAAAGCAATAAATGCTTGAAGAGACCCTTGGGTTGGATGAAGGTTAAGTTAGGCAAAAAGTCTCTAACCATGTAAGACAGTTGAGTTAACCATTAATGGTTTGGGAGACTCTAGAAAATTAAGTGGTTGAAGACTTGAAGCCTTTAATGGTTATCAAAGACTTTAAGGGTTTGAGAAGTGACTTCCCTTTGTTTAGGGATGTGACAAAGTTTAGAAGATGGGTTAGGTTAATTTAAAAGTGATTAGAAGGGTCTAGAAAAAATTAGGAGGGAGATGTAGGAAAATGCAAGTGGATGTAGGGATAATAGGATTTAATTGAAATAAAATGAATTTACTTCAATTTGGTTGCAATTTGGGGAAATTAAATAAATTAGATTTATTCAATTTAGGATAACTTATTTAATTAAATTTGAATTTAATTAAAAGTGGATAGAAGGGATTAGATTGAATAAAAATGATTTATTCATTAAATGGGTATAGTGAATTTAATTGAGTAATTTACTTAATTAAATAGAGGAATACGGGTAATTTAATTAAATTGGATTTAATTAAATAGAGAAATGAACATAAAATATTCATTTAGGAATATGGTTATTTTTATACGTCTACACCTTGTTCTCCTATTCATTTGGGACATGGGTTGACCAGTTATTAATCTTTTATAAAGTTTCCTTATAAATAAAAGGTCTCTATCTCCTCTCAAGGGGACGAAATGATCGTAGAATTTGTAGTATCCAACTTTCAAACTTATGTATTTTGCAGTCAATTTGAAATAAAGAAGACAATTTTATTTTGAGCTTATCAGCTATTATCTAGAGTTATGGATATACTCAATCAAGGGGGGCCACTTGGTGAGTAGTCCCTTTTTGTTTTTTGGTTAATTTCCATCTTGTTATAGTTGTTGTTTTGGCATTCGACTATTACTGCAGCCACTAGAAATAGTTCTTGTGTTTGTTCCTACAGCCACAACGAGCAGAGTAGCTCCCATTCGTTGGCCAGAACATTGTTATTCAGTAGTAGTTGCTTAAGTTATTTTCAGTTGTGAGTTCTAATAAAGTATTAGTTCATCATAGGTTTGCACATTTATTTCAAAGAATTTCCTTTTCCAGCAATAGGATAGAATGGTCACAATTTTAACTTAGTGTACATATAGTGTTGGCCCGTTTCAAGTTTACGTCCCTAGTCAATAAAGTAAATGATCCATTTCTACAGGAGAGTTAGTTGTTCAGCAAGGATGTCTAATCTCTGAACTATGTTTTTGTAACCTAGTTGCTATTCTAGTTGTGAGGACCAACATTTTTGGGGAAGTATGATGTGAATTATTCTTACGGATAATTTTTATGTCATCTCAAATTGCGTTTAAATTTAAATTATTTTCATTTGATGTGATATTATATGCTCCATTCCTTCTATTTTCTTTGAGTTTTTTTGAAATTGTAGCTGGGTTATTTGCAAATAAAGCATATTTCTTTTGAAAGTTTGCAGAGTTGGGTATATTTCCACCATTGGTGAGTTGAGAGTTTCAATGGTATGATGGTTGGTCCACCAGTTTTCCATGAACCTACAGTTCATGATGTCCTTCTACAAGACTGGGATTGTGAGCCAAAATTCCACAATAGTGGCTAGTTGGATTATTTTCTGAAGTTAACTGAGTTCAATGAGCAGGTTGCAAGAGAATTCACCCATATATTTTTTGATGGGGAAGCTCAGGTGAAAGGATTGAGAGTTATACTGATAGAAGAATGGAGTGCAGAGGTAACTGGCTTGCCAATAGATGGGGGAAAATACCTTGAGTCGAAGGATACACAAAGTGCAAGAGCAGAATTCATGCATCAAGGTGACCCAACTTTGGTAATAGATAAGAAGGGGATAAAATGAGAATCCCTTCTACCTGAATGGAGAGCATTAGCGTTATATATCATGAAATATTTGACCTATGAAGGGAGATTCTCATGCTTGCATTCCCATCATTTTAAGCTTCTAAATCATTTGCGCCATGGGAGAAGAATGAATGTTCCAAATATATTGTATAATTTTCTTTCCATCAGTGCAACAAAAACACAAAAAGGTAGGCCTCACTCTGTTACTCACGATTGTTTGATTAAGTTGTTGATTGAAAGGTCTTTGAGAGATGTTTCCGAGATGTCCTGGGATGAACTTGAAAAAGTTAGAAGGTTTAGGGAAAATAATGTGGGTCTAATGAAACTGACCCTATCTCAAGTGCAGTAAAATTTATAAAGACTTGGTCCTGGCATTGAACCCTAATCCTCCAGGATATCACCAGTTCAAAATGTTCCTACAACAGAGGAAATCTCACAAGGAGAAGCCCTGTGAGAAGAAGAAGAAGCTTCAATAGGGGTTCCTTCATAAATCCTAATGAGAACTAGGGTTGTTGCACGGAGGGAGAAAGGAAAAGAGAAACAAATTGACACGAAAAAGAAGAAAGAGAAAGTAAAAAGTGGGGATTTGGCCTCTCTTGTTGAAAAGAAAAGAAAAGTTGCAAAATTGGTTTCTCCTGCAACCACTATAGTAGTTGAGGAATTCAATGAGGAATTAGGTACAAAAAGTCGTCCTGTAGCTACAAAATAAATCTCTCTCAAAAGAAGCTGAAGGCCTGAGATGAAGCCTAAATATCAGAAGCAATCAAAGAAGTTGAATGTCATCACTCTGGTTGATTCCCTAGAGCATGAACCACATAGTCCTTACTAGGGTGATATTACTTCATCCTCGCCTAAGAAGCTCAGTAAGGAAGAAGATGGGGGTGAGAATCTAGAGCTGTAGAACCCTCATGAGAAGCTATAGGAAGGTGTGGGCTTTGATGGACTTAATAGTTTATCCTCCATCACAAAGCATATTGTTGAAACACAAAGTGGGGCTAGAAAGTTGAAGCCTAAAGAATCAATTCATAGACCACCCTCTTCTCTTACCGGTCATCCTGTCGCTCTTGTCTTTTACTAAGAATGGGAATTAGAAAAAGCAGAGATGTAGAGGCTTATTGATCAATAGAAGATGGTTATTGAATAGAAAAATGAGGAAATCCCTTAGCTCAAAATTAAGGTGGAACAGTCGCCACCATGATACCACAACTAATGCAATGCAAGGCACCACCTTGAGTTTACTCCTTGTATTTGAGGTAACACCATATTTGTTTTCAAATGATGAGAATTGTTAGGGATCTAAGCCCCTCTTCAAAGACACCTCAGAAGTTCTATCTTTTCTACCAAACACCTCCTACTACCATCAAAAATTTTCTTTGTTAATTCTATTTACATAATTATGTTGTTCCTGATGATGCTAATTGGAATCCTCTGCTTTACATTGGAGATATTTAGCTAAGGGCTCTCATGCCATGGGTTTAAAATGAAATAAAAGGGGAGAACAATTTAAGATATATAGGAAGGAAGAATTTGATCTCTCACTTCCATGGAGAGTTGAGTCAAGAAATCCAAGAAGGCTTTATTATGATTGGTAGAAAATTATGTATCAGCCAGATTTTGGGAAAAACATTCTACCCCTGAGAGAAGAGATATACAAGGAATATGAGAAAATGGATACAAGTGAGGGATAGGTAGTAATTGGACATTTATTCTAGTGCTAGAATAGTCTACTGGATGAACTGAAATAGTTTCAGCCACACTCATTATCAAATTATCATGCAACACTAAGATGGGCACCTAAATATATATATTTGTGAAGAACAAAAGGAAGAAATTGGTTTCCTCTTATCTTCCAACCACCAATTCTCCTATGGGAAATAATGGAATGCAGGGGTAATGAATCACCATATGATGAAGCAATAGTATGCTCCAGGTGGACATAGTTGGAAAAGATGAAAAGGTTCTATTGGAGTTTGTCTATAGGAGGTTCTAAGTAGGTTACCTCGAGAAACTCCAGAATCAATGCTAGAATTAGAAACTTTCCTGTTCTTGGAGGATCAACAAGAAGCTAGGTTGCGGGCCAATGATGAGCCAAAATAATGGCTCTATTTTGATGGTTTTTTCCATAGAATTATTACTTAGGTCTTGTGTGTAGGTAATATTTGGGTCAGAAGACTTTCTTGGTTGATGTTTTTTTAAGTATTTCTGGAACTGGTTTATCATATACCTAAGGTTGTTATGAAATGATTTTTAAATGGTCCAACTATGCAAATTATCTAAATCAATCTTAAAATATGGTTTAATTTATGTTATGTTAACATCAATAGATACACATGCTTTTGTGCACATTAACGTCATGATGTAGTGTTAGCCAAGATGAAAGAGATACTAAGCTGGCAGTTAAGAGAAACATCAATGTGCCATTAGGATGCAGACCCATTCAAAATGGAGAACTATTAAAGAAGATCATAACCAATTGATTTCTTCCTCTCTAGAGAGGTTTGTGGAACATTCATAAATGTTCCTAGTGGAGCTTCAATTCAGGAAAGAGGTTGCACTATATTTTCTCAGCTGCAGGACAATTCTTTTATTTTCCTGCACTGACTTCTTCTTTAATGTAATAAACCTTGTTTGCCTATTCCTTTGGGACATGGGTTGATCAGTTACGAATCTACTATAAAGTTTCCATATAAATAAAAGTTCTCTCTCTCCTCTCAATGGGACAAAGTGATCATATAATTTGTAGTATCTAGCTTTTAGACTTTTGTATTTTGTAGTCAATTTGAAATAAAGAAGACAATGTTATCTTGAGATTATCATTTGTTATCTAGAGTTCTGGATATACTCACTCAAGGGGGCCCACTTGGTGAGTAGTCCCTTTATGTTATTCAGTTAATTTCCATCTTGTTATAGTTTTTGTTTTGGCATTCAATTGTTCATGCAGCCATAGTGGGCAGAGTAGCTCCTATTCGCTAGCTAGAACATTGTTATTCATTAGCAGTTGCTTAAGTTATTTTCAATTATGAGTTCTGATAAAGTATTAGTTCATCATGTTTTTGCACATTTATTATAGATAATTTCCTTTTCCAGCAATAGGATAGAATGGTCGCAATTTGAACTTAGTTCACATACAGTGTTGGCCTATTTCAAGTTTACGTCCCTAGTCGATAAAGTAAAATGAGTCTTTTCTACAGGAGAGTTAGTTTTTCAGTAAGGATGTCCAATCTTTGAAGTAAGTTTTTGTAACCTAGTTGTTGTTCTAGTTGTGAGGACCAAAGTATGTTCTTCTTGAGGCACTCTTGCCTTCACATTTTCATGGTTGGTTGTATTTATCAATTCTTTATGACTACACTGTAACTATTCATGATGAGTGTCCTTGTAATAATTTGGTGACTTCAATGGCCATCTAGGGCCTTTCTCTTGTCCTTATGTTTTAAGTTTGATCATGCTTACACAAATAGAGTATTATAGCTTTAGTGTGCTTTTAGACTACTATATTGTTCTTACATTGCATTGATGACTCTATTGTGTACTCATGCCTTTTACAATCTGTCCATTGTAAAAAAATTATTGGATCCTCTCTATTTTCAGCACTTATTTTTCACTTTAGCTACAAAATCTATTCCTGACCAACATTGTTGAGTGAAACTCCACATTTGTCCATACTCTGCATTTTGACTCATGCATTATTTTCCTCATTAACTTATTCTTGGATATAATATCTCAGTTGATCATAGGGATGTTGATCAAGTTTGAGACTATTCAAAACCAAGGCTTTTGGATGATGGATAATCTCCTTAAGGCTCCTAAACCTTCATCATAATGACTGAGTTTTGCACTACTTGTAGTGTCATAAATTGTACGCACTGGCTAGGGTGGTAAAATTTCACACCTAGTTTAGCACCCGCCTTGGTGCATTTTACATTTTGCATTGCATTTCTCCTTTAGCACTTAATTAATCAAATTAATTAGGTCTAAGGTCCTATTTCATCATCCTCTGCATCATAAAGTTGGGCCCTTTTCGTTAAAGCGTGCCCTTTTCATTTTATTCCTCCAATACATCACTCAATCAAAAACCCTAATTAAGTCCTATTTTGAACTTGGGGGCTTGATTTTGGGGGTCAAAACATCCAAAAATCACCTGTAACTTCAGGATTGTCTCTAAAATCATCATATCCGACGGCCCTAAAAATTTGGTGAAAAGTTGTCGGGACCATGGTGCCCAGAGTGCACATGGTCCTGGACATTTTTCTCAAAATTTTAGGAGCACAATCCAATCATAAAATAAAGCTTAACCCCAAGAAATTGGCAGGAAATTCAATGTCTAGGTCAGCCAAAAGATGAAATTATGATCTAGGGTTTCCTACATAAGAGCTCTCTTTCTTCATTTGAAAGGATCGGATTTTTGTTTCAAGAACCTCATATGCAGCAAAAGAGCAGATCTTTGAAGACTTCAACAACATTCAACATCCCTCTATCAAGCATTTATCAATTTCATTCATCCATTTAGGGCTTGGAAGACATTGAAGAACAATAGGAGATTACCGACTGAAGATTGGCTTGTACCCCTCCCTTGGGGGTTGGGTATGATTTCCTGTTGTTTTCATGTCTTTGCATAAGCTTCAATATATCCTTTATTCATGTTTTAGATCACTTTGCATCTTGATTTAGAGCATTGACATCATCATTTACAAGCAATTAGGGTTTACTTTCTAGGTTGCTCTAGTTTGCTTGCTTGCATTTTAGGACCTTGCACACACACTAGGTCTACACACACAATACATTTTACAATACAACTTGGCTATTCATGGAGGTGGAAATCACTGAAGTGGGGGTTTGACTAAGGCAAAACCCTATATATCCGCCCATACCCTTTTCAGATATAAGTGCAGGTTTCGGGACTCGGACGACGCCACAGGTGATAGATCCGAGAAAAGCAGGTCGAGACAGCACTCCACACCAAATTGCAGAGCAAAAGACCTGGATAGGGGAATGGGGCACCCTAGTCCTACCTAGAAAGGGGTGCTGGGTGCCCTGGTCCCTGGGACAGAGGTGCTGGGCACCCTGGTCCTTCTGACAGACAACATTTTTGATAGTTTCCAAAGTGCAAGATAGCAGTTTCAGGAGCAGTTTCCGGCACTGTATCAGGACAGTGGCGCCCGTGCCCCCATCCCGAACATTTTCAATCTGATTTTGACTCCGAGTATGCATCTACATTCTTATTTCATCCTTGTATTTACAGCTGTTCATTGTTTACTCTCAATTCTGCAATCTTGTTATTCTTTTGTACATGTATTTTTGGATTAGGACTTGAACTTGCATCATTTTATCTTTCAATTTCAATGAAGGAATAGAAATCCTAATAGGTAGCCCATGGCTCTCTCTTTCACAAGAAGAAGTAGCCAATTGTGTGATACCTCTAGGCTCTTTCGTATTCCGTAATGTGTGTCAAAAGGTAGGATTAGGGCATGTTAACCTAGTCTCGCTTTTTGCCCTACACATTTTGGTGAACCAGACGTGAACCTATCATTGCTTCCTCTTACATTGCATTTGTTAGATCTCGATCTAGATTTGGTGTGTTTTCATTTCATTTTCATTAAAAAGAAAAAAAAAAAGAGAGAGTGTGTTTCTTTGCATCGTGTGTTTAAATTTTATGCAACCTTTATTTCAAAATGTCAGATTTTTATTTGCAAAATGTTCATGCTTTTGCTGATTATTATGAGTATAGCCAAGATGAATTAGATGAAGTTTTAGATGAATTTTTTAACCCTAAAGATGCCAAACCTTCATTTTACCAAAAACTCATAAACCTTGTTACTATGCCATTTAGATGTGATGAGAAAGATAAGTTGAATGGTTCCTCTCAAGGGTACATTCCTATCAACTCTTCCACTGAATCTAGTAACATGGTTGTGTTCAATAATCCCCTTTATGAGGAGATGTCTCCTTTTGAATCAAAAGATAGACCTTTTAATTGATATGATCTTGCTTTGTTGGATGACGCTCTGGATGACTTTGTGGCTTTATCAAAATCTTTAAACAAGAACAAGACTTCTAAATTGGTTAACATGATAAACCTGAATGAACATAATAAGGCTCTCTTTGAAGTCCAAGGTGCTTATCCTTCTCCCACCTTTCAAGTTCCTAAATCACCTCTCCTTACTGTCCAAGGAGGGTATGATCATGATTCCTTTCGTACTCCGAATAAACCAATTATCACTGTGCAAGGAAGAAAACCTATAAGTCCTTATAGTTATGCCAAGCAATTAACTAGAGAGAGTTATCATGCGGTTGCCCATATTTATCACACTAGAAATAATAGGCAGCCTAATCCTCCTCCTGTTATTCCATTTTCTCTTCCTAATCCTCAACCAATTCTTCCACAAGCTCCCCATATTTCACAAGTTATGGGTAAGGAATATGATCTCATAGAAAAACTTAAAGCTACCCCTGCTAAGATATCCCTTTGGGATTTGATTTAAACTTCTTCCGCTCATCACGGAATGTTACAAGATGCCTTGAAATATTTGAATGTTTCTCCACTGAATACATCTAGTAATATAGCATCTTTAGTTAACTCTGTGATGAATCCTAAAGCTCAAATTGTGTTTACCCAAGATGAGATGCCTACTAGTGAAATTCAACAACAATATGATCCCTTGATGATTGTGGTTATCATGAAAGACACTGCTATAAGACGAACACTAGTAGATAATGGCTCTGGCCTTAATGTGTGTAGCATTAATCTATTGCATAAAATGAATGTGGATACGTCTCTCATTGAGCCTCACTCTCGTCCCATTCAAGGCTTTGACAATGTGGCTAAGACTTCATTAGGTATTATTACCTTACCTCTCATAGTGGGACCTGTTACTTTGCCTACTCCTATCCATGTTATGTCGGGAAATTTAACATACAACTTGTTATTAGGGAGGCCTTGGATTCACAGTATGCAAGCTGTACCCTCTACATTGCATAGACAAGTTAAATTTATCTATAACAATAAGACATATACCTTGATAGGTGATACTAATTTCCAAGCTTGTCTACAAACATCTACTTCCAAAGGGGGTTCTTCTAAGCCATCCTCGTCTAGTGAAGACTCTTTAAACAAGATACCTATCGATGAATCCTCGCTCTCTGATGATCAAAATTCTTTGGATGAGTCTAGAGCTCCTAAAGAAGATTCTTCTCAACTTGAATCTACACATAAGAAAGATTTTGATCCTGAGAAGGTTCTCGCAGAAGATGATTGGGGATCTCTTGATTTCAATCCCACCTTTGTAGGTGAATATAAGGTTCCTTCTAGAGAACTTAAGGTTGAAAAGAAGGAAGAAGCTAAAAATCAGTTAATCTTACCTGAACCTATGAGTAATAATTTTGTGGCCGCTTCTCAAACTTCTTCTCCTCACACCTCTAATTCTGAAGAGTTTGATTCTTTGTCTTATGAAAAACCGCCTTCTCTTTCTGAAATGGCTGATCGTTATGGTCGTGGTTTTCGCATTTTTTCTAAGCATGGGTATCATGGAAATGGTTGTGGCACTCATGAACAAGGGATAAGGGTTCCTCTAGAGAATAATTTTCACAATTATGCCTTTGGACTTGGCTATAATCCCTGCAAGTGCACTAAAGCTTCTAAAAGACCATGTATTAGTGTTAATGCTATTTCTACATCTCTATCAATGCAACATCCTGATTATATTGATGGGGATCCTTCATGTGACTATGCTTTGGATATCTTTCCTACCGATGATGCTTTAGCTGAGTTTTTAGGAGCATATGATACTCTTCCTCGTTATCATCACAATAGGGGACTCCCTTATTGTTTGAACACTAAAGCCTATTTTGGAAAAGAGATTGCTAATGATGAGATTGTGAAAGAATTCCCTCAGTTAAAGGATACTCCTCAACAAAGTAATCTTCTTATAAGTGACACCATTGATGTTAAGATGGATCCTTGCAAGGAGGAAAAAGTTATTAAAATTGGAAAATGTTTGGATGAAGAGGAACAAAAACAATATGAAGATTTATTGCATGAATTCCCCGAGATCTTTGCTTGGACATATTCTGACATGCCTGGTATAAATCCTAAGATTGTCACTCATAATATTGTCTTAGTTCCTGATGCTAAGCCCATGAAACAAAAGATTCGAAAAATGAATCCTAAGGTGGCTCTGCTTGTTAAGGCTGAGATTGAAAAATTATTGGAGGCTGGATTTATTCACCCTATTGATTATTCCCCGTGGAATTCAAATATTGTCGCTGTGGCTAAACCAGATAATAAAATAAGAATGTGTACCGATTTTCGAGATTTAAATAAGGCTTCGTTAAAAAATGATTTACCTCTTCCAAACATTGACATGATAGTTGATTCTACGGCAAGACATGCCTTGTTATCCTTCATGGATGGTTTTTTAGGATAAAATCAATTTTTCATTAACCCTCAAGATCAATTCAAAACCGCTTTTACCACTCCTTGGGGTACGTTTTGTTGGATAATGATGCCTTTTGGACTTAAAAATGCTGGTGCAACTTATCAACGAGCGATGACCCTTATCTTCCATGATTATATGCATAAGATTTTAGAGGATTATGTTGATGATATTTTAGCCAAATCCATTCTTCGCATAGATCACATTAAAATCCTTCGTCAAATCTTTGAAAGAGTTCATAAATATCACATGCGCTTGAATCCCCGAAAATGTGTTTTTGGTGTGGATAGTGGAAAACTATTAGGATTCATAGTTTCGCATCATGGGATCGAGGTGGACACTAAGAAAATAGATGCTATTGTCAACATGCCACCTCCTAGAAATGTGTCTCAACTTAAAAGCTTACAAGGAAAGATTCAAGCTATTCGTAGGTTTGTATCTCAACTTGCGGATTGTACCTTTCCTTTTACTCAACTTCTTAAAAAGGATATCACTTTTCAATGGAACGAAGATTGTCAGCAAGCATTTGAAGATTTAAAAGTGTATTTGGCTAGTCCTCCTATCTTCAACCTGCCGAACCCTCTAAACCCTTTCTTCGGTATATAGCTGCTTCTTCTCATTCTCTCGCAGCATTGTTGGCACAACATGATAAAGATGGTAAGGAATGTTCGGTTTATTACATAAGTCGTACCTTACTTGATTACGAGACCCGATATTCTGCGATAGAAAGACAATGCTTGGCCTTGGTGTTTGCGACTCAGAAATTGAGACATTATCTTTTAAATTCAGAAGTCCACGTCATGGTAAAGTTTGATCCTTTGAAGCATCTTTTCTCTAAAATTGATTTATCAGGACACCTAGCTAAGTGGGTTATGATGTTAACTGAATTTGACCTTAAATTTGTTTCACAAAGAGCAATTAAAGGGCAAGGATTGACCGATCACTTAGTTGAGGCCCCTTCACCTTTCTCCTTCCCTAATTCTGAGTCTTTCCCCAATGACTTCATTCTTTCTATAGAGCAAGATGAAACTTGGGAATTATACTTTGATGGTTCTAAGTGTCATACAGGATCAGGGGCAGGTGTTGTTCTGATTTCTCCTACAAGGAAATCTATTCCCTTATCCTATCATCTAAATTTCCTGTGTACCAATAACATTGCTGAGTATGAGGCTCTTATAGCGGGAATAAAAGCAGCCTTAGCTCTGAACATAAAACACATACGTATTTATGGAGATTCTCAATTGATTATAAGACAAGTAACAGGACTGTATCAAGCAAAACAAGACAAATTATCACAATATAAAGATCTTGCTATCTCTTTATTACAAAAATTCAATTCTTATACCATGGAACCGGTTCCTTGAAAAGATAATCGACATGCGAACGCAATGGCATGTGTGGCTTCTCTTGTATCTTTAGAGGACCCTGTGGTTGATCTTAAATTTGTTATTCACAACCTTATTTCTCTAGCTATTGTAGACGATTCTAGCTTGGTAACATGTTGTGACTTTGTAGATTCAGACAAATGGTATTCGCATATCCTAAGATATTTGATCGATGGTACCTTTCCTAATTCCGCCAATAGGAACACTAGGGCTAGAATCCGCAAGTTGTCTACTAGATATATCATTCTTTCTAATGTCCTTTACCGAAGGGGTTATGACGGTCTTCTCCTTCGCTGTCTTAACAAATTGGAAATCCCCGTTGCTCTTGAAGAGGCACATTCAGGTGCCTATGGGGGCATTTCGGAGGCAAATCCTTGGTTCAAAGATTACTTTGTATGGGATACTATTGGCAAACTATGCAAAAGGATTATTTTTCATTTGTTAAGAAATGTCATCAATGTCAACAACACAATAATCTGATTCATGCTCCTGCCCAAGAACTTTGTTCTCAAGTAGCTTCTTGGCCTTTCTCTGCATGGGGTTTGGATCTCATTGGTAAAATCTCTCCTCCTTCATCTCAAGGACACACCTTCATTATAATCGCAACAGATTACTTTACGAAGTGGGTAGAAGCTATTCCCCTTCGCTCTACTACTACTAAAGTGATTTGTCAATTTCTTTTAGAAAACATCATTTCTCGATTTGGGATACCTTCCACTATAATCTCAGATAATGGGACATCATTTAAGAACAAGGACATGAAGAAATTCCTCGAGAAGTATCATATCAAACATCGATTTTCTACACCATACTATCCTTAGTCAAATGGTCAAGCTGAATCATCCAATAAGATAATTGAACAAATTCTTCGCAAAACCGTGAATAAGCATGGTAAGGATTGGAGTAATCAACTAATCTATGCTCTTTGGGCCTACCGAACGAGTGTACGAATTGCTACAGGAACTACTCCTTATAATCTTGTTTATGGTGCTGACGCTATTATGCCTTTAGAGTTAGAGATTCCATCACTTAGGGTTTCTCTCAAAGGTATAGTAGATGATGAATCTTATAGAGAACAACTACTTCAACAACTTGAGATGCTTGATGAACAGCGTATAAACGCTCTTGAGCATATTCAAGCATATCACAAAACTCTACAACGAAGCTATAATGATAAGGTTATTCAATGTTCCTTCTCAGTAGGTGACTTAGTCCTCTATGAGAATCAACACAATGTGAATGCCTTACCTGCAGAAAAGGGAAAATTTAGTCCTAATTGGCTTGGACCATATATCATTATTGAAGATTATGGATCAGGTGCTTACAAGATAGCGGATGTAGACGGTATGCCTCTTAAAGAACCTATAAATGCTATGCACTTGCGTAGATATTATGCTTAATTCTTCATTCCTATTTATCTTCTTTTCAGTTCTTCAACATTGGGTAATATGTTAGTATCTCCTAATTAGAGCAAAATAGAATTAAATGTTATGGTGTTTAATCTATATTGCTTCGTTCTTGACAAGCATGTTTCTTTACTTTATAGTTTGTCTTGAATTCATTTATGTAAATTATAAAAGATTTACATTTCCATTATGCTAGCATATTATACAATGTCTTATGCATTAAGTAGAATCGTATCATGTTGTGTTTAAGTTCAAAATTAAATCACATTAGTTATATGATTCTTAGACTTAATGCATATTTCTTCCCTGTCATCAATGTAGTACTTGATTGAATATTTTAATTAAGTCACACATGTATCAATTTAATCATGGAGCATTGAGAAATCAATCATATGGAAATTAAATCCTGAACATACATGTACATCTACCAAATGTATTAGATTTAATCAAAACAAAATATACATTGTTTTAAGCATTAAAGATAACACATTTGAGACAAAAGAGAAGCATGTATATATATATATGTGTGGATCGTATACAAATATAGGTCACTGTACATCCAAAATGTGACCTATCCTACATCATAAAATCATCTCCTATCCCTAGGGCTAGTGGCTGGAGAGTGATGACTAGATGCTCCCTCCTTATTTGGCCGTGCAGGTGGACCCATAGGTGTGTAGCGCGATATAGACTACGAGTGACTCTGAGAGAAACTCCTACGATCCCTATCCATAAGCATCGCGCGATAGGAGGAAGCCTCGGCCTGAGCAGCTGCTAGATCTCACCGCGCCCGCTGAAGGTCCTCTGATGGGACTCTCTCTCTCTCCCTCCATATGTCTACCTGTACTCGGAATGGGGAAAACAAGTCCTCATGCTGACCCGCGTTCCCCTGAGGCCTGTAAGCAATTTGTGAGGAACTGGGGATCTGTGCCATCATGGAAATGTCTGTCACTACCTACTGAATCAGGGAACGCCACTCCTGCACATTAGCTGTGTTGGGACTGATTAAAATTGAGTCAATTTTATAGGCCCATTTCAAATTTTTGCTCTGCATACCTAAATGAAGTTAGTTTGAACAGCCTAGTTAGCAAGGGGGTAAAATGGAGCCAGTTGATTTTCAAAGGGTAAGGCTTGGGATTCATGTCCCACACCTTTCATTTGGCCTATTCAGTGATGTGCAACTTTCAGAATTCAATTTGGATAAGTTTATGAGGTACCCAGTTTGAGGGGTGAGCTGGAAGTGCATGTTAGGCACAAATGCATATTTTATTGAGTAGCCTACTTTGAGTGTTTATATCTTTTTCCCTGTTGATCATCATGGAGAAATTCAAAATGGATTCAATTGTATGCATAAAAGTGAGTTACCCTGCAAAATTTCAAGTCTTGACGAATCCGTTTGCTCCGTTTTCATAGCCAAATCCTTTTGTAGTTTGTGATGTTTGCACAAGTGTAAAAATGTTCTGGTGAGCGTCATGTCAGAATGTTTGTTCCGAGCTAATGTTGGTATAAATGGTGAGCTACGTTTCAAATTTCAAGGCTCTATCAATCCGTTTGATCGGTTTTCAAAAGGATTCATTTTGCCATCAAATTCAGTTATCTGCACTTCCAGTGTTAGATCAGTTAATGTAGCCATTTTGGTGAGCGCGCCGTTTGCATCCTGTCAGTTGGATGATCGAACTGAGAATTCAAAGATTTAATATGTACTTAAAGGTACCTATGTTCCAAATTTGAGGGCCTACAGAGTTCGTTTGGTATTTTTAAGAAAGGCATCATGTGTTGCCAGAACATTGACTTCATCAGGTCCGCAGTGTCGACAAAGCCAGTTGGGCATTTTCGGAAATTATTATCTCTTCGCTCGGGACTCGTCTTGAGAAACCGTTTGGTAGATATCATCCTTGTATATCAAAGTACACGCCTGTCAGATGGCGAGCTCCAGAAAGGTGTTTTGACAGGTTTGAAAATTACGTCTTCGCGATTAAATGCGAAAATTGTGGCGTAATTGCCTGAAAGATGTCAAATGCAATTTTATGATCCGAAAATGGTGTCGATCGATTCCAGAGGTGTGTTTGAAGTTCCTAAAGCATTTCAAAGGCCAGTCACTTGAAAATGAATTTTTTTTTTTAGTCAGACCCACTTTGGGGCCCAACCTGGCTTGATTGCAATTCGCTAGTGGAACGGTGAGAGGTGACTCCAGTTTATTGGTTGTTAATGGATTGATGGTGTATGTCTTGCATATTAGTTTTAAGCCTCGAACATTTCAGAGAGATATCTCCACCAATGTTTTATATATTAAAAAATGTAAAAGCTTCAGGTCAAATGAATGGCAAATGCATGTTGTCAAGTTGAATGCATGTCTCCAGGCCAATGTTCCTTCCTCTATGAAGTGTTGCAGCAGCTACCAAAAATTTCAAACAAATACATGTGCAGCAGTTCCTCAATTCAGACATTGTTCAAGGTGCTGGATCCAAAATCAGTTGAATACCCATAACCATTCTCAATGGCTCACGTGGTAAAGAAAGGGGGAGGGCAGATTAAAAGTTAAAGCTAAAGTTACAGCAAGTATTATGGAGTAAAGAAGAGTGCTGGTTGGGCATTGAGAGCAGCAAACAACACTAAACCAAATTCAAAGGCAAAACAGTATTCTCCCTTTCCCTGCGTGGAGTCTAGGAGCACCATTTAAAACCACTAAGACAAGTATTGTATCTCCCTTCCCCCCATGCATGGTGTGCTGGAAGGTACAGACGCTGTTATCATGGATTGGGGAGGAGTTTTTTTAAGTTTTCAAAGAAATTGATGTGGTAGCCTCCTCTTTCTCCTCACACACCCTCCCATTTTCCTCCCAGAGTTCACATGGCATGTGAAAAGGCCATAAAAACAAAATACATTCAAGCAAATGCAACTGGCTGTTAAAAGCCATAAACCCCCCTTTGTGTGGAGTGGAATGAACTAAGGAGCAGCAGCAAAGACCTCCCAGCAGTTCACGTGGTGAGTGAAGGGGCATGTGTGAAATTTGTATGAAATCTCCAAGCAAATGCAAGCACCAATGTAAATCTTTGTGCGTGATGGAGGAGAAGTAGCATTAAAACCAAACCAAAGAGCTTCGAATTCCAAGCAAATGCAAAGAAATCGCCATTAAAACTCAGGGAGAAAGCTTCAAAGTGCAGCTACAGGCAAAACTTAATATCCCACATTGGCTGGGAAATGTTCTTTTTTAATGTTTATATCCAAAAACACACAGTAATATAATGTCTAAGCCATAAAGGCTTTTGACACAAGGTGCCCATGGGCGCCCAAGGCGGGCCCATGCGCGAGCACGCTTCCCGAGGCGAAGGAAGAATTGACTGGACGAAAATCAAGTGGACCCCACGTAGGCATGCTTCCCGAGGCAAAGAGGCGAAATTTTGTAGACGAAGGCTGGGTTAACAAGCGAGCATGTTCGAGAGAGATCAACGGCTCGCATTATTTCATGAAGGAAGATGCACGAAGTTTAAACCCCGCGAAATAGCGAGGATGAACGAGAGCCGTCCATGTGGCACGTAGGTGGCGAGTACAGTCAGTGCTCCAGCAAGCGAGTCCTGGTGAGGTGGCACCCAGTGGCGATGACGTGGCATACAAGCAAGCAACTCAGTGGCGGTGATGTGGCCGACAAGTGGCAAAAGATGAGGTGTCATCCCAGGTGGCGCCCAGTAGACCCCATCAGCCAATCAGACCCCGCCACGTGGCAAGGCGTCAGAGCACATATGGAGGCAAAAATTAAATTCTAAATGAATAAATGATATAGTTTAGACTATATTAAAATTCAAAATATTTAAATGACTGAGCACAAATGAGAATTAATTCGCCCAGGGTCTAAATTTTGGCCAAAATATAAAGTATTATATATCGCCGGAAAGCTCTCGGAGTGAGGAATATGATTATGAAGTTAATTTTGACAAATGTGGGATATTTTGGATGCAGGTTTCATGGGAACAAAATTCAGTTAGAGAAGGGACACTTGGCAATTCAGTTACAGATTTGATTTGGTTCCCTCTCTCTTTTTATTCCGAATTCTTCTCAGTTGTAAGGGTTCCAGAATTCTATGAGAATGGCTCCAGTTTTCATGGCTTCCAATTTTGAGTATTCTTGAAGATTGTACAGGGCAGGGCTTTTCCTTTAGTAATGGAGTTCAATTTTTCGTATAGGTGTTCTTAGTTGCAGGTTCTTGTGTATGTAAGGGATACATAAATTCACACAGAATTGTCTCTAGATTTGTATTTCCATTTTATCAAATCAGATCCTCAAGGAGGATGAAATTTGTTATCTCAAGGAGATAGTTATGATTGTTTGCAGGGATTCTTCAAGGAAGGATTTAAATTCTGTAATAAATCATAAAAAAATGGAATATAGTTTCAAGATCTGATGATTTTGTGAATGATCTTAGTAATGCATTTATGCAAGGCATTAATGCATGAATATTTAATAATGAAGATGGATTTGCAATCGAAGCTTTCATTTATAGTTTGATGTATGACTCTGTTGCCCTTGGATAAGGCACTGATCTTGCAATTAAAGGGGTTCTCAAACCAATTTAAAATCTAATCAGAATATCTTTAGTATGTTATGTTTTGAAATGTTTCATCTATCTCATGCTCAAGCATAGTTGAGTTTCATGTGTAGATCTAGCCCATCTGCAATAAACTACTTGTTTTGGAGCCCTAGTGAGATCTATCTGTTTATGTTGACGCTGTCATAGGTGTGTAATAGGTTTAATTCTAAGCATCAAAGGTATACCCACCTAGGTTTTGCAGAGCCTGAAGAGTAGAAGGATTCATATCCTTGTCATGTTGTCCAAGCCCTGAAGTTCTTCATAGATTGAATTGGCTACTTCATAGATCAATTGCAGGTGTTCTTGGGTTATCACTTTTGGTGAACAACAAAAATGGTGACTCTGCTGGGGAGGTAACAGTGTTTTATAATTGCATTATTTAGTAAGGTTGAGAAAAGTTCTAGTAACCTTGTTGTTTGCAAGTCAAACCCATGAGTCTAGCTAACATTCATTTGGGGAAGAGTCTTAGAAGTGTACAAATCTGAAAGTCATTTTCAGATTTGGAATTGTTTACCCTGGAAATTCTTGTTGCTGAGGCATTTGAAAATTATTATATGACTCTGCTGTGTGTGGTGAGACCCAGAAATCTGAAAGTGTTCAGAGTGAAGATCAGTAGTTTAAAATTTATTCCTCTTCAAGGAGGTGGCGACTCTGTAAGAACGAACCTGAGATTTGGAGGATTTCTTCAAATTTCTAGTCAGAAGTGAAGTGGACAGCAGCAGCATTGATTTTACCAGGTATTCCTCAAAGTATCTATGAAATTATATGTTCCTTATAAGGTGAAAAGGTCACCATTGAAAGGAAAAGAAATTTACAATTTACATACTTCATTGAAATAAGTTTTCAGTCAGAGATATGATGAGAAGTGTGTATGATTCTGAAAAGTAGTGACTGCTTGTATTTTGAAAAGAATTTGTAAAACAGTGAGATGCATGGTTATGATAGTGGTTCAGTAGATGTTTTAAACCCGATAGATCTAGATGTAGTTCCTAGATCTCCAAATCCTCTGTCAAATTTGAAAGAGATTGATAAAGAGATTGCAGTATGTCTTCAAAAGATCCGAGAGAAATTCATCTGGTTTTTAAGAAAGAAAATAGGGAAAAGAAAAGAGGAAGAGTCATCATGTATTTTTTATAAAAGATTCATAGCTGCATTAAATGAGTTTCCAGTTGATGCTAGACCTCATGAGTTTGTTTTGATTGAATTATTTTTAGAGCTTGATGAGCCTGACTCAATTAATTGGTCTACTACCTTGAGAGAAGAGAGTGTTGCATGTATTAAAGAATGGATAGATAAGATTGAAGCAATTAAATCTGAAAATGTACACAAGATTGAGGACAGTGAGGGAGATGAATCCGTGAGTGGATATGCCTCCTATGATGCTGAAGGTGATCCTTATTCTCAGCATGACAGTTTAGATGTGTATTCTGAGCAAGAAGAAATTTATGAGAAAATAAGTAATTGTTCGAGTATTCATGAGCCCGTTGAGGTTTCAGATTTTAATGATATGGGTCACCTTGTTGTTAAGTTCAATCCACAAAATGTTTGCAACCCCAGTTATGAAACTATGTTGCAACATATAGCAACACTTTATGAGCAGCATGATAAAGGTTATGATGCAGATGTGAGTTGTTGTAATGATGAAACAAATGTGCATAGAGACATGAGCACTGTTGATTTAATACCTTTATCAAATTGGGACAATGTTTACAGCTCAGAGGATGAAGCCAAGAAAAATGGAAATGAAGAAGGTTCACTAAGTAGTGAACAAATTTCAGAGCTCTTAGCTGCTGATTTTCAGAGGTATGCATCCAAAAATGTGCCCAATCTCTCACGCCCAACCAGTACTTGTTTAGATATTGATGATATTTTTGAGGGTGTGAAGTATGATACATATGCTATTGATTCTTTCCCTATTTTTGATTTGAGTGATGGACAAGATGAAGATGCATATATGCTTGATAGGTGTGATAATGTAGATTCATATGTTGATATGAACTCAGATTTTGGTATGCATTGTGTGGATCTTGTTGTTAAAAAGAATGACAAATTTGAAGTAGTTTTCTCAGATTTACAAGTGGGAAATGAACCATTGACAAGTGACAATCATGTATTTTCATGTGTGCAAAGTGCTGATAGGAATTGTGATCAGCAAGATGAATTGCAGTCATGTTATGAGGAAGTTTTCCTCTCTAGTTTGCAAGCCATCATTGTGGAAGAGTGTTCATCATTTGAGAAAACTAGTAATATAGATGTGCCTGATGTTTTCAACTTTCAGAATGAGTTAGACTACTTTTCATTTCAGCTGGGAAAGAATGGTAAAGAGTATGACACTCTTATGTCACCTAGTGATCGGTCCTTTCAGCATGTGTTTGATTTTCAGAGATATCATGATTATGAACATGTTGCTGATCATGTTTTATGTGATCAGCTGATTGGAAATGGAAGTGTTTTTGATCAGGCAGATTGGAATGATGATCTCAACTTACCTCCGATTAGTGGAAATGAAAATCAAGTGTTTGACAGAGGTAAGAATTGATTTCAGTTTTGATGGCCTGGGGCCATTGATAAGTTGTATATTTTGTACAGTTGCTTTGCTTTCAGTTGTGTGGTTTTCAATAAAGTGCCCTGCTGTTTGGGTAGAATAAGGAAGCCCTGTTTTGAGAAGAGAAGAATGAAGAGAAGAATGACCCGTCTTTTGGGTGGTCTGCTTAACCAAAGATATCTGGATTCTTGTGTTGATCTCGCAATCAACCATCCCCAGTCAGAGCCACTGTTGGGACTGATTAAAATTGAGTCAATTTTATAGGCCCATTTCAAATTTTTGCTCTGCATACCTAAATGAAGTCAGTTTGAACAGCCTAGTTAGCAAGGGGGTAAAATGGAGCCAGTTGATTTTCAAAGGGTAAGGCTCGGGATTCATGTCCCACACCTTTCATTTGGCCTATTCAGTGATGTGCAACTTTTAGAATTCAATTTGGATAAGTTTATGAGGTACCCAGTTTGAGGGGTGAGCTGGAAGTGCATGTTAGGCACAAATGCATATTTTATTGAGTAGCCTACTTTGAGTGTTTATATCTTTTGCCCTGTTGATCGTCATGGAGAAATTCAAAATGGATTCAATTGTATGCATAAAAGTGAGTTACCCTGCAAAATTTCAAGTCTTGACGAATCCGTTTGCTCCATTTTCATAGCCAAATCCGTTTGTAGTTTGTGATGTTTGCACAAGTGTAAAAATGTTCTGGTGAGCGTCATGTCAGAATGTTTGTTCCGAGCTAATGTTGGTATAAATGGTGAGCTACGTTTCAAATTTCAAGGCTCTATCAATCCGTTTGATCAGTTTTCAAAAGGATTCATTTTGCCATCAAATTCAGTTATCCGCACTTCCAGTGTTAGATCAGTTAATGTAGCCATTTTGGTGAGGGCGCCGTTTGCATCCTGTCAGTTGGATGATCGAACTGAGAATTCAAAGATTTAATATGTACTTAAAGGTACCTATGTTCCAAATTTGAGGGCCTACAGAGTTCGTTTGGTATTTTTAAGAAAGGCATCATGTGTTGCCAGAACATTGACTTCATCAGGTCCGCAGTGTCGACAAAGCCAGTTGGGCATTTTCGGAAATTATTATCTCTTCGCTCAGGACTCGTCTTGAGAAACCGTTTGGTAGATATCATCCTTGTATATCAAAGTACACGCCTGTCAGATGGCGAGCTCCAAAAAGGTGTTTTGACAGGTTTGAAAATTACGTCTTCGCGATTAAATGCGAAAATTGTGGCGTAATTGCCTGAAAGATGTCAAATGCAATTTTATGATCTGAAAATGGTGTCGATTGATTCCAGAGGTGTGTTTGAAGTTCCTAAAGCATTTCGAAGGCCAGTCACTTGAAAACGAATTTTTTTTTTTAGTCGGACCCACTTTGGGGCCCAACCTGGCTTGATTGCAATTCGCTAGTGGAACGGTGAGAGGTGACTCCAGTTTATTGGTTGTTAATGGATTGATGGTGTATGTCTTGCATATTAGTTTAAAGCCTCGAACATTTCAGAGAGATATCTCCACCAATGTTTTATATATTAAAAAATGTAAAAGCTTCAGGTCAAATGAATGGCAAATGCATGTTGTCAAGTTGAATGCATGTCTTCAGGCCAATGTTCCTTCCTCTATGAAGTGTTGCAGCAGCTACCAAAAATTTCAAACAAATACATGTGCAGCAGTTCCTCAATTCAGACATTGTTCAAGGTGCTGGATCCAAAATCAGTTGAATACCCATAACCATTCTCAATGGCTCACGTGGTAAAGAAAGGGGGAGGGCAGATTAAAAGTTAAAGCTAAAGTTACAGCAAGTATTATGGAGTAAAGAAGAGTGCTGGTTGGGCATTGAGAGCAGCAAACAACACTAAACCAAATTCAAAGGCAAAACAGTATTCTCCCTTTCCCTGCGTGGAGTCTAGGAGCACCATTTAAAACCACTAAGACAAGTATTGTATCTCCCTTCCCCCCATGCATGGTGTGCTGGAAGGTACAGACGCTGTTATCATGGATTGGGGAGGAGTTTTTTTAAGTTTTCAAAGAAATTGATGTGGCAGCCTCCTCTTTCTCCTCACGCACCCTCCCATTTTCCTCCCAGAGTTCACGTGGCATGTGAAAAGGCCATAAAAACAAAATACATTCAAGCAAATGCAACTGGCTGTTAAAAGCCATAAACCCCCCTTTGTGTGGAGTGGAAAGAACTAAGGAGCAGCAGCAAAGACCTCCCAACAGTTCACGTGGTGAGTGAAGGGGCATGTGTGAAATTTGTATGAAATCTCCAAGCAAATGCAAGCACCAATGTAAATCTTTGTGCGTGGTGGAGGAGAAGCAGCGTTAAAACCAAACCAAAGAGCTTCGAATTCCAATCAAATGCAAAGAAATCGCCATTAAAACTCAGGGAGAAAGCTTCAAAGTGCAGCTACAGGCAAAACTTAATATCCCACATTGGCTGGGAAATGTTCTTTTTTAATGTTTATATCCAAAAACACACAGTAATATAATGTTTAAGCCATAAAGGCTTTTGACACAAGGTGCCCATGGGCGCCCAAGGTGGGCCCATGCGCGAGCACGCTTCCCGAGGCGAAGGAAGAATTGACTGGACGAAAATCAAGTGGACCCCATATAGGCATGCTTCCCGAGGCAAAGAGGCGAAATTTTGCAGACGAAGGCTGGGTTAACAAGCGAGCATGTTCGAGAGAGATCAACGGCTCGCGTTATTTCATGAAGGATGATGCACGAAGTTTAAACCCCGCGAAATAGCGAGGATGAACGAGAGCCGTCCATGTGGCACGTAGGTGGCGAGTACAGTCAGTGCTCCAGCAAGCGAGTCCCGGTGAGGTGGCACCCAGTGGAGATGATGTGGCATACAAGCAAGCAACTCAGTGGCGGTGATGTCGCCGACAAGTGGCAAAAGATGAGGTGTCATCCCAGGTGGCGCCCAGTAGACCCCATCAGCCAATCAGACCCCACCACGTGGCAAGGCGTCAGAGCACATATGGAGGCAAAAATCAAATTTTAAATGAATAAATGATATAGTTTAGACTATATTAAAATTCGAAATATTTAAATGACTGAGCACAAATGAGAATTAATTCGCCCAGGGTCTAAATTTTGGCCAAAATATAAAGTATTATATATCGCCGGAAAGCTCTCGGAGTGAGGAATCCGATTATGTAGTTAATTTTGACAAATGTGGGATATTTTGGATGCAGGTTTCATGGGAACAAAATTCAGTTAGAGAAGGGACACTTGGCAATTCAGTTACAGATTTGATTTGGTTCCCTCTCTCTTTTTATTCCGAATTCTTCTCAGTTGTAAGGGTTCCAGAATTCTGTGAGAATGGCTCCAGTTTTCATGGCTTCCAATTTTGAGTATTCTTGAAGATTGTACAGGGCAGGGCTTTTCCTTTAGTAATGGAGTTCAATTTTTCGTATAGGTGTTCTTAGTTGCAGGTTCTTGTGTATGTAAGGCATACATAAATTCACACAGAATTGTCTCTAGATTTGTATTTCCATTTTATCAAATCAGATCCTCAAGGAGGATGAAATTTGTTATCTCAAGGAGATAGTTATGATTGTTTGCAGGGATTCTTCAAGGAAGGATTTAAATTCTGTAATAAATCATAAAAAAATGGAATATAGTTTAAAGATCTGATGATTTTGTGAATGATCTTAGTAATGCATTTATGCAAGGAATTAATGCATGAATATTTAATAATGAAGATGGATTTGCAATCGAAGCTTTCATTTATAGTTTGATGTATGACTCTGTTGCCCTTGGATAAGGCACTGATCTTGCAATTAAAGGGGTTCTCAAACCAATTTAAAATCTAATCAGAATATCTTTAGTATGTTATGTTTTGAAATGTTTCATCTATCTCATGCTCAAGCATAGTTGAGTTTCATGTGTAGATCTAGCCCATCTGCAATAAACTACTTGTTTTGGAGCCCTAGTGAGATCTATCTGTTTATGTTGATGCTGTCATAGGTGTGTAATAGGTTTAATTCTAAGCATCAAAGGTATACCCGCCTAGGTTTTGCAGAGCCCGAAGAGTAGAAGGATTCATATCCTTGTCATGTTGTCCAAGCCCTGAAGTTCTTCATAGATTGAATTGGCTACTTCATAGATCAATTGCAGGTGTTCTTGGGTTATCACTTTTGGTGAACAACAAGCTGTAGCAGTAGAATAGATTTTTTGTATTAGTACCATTCTATATCATCAAAAAATTAATCAATCAATATAAACCTACTATACCTGGATCTCCCTCACACCAGTAGGTATCATGATATGGTAGCATCTATGACTGGGAACTACTAGGCTCCCCTCACTCGAATAATCTATGCATGATGGGTGTAGGCTGGACAGTCCTAGAAATAGGTCTTCGTATGACCTCGTGTTCCCCCTTTTGGGGAATAAGAGGAGGATCCAGAGCTATGGTATCATCTCCTGAATGGTGGGGAGCTGCATCTGACCCCTCCTCATCATCTCTATCCTCCTCCTCGTCATCCTCCTCGTCATCCTCATCCTTGTCCGCATCCTCACCTGCATCCTCCTCATCCTCATCTCTATCCATGTCCTCCTCCTCCTCCTCCTCCTCGGCACTAGGCTGATCTCTTGTGGGTGGATCAAGATCTCCTTCCTCCTCATGACCCTCTCCCTCCTCTGGCTCCTCTAACCTAGATCCCTGGTCCTCATCTCAGTCTCCATGTCTCCATGGGCCTGGATGGCCTGTCGGGTGATCTGGTGGAAAGATAGGCCCTGGGTATGATCTCATAAACCATGAGACATACCTGCGCTGTGCTCCAAGCTCTGTAGAGTAATCAGTAACCACATCCTGATCAGATCCCTCTATATCTGTAGTCTCGATGTCATCTATCATCAGTCTCGCTACTGCTCTAGGCCTGGGAAGGACTCGTGAGTGTCGAGTATAGATGGGCACATCGGCTGGAACACACTGCTCTAGCCCAAACTACCTCCGTACTCAGTTGAAGTAGAATGGGACTATGATGTGTGAATATTGTCCCTACAATAGGCGGTTCCTCTGTAAGCATACTTACTGTCTCTCCATCCCATCCCATCTGTGCATCCGTAGATAGGGTCTCCATACTGTCACCTCGGCTGTCAATCTATCAAATATCACTCTCCAATATAACAGATCTCCAAAACTCCACTCGCTGGTAAGTGGATAAGCAAAC
Source organism: Cryptomeria japonica (assembly GCF_030272615.1). Lineage (NCBI taxonomy): Eukaryota > Viridiplantae > Streptophyta > Pinopsida > Cupressales > Cupressaceae > Cryptomeria > Cryptomeria japonica. The sequence goes on along the minus strand of NC_081408.1, from coordinate 65,444,742 downwards.
ACCCTAGGTCACTCGCTAGCCATACTCATCGGAAAGCCGACAGGCCTGGTGCATGTGAAATGCTCAAATACCCACACCTGCAGAAGTGTGCATGTCATCAAGCTGCAACCCTGTCCAAACACATACTCCTCAAGGTCATGATAGAGATGTGCAAGCATACTCTGACCCCAAGCATATACTCTCCTGTGTCTCTCCATAGCTCTGACGCACCATGTGAGACCCCCATGCATATGCGTACCTCGCCCATTAGGGCAGACGGCTACTGCTATGATGGCGATCATAAGGCGTCTCACAAGGGGCACCTCTCCTGTAGGATGTAAGAGCCAGCTAACCATGATGCGACCTCTCATCTCGCTCAGCATGACTCTCCCTATGCAATATACCTGCTCTCTCTAATGGTCCTCCACTGACCAATCAGTCACGTATGTAACAGTAGCTCCTCTGATAGGAAGATGAAGTATGCGGTACACATCCTCAAGTGTAACCGTCAGCTCCCCTACTGGAAGATGAAATGTGCATGTGTCAGAATCCCATCGCTCCATCAGCACCATCAGCATCAGAGGATGGAACTGAATGGCTGGCATGAGGATCGCATACCATAATCCCACGATCGACAATGTGTCTCTCTCTGCATGAGTCAGCCGCAGAATCTGATCTTGCAAACTGCAAAGAATATGTCCCGCCGTATGCTCTCTCATGTATGGGAGACCCTGCAACACAAAAACATAACTGTAATCAGTACTCAATCATCAAAATCACTCATGCAAATTGTTGAACATCACATGCTAACCCTGAAATCTCTCGCCAATTCTTGATTGGGACCATGGTGCCCTATCAGGGACCATGGCGCCCCAAAAGGGACCATGGCACCCTGAAGGGACCATGGCACCCTGTCAGGGACCATGGCACCCTAAGGGGACCATGGTGCTCCACAGGGACCATGGCGCCCTAGGTAGGGCCTGGGTCAGACTTTAGGGCCCGTAAACGATCACAAAAAGTCAAATGCGGAAAATCAAAAGTCAACATTCAATCAACTCACCTCGTCCAGTGGCTCGTCGTCGATCACGGCCTGGCGCAGGATCTCAATCCTCGTGGGACGCTCTGGTCATCGTGAAGGCATGATGATGGCTATGTGGGCTCCACTGCAATGAACAATATTCCAAAATCAACAAAGTGGCAAATGCAAATGTCACTTTCAAAGTATATACTTTCATTCCTTTACCTTTACTTTCGAAACCCTAATTTTCCTCTATCACTCATTTCATCATAACTTGAGTTTGGGAGATGTGATTTTCAAGCCGTTTGTTGCGTGGATATCGTATTTTCATTCCCCTACTCTCAGGATGTTCCAAAAAGTGCTCTGATGAAGCCTATTCAGTGAACATCCCTCATCAATACTCTCTTACATAATTTGTCGTAAGTAAACATGCTACCCTGTTTCACCTCCCTAATAAGCAAGTCGAAATAGGGGGGGGCATATAGCTACTCAAAAATTTCATCACTTTCCTTAGTAAGCATTAGGTGATTTTGTGATCTAACGTGTGCTTTGTAGGGTGTGGTTCCTAACTGTGTACTACAGATACAGCTGGGGGCTTCGTCTGACAACTTATATCCTTTTTCAAATGATGTTTACTTTTCTATACTTTAGCTTGCATATGCACGTAGTACTCATATGACCGCTAAAGTGGGGGCTAAATGTAGCATCGTAAATTGTATGCACTGGCTAGGGTGGTACAATTTAACACCTAGTTTAGCACCCGCCTTGGTGCATTTTACATTTTGCATTGCATTTCTCCTTTAGCACTTAATTAATCAAATTAATTAGGTCTAGGGTCCTATTTCATCATCCTCTGCATCATAAAGTTGGGCCCTTTTCGTTAAAGCGTTCCCTTTTCATTTTATTCCTCCAATACATCACTCAATCAAAAACCCTAATTAAGTCCTATTTTGAACTTGGGGGCTTGATTTCGGGGGTCAAAACATCTCAAAATCACCTGTAACTTCGGGATTCTCTCTAAAATCATCATATCCGACGGCCCTGAAAATTTGGTGAAAAGTTGTCACGACCGTGGCGCCCGGAGTGCACATGGTCCCAGACATTTTTCTCAAAATTTTAGGAGCACAATCCAATCATAAAATAGAGCTTAACTCCAAGAAATTGGCGGGAAATTCAATCTCTAGGTCAGCCAAAAGATGAAATTACGATCTAGGGTTCCCTACATAAGAGCTCTCTTTCTTCATTTGAAAGGACCGGATTTTTGTTTCAGGAACCTCATATGTAGTGAAAGAGAAGATCTTTGAAGACTTCAACAACATTCAACATCCCTCTATCAAACATTTATCAATTTCATTCATCCATTTAGGGCTTGGAAGACATTGAAGAACAATAGGAGATTATCGACTGAAGATTGGCTTGTACCCCTCCCTTGGGGGTTGGGTATGATTTCATGTTGTTTTCATGTCTTTGCATAAACTTCAATATATCCTTTATTCATGTTTTAGATCACTTTGCATCTTGATTTAGAGCATTTACATCATCATTTACAAGCAATTAGGGTTTACTTTCTAGGTTGCTCTAGTTTGCTTGCTTGCATTTTAGGACCTTGCACACACACTAGGTCTACACACACAATACATTTTACAATACAACCTGGCTATTCGTGGAGGTGGAAATCACTGAAGCGGGGGTTTGACTAAGGCAAAACCCTATATAGCCGCCCATACCCTTTTCAGATATAAGTGCAGGTTTCGGGACTCAGACGACGCTGCAGGTGACAGATCCAGGAAAAGCAGGTCGAGACAGCACTCCACACCAAATTATAGAGAAAAAGACCTGGACAGGGGCATGGGGCACCCTGGTCCTGCCTGGACAGGGGCGCTGGGCACCCTGGTCCCTGGGACAGAGGCGTTGGGTGCCTTGGTCCTCCTAACAGATAGCATTTCCGACAGTTTCCAGAGTGCAAGATAGCAGTTTCAAGAGTAGTTTCCGACACTGTATCAGGACAGTGGCGCCCGCGCCCCCGTCCCGAACATTTTCAATCCAATTTTGACTCCGGGTATGCATCTGCATTCTTATTTCATCCTTGTATTTATAGCTGTTCATTGTTTAATCTCAATTCTGTAGTCTTGTTATTCATTTGTACATACATTTTGGGATTAGGACTTGAACTTGCATCATTTTATCTTTCAATTTCAATGAAGGAATAGAAATCCTAATAGGTAGCCCATGGCTCTCTCTTTCACAAGAAGAAGTAGCCAATTGTGTGATACCTCTAGGCTCTTTCGTATTCCGTAATGTGTGTCAGAAGGTAGGATTGGGGCATGTTAACCTAGTCTCACTTTTTCCCCTACACACTACTGTACCTACATCAGATTGTTCAATTGACCAAAAGGACTGGTTCTGGATAATCTTAATAACAAATATAGTCAATCCCCTTCTTTTCTTGTTATTCATTGTACAATATTCCAAGATGCCTGTATTTTGATTGTTAGCTATATCTTTTGACTTAAAATAAAAGGTTTCATGACTTGACATGCAATGCCTGCCAAAATACCCTAAAGACACTAAACAATAATATACAAATGGAGATAAATTTTTTTTCTTAATTAACTTGTAATAACAACTATTACAACATATAACATCTCCATCTATTTACATTAATTAACCAATTAACCAATATGAATAGACATCATTGCTGATTTCATCAAATCATGCAAGTAGAAATAACACAACATCAATAATCTTTCTCTAGGGTACTTTAACATCATTAATTAATTCATTTCCACAATAACATACTACACACACGATAGGTATATTTCACCCTGATTAATGCATCATATTCTAATTCTTTAACCATGAGATATGCAACCTACAACATTACTTATTCCTCATGATATTCATAATTTCCTTTCTACCAATGCATCTATGTGAATCATTCCTATTTACTAGATCCAATTAAAATCTTCTAACATATTCACTTATTAATCTATGAATATTCCTCTTTCAAGATTATTTAACATTTTAACTATTCTCTAAACATTCCATGAAATAATACAACTAATCTATAACACAATTCCATTCTGTTCCAACTATAATCCACTTATGTCCATGATTCATAAGATCACATCTCTACAATAGTACAAATACAATATAAATACAATATGCCTAAATTCCAATTTCCAACTACAATTCATCTTACAAATACGAGTGCATTAAATACATCACGAGCATAGCTCTTTTTAATACAAGAATTCATCTACTGTATACAAGAATGTTAAATTACATGCATTCTATCTTATCCATTACATAAATCTGCTACAAGGTACATCCATAGTACATCATGAAGAATAATTCAAATCCACCCAAGAAGAATCCAAGAGAACATCCCAATGGCTAAAAAGCACCAACCTCCCGACCATGTGGAACCAATGGAACCTCCCCTTGTGCTAGGAGATGTCACAAGGTCCCAACACATACTCTAAACCTAAGCTGGCACCTATAACCAAGGAGACTAACCACACAAGGACTCTCAAGCAAGAACTCACACATACAACAATAATGAACTCCCAGAGGCATAAAACTCATCAAGACATAAATACATCCAATAAGCATAATCATAAATCATAAAGGGGAAACACATGTAGGAGTGGAGTGTCATCACATGTCATCCTCAAAACATAATAACATAAGGCAGAAGGCACTACCCTGATGGACATCTGGAGCTATCTCAACCTATGAGAGACTAAGAGAGATTAGCTTACTATCTTCATGGTCTTCTCATGCTTATCCTAAAACATCCTCCCTAGGACTAAGTCATGAGGCACAAATTACTTTATCATCTTATTAATTAGTCTAACTACCTAACCCATCAACTATTAGGTTATCACTTATTTACAAATCATGGAAAACTCCAATGTGTTCTGGTGGTCTATACTTCATGCATCCTTACAAGGAACTTCATGCAAGTCTATCTCTCATGACCCTGGTCATTACAAGGAATCCCGCTCCTCCTAACATGGCCAAAAAATAAATCACAAGAGGCTCTACCAACATAAGTACACAAAAATAATACTCAATGCAGCCAAAAACTTCCACACATTCACGACATATGCAAGGCTACAACAACATCAAAATAGAAAAATGAGCCTCTTGGCTAGCAATAAACAAAGGCATATCAAGCCATCAAATGGTGCCATCAAATAAAAGATAACATCACAACAAGGCCTACTCACTTGCTGATCTAAAACACCATAGTAATCATCTCAATCATCCATGGCCTATCCACATGAAAGAGATTCTAAAATATCCATAATGGTGTAGAGAAGTAAACATACATAAAACCATCAAAGTACATAAAAGCCGATAAAAGCCAAATCTGGAAAATGTTAACAAACCTCAAAGAAATCCTCTAGTACAAATTCACTTCAAGAAAGTACCTCAAAAATGACCAAATCTGAGAAAACACAAAACATAGATAGGTTAACGCTTTTGTCCTTTTATCACTATTTTTGGTAATGTTGAAAATCTTGCCTTTTAGCTATTCGAGTCTGTCAAAATTCATAAATTTGACCTTTGTCTGCAAGTTTATGGTTCTAAGGGTTTAGGATTTTATTTTACATTTCAATACCATTTTAAAAAAATAAACCTTTGTGTCACTTTTTCTCCAAATCTTCTATTTGTGCATTACCTTTTTCCACTTAAGTGGAAGGGTCATCGCATCATTGCAGAGGGGGCCCTTTTTAGGTCTTAGCTTAGGCAGGTTCTTTTAATCTTGAAATATTTTGCATATTTTCCTAAGTCCTAAGTCTTTCCTTTTATGTGTCAGGTCCTTAAAAATCAAGCAAGTTCCTATTAGATCAATGGCCATCATGAGATCGTAACATAAAGTTGCGCGATGGAATATTTGTTGCAACCCAATGACCAAGTGGTGGGGCCCACAAGAAGAGAACTGCTCAGGCAAGGTAAAAGTTGAGCAAGTCAAAGGAAAATCAGACAGTCGGGATGAAGATTTGATGGTTGTTGTGAGACCATGACATAAAGGTGTGCAATGGTTATTTCTTGCGACCCAGCGACAAACCACTAGCAGCGGGCCCAAGTAGATAGCTAAAATAGACAATTAAGCAGTGGCGGCTAAGTTTTGAAAGTTTTTTAAAAGATCGAATGGTCAGTTCAAGATGATCAATGACTGTAGCTTCATTGGAACATAAAGATACTCATTAGAATATCCATCACAACCCAGTGACAAAGAATAGCTTCATTCTGGCAGTTAGTGAGGTTGTGCTAAGGTGTCAGGGTAGGGACTCCGGATCCAATCAGGGGGTGCCACGTGGTGACACGTGGCAGGAGAGCGGCTCAAGAAAATCAAGTTAAAGATCAAGAAAGTCCGAGAAGATCTAATGATTGTCATTGATCTGCCATGAAAAGTTACCTGAATATTATTCTTCATGGATCAGCGGCCAAGTGTTGGGACCTCTGAGAAAGGTGAGTCTGATGGTGCAGACATGGTGGGTGAGTTGGCAAATAGGTGGATCTGCTAGCCCAAGGCTAAGGTGACACATGGCAAAGCAAAGGGTATAAAATCAAGGCAAGGTGACGGACAAGTGGCACCCAAGTATTAATTCCAGGACTATCAACAGTTGTCATTGTACCACAATTGTGAAGCGATCGATATGTTATTCCTTGTGACTCAGCGACATACCACCAATAGTCTTGACGGTTAATTTTAATCTGTCATGTGTTGGTGGTTAAACTAGGTAGTTAAGTTGTGACAATTTTTTAAAGCCTGAGTAATAATGAAGTAATCCAATGGCAGTTGTGATACCGCAATGGGAAAGTGCTCATTTTATAACCTTTGCAGATAAGCGACTAAAAGAAAATTACTCAGAAGAAAGCATTTCTGGTCCGTTGGCACCAAAATGTAAATTTTTAAAAGGGTTACATTATTTTCAAGTGTAGATTTGTAGAGAGGTACTCAAGGGTATTTGCAGAGAAAATAGGTGTGGTTTTATGATTTTCTTAGGCAACAAGAATTGGATGGTAAATATGTGATGAAAGGGACAGGGCAAAGGAAGAATCGACTGACAATCCACTATGTAGTAACCCTCGGGCAACTGGAAGTGGTTCGTTCTTGCAATGGGTTTTTGGAAATCAAAATTGTGAAGAATCAAAGACACCTGGCACTTGATCGATGAATACTGAGTATTTAGTTGGCCTTTCTCCAACTCATTAACTGATTTATTATGCTCCTGCTTTGATGGTAATCAATGTAACCTTTTTAGGGGGGATTATGGTTAGGATTAAGAATTTTTGTTTTCTAGGGAAGTTTGAAGCTTGTCACATCCATATCTCTATAAATGGATACCAGGACTACTTAGAAAAGGGACACAAATTTCGTAGCAAAACTTTGTTAAAATTAATACAAGCCATTTTCTTCACAATTTTTGAGTCAAATAGGATGTACTTATAATATTTTGATGGAGAAATAAAATATATAGTCCAGAGAATTTTAAATTCAGATGTGTATTGTCTCTATGTCATTGTACTTGTGTTCATTTCATTTAAGTAATCAAGGATTGTTTATTTGAATGACTTGTTAGGCATTTAATGAAGTTGTTTTAACTATTTTTCTCAAGGAGGAAATATAAACGTACTTTGAACAAAGTCATTGATATCAATATTTTGGTGTGGATTTGATAATGAAGTCTGGTGCAGATTAGGACTTTGTATATGTCAGGCATATACAAAGCTGATAGATCACTAATTTGTGACTTGTGTACAAGTTTCTTTTGTTAGGTTATAGTCTGTTGTAGATGACTCTATTACTCAGATAAAGTATTGATTTACCAGTTGGTTCTTGTTGCATTTTTTAGTCCTATTCAAAATATAAATCAACTCTCCATTTTATGTTTAGTCATACTGGTCATTAAGAAAAGTTTACAGGAATGTACACTGGTTTTCTATAAACCTTTTACTATTTTTGTAAGAAAATAGTCTTAAAAGGGTTCACCTGCCCAAGGTTTTATAATCTTAAAGTGTAGGAGGTTTCCTAAATTGAGACCTTGTCTTGTTGTCTTTATTTCAAACTGTTTGTTTTCCTCTTCCATTGCAGCATAGAGGCAGTAACTTTCATTTTTATAAGAGAGGGAACAAAGGTTTTGAAAATGGAGAACAACAAAAATGGTGACTCTATTGGGGAGAGTCAAATAAGATAAGTCTTATACTCCAGATTTGTGTCCTTATTGAATAAATGTGATTTAGTGTGTTAAAATATATTTTATTCCCAAGATATTGGGTGGTGACTTTGAAGTTAGGAAAAATAAGTGTTCTTTCAGAAAAAATCACAGTCTCTTCAAAAGGTTAGCAAGATGAATAGGGGAAGGAATACTAGGTCTTATATGAAGAAAAACCCTCATAAAATTTTGCATGAAGGTTTACCTGAACTAGTTAGGAAGGGTTGGAAGGAAACTATTATTCCTGATCAGTCAAATTAGTCATGAAAACAAAAGAGTAATCAAACAGGTAAGTGTTCTGAGTGTCCTGTATATGCAAGGTCCAATGCCTCTTCTCATGACTCTAACCATGATATTATGGATTTTCATGCTGGCCTACTTTGTACTAATGATGATATCCAAACCTTTCACCAAAGATTGTCTAATACCAGAGCTTCTGGGAGAGGTAGGCATAGTACTATTAATAAGTTCAGTTCCATTCTCAAAACTATGGAAGGAAATATCAGTTTGATTGCTATGGACCAGCTAAACATGTTGGATTTAGAGGAAACTTTGCTAGATCAAGATGAAGTGTCCCAAGAAATTTATGTTCTCAATAAGAGAGTACATTAATTGATTGCTATGTGAAAAAACTTTACTAGAAATGAGTTTCAAAGGAGAACGATGGGATTACAAGATATCCAAACCATGTCCCTATTGAAATGAGGGATAGACTCCAGAAGTTTTCTGGGAATGATGTTATTAGTGTTGAAGAGCATCTGAAACATTTTTTGTGACATGATTAATGGCTATGAAATTGGTGATGAGTATGTCATCATGAAGCTATTTGTGCAATCTTTGATTGAGGACGCTAGAGATCAGTACAAAGGGTTACCTTTAGATGGTATTAGTTCTTGGGAGGAATTCAAGAATTGATTTAAAGAGAAATATGGAGTTAAGACAAATGTGAGATTCATGGTAAACAAATTTAATAATACTAGCAAGTCTGATAATGAGGTTGTTACAAACTTTAATGCGTGGTTTCAAAAGGCAATGCATAGGCTCCTTCAATTTATGAGGTTAAATGAGAATGTATGTCTAACTACTTATTATAATGCCTTTGATCCTAAGATGGCTTACATTATCAGAGATAAGAACCCACATAGTTTAAGAGATGCTTTCAGAATTACAATCAATGTAGAGAGTAATAGAAAAGCATCAGGTAAAGTGGGAAGAAGGACTGAAGGAAGATTGTGGCAGGAACAAAAACCACAACAAAATAAATCCTTTAAAGAAGATAATAAAATAGAGAAATTAATGACTATTGTTAAGGATCTTACTGCTAAAGTAAGTAAACCTAAGAATCCTCACTACAAGTGGCAGGACAGACTTGCTAGATTGCATGATATACCATATAACATTGCATGGAAAGATGGCAAGCCTGTGCAAGATAGATCAAAAGGCACACAAAATTAGGACATCCCTGATTCTTTAAAGGGAGGAAGTGTACATAATATAGAAAAAACCCCTTGGTGTATGGCATGTGATGAGCCACATTCCCCTTATCAGTGTGCTCTATCTCAAGCTCTAAAGAAATCCATGAGAAATGAGGATGAACCTACAATCAATATGTTTGAGTATATTGTGGATAGTGATTCAAAATCTTCGGAAGATGAAGCATGTGAATATGATGTCTCAAGAAGAAATGAAAATTGACAAAGTAAATTGGCAATTGACTAGCTTCCCACTTTGAATGTAGTCACAATAGAAGATCAAGAGATTCATCTCAAAAGGCCTAGTGAGGAGGAAGTCAAGAATCTCAGCAAGGCCACAATAGCCAAAGCTAAGCATAACTATAATCTGAGAAGCAACAAAGATGATGAAGATTAGGGTAAGCCTGGTTCTATGGTTTTTAAAGAAGTTTCTTCTAAGAGGACCACTGAAAAGAAAACTCCTGTCAAAGATAGTCAAGCTAAAAGTAATCAGTCAAGTAATTCAGGGAAACCTGATATTGTTCATACCACTGGTAATAAAGAAGAGATTACTAGTGACAAGAGAACAAGTCACAAAAAGACAGAGAAGGTTAGAGCTCATGTTGAGTCTAATGTTAATACTGCTTTTGATATGACCCAATCTTTAACACAGATGAAAGTTTCAATACCTTTGATAGAGTTGTTGAAAATGAAAGAACATAGAGAGGCTTCTTTTTCTTTGATTTCAAGTATATCAGATATGAATACTTCTTCTAAAAAGGGAAATGCAAAAGATGAGAAGGATCAAGAACAAAACGTCCCACAAGTTTATGTGGGCACCACTATTAATCAGGAACCATATCAGATTGATCCCTTTTATGTCACATTGTTAGTAAATAATAGATTGACAAAAATTGCATGATAGATTTTGGTGCAGCTGCTAATGTAATGCCTTGTGGGGTTATGAGAGAACTAGGTTTATCAGTACACACTTCATATGGGAAGTGCTATGCTATGGATAATAGAGAAGTTCCTGTTGTGGGTACTATGAAAGATGTAGAAGTAAAAATGGTAGCATTCCCTAAAGCTACTTATAAAATGGATGTAATAGTCATAGACACCAAGCCCCATTATGGCATGCTTCTGTCTAGACAACGGGTTGTTGTTGTTGGAGGACATCACTAGCTAGATTTATTATATGCAACTATCCCAGTGAATGGGAATTCTGTAAAATTGTACAGAGAACCACGTGCCCCAATGGTTATAAAAAAAATAGACCCAAACATGCTTAATTGCATGATAGATGTAGATCTTGATAACTTCATGATAGAATTCATTCAGTCTCAGTTGAAGAATAATGATCCTATTGTTGATAAGCTTAAATCCCAACAAGAAGGCTTGTGCCAGATGTATTTTGATGGAGCTTTCTCTAAAGAAGGGTGTGGAGTAGGAGTGCTCTTTATTTCCCCATTAGGTATTACCTTCAAGTATTCTTTTCTGTTAGCATTCCAATGTGCAAATAACACAACTGAGTATGAAGTTCTATTGTTAGGCCTAGAAATTGCTAAAAAACATGGGATCAAATTGTTAAGGGTTTATGGAGACTCTGAACGTGTAGTGTCTCAGATAAGGTCAAGGTATGCATCTAAAAATGACAAGTTAAAAAATTACAAGCATTCTTTTTGGGATGTCATTGAACACTTTGATGCATTTTCTGTTAATTGGATTGAAAGGTCTAAGAACATTATGGTAGATTTTTTAGCTAATGTTGCATTAAAAAATGATGATGTAATATTAACTGGAGTTTCAATAATTGAGACAAAAGCCAAACCAACCATCCCAGATAATATGTACAATTGGCAAGTGTTTGAGGATGATGAAGACATCCTTAGATTTGTGCAATGCATAGATGACTATGAAGGTCAAAAGATTGATTGTAATGCATTGGTGGAAGTAGTAGATGGACAAGAAACAATTTTTGGAAGTGACATAGTGTAGTTAGAGATAAATGAAATACCTAGGGTACTAGTTGAACTAGAGGGTATGTTTAGTTACAGTGATGGTCACTTACATCAAGCGTCATCTACAAAGTTGGAGGAGTTGGAAGAGGTAAACTTGGGGACATAATCTTCCCCTAAGTTAGTGTATATCGGGAGAATCTTGTCTCCCCATATCAATACTAACATCCTTAATTTGCTAAGGAAGTACAAACATGTTTTTGCTTGGTCCTATGAGGATTTGAAGACGTATAGACAAGACTTATTTAAACATGAAATACCTCTGCATCCTGATACTAAGTCTTTTAGACAAAAGAAAAGACCCATTAAGCTCCTCCTAGAACCCAAGATGTAGAAAGAGTTGATTAAGCTGAGAGAAGGGGGTATTATAAATTCTATAAGGCATTCTTCATGGGTATCAAATTTAGTGCATGTCAGAAAAAAGAATGGGGACATAAGGCTTTGTGTGGATTTTAGGAACTTGAATATTGCTTCCCTTAAAGACAATTATTCATCCTCGAACATGGAAGCTATGTTACAAAGGGTAACTAGTTGTGATTGACTGTCAATGATGGATGGATTTCCTAGTTACAATGAGGTATTAGTGAAAGAGTCTAAACAGTTTAAGACTTCTTTTACTACCCCTTGGGGAACCTATGTATATGTAAGAATGTCATTTGGTTTGAAGAATGTTGGTGCAACTTTTCAGAGGGATATGGATGTAGCCTTTAAGGAATTTATTAATATCATAATGGTTGTCTACAAGGATGATCTAACATGTTTCTTAAAGAAGGCAAATGACCACTATGTTCATTTGGAAAAATATTTTGCAAGGCCTTGGAGTTTGGTGTATCTTTAAATCCAAAGAAATGCCACTTTGTTGTAACTAAAGGAAAGTTACTAGGGCACATTGTATCTAAGGAGGGAGTCAAAATTTACCCTAAAAGAATTGAGGCTATCAACAGGGTGCTTCAACCAAAAAATATTAAAGGAATCCAGTCTTTTCTAGGTAAAGTAAACTTTGTCAGGAGATTTATTGCAAATTTTGCTGAAATTGTTAAGCCCATTGTGAAGCTTTTGAAGAAGGAGGCCAAGTTTTTTTTGGGATGATGAGGCAACACTACCATTTGATAAGATTAAACAGGCTATTCAGGAAGCCCCAATGCTTAAGTCTCCTAGCTATAGTAAGCCTTTTTCACTATTTTCTTTTTCTTCATATCATACTATAGCAGTGGTACTATTACAGAAAGATGGTGAAGGTTATGAACATCTAATTGCCTTCTACAACAAATCATTGCAAGTTGCTGAACTGAAATATGAAATTATAGAAAAATAGGCATATGCTTTAGTCAAGGTTGTTAAAGTATTTAGGCCTTATCTGGTAAATGCCCAAATTGTAGCCTATGTACTACATGCAATTGTGAAAGACATCCCATCCCTATCTGAAGTAACTCGAAAGAGATGCAGATGGATACATAGAATACAAGAATTTGATCTTGAGATCAAAATCACAAAGTTGGTGAGATGTCTAGGCTTAGCCAAGTTAATGACTAAGACAAACTTTGAGGATATTGATATAAATAATGTTGAGATTGAAGAGGTTATGGTTACTAGTATTGAGAGGCAGCCATGGTATTCAGATATAGTATACTTCTTGAAGAATGCCTCATGTCTAGAAGGTATGACACACAACCAGAAGAGAACACTAAAGTTAAAATAACATAAATATGTTCTTATTCAGGAAGACCTGTATTGGAGGAATAGTGATGGGATGCTACTAGTTTTTCTGGATGAATTCCAAGTTGAGAAGGTTCTCAAAGAGATGCACAATGGGGTATTCAAAGGCCACTATTAAACTAAGACTACTACTAATAGGATAATTGGAGCAGGGTATTATTGGCCAACTTTGTTCAAGGATGCTCATAAATATGTTCAAAAATGTGATCCTTGTCAAAGGTTTTCTTCTAAACTAAAGTATGTTGGTGCTTTGCCTTTGAATTTTGTTACAGTTGAAGCCCCTTTTGTTCAATATGGCATTGATTTTATTGGAGAGATAATAGATAAATCAAGTAAGGGTCATAGATGGATCGTGGTGGCTACAAATTATTTCACCAAGTGGATTGAAGCCATACCTACCAAATAGGCCACTAGTAAAGTGGTCATCAATTTTTTGATGGATAATATAATAACAAGGTTTGGTGTGCCTGCTAAAATGGTCATTGACAATGCCATGTGCTTCAAGTCTGAGTAGTTTGTAGAGTTTTGTACTAATTTTGGAATTATTGTGTCATACTCTTCACCATACCACCCATAGGGAAATAGCTAGGCAGAATCAAGTAATAAAAGTCTCCTTAATATTATCAAGAAGATCCTAGAGGAAAATAAAAGGTCCTAGGATCAAAAGCTTAGCTTACCTTTATGGGCTGACAGGGTGATTGCAAAAAAGGCCATTGGTATATCCCCTTTTGAGCTATTTTATGAAGTGAAAGCTAGACTACCTGTGAATAATTTTCTTCCAGTTTACAAATTTTTTTAGATTGAAGAATTAGAAATGTCTGAGCCCATGGAAGAAAGAATGTTTCAGTTAGTAGAGCTAGATGAAATGAGGGCTGCAGCCCATAAAAGGAATATAAAACTTCAATTACAATCAAAGTACCTTTTTGATAAAAGGACTAGTATAATAAAATTTCAGATTGGTGATATGGTGTTGCAATAGAATGCAAGAGATCAAGACAAAGGCAAACATAAGAAATTTGAATTGTTATGGATGTTGGCATATGTGCAAAGTTTGATGACATGATGGGATTGTATGTTGTCATTGATGTCAATACACTGAAGTATGAACTGGTATATTGAATTAAGCAAACTCACAAGTGAACCTGTATGATGGAATGAACCAGTATATGTAAAAAGTGAACCGGTATATTGGAGTGTGAGCCGGTATATGTAAATTTTGTATTGGGGTTTAATTTGATATGACTACTGGTTGGTAGTCTTAGCTTCACAGTTTCCTGTTGATGCATTCCAAGTCCGTGTGATTCGACTGACGACATCCTATGATGAGTTAGCATTGAATGGAAGATTAGATCATGTTACCACGTTACCCTTGTGCACGTGAAGGATCTCCTTGAGGATCTTGCATGAATAAGATTAATTTTATCTACCTTGAGAATGCGCATAATCTTAGCAAATAGTGGAGGGTGCATGATGGGTTATCAGCTTCCAAAAGAGGTGAAGAATGGATAATGGAGAACGTGTTGAGTTTTCTTCAAGACTGTTTTACCTTATGTAATGTGTTTAAACGGCCAGGATTGGACCGACTATATTGTTAACTTAGATGCTTAGGGTTTTAGGTTTTGGCCACCAACCTAATTGTTGTCTATAAGGTTGACGATGATTTTTATTTGAAGTTGTTGGCAAATGAATGTATGTGAGGTGATTCTTTCCAGGCCAAAGGAGTAAGCAAAGATTTGTAGAGTGTGATTGCAGATGTAAAGAAACTGAAGCAGATCTACCTTGGCATTAAGTGCTATTATCATATTAGTGTATTACCTGTTGACTTCTAACCATTTCAGCAGATGGAAAATCCCTTAACCGGGTAGCTTTAATAATATTTGTGTAAATCCTTTAATAGGATGAGTCAAAATCATTGAGTTCTTCAAATACTCTTACAAGGTAACCTTGAATAGGGTTTTAACCTCTAACTGGGCATTTAGCCATCCCTTAACTGGGTGATCCCTAGCAGGATCGGTTCCTAGCATAACCAGATGTAAAGTCTTTAAGCAGACTACACTCCTAACAGAGCGAACTTTAGAAGAGTTCAAGAATAACTTGTGGGTATTCATCCCCATCATGTTTTTTTCTAGTTGGGTTTCCACATGAAAAAAATAATGTGTTATGTGTGATTCTTTTTCATGTGATGTTTTAGTGTTTTCTATTAAGTGGTAATGCAAGCTGATCCAATGGCCGTTGTATTTTTGATGTATTACTTGCTCAAGCATATGGGTGAAGTTGAGATGAGATATTAGGTTTTGAGAAGATCTAGGTGTTACCACTGTATCTCTTTTACAGTCATACTGTGTTTTATCGGTAGTGCCTTGATTTAGATTGGTGATATTGTTTAGCAGTTAGTGCAGTCTTTGCAGTTTAAGTTGTTTAAGAAGTTTTTGTCTATACTGATTCACCCCCCCTCTTAGTATCTACTGGGTATTTACTGTTCATCATTATTTATCAATTGGTATCAAAGCATCCTCCTAGTCCTCTGTGTTATAAGCTTAACCGCTTGAGGAAAAGATCCTATTCTAATGATGAAGAGGGAAGGTCCTAAGTTCAACAAAGATAACTTTAAGATATGAAAGGACAAAATGAAGATATACATTAAAAGCATGGGTTATCAACACTAGAACTATGTTGAGAATACTTATGTTGTCCCTACTGGTACTCTCACTAATGATCAAAGAAGAGAAATTTAGGAGAATGGGCAAGTCATGGAAGCTCTTAATAGTAGACTATCTGAGATTGAATTTATAGATGTTCAAGACAAAGACAATCCCAAAGATGTATGGGATACCCTAGAGACTATCTATGGTGGTGGTGAGCATGTGAAGCAAGCTAAGGAAGAGAATGTTAGGGGAAATTTTGAAGAAATGCAGATGGTTGAAGGAGAGACCATTCAACAATATGGGATAAGAATTAAAATTATTGTAGGAGACATGAAGAGTGCAGGAGGCAATATAGATGATCCCACCATTGTTAGCAAAGTTTTTAGATCCTTATTACTGGTCTATGCAATAAGGGTTTCCACTATTCAAGATTTGAGATCTATTGACAAGACAAAGGTATCCCTAGATTCCATCATTGCTAAGTTGACCACATATGAGCTAAATAGTTATGATGGCAGTGTTCAGAAGACTGAATCAACCTTTAGAGCATCTATTGCACTATCTAGAAAGGGAAAAGAGGTTGGTACTAGCTATGAACCTAGACAAAACAGAGATATGGATGATGAGGATATCCTGATGGAGTTTGAAGCTCTTCTTGCCAAGAGAATTCCTAAGGGAACTAGAAAATATAGAGGTAAGATCTCTTTGAAATGTTTTTCTTGCAAAAGGATAGGACACATTCCTGTCAGTTGTCCCAATAGTGATAATAAGGACAAACTAGAGAAGTTAAAAAAGTTCAAAGGAGGAAATAGGAGAAATTGTCTTGTTGTAGTCAATGAAGGTGTCACTAATGATGAATCAGAAGATGAAGAAAGAGAAGACATAGTGTTTGTAGCCGTTAAGGAAGATGTGTTAGACAAGAAGGCTCTTGTCTCCCACTTTGATAATTCTAATGAGTGGATTATTGATAGTGGATGTTCTCACCACATTACTAGTGACCAGAGGAAGTTTATGTCTCTAGAAGAGTACGATGGAGGTGTAGTATGATTTGGTAATGATGAACCATGTATGGTAAAAGACAAAGGGTCCATCTCTCTAAATGGAAAAAGTAGTGCTGATAATATGTATTGGGTAGAAGGTCTCAGGCATAACCTTTTGAGTGTTGCCTAGCTGAATGATAAAGGACTCACTCTGGAATTCAAAGATGGAGTGTGCAAAATAAAAGGAAAGAGTGGTGAACTGATGACCACTGGTATGCAAACCAAAGGTAACTTATTTCAGTTAAATACAAATATCAGTCAATGTCTAATGGCTAAGTTTGATGACACTTGGATATGCCATAGGAGACTCTGTCATGTAAATTTTGATAATATTGTGAAGGCTAGTAAGATCAAGGCAGTTGGAGGATTGCCTATGCTAAATAAACCAGAGAATCCTTTGCATAGGGAATGTCAACTGGACAAAATGTCTTCCTCAACCTTCAAAAGTAAATCCTTCACAATGGATAATTTACTTTACCTTGTGCACATTGATTTGTGTCATCCTATGAAAGTTAGGAGTGTTCAGGGAGTTAGGTACTTTATGATTCTTATTGATTATTTCTCAAGAATGATGTGGCTCACATTCTTGAAAGACAAGTATGAAACTTTTGGAAAGTTTAAAGCCTTCAAAGCACTAGTTGAAAAGGAAAGCGATAAGAGGATTAAATGCCTTAGAACTGACCAAGGAGGTGAGTTCACTTCTGGTGAATTCAATAAGTATTGTGAAGAGAATGACATCAAGAGGCAACTATCTACCCTTGAGACTCCACAACAGAATGGCCTAGCAGAAAGGAACAATTGGACTGTAGTTGAAGCTACTAGAACGACGCTGATTCAAGAGAAGGTTGCTCACACTTTTTGGAGAGAAGTGGTGAGCACTATAGTCTACACTATGAAGCGGGTACTCATCAAGAAAGGTAAGGATAAAACTCGTTATGAGTATTGGACCGATAAGACTCTAGTAGTAATCTACTTTAGAGTGTTTGGTAGCAAGTGTTATATCAAGAGAAGTGAATACCAGAGCAAGTTTGATGCAAAATGTGATGAGGTAATATTCCTTGGGTATTCCACCAAGAGAAAAGCTCTCAAGTGTTTTAACAATAGGACTTAGAGAATTGTTGAAAGTATCAATGTTGAAGTTGATGAAACCTCTAAGAAACCTAAGGAAAATAGCAATGAGCGAGGAGTAGATGAACCGGACGTAACCTTCTAGGAACCGGTTGCAAAACAACCAAGTACAAGTAATAGTGCTCATACACTAGTAGATGTTGATGTAGATGAAGATGAAGATGAGGATGAAGAGGAAAAGAAAGAGGAATAAATTAAGATAATTCCTAGGTATGTAAAGCTATATCATGATCCAAAGAAGATCATAGGAGATAAGGATGTAGGAATACTTAGAAGAAGAAAGGTCAGAGAGAATTATTGCATGATTTCTAAATTTGAGCCCAAAACATTTACAGAGGCACATAAAGATGAAGATTGGATTAAGGCTATGGAAGAGGAACTTGACCAGATAGAAAAGAATGGTACATGGTCTTTGGTACCTAGACCTGAGCACAAAAATGTTATTGGCACCAAATGGGTTTTTAGAAACAAGTTCAATGAAGATGGCATAGTGGTAAGAAACGAAGCAAGATTGGTATGTAAGGGATATGCTCAAGAAGAAGGAGAATACTATGGAGAAACCTTTTCTCTAGTAGCTAGATTGGAAGGAGTTCAAATGCTACTTGCATATGCAACCTTCATGGGATTCAAAGTGTATCAAAGGGATGTGAAATATGCATTCTTGAATGTAATACTTGAAGAGGAAGTGTATATAGAGAAACTAGATGGGTTTTCCCTATCAGAAGATAGTGATATGGTGTGTAGGATACATAAAGCCTTGTATGGATTGAAGCAAGCACCTAGAGCATGGTATGAACATTTATACTCCCATCTTGTGAAGATTGGATTTGAAAAAACAAGTGAAGATAGAAATATCTATTTGAAGATAGAAGGAGATCAGATTCTGATCTATGAAGTGTTTATTGATGACATAATTTTTGGTGGAGATAACAAGATGAGCCATGTGTTTGTAGATGAAATGAAGAACGAATTCAAGTTGTCACTAATAAGAGAGATTAAGTTCTTCATTGGACTATAGATTCAACAAATGAAAGATGCTATCTTTATCACTTAGTCCAAGGATGTCAAAGAGGTGTTGAAGACCTTTGGCATGGAAGACAAAAAACTAGTTGGTACACCGATCATGACTAGTTTTAAATTGTCAAAAGAAGATGACTCAATGTTGGTGAATGATAAGGAATACTGGTCAATGATTGGTAAGTTGCACTATGTAGTATACATCAGACTGGACATTGCACATGTAGTGGGCATTGCTGCACGTTTTCAAAAAAGTCAAAGAGACTCCCACTTGGTAGTAGTCAAGTAGATTCTTAGATATCTGAAGGGAACTATAGATTATGGATTATGGTATCCATACAATAATGATTTTAATCTCAAAGTCTTTACTGATGCTGGTTGGGCTGGTAATGTGGATGACCAGAAGAGCACAACTGGTGGTGCATTCTTTCTCGGTGGTAGACTAGTCTCATGGATGAGCAAGAAGCAGAGTTGTTGTTAGGATTCCCAAAGATACTGAGAGGGGGGGGTTGAATCAGTATTTGAATGGTAATAGGAATTTCTTGACTTATAACATGAAAAACATATTAAGACTGTGTATCGGTAAAGCAGAAATAAGGCAGCAAATAAGAACAAGAACCACAACATGAAAAACACACCATAACACAAAGTTTTAACGAGAAAACCTGGTGTGGGAAAAACCCAATATTCTCTTACTAGCTAATAAGGGAATATTACTCTTACAATAGGGGCCTGCACATGCAGGAGGGCCAAGTGCCTAGAGCTCACTACTCAATTACAAAGGAAGTGACACTAACTTACAAAAATGGATTAAACTAATCCAATGTCTTGTATTGCTTCAGATTAGCATCTGCTATGCTAGATTTAGTATTAGTTTAAGCTCTACTACATACATAAACCCTTATCCAATAAGTCACATATTAGGTCTACTACCTTTATATCATATTTTGCATCATACCTCTACTTCTTCTCATTTTGATGATATACAATGATCTCATACATATATGAGTCATATTACAATCTGCCATTTCGGCTTACAAAAGATTTTACAATTAATTACAAAATATATTCACACAAAAATGTTGTCAGCCAGGGTGTCGATATTCTTTTTTTTTTGTGCTAGTGTTTTGTATGCCAGTTTAGAGTCTACCAGTGTAGAGTCTGTCTGCTGGTATCACATGATTGCAAGGTTGCCATCAATGAAAATACCTTCAATCACCTACAATTTCTCATTGGAGTGTGCATTTTCCAACAATCTCCCCCTTTGACATTGATGGCAACACTCATGAGAAAAATTTAAGAATGTATCCAAAAACTGAAGTCCAAAAATGTGTGCTCCCCATGAGCAGATAATCTCTACTTCCTTTAACCATTTTTCTCATCACACTACTCCCCCTTTGAAATCAATGACAAAGGTTGTCATTCACTGTCAGTGGAGTCCTTCCTAGATTCTTGTAACTGGTGGGTTACAATCTGAAAAATGTTGTCAAAATTGAATTTAAACCATTACTAAATGTTTTTCTATCTTTTATTGCCTCTTGAGATCTCTACATTGTACTAGTGAGTATGTGCATTTTCTCTTTCGGTGTCTTCAGTCTGAGAACTAGAGCCTCAGATATTTCTTTTCTCAAAGAAATGAGGTAATCTAGTTTTGGACCAAGTCTACATTTTAATTCATTTGCTTTATCCTTTATTCTTTCTTTGTCCTTTTCTAACTATTTGATTTTCTCTTCTTGCTTTGCAATCCTCTTCTCTATCTCCAAAAATGAGTATGATGTACCTATCAGATTGTCAGCAATATTGTTTATCTTATCTTGTGCTTTGCTGATTTCCTTGTCTAAGTCCTCTGTCAGAATGTTTGTTTTACAAGAATCTCTATACAGTTTCTTGAAGTCAAAAATTATCTCTCCAAGTTCTAGTAATAGGGTATCCATTTTCTCCTTATTCTTCTTCACAATTTCCTTAAAGAATTTCTCTTTTTCTTTAATCATTCTCTCTTTAAATGTATCCTCATTTATTTGATCAACAGTCAATATGTTGTCGGTGATGAACTTAGACAATGTGTCTAGTTGACCTAAATAATCTTTGTTATCTACAATGCACTTTCGAGCTATCAATTTAAGAATGGGAATTGTATCATCAATAGCCTTATAGGCTTGTGCATTACATTCTATGATATTCTTTATTGAATCCAATAAGACCTCTGTTACATTTGTAGGTCTGAGTTCTACCATAGATGTACCAAATGTTTGTCTAACTGCCTTCACAATATCCATGCTACCGGTGGTGGTAATCACCTTCCTTGATTCAACCTTTGGTAGGTCAATCTATGTTTGCATTTCTACAAACAAAGGTTTATGCTTTTCAGTTTGTGTTGGTGGCACTGTCTCTGTCTGAACCTGTGCTTTAACCTGTATCGGTTTCGGTTTTTCTATCTGTGTCTCAGAAGCTTTCTCTAAGCTTTCAACTATCGCTTTCTTAGATGTAGTCTCAGTTTGTACCTCTGTACTTTCCTTAGCTAGTTCTTCTAATGGTTTTTCAGTTGTATCTACCAGTTTCTCAGTGGTATCCACAGCTGATTGCTCTATAGGTGTAGGTTTTTCAATGCTTATCTCAACTTTTGCAGCCGATGACTCAATAGTCACAAATGTCTTCTTGTCCTCAGTGGTTTCTCTATCCACCACAACATTTACTTCTTGAGTATCAATATTTACAATATACAAAACTTCAAACTCTGGATTTGTATCCTCTAATGGAGTCTCTATACTCTCTATGGCCAGTTGACTGTCAGTAGTATCTACCGATGGAGTATCTAAAGGAGGTTGGGGTAAATTATCAATTATTTTAAGGCTTGGAGGACCACCTACCTTACCTTTCCCCTTATCCCTATCCTTTTGATATACTTTAATAGTCTTTGGTCTGAGTAGTTCTTCCTATTTTTCTTTTTCCACAAAGAATATATCCCATGCATCAGCTGTTTCTTCAAAGACTTCTTTTACTCTTCGTACCATCAGTGCTACATGTTGGTGAGCAGTAGAGAATACTATTCAGTTTGCTTCACTGATAAGTTTATCTATTTCATCAGTTGAGTTGACTGAATGTACTGAAAGTAGTTTTTCAATCTTAATTTTCTTGTCCAGCTCAACAATTGCTAGCCTTCTAGCTTCTAATCTCCTATATAGATCATTTGGTATTTCATCAATAACTTCCATAAAAAATTTCTTATAAATATCTAAGTGTAAGATTACACTCTTATCTATGCTTTCCTTATCATCAATTGATAGTGTTGGCATATGTGCAAAGTATGTTGACATGATATTGTGTTGCCATTGATGTCAATATGCTAAAGAGTGAACCGGTATATCCGAAAATATGCCGAAGAGTAAACTGGTTTATTGAAGTTTAGAAACTAGCAAAGTGAACTAGTATGCTGTTGAGAATTGGTATATGTGAAACAATGAATTGGTATGTTTGTTCAAGTGAACCATTATATTGAAAGGTGAACCGGTATATGGAATGTTTTCTATCAAGGTTTAATATGGTATGACTACGGGTTGGTAGTGTTAGCCTCAGGGTTTCCGGTTGAAGTGTTTTGAGCCTTTGTTATTCAACTGATGGCATTGTGTGATGAGTTAATAGTGTAATGGAGATTAGAATGTGTTGCCATGTTAGCCTTGTGCACATGAAGGATCTTGCATGAAGGAGATTGATCCTATCTACCTCAGGATTGTGTGAAGCCTCTGCAAACAGTGGAGAACACGTGATGGGTTATCACCTCCATGAAGCGGTGAAGAATGAATGATGGAGAATGTCTTGATATCTATTCAAAACCTCAACTTCTGAATAGTAGTAACCCTTATTGCATAGACTAGTAATAAGGATCTCAAGACTTTGCTAAAAATAGTAGAATCATCAATTTTGCCTCCTGCACTCTTGATATCTCCAACAATAGTTTTGATTCTTATTCCATATTGTTGAATGGTCTCTCCTTCAACCATCTGCATGTCTTCAAAATTTCCCCTAAGCCTTTTTTCCTTAGCTTGTTTTACATGCTCATCATCGCCATAGATATTCTCAAGAGTATCCCATACTTCTTTGGGATTTTCTTTGTCTTGGACATCAATAAACTCAATGTAAGATAAGTTGTTGATTAGGGATTCCATGACTTGCCCATTTTCCTGGATCTCTCTCTTTTGGTCATCAGTGAAGGTACTAGTAGGAATAACATAAGCATTCCCAACATACCTCCAGTGTTGAGCACCCATGCTTTTGATGTATATCTTCATTCTATCCTTCCATATTTTGAAATTATCTTTGTTGAACTTTGGACCTTCCCTCTTCATCATTACAATAGGATCTTTCCCTCAAGTAGTTAGCCTTGTGCACGTGAAGGATCTTGCACGAAGGAGATTAATCCTATCTACCTTAGGATTGTGCGAAGCCTCTGCAAATGGTGGAGAATGCATGATGGGTTATTGCCTCCATGAAGCAGTGAAGAACGAACGATGGAGAATGTATTCAGATCTATTCAAGACCATTGTATTCAAATGCAAAGTGTTCAATGGTCAGAATTGAACTGACTGAATTGCTCAACCTAAATGTTTAGGGTTTAGGGTTTATGCTGCCAACCTATCTATTTCCTATAAGGTCGATGTTGTGTTTCATGTTGAGATTGTTGGAAAATGTTGTGTGTGTATCTAAGTGCAAAGATACGGGATTCTTGCTAGACAAGGTAAGAGGGTTGATACCTACTGAGAGTGTATGAAAAAGAAATGAACTAAAGCGGATCTACATTGGCATTGAGTGCTACTACCAGATCATTGTAATACTTGTTGATCTCTAACCACTTCAATAGTGGGAAAATCCCTTAATAGGGTAGCTTTAACCAACTTGCTATAAATACTTTAACAGGGTGACTAAAAGCCATTGGGTTCATAAAATCCTCTAACAAGGTAACCTCTAATAGGGTTTAACCCTTAATCGGGTATTCTACCCATCCCTTAACCGGGTGATCCCTAACAGGATCGGTTCCTAACAGAACTTGTTGTAATAGTCTTTAATCGGACTAGGCATCTAACATAGAGGACTTCTAAAGAGTTCAAGAACAACTTGTGGGTAGTCATCCCCACCATGGTTTTTCCTAGTTGGATTTCCACGTGAAAAATATGTGTCATATGTGATGTCATTTTCATGTGATGCTTTGTTGTTTTCTGTCAAATGGTGAATCATGTTGATCTAGCATGTTATTGTATTTCTGATGATAGATTACCTATTTATGCACAAGGATAATGTGGGAATGAGGGTGTAGGTTGTATGGAAAGATAAGTGTTTCTAGTTTATATCTTTCACAATCTCATTGTGCTTAACTAGAAGTAATCTGATTTATGACCGGTGTTAGTGATTGCCAGTCAAGTTCACTGTTTGCAATCAAACTAGTTTAGGAAAAGTTTTTGTGCCTATACTGATTCACCTCCCCCTCTTAGTACCAGTTTGGTACTCACTATTCATCATTGAGTTATCAATTTGTATTAGAGCATCCTCCAAGTCCTTTATATTGTAAGCTTAATTGCTTGAGGGAAAGATCCTATTGTAATGATGAAGAGGAAAGGTCCAAAGTTCAACAAAGATAATTTCAAAATATGGAAGGACAGAATGAAGATATACATCAAAAGCATGGGTGCTCAACACTGGAGGTTTGTTGAGAATGGTTATGTTATTCCTACCGGTACTCTCACCGATGACCAAAAGAGAGAGATTGAGGAAAATGGGCAAGTCATGGAATCCCTAATCAACAGCTTATCTTACATTGAGTTTATTGATGTCCAAGACAAAGAAAATCCCAAAGAAGTATGGGATACTCTTGAGAATATCTATGGTGGTGATGAGCATGTAAAACAAGCTAAGGAAGAAAGGCTTAGGGGAAATTTTGAAGAAATGCAGATGGTTGAAGGAGAGACCATTCAACAATATGGAAAAAGAATCAAAACTATTGTTGGAGATATCAAGAGTGCAGGGGGCAAAATTGATGATTCTACTATTTTTAGCAAAGTCTTGAGATCCTTATTACCGGTCTATGCAATAAGGGTTGCTACTATTCAAGAGTTGAGGTCAATAGACAAGACTAAGGTATCCCTAGACTCCATCATTGCAAAGTTGACAGCCTATGAGCTAAATAGTTTTGATGGCAGTATTCAGAGGACTGAATCAGCTTTTAGAGCATCTGCTGCACATCTAGAAAATGAAAAGAAGTAAGCACCAGTGGTGAACCAAGATAGAGTAGAGAAATGGATGATGAGGAGATCCTGATAGAATTTTAAGCTCTTCTTTCTAAGAGACTTCCTAAGGGAACTGGTAAATACAGAGGTAAGCTCTCTTTGAAA
This sequence comes from Cryptomeria japonica, assembly GCF_030272615.1. Lineage (NCBI taxonomy): Eukaryota > Viridiplantae > Streptophyta > Pinopsida > Cupressales > Cupressaceae > Cryptomeria > Cryptomeria japonica. The sequence continues at coordinate 65,419,118 of NC_081408.1, read as the reverse complement.
TGCTTTTCTTGTAACCAGATAGGACACATTGATGTAAATTGTCCTAGTGGTGATAACAAGGACAAAAAAAAAGGTTCAAGAAGTTCAAAGGAGGAAAGCGGAGAAATTATTTTGTAGCAGTTGATGAAGGTGTCATTGATGAGGAATCTGAAGATGAAGAAAATGAAGATATTTTTTTTTTTGTAGTCAAAGAAGATGTGTTATATAAGAAGGCTCTTGTCTCCCTCTTTGATAATTCCAATGAGTGGATTATTCACAGCGGCTTTTCTCACCATATGACTGGTGACCAGAGCAAGTTTCTATCTATGGAAGAGTATGATGGTGGTGTGGTTCATTTTGGTAATGATGCACCATGTATGGTCAAAGGCAGAGGGTCCATCTCTCTGAATGGAAAGAGAAGTGTTGACAATGTGTATTGGGTGGAAGGTCTCAGACGCAATCTACTGAGTGTTGCCTAGCTGAATAATAGTGGACTCACTCTGAAATTCAAAAATGGAGTGTGCAAAATCAAAGGAAAGAATGGTGAACTGATGGCCACTAGTATGCAAACCAAAGATAACCTATTTTAGTTGAATGCTAATATAAGTATATGTCTTATGGCTAAATTTGATGATAGCTAGATATGGCATAGGAGACTTTGCCATGTAAACTTTGATAACATAGTGAAGGTCAGTAAAATTAAGACAGTTAGATGACTACCAATCCTGAGCAAACCAGAAAATCCTTTGTGCAGAGAGTGTCAACTGGGGAAAATGTCTTCCTCAACTTCAAAGGTAAATCTTTCATTGAAGAAAATTTACTTGATCTTGTGCATACTGATTTGTGTGGTCCTATGAAAACTAGGAGTGTGTAGGGAGATAGGTATTTTATGATTCTTACAGATGATTTCTCAAGAATGATGTGGGTCACATTCTTGAAGGATAAGTCTGAAGCCTTTGGAAAGTTCAAATCTTTCAGAGCACTAGTAGAAAAGAAAAGCAGTAGAAGAATCAAATGCCTAAGAATTGATCAAGGATGAGAATTCACTTCTAGTGAATTCAACAAATATTGTGAAGAGAATGGCATCAAGAGGCAACTATTTGTCCCCCAGACTCCATAGCAAAATGGCTTAGCAAAAAGAAACAACTCGGCTGTGGTTGAAGCGGCTATAACTATGTTGATCCAATGAAAGGTTACTTATATCTTTTGGAGAGAAGCGGTGAGCACTGCAGTCTACACAATGAACTGGGTACTCATCAAGAAAGGAAAGGATAAGAGTCCTTATGAGTATTGGACCGGTAAGACACCAGTGGTAAGCTACATTATAGTATTTGGTAGCAAATGTTATATCAAGAGAAGTGAACATCTGAGTAAGTTCGATGCAAAATGTGATGAGGGAATATTCCTAGGATACTCCACCAAGAGTAAAGCTCTCAAATGTTTCAATAGTAGGACTCAGAGAATCGTTGAAAGAATCAATGTTAGGATTGATGAAAACTCTGAGAAACCTAAGGAAACTGGTAGTGAGCATGTAGGAGATGAACTAGTAGTAACTTTCTAGGAACCAGTTGCAAATTTGGCCAATACCAGTAACTATGCTCCTACACTGGTAGATGCTGATGCTGATGAAGATAAGGATAAAGAAGAAAAGCAAGAGGAATCTGTTAAGAATATACCTAGGTATTTCAAACTCAATCATGATCCAAAGCAGATCATAGGAGACAAAGATGCAAGAATTCTTACAAGAAGAAAGGTCAGAGAAATCTCATGTATGATTTCTGAATTTGAGCCTAAATCATTCAAAGAGGCACATAAACATGAAGACTGGATCAAGGCAATGGAAGAAGAACTTGACCAAATAGAGAAGAATGGTACATGGTCTTTGGTACTTAGACCAGAGCATAAAAATGTCATTGGAACCAAATGGGTCTTCAAAAATAAGCTGAATGAGGATGGCACAATGGTAAGGAATAAGGCCAAACTAGTGTGTAGAGGATATGCCCAAGAAGAAGGGGAAGACTATGGAGAAACCTTTGCTTTAGTAGAAAGATTGGAAGGAGTTCATATGCTTTTGCATATGCAGCTTTTAAGGGATTCAAGGTATACAAAATGGATGTAAAATCTGCATTCGTATATGGAATACTTGAAGAGGAGGTGTATATAGAGCAACCAGATGGGTTTTCCCTATCAGAAGATAGTGATATAGTGTGTAGGCTACATAAAGCCTTGTATGGACTGAAGCATGCACCCAGAGCATGGTATGAATGCTTGCACTCCCATCTTGTAAAGATTGGATTTGAAAGAACAAGTGAAGATAGCAATATCTACTTGAAATCAGAAGGAAATCAGATTCTAATCTGTGAAGTATTTGTTGATGACATAATCTTTGGTGGAGATGACAAGATGAGTCATGACTTTGCAGATGAGATGAAGAAGGAGTTTGAGATGTCACTCATAGGGGAGATTAAATTCTTCATTGAACTGTAGATTCAGCAAATGAAAGATGGAATCTTTGTTACTTAGTCCAAGTATGTTAAAGAGGTGTTGAAGACCTTTGGCATGGAAGACAACAAACCAGTTGGTACACCAATGGTGACCAGTTGCAAACTATCAAAAGAGAATGACTCAACATTGGTAAATGAGAAGGATTACCGATCAATGATTGGTAAGTTGCATTATGTAGTGAATAGCAGACTAGACATTGCACATGCAGTGGGGATTACCGCTCGGTTCCAGAAAATCCCAAGAGAATCCCACTTAGTAGCAGTCACACAGATTCTTAGATATTTGAAGGGAACTATTGACTATGGATTATGGTATCCATATAGTAATGATTTCAACCTAAAAGTGTTCACAGATGCTGACTGGGCTGGTAATGTGGATGAACGGAAGAGCACAACTAGTGGTGCATTCTTTCTCGGTGGTAGATTGGTCTCATGGATGAGTAAAAAGCAGAGTTGTATCTCTCAGTCTACAGTAGATGCGGAGTATGTTGCAACTTTTATGAACTGCACCCAAACTATTTGGATGAACCATGTATTGAATGGCTTCAAAGTTCCTGTATTTGAATTGGTAAGTATATTTTGTGACAATACAAGTGCAATTAACATCTCCAAGAATCCGGTTTTACATGCTAGAACCAAGCACTTTGAACTCAACTATCATTTCTTAAGGGAAAAGGTTCAGAACAAAGAGGTAGTATTGGAACATGTTTCCAGTAAGAAGTAGTTAGCAGACATATTCAACAAGCCTCTACCGAAGGCTACTTTTACCTATCTGAGAGGTGAATTAGGGGTGCTTCCCCTTCAAGAGGTAAACTAAAGCTTAGTGCTCCACATTAGTTAGTTTGTACTTTTCTATATATTTTCAGGATTGATGTGTTTAAGGATGCTACTCCTTAGAGGGAGTAGCATAGTGGAACAGGGAAACTTGTGCCTCCACTTTGGCATTGTTGTCAAAGGGGGAGAAGATATGAAGTGAAGAAGATATCTATAGTATTAAGGAGAACATGTGATGCATAAAGAGAGATATCTTTGTATATTGCCATCAATATCAAAGGGAAAGATTGTTGGCATATGTGAAGAGTATGTTGACATGATGATATTGTATTGTTATTGATGTCAAAATGCTAAAGAGTGCACTAGTATATCCAAAAATATCCTGAAGAGTAAACCATTTTATTGAAGTTTAGCAACTGGCAAAGTGAACCGATATGCTGTTGAGAACCAGTATATGTGAAACAATAAACTAGTATGTTTGTTCAAGTGAATTGGTATATTGAAAGGTTAACCAGTATATGGAATGTTTTCTATCAAGGTTTAATATGGTATGACTACGGGTTGGTATTCCCAGCCTCAGGGTTTTCAGTTGAAGTGTTTCGAGCCTGTGTTATTCAACCAATGACATTGTGTGATGAGTTAGTAGTGTAATGGAGATTAGATCATGTTGCCACATCAGCCTCATGCACGTGAAGGATCTTGCATGAAGGAGATTGATCCTATCTACCTTGGGAATATGCGAAGCCTCTGCAAATGGTGGAGAATGCATGATGGGTTATTGCCTCCATGAAGCAGTAAAGAATGAACGATGGAGAATATCTTGAGATCTATTCAAGACTGTTGTATTCAAATGCAAAGTGTTCAATGGTTAGGATTGAACTAACTAAATTTCTCAACCTAAATGTTTAGGGTTTAGGGTCTATGCTACCGACTTATTTGTTTTCTATAAGGTCGATGTTGTGTTTCATGTTAAGATTGTTGACAAATTTTGTGTGTGTATCTAAGTGCAAAGATATGGGATTCTTGCCAGACCAGATAAGAGAGTTGATACCTGTAGAGTGTGTATGCAGAAGAAAGGAACTAAAGCAGATCTGCATTGGCATTGAGTGCTATTACCAGATCATTGTAATACTTGTTGATCTCTAACCACTTCAACAATTGGAAAATCCCTTAACAGGGTAGCTTTAACCAACTTATTGTAAATCCTTCAACATGGTGACTCAAAGCCATTGGGTTCATGAAATCCTCTAACAAGGTAACCTCTAATAGGGTTTAACCCTTAACCAGGTATTCTAGCCATGCCTTAAGCGGGTGATCCCTAACAGGATTGGTACCTAACAGAACCTATTGTAATAGTCTTTAACTAGACTAGGATCCTAATAGAGTGGACTTCTAAAGAGTTCAAGAACAACTTGTGGGTATTCATCCCCACCGTGGTTTTTCCTAGTTGGGTTTCCACATGAAAAATATGTGTGTCATATGTGATTTCTTTTTCATGTGATGCTTTGTTGCTTTCTGTCAAGTGGTGAATCATTTTGATCTAGCATGTTATTATATTTCTGATGATAGATTACCTATTTATGCACAAGGATAATGTGGGAATGAGGGTGTGGGTTGTATTGAAAGATAAGTGTTTCTAGTTTATATCTTTCATAGTCTCATTGTGCTTAACCGAAAGTAATCTGATTTATGACTGGTGTTAGTGATTTCCAGTCAAGTTCACTATTTGCAGTCAAATCAATTTAGGAAATTTTTTTGTTCCTGTACTGATTCACCTCCCCCTCTCAGTACCAGTTTGGTACTCACTATTCATCATTGAGTTATCAAATAGTGTGTTGTATATTTTGTTGATGTTCTTCAGCTTACCATCCTCTATGATTTCACTCAAGAGTTTATCCAATGGAGTAATATTTTGTTTTACCTTCTTTTCTTAGAAGTCATTTTCTTTACCAGAGGCCTAACTGCCTATTGTTATTGTTTGGTTCTCTTTGGTGAAGGTGAGGGTATGGGTGAGGGTTTTCTTTTCCTTTCTACCTTTTTAAATACTATCGGTATGTCACTCGCAGAAGAAGTTACAACCAGTGAAAGATGAGTTTCCGTTTGAAGTGTTTTCAACTCACTTTCACTTATACCAGTTTGCTTCAAAACATCTTCCTTAATTGCTTTAGCCCACCGGGTTCCTTTTCTTTTTGTTTCCTCAACTTTCTTAACCCTTTTCCTAGACTGAATTCCACTTTCTATTGTTTCAGCATATCCAAAAACTTCCTCAATAGGTTCTTTGGGTGCTTCAAGGAGGGCTTTTGCATAAGTTTCAATAATGTTGTCATCTATCTCATAACCCATTTCAGTTACCCAGATAGTTCTAGGGACAACTGCCTTCATCCATATTTCATCTTTCTTGATTACTAAATAGATTTCTTTCGGATATTTGTCCACAATAGCTTGTGACAGTCTTACTCTAGTTTTCATTCAAGCCTTTAATGCTTGAAAATGATCATTTAAGTTATTCTCTCAGTTTTCTCCCATGTTTCTCAATAGATCCAACAGTTATTTTCCTACTAGAATGTCAAAACCAAAATCTTTTGGAGTAATACTGGGTACTTGTTTAGTTATGTATAGCATTAGACAAATAAGCAAATTTCCAAATCTGAATGTTCCTTTCTTATCTCTTTTAATTTTCCCCAGGTTGTCTATATATTCGTCTTTGAGCCATTCACATACATCTATTCTTGCATTATCATTAACCATATCATAGGCACTTTTAATACATAGGCTAGAAACCGAGTTCAACCTATTTGCATGTGTAGCTTTATAACCTAAGATCATACTAATAAATCTGACATTGATATCTTTTACATCGTTTACCCTTAGAGACCTTTTGTTGAAAGTTGCACTGGTTAGGTTTATCACTGTGTCATTTGAGACCTTCTTTATTTTGTTAGGTTGGCTACTAGTGGAAGGTAACCCTGTTATAGCCTTGGCGGCTTCCTTTGTGATTTTATGGATTGAATCCAACCAGAAGAATTCACCATGAACCCTGTTTAACACAATCCTTATAATATCCTTGGGAAAATCTGGGACAATAAGGATTTCAGTAAAACCTAGGGTTTCCACTATGTTATGTTTTGGCTTGATGTTTCTAGACTCATCACAAATCAAAGTCCTATACATATTTTTGATCTCATCATCACCTAATTCCTCTATATGACAATGTATATACATCCTAGGTTCGTCAGCATATACTACTCCCTTAGGAATTTGAGAAAATGCAACTATGCTATCATCTTTCTTCACAATTTTAGGAACCAGTTTGAATGCGGGTCTAGGGTGTTTAACAACCTCAACAATAGTAGGGTTTGCAATAAATTTAGGAGTGGATGAAGATGCCATGATTATAAATACCTCAATCTACTGTAAGGATGAATGCTTTGATGAATTGCTTCATTTCTTTGCTAAGAATGCCTTCACTCAAGAATTTTCACGCTCTCGAAAGGTTTGAATGCTCTGTGAATAAAAAGGAGCCAAAAGACTTTCTTTATAATGTTATTTTCTTTGACTACCACATTTAATTCTTGCTGGTTACGTCACAACTTAACTCATCTGCTGGTATAGAAGTAATTATAACTTCTTACCATCAACTAAGGGAATAATAGCATGTTTCTCATTTTGTTGCTAAACCCTCAAGGATTTTTCTTTAGTTAGATGAAGAGTCTCCTGCTGGTGGAGTGTTACTCAGTTCTATCGGTGGAGGAGTATTCCCATCAACATTCTAATCTAACCTTTTGATCCATTGTTTTGAGACTTCTTGCTTTACTCTTCAACCTTTTCTTTACCTTTCAAACTAGGACCTTTGTTATTTGCCGGTGGGGACTTGCTTCTACAAAAAATTTCAATATGTCCAATCTTGTTACAAGCATAACAAGTCACATTGTTCTTCTGAATAGCCTTCCCATATCCTATGCCGATATGTGTTCTGCATTGATTAGGTAAGTGTCCAAATCTTCCACAAATATAACATCTTACATTCATTCTACAATTTTCTGAATTATGACCAACTTTGTTGCATTTAGAACATTGATCGATGGGTGTATTAGTGTTCTGATAATTTCTAGATCTACACTGATTTTCTCTATGACCATACTTGTTATAGTTAAAGTATTTCCCATTAAATTTGTAAGCATTAGGTTGTCTTACCGATTTGCTATGATCATGATTGTTTGTAGTACCAGAGCTTTCACCAATTTCAAAGTTGTCTATTTGTATCACCATTAGGTTTCTAATTCTTTAGCATGTCACCAAGTTCTTCTGAACTTTTCTTGAATTTATCTTTGTGTTGATTTGTAGTAGTTAGTTCATTCTCCAAGATTCCTTTATGTCTCATGAGTTCAATTCTATCATTTTGTGTATACATCAGATCTATCTTCAACATATCATTTTCATGATTAAGTCTTGTGTTTTGATTTCTAGCATCATTTAGTCTTCTAACCAAGTCTTCGTCATTCTTCTTTCTATCTTCAATTTATTTACAAAACCTCATAGTCATGTCTAGCATCTCATTCTTTGTTGTACTGATTTCTTGTCTTAGTTTGTTTACCAAATTATTTATAGTTTCCTTTTCATCTTCATCATTCTGCATCTTTTCACAAATTTCTCTCCTTTTGTTCGTTACAATAGTAAAATTCTCTTGAATTGCTTGAATGATATCCTAAGAAGCCTTCAAATCATCTTCAAGTTTGATATTTTTCACCTTTTCTGCATCATAGTCTAAAAGAGTTGTTTCTAATTGCTTTCTCAAGTTTTCCATCTCTATCGGTGTCAAGATTTTCCTCAAGCTGCCAGGCTTTTGAAAATAGAGGACTAGGCTCTGATACCAATTATTAGGATTCCCAAAGATATTGAGAGGTGGGTGGTGAATTAGTATATGACCGGTAATAGAAATTTCTTGACTTATAACATGAAAAACATATTAAGACTGTGTATCGGTAAAGAAGAAATAATGCAACAAATAAGAACAAGAACCACAACATGAGAAACACACCATAACACAAAGTTTTAATGAGGAAACCCGGTGTGGGAAAATCCTCGATGGGATTTGTGACCCAAAATATTCACTTACTGGCCAATAAGGGAATATTACTCTTACAATAGGGGCCTGCACATTTAGGAAGGCCAAGTGCCTAGAGCTCACTACTCAATTACAAAGGAAGTCACACTGACTTACAAAAATGGATTAAAATAATCCAATATCTTGTACTGCTTCAGATTAGCATCTGTTATGCTAGATTCAGTACCGGTTTAAGCTCTGCTACATACATAAAACCTTATCCAATAATTCACATATTAGGTATGCTACCTTTAAATCATATTTTGCAGCATACATCTAATTATTCTCATTTTGATGATCTACAATGATCTCATACATATATGAGTCATATTACAATCCACCATGTCAGCTTACAAAAGATTTTACAATTAATTACAAAATATATTAACACAAAAATGTTGTTGGCCATAGTATCGGTATTCTTCTTTTTCGTTTCTTGTGTTTAGTGTGCCATTGTAGAGTCTGCCAGTGTAGAGTCTATCTACTGGTATCACATGATTGCAAGGTTGCCATCAATGACAATACCTTCAATCACCTACAATTTCTTATTAGAGTGTGCATTTTCCAACAGCTGTATCTCTCAGTCTACAGCAGAAGCAGAATATGTAGCAGCATTTATGAACCTCACTTAGACAATTTGGATGAAGCATGTATTAAGTGGTTTCAAAGTCCTTGTATCTGAACTGGTGAGTATATTTTGTGATAACACAAGTGCAATTAATATTCCAAAGAATTTGGTATTGCATGCTGCACTTCGAGCTCAAGTATCATTTCTTGAGGGAGAAAGTTCAAAACAAAGAGGTTGTATTGGAACATATTTTAAGTAAAGAGCAGTTAGCAGATATATTCACCAAGCCTCTACCAAAAGCTACATTTACCTATTTAAGAGGTGCATTAGGGGTGTTTCCCCTTCAAGAGGTGAACTAAAGGTATGTGCTCCACATCAGTCAGGTATTGCATTGTTAAATCTTTTTTAGGATTGATGTGTTGAAGGATGCTACTCCTCTGGGGGAGTAGCATAGTAGATCATGGATGTTTGTGCCTTCACTTTGGCATCTTTGTCATGTGAAGTAGAGAAGATATATGTAGTATTGAAGCCATATTATATGAAAGAAGATGTAGAGATATCTTTGTGTATTGCCATCAATGCCAAAGGGGGAGATTGTTGGCATATGTGCAGAGTTTGATGACATGATGGGATTGTATGTTGTCATTAATGTCAACATGCTGAAGTATGAACTAGTGTAGTGAAGTAAGAAAACTGGCAAGTGAACCAGTATGATGGTATGAACCGGTATATGCAAAAAGTGAACCAGTATGTTGGAGTGTGAACAGGTATATGCAAATTTTGTATCGAGGTTTCATTTGATATGACTACTGGTTGGTAGTCTCAGCTTCAGGGTTTACAGTTGATGCATTCCAAGTCTGTGTGATTCGACCGATGACATCTTGTGATGAGTTAACTTTGAAATGAAGATTAGATCATGTTACCACGTCAGCCTTGTGCATGTGAAGGATCTCCTTGAGGATCCTGCATGAAGAAGATTGATTCTATCTACCTTGGGAATGTCCATAATCATAGTAAATGGTGGAGAGCGCGTGATGGGTTATCAGCTTCCAGAAGAGGTGAAGAATGGATGATGGAGAACATCTTGAGATTTGTCCAAGATTGTTTTACCTTATGTATTGTGTTTAAACAGCCAGGATTGGACTGACTGTATTGTTAACCTAGATGCTTAGAGTTTTAGGTTTTGGCCATCGACCTAATTGTTGTCTATAAGGTTGATGATGATTTTTATTTGAAGTTGTTGGCAAATGAGTGTATGTGAGGTGATTCTTTCCTGACCAAAGGAGTAAGCAGAGATTTGCAGAGTGTGATTGCAGATGTAAAGAAATTGAAGCTGATCTACCTTGGCATTCAGTGTTGTTATCGGATCAATGTATTACCTACTGACTTCTAACCATTTTAGCAGATGGAAAATCCCTTAACCAGGTAGCTTTAACAAGATTTTTATAAATCCTTTAATAGGGTGACTCAAAATCATTGAGTTCTTCAAATCCTCTTACAAGGTAACCTTGAACAGGGTTTTAACCTCTAACCGGGTATTTAGCCATCCCTTAACCAGGTAATACCTAGCAGGATCGGTTCCTAGTAGAACCAGTTGTAAAGTCTTTAACCAGACTAGGCTCCTAATAGAGCGAACTTCAGAAGAGTTCAAGAACAACTTGTGGGTATTCATCCCCACTGTGTTTTTTCCCAATTGGGTTTTCACGTGAAAAAAATAGTGTGTTATGTGTGATTCTTTTTCATGCGATGTTTTAGTGTTTTCGGTTAAGCGATAATGCAAGTTGATCCAATGGCCATTGTATTTTTGATGTATAACTTGCTTAAGCATATGGGTGAGTTTGAGATGAGATATTAGGTTTTGAGAAAATCTAGATGTTACCAGTGTATGTCTTTTACAGTCATACCGTGTTTTATCGATAGTGCATTGATTTATATTGGTGATATTGTTTACTAGTTAGTATAGTCTTTGCAGTTTAAGTTGTTTAAGAAGTTTTTGTTTATATTTATTCATCCCCCCTTTCAGTATCTATTCGTTATTTACTATTCATCATTATTCATCAATCGATAGGCCCTCTGATCATTTTTTATGTTAATGGAAAAGATTCCTATTTCCTTTAAAGATTGAATGGTGAGTTACAACAACTGCCACTACATGGACAGTTACTGAAACAATATTTATCATGAGTTTTCCATGCATAGTAGTTTAGTTTTGTTTTTGTTTGTTCTACTTTGTTTTAGTTTTCTTTTTTTAGGGTTTTGTTGGTCTGCATTCCAGAGTTTTTTCTATATCCTTGTGTTGATCTTGCATCCAACCATCCCCAGTCAGAGGCATTGTTATCATTGTTTTTGCTAATGTTGGAAATCTTGCCTTTTAGCTGTTGGAGTGTCAAAATTCATAATTTGACCTTTGTCACCAAGTTTAGGGTTCTAAGGGTTTAGGGTTTTATTTCACATCTCAAAACCATTTAAAAAAAATAAACCTTTGTGTTTCTTTTTCTCCAAATCTTCTATTCTCCCATTATCTTTTTCCACTTAAGTGGAAGGGTCATCGCATCATTGTAGAGTGGGCCCTTTTTAGGTCTTAGCTTAGGCAGGTTCTTTTAATCTTGAAATATTTTGCATATTTTCCTAAGTCCCAAGTCTTTCCTTATATGTGTCGGGCACTTAAAAATTGAGCAAGTTCCTGTTAGATCAATGGCAGTCGCGAGATCGCAACATAAAGTTGCACAATGGAATATTTGTCGTGACCTAGCAACCAAGTGGTGGGGCCCGCGAGAAGAGAACTGCTCAGGAAGGTAAAAGTTGAGCAAGTCTAAGGAAAATCGGACAGTCAAGAGGAAGATATGAAAATTGTCATGAGATCACGCCATAAAGGTGCACGACAATTATTTCTTGTGACCCAATGACAAACCACTAGCGACGGGGCTAGGTAGACAGTTAAAGAAAACAGTTAAGTGGTGGCAGCTAAGTTCTGAAAGTTTTTTAAAATATCAAATGGTTAGTTCAAGATTATCAATGACAAAGAAGAGCTTCATTCTGGTGGTTAGTGAGGTTGTGCTAAGGTGTTAGGGCAAGGACTATAGATCCAATCAGGGGGTGCCACGTGGTGACACGTAGCAGGAGAGAAGCTTTGGAAAATCAAATTAAAGATTGAGAAAGTCCGAGAAGATCTAATGGTTGTCGTTGATCCGCTATGCAAAGTTACCTGAATACTATCCTTTGCGGATCAATGACCAAGTAGTGGGGCCCATGAGAAAGGCAGGTCTGATGGTGCAAACTTGCCGGGTGAGTTGGCAAATAGGTGAATCTGCTAGCCCAAGCCTAAGGTGACACATGGTAGAGAAGAGGGTATGAAATCAAGGCAAGGTGGCAGACAAGTGGTGCCCAAGTATTAATTCCAGGACTATCAACAACTATCATTGTACCATAGTTGTGAAGTGCCCAAAATGTTATTCCTTGTGACTTCGCGACAGACCACCAATAGTCCTAGTGGTTAATTTTAATCTATCATGTGTTGGTGGTTAAAGCAGGCAATTAAGTTGTGACTCTTTTTTAAAGCCTGAGTAATAATGAAGTATTTCAATGGCTATCGTGATACCGCAATGGGAAAGTGCTCATTTTGTAACCTTTTCGGATCAACAACTAAAGGAAAAATACTCAGAAGAAAGTCTTTCTTGTTCGTTGGTGCCAAAATTTAAATTTTTAAAAGGGTTACATTGTTTTGAAGTGTAAATTTGTAGAGAGGTATTCAAGGGGATTTGCAGAGAAAATAGGTGCGGTTTTGTGATTTTCTCAGGAAAAAAGAATTGGAAGGTAAATATGTGATGAAAGGGATAGGGCAAAGGAAGAATCGACTAACACTTTACTATGCAGTAACCCTTGGGCTACTAGAAGCGGTTCGTTCTTGCAACGGTTTTTTGGAAATCAAAATTCTGAGGAATCAAAGACACTTGGCACTTGATCGACGAATAATGAGTAGTTAGTTGGCCTTTCTCCAGCTGGTTAACTGATTTGTTATGCTCTTACTTTGATGGTAATCAATGTAACCATTTTAAGGGGAATTATGGTTAGGATTTATAATTTTTGTTTTCTAGGGAAGTCCCAAGCTTGTCGCGTCCATATCTCTATAAATGGATACCAAGACTACTTAGAAAAGGGACACAAATTTTGTAGCAAAACTCTAGTAAAATTAATACAGGCCATTTTATTAGCAATTTTTGAGTTAGATAGGATGTACTTGTAATCTTTTGTTGGAGAAATAAAATATAAAGTCTAGTGAATTTTAAATTCAGACGTGAATTGTCTCTATGTCAATTTACAGGTGTTTATTTCATTTAAGTAATCAAGGATTGTTTATCTGAATGACTTGTTAGGCATTTAATGAAGTTGTTTTAAGTCTTTTTCTCAAGGAGGAAATATAAATATACTTTGAACAAAGTCATTGATATCAGTATTTTGGTGTGGATTTGATAATGAAGTCTAGTGTAGATTAGGACTCTATATATGTTAGGCATATACAGAGTTGATAGAACACGAATTTGTGACTTGTGTATGAGTTTCTTTTGTCAGGTTGCAGTCTTTTGTAGATGACTCTATTTCCCAGATAAGGCATTGGTTTACCTATTAGTTCTTGTTGCATTTTGTTGTCCTATTCAAAAGTCAAATCAACTTTCAATTTTATGTTTAGTTGTACCAGTCAGTAAGGAAAGTTTATAGGAATATACACTGGTTTTCTGTAAACCTTTTACTATTTTTGTAAAAAAATATTCATAAAAGGGTTCACCTGCCCAAGATTTTATAAGCTTAAAGTGTAGGAGGTTTCCTAAATTGAGACCTTGTCTTGTTGTCTTTATTTCAAACTTTTTGTTTTCCTCTTCCATTACAGCATAGAGGTAGTAACTTTCATTTTTAAAAGAGAGGGAACATAGGTTTTCAAAATGCAGAAGAACATGTCCCATAGGACAATGCTTCTGCCAAACATAATAATGCTTTTTTCAAGAAGAACAATGCTTATGTTTCTAGATTCACGCATATGTATCCCAAGACAACACTTTCATACCCAGGTTTGCACTTTTGCCTTGAGTAACAATTCTTATGCTGCGCAAAGCAATGCATATGCAAAACAGAATAGCACTTTCATGCATTAAGACAATGCTTTTGTAGGAACAACTCTTTTGCACAAAACTTACGAAAACTTATAAATTTTTTGGGTAAAATAATAAAATCTAGACTTTACAAAAGGGATCGAAAAATATATGAAAAGAGATGGCCATAAACAAGTAATACATAGGTAAAATCACAATAAAACATCTCAGACTGTAAACCAAGATTAACTCAAATGTCTTCACGACATTAAATATATAGATCCACTGAAACAATCTCAGAGAATCCAATGAAGGCAACCCATACCATTACAACCTGAAGGACCCACAAAGAGAAGACCATTCTACTCTCATACAACAAATATTTATCAACCAAATATCTTCAAAAAAAACTTTCACAGAGCCGAGAAATGCCATACATAGGAGAACCCAAATATATATTTCCCAACAACTATATGAAAAACTCTTATAACATAAAGTTTCCTCCCCAAATATTAACCTTCAACAATATTACAACTATAGAGTAAAATAATATTTCAACCCAAGCCCAAAACATTTACAGGCACAATGCATACACAAAGAAGCCATTGAAATAAAAAAATGCAAAGAGAATGAACTCCAACCTACAACCTAAAGTAATGGAATGAAGTTGAAGAAGAGCTTCCACAAGCCAAACCAAAATCCAACCAAGCTCTAGCCAAAACCAAGAGAGAAGAAAACGAGAAACAAGGAAGAAAGCTTGCTAGAAAAATTTCCAGAGAAGAGCCAACCAACCCCAAAAACCTCAAAGGAATGAAAATAAAAAGCAACAATAATCCAAAAACCCTAGCCTCAGTCTCGGCCAATCAAAATATTCTATTTTATAATATATTCTACCAACCCACCATATAGTATAATTTATTCACGCATTTTGAATTTAACCAATGAGAGGAAAGTGCAGGTAAGGTAAATATAAAATATACTTATCCAACTAAGTGGGAATATTTTATTTTTATTTAATTTAATGTGTTCAGACACCCCACAGAGGAATAAAAGTCAAACTATTAAATAAACATAAGTTGTAAATAAATAATCCAAATGGGGATTAAAATCAAATAAACCAAAAGCTAATAATGTTCGTATTTTGGATATGTTGATATGGTTTTGTCATTGATGTCAACACCTATCATCACTTGTCAACAATTGTCAGCACTTGGAGATTTTGGTCATGTTCATTGGCAAGACATGAAATTATGTAAGAAACTGGTATTTGGTTCACCAATAGATTATATTGTTCACCAAAACTTGGAATTACTTGGAAATTACTTAGTTATGTTGAAGACATTATTCGATCACTTGGTTTTGGTGATTTGGTTATTTGTTTATTCCAGTTTGCATATTTGTTGTTACTGGGAAATAGGTCTGTGATAAGCACCGATAGTCTTATCTATTCCAGATCAGCATGACATGTTATGAAAATGATTTATCATTGTTGTAAATGCATTTGAGCTGACATCATGCATCAGATATTGATTTTTCTATAATTAATTTTATTGTAATATCTTTTAGTGAGCCAACCTATTCAATTGGTCTTAGGTTATGGTATATATGTAAGATCTTATTTGTAAGATCGATATGCGATTGGGAAAAAGAATTGTAATAGAGTATATGTGAAAATAAGCAAAGCTATACATGCAAACATCATTTAAAGGTTGAAGGAGGTTTTGTGAAAGCAATCAGAACTACACCAGTATTGAATCCAACATATGAAGATGCTATTTTATGCAGTACATTATCATTGGATTTAACCATCCAATTGTAGTCAGTGTGACTCTCATTTTGTGATTGAGCAGTGAGCTCTAGGGAGCTGGCTTTTCTGCATGTGCATAATCCTTACTATAAACACATACTATATGCAGTAGTATCATTTGATTGTGGGTAATGCTTCCCACCGTGGTTTTTCCTCTTATGGGGATTCCATGTACAAACATTGGTGTTATGTGTTGTGGATGTTGTTTTCTTCCTGTTTCATGCATCAATCTTTATCAGTATTGCAATTAACTGTTAAGACTATCTACTGGCATAAAGTTTGGTTTACCGGTATTAAGCATTAAGTTTTGGTTAAGTTAATTTTGGTTGAATTTATTCGACAACTGATTCACCCCTCTCTTAGTTGTCTTCAGGACCTAACAATTGGTATTAGAGCTAGATTCTCTTTTGTAGAAGTTTAACAGCTTGAGTTGATCCAATGTCTACCAACTATTTCAGGAAGGATAGTCTGAAACTTGATGGAACCAACTATGGTGTATGGAAGATCAGGATGGAGACACACTTGAATTTAATTGGAAAGGATATATGGGAGGTTACAAATAATGGCTATACTGCTCCTACTCCTGGTCAGCCTAATGCACCAACCTTAGGAAAAGATGAGGAAAATGATTGCAAAGCAAGAGAAGCACTTTTGAGTGCATTGTCAAATCAACAAGTCATGGGATTATTAGATAGATCTACTACTAAATCTATTTGGGACAAACTAGAAACATTGAATGAAGGATATTCCATAGTTAAAATTGCAAAACATGAATTCTTCTGGGTCAGGTATGAAAGTCTAAAAATGGAAGAATAAGAAAGAATTTTTGCTTTTATGGAAAGAGTAAATGAAATTGTTTTGGGTATACAATGTTGTGGAGGAACCTTAAGTGAAGATGAGATTGTTTCTAAAGTTTTAAGAGCTTTGCCACCAACATATAAAATGAAATTTACTATTATAAATGAATTAAGAACAATGCCTAATGCATAAGTATCAAGAGACAGTTTGTTTGGAAAACTTTCGGCTTTTGAGCTTGAGGAATTTGGTCCTATTACTACTATCAAAATAGATCTAGCTTTTAAGGATTCATCATCAACTTCACTAGAATCATCATCATTTGACAAATCTGACTAGAAAGCCTTCTATGCAAGAGAACTTGAAGAACTTGAACTACTATGTGCAAGGAAAATGCCCAAAGGTCCAATTGGAAATAAGTATGAAGGTAAAGAACACTATAAATGTTTTAATTGTAATAAGATTGGGGGTGAACTCACAATACTGGTTCCCACTTTTTGACCAACTTTGACACTTAGATGAACATTTTGCAAAAAACCTTCACTTTCCGACACCTATAACTTTTAAATCGTTAAGAATTTGAAGATGATGTAAACTAGTGATTTGTAACATCCTTTTTGTAGATTCTAAATATATTTTTTTCAAATTTTTTTGAATAAAATTTTATTGATTTTTCCATCTCCCTCAAAAGTAGTTTTTTACAGGAAACAACATTTTTAAAGAGTGATGTGCATCCCAAAATGTATAAATTTTTTTCTATAAATGATAAAAACTTATCTCTTTTAAATTTTGGTTTGTAACATCAATACCCAGGGCATGCAGTTGGTTTGATAGTGATATATTGAATATTTTTTATTTTATTAAGTTTTGATGTCCGACTAATTATAATTTAGATATAGGTGTACATTTGAACATATAACTTTCTCTATATATATCAAAGTTAAGTTTTATTTTTTTTGTTAGAAAGAAGACATCAATACCTAGGGCATAGATATTTTTCAGAATTTTTTTGAATTAGTTTGCTATTTTTCCCAATGCATTGAACAAAGAAGTTCATGTTCGGTGAAAAACCTACATTCATAAAAAATAAAATAAAAATATATTAATAAACTTAAATATACTAAAAATTATACTATTTGGAAAGCTTATAATAAGGACTAAATCCTCAAGAAAACAAAACTTCTAAATGAATTCGTTTGACCCCTCTAAAGCTAATGTAAAATTGGTTTTTTATCAGCATTTGATAGATGCAAAGGAGACTCCATTGCAAGTATGATTTAGAAGTAGAGAGGTTCTATCCAAGAAATTTTGATCTAAGAGCTTTTGATCTAACTCTCTTCAATTAATTACTTCAAATGGGACCTCTTAAAGCTTAAATAATTATATTTTCCAAAAAATGTACGATTTCAGCAAAAATCAGGATGTACCAAAAAGTGGGAACCAGCTTTGTGAGTTCACCCTTGGTTATATGGCATCTAGATGTCCTGATAGACATGCAAGATTAAGAGAACAAGCTAAAAGAACTTATAAGCCTAACCCTAACTATCAGAAATACAAGTTTAAGAAGAACATAGACAAATCTTGTTATTATGCTGATGGAGGAGTTACTGATGATTTTGATGAAGATCCAATAGACATTGGATGAAATTTTGTTGCTATAATAGAAGATCAATCGGTACCTACAATTCAACTGGTAGAGAAGGCTCTGGCAACTAAAGTTGACAATAAGGATGAATGGATTATTGATTCAGGATGTTCACATCATATGACTTATGATAAGAGTAAATTCTCAACCTTTTAGGATTATAATAGAGGTCTAGTAAGGTTTGGAGATGATAAAGCATGTTTGATCAAAGGAAAAGGCACTATATCTTTTGATGGTAAGAACAATATTGATAATGTTTACTATGTTGAAGGTTTGAAGAATAATCTTTTGAGTGTTGGTCAATTAGTTGAGAAAAGATTTCAGTTACGATTCAAGAATGATAAATGCAAAATCTTAAACAGAACTAGTTTGGAAATTGCAACTGGTAATCAGACTAGAGGTAATATCTTTCATTTGAACAACAATGAGAAAGCATGTTTGATTGCACATATTGATGAAATTTGGTTATGGCATAAAAGACTTTGTCATGTAAATTTTGATTGCATTGTGAAAATCAGCACTACTAAGGTAGTCAGAGATTTACCTAAGATTGTTAAACCTCACAATCTGGTATGTAAGGAATGTCAAATTGGAAAACAAGTGGAGCATCTTTTAAAAGTATTCTAGAGAAGTATAACAATGTTCTTGATTTGATTCACACTGATTTATGTGGTCCAACAAGAACTAGAAGTATACACAAAGAGATATTTTATGCTAATTATTGATGACTATTCTAGAATGTGTTGGGTTACTTTTCTTAGAGAAAAATCTGAAGCATTTGGGAAATTCAAACTATTCAAGGTGATGGTAGAAAGTGAAACCGGTAAGAGAATCAAATGTTTGAGATCAGATCAAGGAAGTGAATTCACATCTAAGGAATTTAATGCATTCTGTGAAGTGAATGGGATCAGAAGATAGTTGTCAGCACACCAGACACCCCAATAGAGTGGAGTTGTGGAAAGGAAAAATAAAATGATGATCCAATTACACCGGTATCATTTGAAGATTCAATAGTCACTGAAGAGCAACAACAAGCAAAAACACCCTAGTATGTAAGATTGAATCATTCTGAAGATCAGATAATTGGAAACAAATTTCAAGGAGTTATGACTTGGCAAATGAAGAGGTATGTCTTATTTCTCAAATTGAACCTACATCAATAAATGAGGCATGTAAAGATAAATATTGGATTAAAGCAATGGAAGATGAATTGGAACAAATTGAAAGGAATAACACTTGGTCATTAGTTTCCAGGCCTAAAGACAAAAATTTAATTGGAACTAAATGGGTTTTTAGAAATAAACTTAATGAACATGGCATTGTAATCAGAAACAAAGAAAGATTGGTGTGTAAGGGATATTCTTAGAAAGAAGGAATTGACTACAATGAAACCTTTGCACTAGTAGCTATAATTGAGGCAGTAAGACTGTAATTGGCTTTTGTAGCACACAAGAACTATAAAGTATATCAAATGGATGTTAAATGTACATTTCAGAATGGAGATCTTGAAGAAGAAGTTTACATTGAGCAACCTGATGGATTTTCTTTGATAGATAACAAAGACATGGTTTGCAAGTTAAGGAAAGCTTTATATGGATTGAAACAAGCTCCCAGAGCTTGGTATGCAAGATTGGACAAATATCTTTTGAAGCTTGGTTACACAAAAGGTAATGTTGATAGCAAGCTATACTATAAAGTGACTAATGATGACATCTCATTTATTGAAGTTTTTGTTGATGATATAATCTTTGGAGGAGAAGATGGTTTGTGTAAAGACTTTTCTAACAAAATGCAGCAAGAATTTGAAATGTCTATGATTGGAAAGATAAAATTCTTGTTAGGATTGCAGATTTCATAGACTAATAAAGGTATACTCCTATGTCAATCTAAGTACCTGAAGGAATTACAAAAGAAATTTGGCATGCAGAATTGTAAACCGGTAAGCACACCTATGACTACAAATGATAAATTATCTTTGAAGGATGAATCTACACCTATTAATCTGACTAGATACCAATCTATGATAGGAGATTTACTGTATTTGACACAAACAAGACTTGATATTATGAATGCAATATGTATTGTTTCAATATTTTAGAGTAATCCTAAAGAAAATCATGAATCAACAGTAGAAAGGATTTTCAAGTACCTACAAGGTACTACAAATCTTAGTTTATGGTATCCTAGAGATGAAAATTTTGACTTATATGTGTTGGTATTTTGGTATAGTTTTTTCATTGATGTCAAAACCTACTAAACACTTATCAACTTTGGCACTTTGGAGAATCAATAACATTCATTAACAAGTGACTTATGCATAGTCACCGGTATCTGGCACATCGGTAGGATATAATATTCACCAGCACTTGGAATTGCATGGAAAACACCTGGTTATGTCGAAGACATCATTTGGACACTTTCTTTTAGAGTTGTGTTCATTGGCATATTCGTATTTGCATATTTGCTCTTACCAGAAAATAGGTCCAAGATATACACTAGCAAATTTATGTTTTCCAGATCAGCACGACATGCTTTGGAGAGGTTTTATTATTGTTGTAAATGCATCTAGCCAACATGTTGAATCGTTTATTGCATCGGACATTGTTTTGTTTGTAAATTGATTTTATTGTAATATCCTTTAGATCCATCCTACTAAAATTGGTCTTAGGTTATGATATAAATGTAAGATCTTATTTGTAAGATCATGTGTGGAATGCAAAAAAAAATTGTGTGAAGGTATATGCAAGAATAAGAAGAAGAGAAATACACGCAGACATCATTTGAAGGTTGAAGGAAGGATTTTGTGAAGACAATCACAACCACACCGGTACTGAATCCAACATAGAAAGATGCTAATTTAAATAGTACATTCCTATTGGATTTAACCATCCAATTGTAGTCAGTGTGACTCCTATTTGTGTTTGAGCAGTGAGCTCTAGGTGCTTGGCCTTTTTACATGTGCAAACCCCATTTGTATACACATACTATTTGCAGTAGTATCATCTGATTGTGTAGTCAGGGGTCTTGCAGTTGAGAAATAAATTACTCATTTTCGCATTTTGGAAGGAAAAGGGTAAATTATTATTATTTAAAAGAAATTATTCCCTTTTTACTTGTATAGTTGATATAGTATAAAAATATTGATTTTTTTAGAAAATTAAAATTAATCAAAACGCCTTACCCGGTCAATAGTTCCAAAATATAAATGTAGGCCTAAATCGATATTGAGAAATTAAAATTTAAAACTCAATAAGAAAAAGAAGCATTTTAATTTTAATAAGGGAAAACAAATAAGATTAATAAATAATGGAAAGGAATGACTTCCATTTGGGACTTTCATTCATTTTATTTTAAAAATAAATGCCTAATTTCGAAATTGAAAATTAGGGCAAAATTAGGGTTTTTCTTTTTAACCTAGTTTTGAAAACATTTTGGGGGTTCTTGGCCTTTGGTCTTTTTTTTTGGAAAAACATGGTTTTTGCAAGGGAGATTGGGGATTTTGGAGAGGGATGGAGATTTAGGGCAGCTGATTTGGGAGCTCTTCTTCATCAAAAATCTCTTCCCGGAATGCGTTTGGAGGTAGGAATTTTAATCTACCCTTTTTGTTTATTGTTATGCTCTCCATGAAATGTTGAAAAAAAATAGAAAGGAATGCTACCCATGAGTGTTTATTAAGATTTAGTTTTCAGTTGGTTGAAGGCTTGGTTATTCTTCAAGACTCTTCTATTTTGCTTTCTTTTGAAATTCATAATATTCTGGAAATAGAAAAAAAAAGAAAGAGAGAAATGAAAAAAGGGAGAAATGGCTGTGACTGTGTTTGTTTTTCAAAAAAAAGGGTTGCTGGAAAATGCTTTAAGTTGTGATTTTAGACTGTGTTTTGAAGAGATGTTCATATATTTTTGTATTACTACACATTCTAATTAGTTAGAAAAAAAATATATGTATATAGATTCAATAAAATTAAAACTGGACTGCACATATTGGCAGCTGAGACTGTGTTTGTTACTGTATATTTAACAGAAAATTTCCTTAACAAAAATTAAAAAAAAAAAAAATATATAAAAAAAAAAACCTACACACTCTACCCCCCATACGGCTGGGAGGGAGTAGCTGCAATGGCAGCACTGCTACCAATTGGTAGCAGCGCTACCATTGGTAGTGCACTGCTACCAAATGGTAGCAGTGCTACCATGGCAGCTGCGCTACCAAATGGTAGCAGGGACTGCAAAAAAGGGGGGGCCCACGTGGTTGTCCACGTGGGTACCTTCCCACTCCTTTTTAAAAAAAAAAAGTTAAAACAAAAAAAATATAATTATTCCATTTTATTTATTTTTAATAATATATATAATTTTATTATTTTAAATGATTGTTTTAAGGTAAAAAAAAAAATGTATGTGTTCAATATGTAAAAATAAAGAAGAGTCAATTGATAAGTGAATTTAAAATTAGTATAAGGGAATTAAACTTAGTTTTTTTTTTTTTATATTATTCAAATTCGGTTTCTTTTATGTTACTTAATCTCAGATTGCTAAATAATAGATTTGGAATTTAGAGATTCAACATTTAGAAAATCCATACTATAATTCAAGCTACTAATTTCATATTGATTTCATCATACTCAGGTTATACTTATTATTAACATGGACTAAATAGTAATGGTGGATTAATATGAATTTTTAAATAAAAGTTAATTTAGCAAGTCTACCATTGGATCGACATTACTAGTTAGAGCAATACGGTAAACGAATACCTCGACCGGATAATGCCTATGCTGAATTAAATTTCTATTATCGAATTTGGTTATGTAATGGTAGAACTTGATATGACAGTGTTTGGTTGCAAGTTGGTCAAGCCCCTAGTTAGGGTACCATCAAACAAGAGAATCTAGGTTGGGTTGTTTTCTTTTGTTATGTTTCGATTTGACCCGCTTTTAAAAGGGATCAATATGTAAATTCCATCCGAGAGATCTGTTGTATATTGATTTTAATCGCCTAAGTGGCAAGATGTAAAAGACTTGTAGATCATGAGTTCCTAACGATATAATACCAAAGGGGTCTTGCAGTTGAGCAGACCCGGAGATGTAGCCCTTTAGGGGTGGACTCCGAGATCATATCTGTGTTATGCGATGTTTATGGCGTACTTTGTTTTATGTTTTAAATTATCATGAATGGTTGTATTCTTGCGTAAGTGTATGGTGGAAATTTAATGTATTCAAATCTAAGTGCATAGCATTATTCATCTGGATAAATGTAGTTATTTAAGTTCATAAAACATTGTAAATTAGGATTATGGCAAAGTATTTAAAATACGTAATTTAAATTGTGATAGTGGAAAGAGTCTTGCTATAACACTTCATTGGATTAATTTGTTAATAAGCATGTTAATGGAATTGAATGTAAGAGGGAAACAAAGTTAAAATTTATGTCACAATTCCTAGATTGAAATCTAAAGGATGCACATCATATAAATATCTACTTTTTACCTTAGTAAATGAATCACGCCATGTTAATTATGTTTCATTACATTGGACGAATTTGTTAAGTTATTTCACGCTTTAATCATAACCAATAATCCTCACCAGAGTAATTTGATAATCGTGTGGACTCAACTAGGTATTCATGTAGTATATTGGATGAATATACTTAGTAATTTATGTTGTAATTATAATCAATGATCCTCACCAGATTAATTTTAAAATTGGGTTATCTCAACTAGTCTTCCATATTTATAACCCCAATAAATGAATTTCTTTATGATTGCAAAAAAAAAAGAACTGAATAGGGGAGGATTCAATTAGATGTTGATACATTAAATCTTAGTAAAAGTATCTTCCTCCTATTAACTTCGTCTACAAAAAAAAGGTGATATGCGACAAGATAATTGTATTTCAATCCTAATGGAAGAACATCACTATGATCTTAATATTCGAATCTCGAAATGATGAATATCATCTTGCTAACTATATCTTAGCGTTAAAGGATGAACTCATGTGGCCCTAATACATTTTCAACGTAATGATTTTAGCCATCTAGTAGTATTGTTAAAACTTCAAAGGATTCGATGGCTTCTCACAAATCATCCTCCATAAAGCATCTGTAAATATTTAGTCTGGTTATGCTCAAACCTTAATGAGGGAACCACACTCTACTAATGGAAGTTTAATCCTTAAGGAACGAATTTTTCTTATTAACCATACTTTTTAATATTTAAAAAAAAAGATATCAAATGTGGATGTATATTTTAAAATCAGATGAAGGAATCCTCATTTTATTAATCGCAGTTTAATCCTAAATGAATGAGTCTCATTAGGCATATTTTTTTTAAAACATTAAAGGATGAAATCAATTGTGAATAGATACCACAAACCCAGGGAATGAAACTTCATTATATTAAACATATGAACCCTTTTGGGGGGCCTCTTAATGTAATTATGAATTAAAGTGTAATGAATAAATAACTTCTCAATGGCCTCCTAACTGCCCAAAGTAAATGAACGCTTCCTAAAATTTTGAGATGTCAAACCATTGAACACATATATAATCAAGATCTATGCAATATCTCGTAAATAAGATATCCAGTTTAATGAATCTAATGACGCAAGTTGAGTTAGGTGTAAGGTTATGTAATCGCGTTGGGAAACTCCTTAGGATCATTTTAGCCTTTCGCTATGTTATCTAGTTAGAGATAACTTTGAGATAACATCAATCTATCTTAATATTGTAACTTGTCATTAACGCTCTTAATTATTATTTAAAAAAAATAAAAATTTACACTCTATTTGAGTGTTTTTAACTTAAACCCTTAGGGGTTTCCTGGCGGGGCATTACACTTGGTATCAGAGCTAGGTTGCAACACTGGGATCTCTGGTTTCACTTGTGCTCTTAGTTGGTGTGTGTGGGTCTACCTTATGTTTTATGCTTGTCCACCTTGATGTGAGGGGTGTGATTTAACAAACTGTACTTGTGTGTAACGTGTGTGTTCACACTTTGTTTTCACCTTAATGATGTGGGTGTTTCGGTAATAATTATGGGTGTTTTGTCTGCTTATGGAGGTCTTGGTCTACGATTTCTCTTATTTTAAAAGGGAGTCGTATGTACCTTCATTTTCGATTTATTTTACTCTTTTGACTAATCCATCTGGGTGAGTTGTTAATATCTTGAATCTAAAAGTATGAAATGTGCTTGTCTATGGTTATGATCTATTTTAATGATTGTCCACTTGAAAGACTAGAATGGCAAATGTTAGTTCTTATTATGTAGTACATTGAGTGATTATGACTTTTCCTCTTCTCGCTTTAGTAAATTAAAATGAATTGATATGTGTAGTTATCTCTTATTTAAGTTTTCTTATTGCAAGAAAAAAAAAAGAATGATATTTCTTGAGTCCTTGTGTGAGCCTCATAATGTTTTTGCGCTTTAGATTGTGCAAGGGAATGACTTGGGAGTTAAATTTTTGGTTAATGATAGAAAATGGTATGTTTGCATTAAAGGGTTCTCCATGTGCTTGGTAGGAGTAATATAATCAAATTCCATCTTAAGTAAGGTGCAATAAAATGCATATAGTTGATTTTGTGAAAACTACTTAATGTGAAACGAATACCACAAGAGGACATGTTGTAGTAGCTTCAAGAGTGAACTAATGTGCTCCTCGAAAGATTGTTTTATGTGCTTAATTAACTAGTGTGATTGAGGACCTATCAAGTGACGCACTTTTAACTTGCTTTGGATATGGGTAATTGTCTTCTTATGTTTCGAAAAGAGTAAATAAAAGACTTGCTGATTTGTATGCATTAAATGTGTAAAAATCTAGGAGATAGCTCTTCATTTACCTCCTTGTTATATTATGAATTTCCAATGTTAGATTTGATGTATTATTGTATTGTATTGTATTATGAATAATGATTGTTCTTTAGAAGACTTGTATTACAAAAGAAAATTTGATTGCTTTGAATTCTTGTTTGGAAAACTAGAACATGAATCTAATGACGCAAGTTGAGTTAGGTGTAAGGTTATGTAATCATGTTGGGAAACTCCTTAGGATCGTTTTAGCCTTCCCCTGTGTTATCTAGTTAGAGATAACTTTGAGATAACATCAATCTATCTTAATATTGTAACTTGTCATTAACGCTCTTAATTATTATTTTAAAAAAAATAAAAATTACACTCTATTTGAGTGTTTTTAACTTAAACCCTTAGGGGTTTCCTGGCGGGGCATTACAGACAATCACAACCACACTGGTACTGAATCCAACATAGAAAGATGCTAATTTGAATAGTACATTCTTATTGGATTTAACCATCCAATTGTAGTCAGTGTGACTCCTATTTGTGTTTGAGCAGTGAGCTCTAGGTGCTTGGCCTTTTTACATGTGCAAACCCCATTTGTATACACATACTATTTGCAGTAGTATCATCTGATTGTGGGTAAGGTTTCCCACCATGGTTTTTCCCCTTATAGGGTTTCCATGTACAAATACTGGTGTTATGTGTTGTGGATGACTTTGTCTTTTTTTTTCATGCATTAATCCTTATCGGTATTGCAATTAACTAATAAAACTGTCTACCAATATAAAATACTGGTTTACCAGTATTAAGCATTAAGTTGGTTAAGTTGTTTTTGGTTTGAATTACTAGACAATTGATTCAACCCCCTCCTCTTAGTTGTCTTTGAGACCTAACAATTGGTATCAGAGCCTAGTCCTCTTTTCACAAATGTTTAACAACTTGAAGAGATCCAATGGCTACTAACTATTTTAGGAAGGACAGTCCTAAGCTTGATGGAACCAACTATGGCATATGGAAGATCCGAATGGAGACACATCTGAATTGCATTGGAAAGGACATCTAGAAAGTTACAAAGAATGGTATATTGCTCCTACTCCCGGTCAGCCTAATCCACCTACCTTAGGAAAAGATGAAAAAAATGATTGCAAAGCAAGAGAAGCACTTTTGAGCACATTAACAGATCAGAAAATTATGGGATTATCATATAGGTCAACTGCTAAAGCTATTTGGGATCATTTGGAAATACTGAATGAAGGATATTCCATAGTCAAAATTGCAAAACTGTAAAGCTTCCAAGTCAGGTATGAAAATCTGAAAATGGAAGAAGATGAAAGGATTTCTACTTTTATGGAAAGAATAAATGAAATTGTTTTGGGTATTAAATGTTGTGGAGGAACATTAAGTGAAGATGAAATTGTTTCAAAAGTTTTAAGAGGATTTCCACTAGCATATAAAATGAAGGTTACTTCTAGAAATGAGTTAAGAACAATGTCTAATACATTAGTAACTAGGGATACATTGATTGGAAAACTTTCATCTTTTGAAATTGAGGAATTTGGTCCTGTTGCTACTATAAAGATAGATTTAGCTTTCAAGGCATCAACATCATCTACACCATCATGTGACAAGTCTGATTGGAAAGCTTTTTATGCAGGAGAAATTGAGGAAAGTAGGAGAGAAAATGAAGAACTTGAAGAACTTGAAGCACTATTTGCAAGAAAAATGCCTAAAGGTCTAGTTGGAAGTAAGTATGAAGGTAAAGCACCCTTTAAATGGTTTAACTATAATAAGATTGGTCATATGGTTTTTATATGCCCTGATAGACATGCTAGACTAAGAGAAGAAGCTAGGAGAACATACAAGCCTAACCCTGAATATCAGAGATACAGATTTAAGAAGAATAAAGATAAATCTTGTTATCTTGTTGATGAAGGAGTGACTAATGATTTTGATGAAGATCTGATAGAAAATTGGTGGGTTTTTGTTGCTATAACAAAAGATCAACCAGTACCTACTATTCAACTGGTAGAGTAGGCCTTGACAGCTAAAGTTAAAGTTAAGGATGAATGGATCATTGATTCAGGATGCTCACATCATATGACTGGAGACAAAAATAAATTCTTGAACTTTTAGGAATATAATTGAGGTCTAGTGAGATTTGGAGATGATAAAACTTGTTTGATCAAAGGTAAAGGTACAATATCTCTTGATGGTAAGTATAATACTGACAATTTTTACTATGTTGAAGCTTTAAAGCATAATCTTTTGAGTGTTGGTCAATTAGTTGAGAAAGGATTTCAGTTACAATTCAAAAATGGAAAATGCAAAATCATGAATAGAATTGGTTTGGAAATTGCAACCAGTAATCAAACTAGAGGTAATATCTGTCATTTGAATAACAGTGAAAAGACATGCTTGATTGTGCATATTGATGAAAGTTGGCTATGGCATAAAAGACTCGGTCATGTAAATTTTGATCGCATGGTAAAAATCAGTACTACTAAGGCAGTTAGAGATTTACCTAAAATTGTCAAACCTCACAATACAATATGTAAGGAATTTGGAAAATAAGTTAGAGCTACTTTTAAAAGTATTCTAGAAAAATCAAATAATGCTCTTGACTTAATTCATACTGATTTATGTGGTCCAGCTAGAACTAAAAGTTTGCAAGGTGATAGATATTTCATGCTAATCATTGATGACTACTCTAGAATGTGTTGGGTTACTTTTCTCAGAGAAAAATTAGAAGCACTTGGGAAGTTCAAATTGTTCAAAGCAATGGTAGAGAATGAAACTGGTAAGAAAATCAAATGTCTAAGATCAGATCAAGGAGGAGAATTTACATCGAAAGAATTTAATGCATTCTATGAAGTAAATGGAATCAAAAGACAACTATCAACACACTGGACACCACAACAGAATGGAGTTGTTGAAAGGAAAAACATAACTATCTTGGATGTAGCAAGAATTATGTTATCATAAGCAAATTTACCACATTTGTATTGGAGAGAGGCATTAAGTACAATGGTCTATACATTCAACAAAGTTCACATCAAAGGTGAAATTGGTAAGACCCCTCATGAACTATAGTTTGGTATTACTCCTACTCTTTAAAATTTCAAAATATTTGGAAGTAAATGCTATATTAGAAGGGATGAGTATATTGGAAAATTTGATCCTAGAAGTGATGAAGGAATATTTCTTGGTTATTCATCTAAGAGCAAGGCATATAGATGTTTTAACAAAAGATTGTAGAAAATTGTTGAGAGTGCAAATGTCAAGATTGATGAACAATTCAAAGGAACTTCAAGGTATATAGACTCTAAACCGACAACAAAGATTCTAACAAATCAACCCACATTGAACCCACTGGTATAGAATGAAGATCCAGTTACACCGGTATCATCTGGAAATTCCACAGTAACTAAGGAACAACAACAAACAAAGACACCCCGGTATGTAAGACTGAATCACTCTGGAGATTAGATAATTGGGAACAAGAATAAAGGAGTTATGACAAGAGGAAGACTATAAAATGAAGAGGTGTGTCTTATTTCTCAAATTGAACCATCATCAATTAATGAGGCATGTGAAGATAAACACTGGATTAAAGCTATGGAAGAAGAACTAGAATAAATTGAGAAAAATAACACATGGACATTGGTTCCCTAGCCTAAAGACAAAAATGTGATTAGAACAAAGTGGGTACTCAGAAACAAACTTAATGAAGATGGTAAGGTAATTAGGAATAAAGAAAGACTAGTGTGTAAGGGATATTCTCAGAAAGAAGGAATTGATTATAATGAAACCTTTGCACCGGTAGCTAGAATCGAGGCAGACAGATTATTTTGGGCTTTTGCAGCACACAAGAATTACAAAGTATATCAAATAGATATTAAATGTGTATTTCTAAATGGAGATCTTAAAGAAGAAGTTTACATTAAACAACTTGATGGATTTTCTTTAACAGATAACAAAGATATGGTTTGCAAGTTAAGGAAAGCTTTGTATGGGTTAAAACAAGGTCCAAGAGCTTGGTATGCAAGATTGGATAAGTATCTTTTGAAGATTGATTTTTCTAAAGGTAATGTTGACAACAACTTATATTATAAAGTGACAAATGATGACATCTTGGTTATAGAAGTTTTGGTTGATGATATAATCTTTGGAGGAGAAGATGGATTATGTAAAGAATTTTCTATTGAAATGCAACAAGAATTTGAAATGTCTATGATTGGAGAAATATTTTTTTTTTTAGGATTGCAGATTTCACAAACTAATAAAGGTATATTCTTGAGTCAATCCAAGTACTTGAAGGAGTTATTAAAGAAATTTGGGATGGAAAACTCTAAAATGGTAAGAACACCTATGACTACAAATGACAAATTATCACTAAGGGATGAATCTACACTTGTTAACCCAAGTAGGTACAAATCTATGATAGGAGGTTTACTGTATTTGATACAAACAAGACCTGATATCATGAATGCAGTATGTATTGTTTCAATATTTTAGAGTAATCCTAGATAAAATCATGAATCAATAGTAAAAATGATTTTCTGGTACTTGCAAGGCACTACGAATCTTGGATTATGGTATCCTAGAGATGAAAACTTTGAATTATGTGCATACATAGATGCAAATTCGGTAGGAGATGTGGATGATAGAAAAAGAACCATTGGTGGAGCATTTTTTCTTGGTTGAGTAAGAAACAAAGTTGCACATCTTTATCAACAGCTAAATCAGAATATGTTGCAGCAGCAACCAACTGTACACTAGTACTATGGCTTAAGCAAATGTTGAAGGATATAAAGGTAAAATGCAAGGAACCTATTGCTATCTATTGTGATAACACTATAGCAATTGATATATCTAAGAATCTGGTATTACATTCTAAAACCAAACATGTTTCTATCAAACTAAATTTTTTAGGGGAAAATGTTGAGGCAAAAGAAATTAAACTGGTTTATGTGAATACTAAAGAGCAAATTGCAGACATTTTCACTAAACCTCTATCTAAGGAGACTTTTGAATATCTCAGAGACAAGATTGGGGTCATACCCCCTCCAATAGAAACTTAGAAAGTTGATGTTTGTCATCAACTGATAGAATTAATAGAGAAATATTTTTACTTCGACTTTGATGAGAAAGCTACTTCTCAGGGGGAGTAGTTGGTATAGTGAATTGGTTGGTATTTTGTATCTAAAAATGGTTTTCTTACAACTTTGGCATTTGATGTCAAAAGGGGAGAGATTGATATGGAAAAAAACAAGAAAAACACATGACACTCCCAAGGGGAGAGATTGTTTTTTTAATTTCTAGTTATGATCTCTTTTTGGGAGATTATTGATTTTTAGTTTTTGGCATTTCTATTTTGGCACTTTGATGGTTTTTCCATCTTGTGTTGCCATCAATGCCAAAGGGAGAGATTGTTGGTATATTTGGTATGGTTTTGTCATTGATGTCAACACCTACTAAACACTTATACCCTCTGGCACTTTGGAGAATCAACAACATTCACTGGCAAGCAAGTGACTTATGCACAGTCACCGGTATCTGGCACACCGACAGGATATAATGTTCACCGACACCTGGATTTGCATGGAAAACACCTGGTTATGTCAAAGACATCATTTGGACACTTTGTCTTGGAGTTGTGTTCATTGGCATATTCATATTTGCATATTTGTTATTACCGGCAAATAGGTCTAGGATATACACTGACAGGTTTATCTTTTACAGATCAACACAAAGTGCTTTGGAGAGGTTTTATTATTTTTATAAATGCATCAAGCCGACATGTTGAATCAGTTATTGCATCGGAAATTTTTTTATTTGTAAATTGATTTTATTGTAATATACTTTAGAGTTGACCCACTAAAATTGGTCTTAGGTTATGATATAAATGTAAGATCTTATTTGTAAGATCATGTGTGGAATGCAAAAAAGAATTGTGTGAAGGTATATGTGAGAATAAGAAGAGCTATACATGCAGGCATCATTTGAAGGTTGAAGGAAGGTTTTTGTGAAGACAATTGGAACTACACCGGTACTGAATCTAGCATAGAAAGATGCTAATTTGAACAGTACATCCTTATTGGATTTAATCATCCAATTGTAGTCAGTGTGATTCCTATTTGTGTTTGAGCAGTGAGCTCTAGGTGCTTGGCCTTTCTGCATGTGTAGACCCCATTTGTATACACATATTATCTATATTAGTATCATCTGATTGTGGGTAAGGTTTCCCACCATGGTTTTTCCCCTTATAGGGTTTCCACGTACAAATATTGGTGTTATGTGTTGTGGATGACTTTGTCTTTTTGTTTCATGCATTAATCCTTACCGGTATTGCAATTAATTGATAGAACTATCTACCGGTATAAAAGAATGGTTTACTGGTATTAAGCATTAAGTTGGTTAAGTTGTTTTTGGTTTGAATTTATTAGACAACTAATTCACCCCCCCCCCCCCCTCTCTCAGTTGTCTCCGGGACCTAACAATATGCAGATGCTAATTGGGCAAGAAATGTGGATGACAGAAAAAGAACTAGAAGTGGAACATTTTTTCTTTGTAGCAAACTAATTTCATGGTTGAGAAAGAAACAAAGTTGTACAAGTTTATCAACATCAAAATTAGAATATGTTGCAGCAGCAACCAACTATACACAGATATTATGGATCAAACAAATGTTGAAGGACATAAAGGTGAATTGCAAAGAACCTATCACTATTTACTGTGACAATACAATAGCAATTGATATATCAAAGAACCTGGTACTCCACTCTAAAACTAAACATGTTTCTATCAAACTGAACTTTCTAAAGGAAAATGTTGAAGCAAAAGAAGTGAAATTGGTTTATGTAAATACTAAAGAGTAAATTGGAGATATTTTTACAAAGCTTTTGCCTAAGAGAACATTTGAGTATCTCAGAGAGCAACTTGGAGTCCTACCCCAACTGGTAGAGACTTAGATAGTTGATGTTTGTCATCAACCATCAAAATTAACTGAGAAATCCTTATTCCGGCTTTGATGAGGAGACCTATTCCTAGGGGGAGTAGTTGGTATATTGAGTGAATTGGTATTTTGTATTTGGTTTTGTATTGCTTTGGAATTTGATGTCAAAGGGGGAGATATTGATATGGAAAAGCACATGGATAACACATATTATTCCTAGGGGGAGAGAATTTATCCTTTGGGAAGAGATATTATGTATTTTTTTTATTTCATTTCTGGTTAATGATCTCTTTCAGAGATTGTTGGTTTCTTGTGTTGCCATCAATGCCAAAGGGGGAGATTGTTGGTATTTTGGATATTTTGATATGGTTTTGTCATTGATGTCAACACCTGTCATCACTTGTCAACACTTGTCAACACTTGGAGATTTTGGTCATGTTCACTGGCAAGATAGAGAATTATGTAAGAAACTAGTATTTGGTTCACTGACAGATTATATTGTTCACCAACACTTGGAATGACTTGGAAAATACTTAGTTATGTCGAAGACATTATTTGATCACTTGGTTTTGGTGATTTGGTTATTTGTTTATTCAAGTTTGCATATTTGTTGTTACTGGCAAATAAGTCTAGGATAAGCACCGATAGTCTTATCTATTCCAGATCAACACACCACATTATGGAAATAATTTATCATTGTTGTAAATGCATTTGAGCCGACATCATACATCATATATTGATTTGTCTGTAATTGATTTTATTGTAATATCCTTTAGTGAGTTGAGTTATTCAATTGGTCTTAGGTTATGGTATATATGTAAGATCTTATTTGTAAGATTGATATGCAATTGGGAAAAACAATTGTAATAGAGTATATGCGAAAATAAGAAGAGCTATACATGCGGACATCATTTGAAGGTTGAAGAAGGTTTTGTGAAAGCAATCAAAACTACACCGATATTGAATCCAGCATATGAAGATGCTATTTTATGTAGTACATTATCATTGGATTTAACCATCCAATTGTAGTTAGTGTGACTCTCATTTTGTGATTGGGCAGTGATCTCTAGGCAGCTAGCCTTTTTGCATGTGCAAAATCCTTATTGTAAACACATACTATCTGTAGTAGTATCATTTGAATGTGGGTAAGGCTTCCCACTGTGGTTTTTCCCCTTATAGGGTTTCCACGTACAAACATTGGTGTTATGTGTTGTGGATGTTGTTGTCTTTTTGTTTCATGCATTAATCTTTACTGGTATTACAATTAACTATTCAGACTATCTAGCAGCATAAAGTTTGGTTTACCGGTATTAAGTATTAGGTTTTAGTTAAGTTAATTTTGGTTGAATTTATTGGACAACTGATTCACCCCCCCCTCTCAGTTGTCTCTGGGACATAACAAATAAAATAAATTAAAGAACCAAATAAATATAAGATATCAAGTAAATATCAAACCATAGAAGGTCAAATAAATAATTAAATAATCAAATACCATTAAATATTAAATAAAGTTTAAACAACAAAAATGCTTATAGAATATTAAATAATCATAAAATCAATAAACATTAACTATCAAATAAATATAAATACCAAATAATTAAATATTAAAAAATTATAAATTAAATATATTAAAATAAACATTACCAAATATAAAAGTACACATCAAGAGCCACATAACTACTCTAACATAATCAAGTAAATCCACTGGCATAAATTGAACTCACAATACCAAAAGACCAAGCTTACTAACTGACATGGTGAATTATGCCAAGACGCTAACTACTCACGGTGAACAACTTAGACATAGAGTATGTAGGGGAAACTCATGCCATCTTCGAACCACATAATCCATTGGAACTAAAGACACACTCATACCTGTGAAGCCAGGTGGAGTCGATGTCTGGTATCTACAAAATCCTGCAACCACAAAATGACAATACCACATATACATATACACATATAGAACAAGCAATTGATAGGGAATCGCGATGACACATCCCACTCACAATGAGTGATGTGGAATCATCTCTATCATGAAGACAATCAAACAATAGTCAAACACATCTCATAAACATCTCATCATATGTAATCATGAAGTAGGGTTAGCGTAATCATAATCATCATCAAAACCATGATAAATCTAATCTATTAATAATCCATCATAGTGAGCATATTAAATCCATCGAGTACATATATCATCAAATCACATGATCAATCATGATATTACCAACATCCATATAGATAATCAAAATAGCATATGTCCAATAGTGTCTAACAGCAATCATAAGTCACTGAAGCACATGAGTAATCATCATCCAAATCATCAAAATATACTCTATATAAGTCTACCAAGCATAATATAAAAGTCAACTCTGTTAGGATTCCCAAAGATACTGAGAGGGGGGGGTGAATCAGTATCTAACTGGTATAAGAATTTTCTTAACTTATAACATGTAAAGCATTTCAAAATTGTGTACTGGTAAAGAAAAAGTAATGTAGTAAATAAGAATAACAACCACAACATGAAAGACACGCCATAACACAATATTTTTAACGGGGAAACCCAGTGTGGGAAAAACCTCAGTGGGATTTGTGACCCACAATATTTGCTTACTTGCCAATAAGAGAATATTACTATTACAATAGGGGCCTGCACATGCAGGAAGGCCAAGTGCCTAGAGTTCATTGCTCAGATACAAATGAAGTCTCACTGACTTACAAAAATGGATTATACAAATCCAATGTCATGTACTCCTTCAGATTAGCATCTACTATTCCAGATTTAGTACTGGTCTAAGCTCTATAATAATAATAAACCCTTATCCAAAATCTACCTTACAATTCGCACATTAGGTCTACAATAATCTAACCTTATTTTCTCCTACTAAATGATCTACAAGATCTCATACTTATATGAGTCTTATTACAATCCACCATGTCGGCTTACAAAAAATAATTTACAATTAAATACAAAATACAATTAAACAAAATTCCTGTCGGCCAGGGTGCCGGTAATCTTTCTTTTTGGTGTCGGTGAACTGTATGCCTGTGTAGAGTCTGTCGGTGCTGGTGCCTACTGGTATCATATGATTGTAGGGTTGTCATCAATGAAAATACCTTCAATAACCTACAATTTTTCATTGGAGTGTGCATTTTCCAACAATCTCCCCCTTTCATATTGATGGCAACACTCATGAGAAAATTAAAAAAAGGTATCCAAAAATGTTGTCCAAAAAGAATTTGCCAAAATTGTCTTACAAAAACTGTGATATCAAAATGTGTGCTCCCCCTAAGCTGATGATGTCTTTCTCAAGTCATTTTTCTCAGTTCATCTACTCCCCTTTTTGATATCAATGACAAAGGTTGTCAAAATGTCAACTGAGTACAGTTTGAGCTTGATCTTTGTAGCTGGTTGGTTACAATATGAAAAAGGTCTACCAATACAAAATTCAGGCTCTCAGTGAACCTGTCACTGTCCTAAAATGTTGCCTCTGTTCTTTGAATTGTATCAGTGAGGTGACGCATTTTCTCTTTCAGTGTCTTCAGTCCTAGAACAAGTGCCTTTGAGATCTCTTTTCTCAAAGAGATGAGGTAGTCCAATTTGGAATTAAGTGTGCATTTAAGATCTTTTGCCTTTCCCTTTATTCTTTCCTTCTCTTTTTCTAGTTTTTCAAGTTTCAACTCAAAACCTACCATTTCATGCTCTATAACTGATAATGGTTCAAATGAACCAATGAGATTGTTAGCCATATCATTTATTTCTTTCTCCACCTTACTGATATCCCTGTCTATATCCATTGTCAAAATATTAGTCTTATATGTGTCTCTATACAACTCCTTAAACTCCATTATTGTTTTGCTTAGTGCCATTAAAAGGGTACCAATGTGTCCCATGTTCTTCTTTATTGTCTCATCAAAGAATTTCTCTTTTTCTTTATTCATTATCTCTTTAAATGTCTCCTCATTAATCTGACCAACTTTCAAAATGTTACCAGTGATATACTTAGACAGTGTGTCTAGTTGACTTAAAGAATCTTTATTTTCCACATTGCACTTGGGTGCTATCAATATTAGAATAGTAATTGTATCATCAATAGCCTTATATGCTCGTGCATTACACTCTATGATTTTCTTTATAGAATCCAAGAGTACCTCTGTTAAATTTGTAGGCTTGAATTTAGTCATGGAAGAACCAGATGACTGTCCAACTACCTTAACAATCTGCATTCTACCGGTGTGAGTAACCTCTTTTCTTGTATTTGCCTCTAGTAGATCAATTTGTGTCAGCATTTCAACTAGAAAAGGCTTGGGTTTCTCAACTATTGCCAGTGGCACTGTCTCTACATGAACCTATACCTTAACCTTTTTCTGTTACTGTTTCTCAACCTGTCTCAGTGGGTTTCACTAAGCTTTCTACTGTCAGTTTCTCTGATGAAGTCTCAGTATTCACTGTTGCTTTCTTAGTATGCATCTCTATACTATCCACTACCGATATCTCAACTAGTTTCACTCTATTGTTAGCCAGTTTCTCTAGCTCAGTGGGTTTAGCAATGTGTGTTTGTTCAGTTTGTGTCTCAACATTTTCAACTATTTGCTCTAAATGTGTTTCAACTGTAATATTTTCAATCGGTGGCTCTATTGCCATATCTCTTTTGTCAGTTGTTTCCTTATCCACCACAATATTTACCTCTTGTGTATCAATATTCATTGTGTATAACACCATAGAATCAAGATTAGTATCCTCATGTGGTGTATCCATACTCTTAGTTGTCGGTTGTTTGTCAACAGTTTGTATCGGTGGAGTATCAAAGAGAGGTGGAGATAAGTTATCAGTTATATTTAGGCTCAGAGGTCCACCTTCCTTATCTTTTCCTTTGTCCTTGTCCTTTTGGTAGACTCTGATGGTCTTAGGTCTTTTAAGTTCTTCTCGTATCTCCTTTTCAACAAAGAATATATCCCATTGATTTGCAGTTTCTTCAAAGATTTCATTCACTCTTCCTGCCATTAGTGCTACATGTCGGTGTCAGATTAAGAATACTATCTAGTTGGCCTCACTGATTAATTCATCTATCTCTTCAGTGGAGTTCACTAAGTGAACTGCAAGTAATTTTTCTATTTTTATCTTTTTATCTAACTCAACAAAAGCTACCCTTCTAGCTTCTAGTCTTCTATATAAATCATTGGGTATATCATCTACAATCTCCATCAAAAATTTCTTGTATATGTCTAAGTGTAAAATTACACTATTCTCTATGCTCTCTTTATCATCATTGGAAAGTGTGTTATACAACTTGCTAATATTTTTCAATTTTCCATCCTTAGTTATTTCATTTAGAAGTTTGTCTAGTGGAGCAATAGCCTATTTTTTCTTTTTCTTTCTAGGTGTCATCTTTTTAGCTGGGGGCCTCACTACCTGTTGTTTTTGTCTTGTCTTTCTGGGTTTAGGTGAGGGTGCCAGTGAGGGTTTCCTTTTTCTTTCTACCCTTTTTAACTCAGTCAGTATCTCACTATCAAAAGAAGTTGCAACCAGTGAAAGATGAGCTTCTGGTTGAACTCCTTCTAGTTCACTTTCCTTGATACCATTTTTCTTTAATACATCTTCCTTTATTGCTTTAGCATGTCTAGTACCTTTCCTCACTATCTATTCAATTTTCTTGACTCTTTTCTGAGATTGAATGCCACTTTCAATTGTTTCAGCATTGCCAAAAACTTTCTCAGATGGTTCCTTAGGTGCTTCAAGGATTTCTTTAGCATAAGTTTCAATTATGTTATCATCTGTCTCATATCCCATCTTGGTTGCCCAAATAGTCCTAGGGACAACTGCCTCCATCTAGATTTCATCTTTCTTAATTACAAAGCATATCTCTTTTTGATATTTATCAGCAATTGCTTGAGATAGCCTTATTCTTGTCTTCATTCTAGCCTTTAGTTCTTGAAAATGTTCATTTATATGTTTCTCTCTGTTATCTCCCATGTTGTTCAATATGTCCAACAGTTGCTTTCCTATCGGTATATCAAAACCAAAGTCTTTCCTACCAATACTAGGTACTTCATTTGTAATGTATAGCATTATGCATACAAGTAGATTTCCAAATCTGAAAGTTCCCTTCTTATCACCTTTGATTTTCTTTAGGTTGTATATAAATTCATCTTTAAGCCATTCACACACATCTATTCTTGGATTGTCATTCACCATGTCATATATACTTTTAATACATAAATTGGATACTGAGTTTAATTTATTTGCATGTGTAGCCTTATAACCAAGAATCATATTGACAAATCTAACATTGATGTCCTTCACATCATTAACTCTTAGGGATCTTTTGTCAAATGTTGCACTAGTTAAGGTCATCATAGTATCATTTGAAACTTTCTTAGTTTCGTCAGGCCTACTACCGGTGGAGGGTAAGCCTGTTACTACCCTAACTACTTCTTTAGTGATTTTATGGATGGAATCTAACCAAAATAATTCACCATGGACTCTTCTAAGGACTATTCTTATCACATCTTCAGGAAAATCAGGAATGCTAAGAATATCCACAAAACCTAGGGTTTCCACTACCTTGTGTTCCGGTTTGATATTACAATTTGCATCAAAAATTTCAGTCCTATATATGTTCTTAATTTCATCATCTCCTAGTTCCTCAATATGACAATGTATATACATTCTGGGATCCTTTGCATAAACTACTCCCTTAGGTATTTTTGAAAATTCTCCTAGGGTATCATCTTTCTTCACAATTTTGGGAATAAGTTTGAATACAGATCTAGGGTGCTTCATAACTTCAATCACGATAGGATTTGCAATAAATTCAGGTGTGGATGAGGAAGCCATAGTTACAAATACCTCAATCTGCCTTTAGGATGAGTGCTTTGGATGAACTGCTTCACTTTTCTCTACGGATGCCTTCGCTCGGGATTTTTGAGCTCTCTGGAGATTTGAATGCTTGGTGAATGAAAAAGGAGCCAAAACACTTGCTTTATAATGTTATTTTTTTCAACTACCACATTTAATGCCTACCGGTTAAGTCAAAACTTAACGTATCTATCGGTAAGGAAGTAATTCAACTTCTCACCATCAACCGAGGGTAAATTTGCATGTTTTTCAATTCGTTGCCAAACACCCTAAGGATTTTCCTTTAGTTAGATGAAGAGTCTCCTGCCAGTGGAGTGATACTCTGTTCTGCTGGTGGAGGAGTGTTCCCATCAACATTTTGATCTGACTTCCTGATCCATTATTTTGAGAATTCTTCCTTTACCTCTTCAACTTTTTCTTTTCCTTTCAAGTTGGGTCCTTTGTTATTTGTCAGTGATGTCTTACTTCTACAAAATTTTGCAATATGTCCAATCTTATTACAAGCATAACAAGTCACATTGCTCTTCTAAATAGATTTCCTATATCCTATGCCGGTATGTGTTCTGCATTGATTAGATAAGTGTCCAAATCTTCCACAAAGATAACATCTTACATTCATTCTATAATTTTCTGAATTATGACCAACTTTGTTGAATTTAGAACATTGACCAGTGGGTGTATTAGTATTTTGATAATTTCTAGATCTACACTGATTTTCTCTATGACCATACTTGTTATAGTTAAATAATTTCCCATTAAATTTGTAAGAATTAGGTTGTCTTACTGGGTGGCTGTGATCATGATTGTTTGCAATACTAGAGCTTTCACCAATTTCAAATCCAAGGCCATTTTTATCACCATTTGGTTTTTGATTCTTCAACATGTCATCAAGTTCTTCAAAACTTTTCTTGAATTTCTCCTTGTGTTGATTTGCAGTAGTCAATTCATTTTCCAATATTCCATTCTGTCTCACGAGTTCAGTTTTGTCATTTTGTGTGTGCATCAAATTTGTTTTTAGCATATCATTCTCATGACTAAGTCTTTTATTTTCATTTCTAGCACCATTTAGTCTTCTAACCAAGTCATCTTCATTCTTCTTTCTATCTTCAATGTCTTTACTAAATCTTATAGCCATATCTTGCATCTCATTCTTCATTGCATTGTTTTCTTGTCTCAGATTGTTCACCAAATCATTAAGAGTTTCCTTTTCATTATTATTATTTTGCATATTTTCACAAAGTTCTCTTCTCTTATTCATTGAAATAGTGAGATTTTCTTTAAGTCCTTGAATGATATCTTGTGCAGCCTTTAGATCATCTTCAAGTTTGATATTCTTCACTTTTTCTGCATCAAAGTCTGAAAGAGTCTTTTCTAATTGCTTTCTCAAGTTTTCCATTTCTACCGGTGTCACGATCTTCCTCAAGCTGTTAGGATTTTGAAAATAGAGGACTAGGCTCTGATATCAATTTTTAGGATTCCCAAAGATACTGAGAGGTGGGGGTGAATCAGTATTTGACCGATATAAGAATTTTCTTAACTTATAACATGTAAAGCATTTCAAAACTATGTACCGGTAAAGCAAAAGTAATGCAGTAAATAAGAATAACAACCACAACATGAAAGACACACCATAACACAGTATTTTTAATGAGGAAACTTAGTGTGGGAAAAACCTCAATGGGATTTGTAACCCACAATATTCTCTTACTGGCCAATAAGAGAATATTACTATTACAATAGGGGTTTGCACATGCAGAAAGGCCAAGTACCTAGAGCTCACTGCTCAGTTACAAATGAAGTCTCACTGAACTACAAAAATGGATTATACAAATTTAATGTCATGTACTGCTTCAGATCAGCATCTACTATGCAAGATTCAGTACCGATTTAAGCTCTGTGATAATCATAAACCCTTATCCAAAATCCGCCTTTCAATTCACACATTAGGTCTGCAATAATCTAACTTTATTTTCTCCTACTAAATGATCTACAATATCTCATACTTATATGAGTCTTATTACAATCCACCATGGCGGCTTACAAAAAAGATTTTACAATTAAATACAAAATACAATTAAACAAAATTCATGTCGGCCAAGGTGCCGAGAATCTTTCTTTTTAGTGCCAGTGAACTGTAAGCCAATGTAGAGTTTGCCGGTGTTGGTGCCTGCTGGTATCATATAATTGTAAGGTTTTCATCAATGACAATACCTTCAATCACCTACAATTTCTCATTGCAGTGTGCATTTGCCAACAAACTCTAGTCAAAATAAGTCAAATCAAGGGTGGACACTACATGACATCATATCCCTTTAATAGTTTCTCATTATGTTATGGCTATGCACTAATCTTATATGTTGATGCATGTTTATTTGCATTATTTCTTGCTAAGGTGATCACAAAGCTTACTCTTTGTTATGACACTACCACTAGTATTTTATTATACCATGACTTATTTTCTGTTACAGTGGCACAACTTCCTTCAGAAATACTACAAATTTTTTTTTCCATCTTTTAATCCATCCTCTCATGTTTCTTAGTAGTCGTAGTTGCATACTTTAATCATCATAGTCCCTTGTATCAAACTAAAAGGATTCATGACATATAGCATTGTCCCTATATTAGTTCCAAATTTTGATTTGACTATGAAATGATTTCACGTGCTTGATTATTCAAAACTTTTCTCACATGGTTATTTGTCCAATACACCTTTTCCTCACCGCCTTCTAAAAAAGAACAATGTGCTCAACCCTTGTGGGAGCCACATTTTACTCCACATGCTAAAAATAAAAAGACTGACATGTATCTACACATAGCACACATATGTTACAAATAAAATTCTTATCTTGAGTCTGCATGATGATTTGATGGCTTCTTGCACACCTGAGATGTGCATTTCTCTTTTAATTCTTATAGAGTTGAATTTATGCATGTATGGGTATAGTGTACATATGATTCTAGAGACCTATCATTGCTTAGAACTTTCATAGTCCTAACATAATAATCACTTGGATGAAGGTACTAGGGAAGTGGTGGAGCTAAGGAGAGCACTGACATTTGAAAGAAGAGAAATAAAAAACAACACATTGGGCTACAAGTTATTTAGGCAATGACTAGTCCCTATCCTCCTATGCACATTTACTTTCCAATATACTTATTCATGTATAGATTTTATTTACTAGCATTGAGAAAGTATTGTCTAGTCTCACAGCTTGTGTGAGAAACATGTACATTATTTCATCCAATAAAATTTTATTTTTCATAAAATATTTGGTGAATCTCTCTATGTCTCAAACAATTGTAAAAATGCAATAAATTGCAATTGTAATATGTTGTCTATTTCATTCTTTCTCATGAATGTAATACCAAAAATATTTATAAATGTATTCTTCTTTTAGTTCATCAGCTCCTAGGACAAAACAGTCAACCAAAATGAACTATGAGAGAAATTTGGCAATAGGTAGTATTACTCTTTATGAGGATTTTAGCTATTCTCAAGAAATATAAATAATTATTCAACAATGGATTGAGGTACTCCAAGGTAAAATCATAGAGGAAGTTGTAGATCAAATTATCCAAGAAGATAAGGAAATTAGAAGGGAGTGTGTTGAAGAGAGCCAATTAAGGTTCACTTAGTCAATTTTGTTTGAATCTGTTTCGAGTCCTATTGGGAATATTTGTATAGAAATTGTAGTAGCTTGATCTATGTGTTGCCTTTTATTGTTGGCCCAGTTTTCCATTGCGTCAAAAGACCGATCTTTCAACGTTTGATACAAACTATAGAGATATGGATCGCACGGGAGGTGGTTAGTCCCTTGTCACAAATCTCGAGGGGAGCGCTGACCATTTTGCCAACAATCTCCCCCACAGCGTTACCCAAGGGGAGCACTGACCATTTGGCAACAATCTCCCCCTCAGCGTTACTCGAGGGGATTTGAACCCATGACCCAATGCTCTGATACCATTTGTTGGCCCTGTTTGTCATTGCATCAAAAGACTGATCTTTCAACATCCGATACAAATTGTAGAGATATGGATCGCATAGGAGGTAGTTAGTCCCTTGTCTCGAATCCTGAGGGGAGTGCTGACCATTTTGCCAACACTTATAAAAATAAAATTTGGTGTGAATTTATTCTCTATTCCTTGCCCCTTTTCAATTCCAATGAAAAAATGGGAGTTGGCAGGAAGAATGTGGATAACCCTCTTTAAGGAGTCAAAAGTTATGAAGGTCATGAATCTAATTATAAAATATTTACATCCAAGTCTTAGATTGAAGGACTCCTCAAACTATGGAAATGTGGGGAGGACTGTGGAAGTCAAACACTTGGTTCTTAAAGAGGAAAGTCAGAATTCAAGATATGAGTTATTAAAAATAGGAGAAAAAGTTTCATTAAAAATTGTAGCATTGTAAATTATAAACCCTTAATTGGGTGGTACAATTCCACACTTAACTTAGCACCTGCCTTAGTGTGTTTGTATCTTGCATTTCAATCCTCTTTAATAATTTAATTAATTACTTTAATTAAATTTAAGGTTTTTTTTCATCTCTCTACACATCATAAGATTGGGCCCTTTTACATTAAGTGTACCTCTTTTTATTGATAAAATTATAAGGCACTAAGAGGGGGGGGGAGTGAATCAATGAAAGCAAACAAAATAACACTTTAAGTATAGGATGTTAAAAACACTTAACCAATTTACCAATGACTTTGCATATAATCCAAAGTGTTATAGAAACA
Source organism: Cryptomeria japonica (assembly GCF_030272615.1). Taxonomy (NCBI): domain Eukaryota; kingdom Viridiplantae; phylum Streptophyta; class Pinopsida; order Cupressales; family Cupressaceae; genus Cryptomeria; species Cryptomeria japonica. Next base: position 65,374,521 of record NC_081408.1, on the reverse strand, counting down.
TTCACCACAATCAAAACATTCACCATAACACAAATATTTGTAAGTGGAAAAACCAACTGGGAAAAACCACAGTGAGATGGAACTCACAAGTTAACTATCTATAGAAATAGATAATTGATCAATTAAGGTCTACAAATGCTCTGTTACGAGAAGATCCTGTTAGAGATCTCAAGCCCTATTAGGAGCTATACCTGGTTAAAGGTAACCTCATTGGAGGATTTAGATCCAGCTTAATGAATCACCTTGTTAGAGGATTTATACAATGAAGCTTGTTAGAGCTTAACCAGTTAAGGGATTTTACTGTTGTAGTTGTTAGAGAATGACAGTGGGAATGATCTAATAATAGCACCTTCTATTGGTTTAGATCCTTTTTTATGCATATATTACTCCATCATCGACATACTCTACAATACCTTCAACAAATCACATCCACTCCAACTCATATCATAACTTGTATATTCTATATCAAATATCTCATCACAATGTCTATTTATAGATATTAGATTTCATGTCGGCTCCTGAATCTTGACACAATTTCCTAGGTTCAATGAATCTAGATAGTCTTCCTTAACATGACACAAATTGCCACCAAAGTGTTGGTCGATGGTAACACATCACAAATGGTTATAACTCATCACACAAATTGGGAAATCATTTAGAACACTGATACCAGTTAAGTGTTGACTGCTTCAAACTCACAGATCGATTCTCTTGAATTCAAACTTGGTAATTGTCTCTGCGTGCCTCGTTGTCTATCTCTGTTGCATCTCAAAACTAGTCACTGTGGAACTGATCAAAACCACTAATCTTATCTAAATATATTGGTTATCTACATATACTGGTTTAGACATCTCCATACCAGTTAGACTTCTTCATACATATGATACTGGTCAACAATACAATAACTCAATAGTATACCGGATTATCTTAATTGTGAAAATGAAAATAGATGTTCGATCAATGACAACACATGAAGTCATCAAATACAAAAATCATCATGAAGCCTACATTCTCCCCCTTTGGCATTGATGGCAATAGTTAGGAATATTTTTGTCAACTAAGTGTGCAAAACAAAAATTGACTCCATGACACACACTCCCCCTTAGCAATTGCATGCCTTTATAAAAATGATCTCATTACTCCCCCTTAATAGTAAATACAAAATTTTGACTCTTAAACTAATTCTACTCCCCCTTTGACAATAATGCCTAACAAAAAAGTAAATTACATACATTATATCAAAATTTGTCATAAAAAACTGCATATATATATAGATGTAAGAGTTTTGAAATCTTTACAATGCAATTCTCATGAAAACATCACTAAAATGAAACTTGAACTGTTTAAGGTCATTGTCCCATTTTTATAACAATGTCTTAGTGATTTCAACATGTGTCAAAATTTGTGCAACAAATTCCTTCATAGCATCAACAGTGCTCATCTCTGGGCTAGCCAAAATTGCTTCAGAATCCTTATATGCTCTCTGTAAAATTTTAAAATTTGAAATTATCTGATTCCTCAGCTCCTTTAAGGATCTTATCTACTTCACCTTTTTAAAATCATAAACTTCTAATATTGTGCTACAAGGCATCAACATATTTACCAAAATTCAAAGCAAAATCATCTACCTGTATTTAAACATCACTTATCCTTCCTAGTTCCTTCTTAGTATATTCTCTCCTTTTCTTTAAGTCAGAATAGAATAATTATAATTTATATATAGGGGCCAAAATATTACTGCCAGTTTCTATTTTGGTTTTCAAAAGATATTTGTTCACTATTAAAGAAACCTTGCCTTTGTCAATTTTTGAAATCAAATTTTCTCCCATTTTCTTCCTGTAATCTTTTTCTGCTAAAGCATGAGCTGACACTTCAATTGATTTTAGTTGTTCACTGGCATCAGCAGTTAGTTGTCCAAGCTTAGTAATAGGATGGATAAGTTGCCCGTATCAGTCTCCGGTAGGAGACTTGACAAAATGTCAACAATAGTTTGAATGGTCTCTGCTTCTCGGATCTTCTCTTTCAACCTCTTCTTTTGTGCTCAGGATTGCATAGAAGTAGCAATATCCATTAATTCAGAGGCACTCAAATTGTCCATATCTATAGGACCTTTAATGTTGATTGAGTCATCATCATCATCATCCTCAACTATTATTTTCTTCTTCTTCTTTGTTTTCTTCTTTTCATCCTTGTTCTCTTATGTCTTCTTCTCTGGTTTCTCTTTCCATGTCTTTGCAAGTTCCTCCTATGTTGCTGTAATGACTGGTGGAAGTTGATTTTCAATATTATCTTCCTTTATCAGTGGTGGTTGCCTGTCCACACATTGTTCAAAAGTTGGTGCTTCTTCTTCTATATGTTCCTTAACCATATATGGTTCCTATTCTTTTTCTTTAATCGGTTCATTATAGGTACCGGTTATATCAACAGTATCTTGAACATATTTAGTTTCATCCACAAATAATATGATAGGTGGTGAAATAGTGTCACCCTTATCCTTGTTAGTGTAGAATTCATCTAGTACAACTATTTATTTAGTGTCCATTTATGGTGGAGCTCCGGTATCAATCTGATCAAGTTTATTGTGATAATTTTTCAACTATTCATTCATCTACTAAAATTTTTTTAGCAACTCGATGAGTATCATCTTCTACTTCTTGAATTTTTCCTTCCAATAGTTTCAGTCTCCTTGTTTTTGAATGAAATTGTCCATTATTTTTAGCAAGCATTGCTTATAATTATTCATGAGACAATTCAGGAAAATATTGAACAAAAATTCTATCTACAATCTCTTGATCTTGATCAATAATCATCTTCCATTTATTTTCCAAAATTGAATTTAAAGAATAAAAAATTTCCTTATTAATTTCATGTGGTAACCGGTTATATTGACATAGGTAATTGATTACCTCTTGTACCACTTCTTGTTTCTGAACTTCATCAAAAGAATCAAAATACTCTTTTACATGATTAAATTGTTTTCTCTTTAATGTTTTTCAGAGTCTTCTAAATATGACTCATTGACTTGAAATATGTAACATCAATAGGCATATTTGGTTTAGAGATTTCCCCTACTAATTTAGATTTCTTACCGGATGCCTTCAGCTTCTTCATTTCTTCCTCGGACTTAGTTTCCTTAGATTCTTCTTGTAAGATGAGATGCATGCCTCTCTTTGTAGTGGCTCTCTTTGTAGTGGTAGTTGGGTTCTTTGTGTACACCTTAGGCTACAGTTATTTCTTGTTTCAAATGCTCCTTGTTATTCTTATATCGGTTGACACAGAAGATGCATTCTCATTTATCTTCTTTTTCCCTTTCACACTACTGGGTTGTGCCAGTGCAATCCTTTCTTGATAAGTACCCAGTCTCTTCTTCTTTGTATCCTTAGGTGATTCCAGAAGTTTGTTTGCATAATTGATCAACAAGTCATAATTGAATTCATATCCCATTTTCTCCATCTCTTCTTCTCTCAGTTCAACAACCTCCATAAGACAAAAATCGGTGGTCACTATGAAACAAATATCATTTTCAAAGTGTTTCACCACTTCATCTGATAATCTTATTCTCGTACTCATCTTCTTATGGAATTCATTGAAATACCTATTCATTGCAATTGGGAATGTGTTCTTGACAACCTTTATACTATTCTTAATATAGGCTGAAACAAGTGTATCATTTGACCATTGTTATCACCTATACTAGGAATAAAATTCTGAAAATAGAAAACCAAACTGATCAAAAGTTATCCAAACTTGAACTTTTCATTGTTGTCCTTCTTGATCGATTCAAGATTCAACATTAGCTAACTCTGTATTTCCTCACACAAATCATAATTTGCATCTTTCTTTATCATCTGGTAGGCAGCATGTATGACAGTTGATGGCAAACAATTCATTCGGCTAGAATGAAATATTCTATAACTGATAACCAGTGTATCATATTTGACTACTTCATCTTCAATGTTACTAACATACATAGCATGACGATCACAAGTGGTCTTTGTCTGTTCAATGACAATATTCTGTGAAATTTTTGTCAACTTAGGAACTTCACCGATTTGATAGAATCTGGTCACAACATGAATATCCTCCTTAGTGATAGTATGAGACCTATCTAAATACATGTTTCCTCAATGGATGCGGCTGAGGATAATCCTGACATGTTCTTCCTCAAAATCTTCCAAAAAAAAATGGCGTTGTGAAAATATTTCTCATAAACCTTAATGTATTCGGGTTTAATCTTCTTTTTCTTGTTGCAAAAAGATTTCAACTAGGAATAGACTTCTAATGAACCTAAGTCTTCAATCTTGAAATCTATGTAACGTGACATATCAGGCCTTCTTTCAAAACTTCTTAGGTCTTTCTTGTTCATCCCCATTGACTCAATGGCTTCAATAGTGATAAAAAGACTCTTTACTAGTGTAGATGATGATTCCATTCCTAATAACTTTGATTCAAGAGAGGATATCGACCAAATACCTTGTTTCCTTCACATTGCTAGGGTTTTTGGTTTCTCTCTCACTTGCACACTCAATTTTATTTCTTTGCTTCAAATCCGATCCAACTTCTTATTCCATTGTTCAAAATCCATTCACAATCTACTGGAAATGCTCTATTTCGCTCTGCAAGTGCTCGTAAAATTCTCTTCAAATGTAATAGGATAAAAATGACTTAGCAAAACTATTTTTTATTAATATTACCCACTGCATTTATTGCACTACTGATAGGTTGAAAAACTCTAATTACCACTTGACATATTTTCCTTTACCCATAGGTATACTAACCGGTTGATCGATTGATAGGAATATCTAAATTCTCATATTCTATATCAAAATGAAAAATTTACTTACCATTCTTTCTCTAAGGGGTCCAAAAATAGATATACCGATATACTCCCCCTAACCTTATTGAAAAGCTCAGTTTGTCAGTGTAGGATTCTCCACAATAGGTGAAGTATTAGGATCCTCTGATGCTTTGTCATAACTTTTCTTCTTCTAGATCCTATTCATCTTGGCTCTGGTTTCTTCAACATCAACCTCCTGCTTACCTTTCCACTTTGCAAGATGACTCACCAGTTTGTTCTTCTTGGTTATGCAAAACTTGGGAATGTGTCTCTATTTATGGCAATGATAGCAAGACATTTCAGATGCTCTCCAAGGTCCTTCATTGCCCCTTCATATTCTTCTTCTTTAGTTCATAGCCACATGTCCAAAATTATTGCAAATTGAGAAAGTCACATTGACTCTCTTTTCCATCTCATAAGGACTAGACCAGTTGACATAGGCTCTTTGCCTATTTGTGTTCCTCTAGTTAGTGATATTCCTTCACCAATCACCAATCACCAATAGGTATTGGATTCATGTGAGGTGTAGGATTATGATAATATAATGAAACAATAATGATCTGGTCAATTACTGAGACGGGGGTGAATCAGTGGATAGAAAACAAACTAAACTTTCACCAAATAGAAATCAGACTCAAAAACAACTTGCTAACTTAACCAGTTTAGTCACTATAACTAAAACTGCAATTGCACTGTCAAGCTTACCGGTTGAATAAAATATCGATGATATAGTGTAATAGATCTGAAACTCAAATACCTTTTAACCAGAACATCAAAACACTTTACTAGCATTAGTAATAGCTTATTTCAAATCACTTCTGGCCATCTAAACATGTCTTAGTGGTTTTATCAATTATACATATTGACCATATCAAAAACACACAAAATCATTCACCACTTGACATAATTATTTTTCACATGGAAACCCAAATGGGAAAAACCATGGTGGGGATGGATATCCACAAGTATTTTGAACTCTTCTGAAGTTCACCCTATTAGGATCCAAGCCTTGTTAGAAGCTTTACGAAAGTATCCTGTTAGGAACATATCCAATTAAGGACCACCCAGTTAAGGGATTGACTACAATACCTTGTCCAAGGCAATACCCTATAAAAGGTAACCTCAGTGGAGGATTTGAAATCCAAGCTAATGGATCACATGGTTAGAGGATTTGAACAAGAATCCTATTAAAGCTTACCTAGTTAGCATATTTAACTGTTGTAATGGTTAGAGAACAATAGGGTGTTTGTTGATTTGGTAATAAAAATGTTCTTCTTAATCATATCCTTTTATGCTCCTATCTGCCTTAAGAATATTCTGTAGATACTCCTTCTGGTTCGGAAACAACAACTCACACTTAGCAATTTTTCTAACACAAATTACAAGCAACTTCGTCGACCTTAAATACAAATAAAATAGGTCGGTAACACAACACAAAACCTAAGATCTCTTAGATATTAGAAACATATCAGTTGAAACATGAATGTTAGATTACATAGTAATCAACTGCACATTATTCTAGACAACTTGAACTACTCCTGGATCACCACTCATTGAATCGTGTAACTCATCACGCAGTTTCACTTCATGTTATGCATATGCTCATTCTCAAGATAAAATAATTATCTCTATGCACCAAACCATTTTGAAACTCATCAGGTGCAACATGCATACATGACATCTCCATTTGCAATCATTGTTCGATCATAGATCATCACTATTGATCCTCCAAGCTCCATCAGTTAGGGTTTTGCATATCAATGGGTTAGGGTTCTCGGTTGATCACTCTACTTCAAATACCAATACCAATTTCCTTCACTACTTTATTACCAGTTGTAATACAACTCCATTACTAGTTGCTATTGAGAACAATGACAACACTATACTTCATTAATGCAATCTTCATGGAATGCCAACAGTCTCCCCCTTTAGCATTCATGGCAATACAAATATCATTACCACTTGATTGTGATGATTGAGAGTAATTCTCATGCACATGTAGAGGAATCCTTATTTACATTTTTCATATACTCTCCCTCAACTTGTCTTCATATCTTCAGCTTGTAACTGGCTATCAATCATATCAATCATATACAGTTCTTCTCCTCCATTGACAACAATGCCAAAGTTAAAGTAAAATATACAGTGTCATACTTTAGTATTCTGCAACTAGCTTCTCCCCCTATGGAGTAGCTCCACTATACACCAATCCTTCCTCAAGGCTTCCAATAGGCTCTACGACTAATGTCTTCCACATCTTCTCAATTAAATTAATGTAGGGGTACAACCCCTAGCTTACCTCTAAGATATGAAAATATCACCTTAGATAGAGGTTTAGTAAAGATATATGCAAGTTGTTGTTTTGAAGAAACATGCTCCAGTAACACATCTTTACTCTACACTTTCTCTCTCAGAAAATGATACTTCATCTCAATATGCTTGGTTCTAGCATGCAACATCAGGTTCTTTGAAATGTTTATTGCACTGGTGTTATCACCAAAAATATTTACTGGTTTTGATAGCTTCAACTTGAAACCTTCCAAAATGTGTTTCATCTAGATTAGTTGTGTACAATTCATATATGGTACAACATATTCAGCTGAAGCAGTTGATTGGGAGATACAACTCTATTTCTTTCTTCTCCAAGACACAAATCTTCCTCCAAGAAAGAATGCTCCTCTAGTTTTACTCTTCATGTCATCAACATTACCTGCCCATTTTGCATCTGTATAGACTTTCAAATCGAAGTTTGGTGCATATGGATACCATAATCCATAATCAATTGTGCCTTTCATATATCTGAATATTCTTTTAGTTCCTTCCATGTGTGTCTCCTTAGGACTTTTCTGAAATATGGCAACTAATCTAACTACATGAGCAATATTCGGTATATTGTGAACAACAAATGTAGTTTCCTTGTCATAGACATGTACTCCTTTTCATCAACTAGTGTAGAATCATCCTCCTTATACAATTTATAGCCTATAACCATAGGTGTTCCAACTAGTTTATAGTCTCCCATTGCAAGAGTCTTCAATACTTCTTTCACATATTTGGACTGTGTGATTAAAATTCCTTCCTTCATTTGCTGAATTTGCAAACCTATAAATTTTTTTATCTCACCTGCCAGATACATCTCAAATTCACTTTTTATCTCATTAGCAAAGTCATCACACATATCATCATTACCTTGAAAAATGATATTATCCACAAATACCTCACTAGCCAATATCTTACCTCCTTTTGTCTTGAGATATATGTTATTGTCTTCTTTGGTTCTATGAAAACCAATGTTCACTAAGTGAAAATGTAGTCTTTCATACCATTCCCTAAGTGCATGTTTCAAACCATAAAGTACCTTATGTAATTTGCACACCATAACCTTTCCTTCAATCAAAGAATAACCATTTGGTTGTTGAATGTAGATTTCCTCTTCCAATATTCAATTTAGGAATGCTGACTTCACATCCATCTGATATACCTCGAATCCTCTATATGCTACAAATGCAAGTAGAGTCCTAATACCTTCCAATCATGCAACTAGTACAAATCTCTTACTATAGTCTTCACCTTCTTCTTGTGCATAACATTTGCATACTATTCTGGCTTTATTTCTAACCACTACTCCATCTTCATTCAGTTTATTTATGAATACCCATTTTGTACCTATTACATTCTTGTTCTCTAGTCTGGATACCAATGTCCATATATTGTTCTTCTCAATTTGGTCAAGTTCTTCTTCCATTGCCTTGATCTAGTGTTCATCTCCAAAGGCTTCCTTTCTTGTTTTAGGCTCAATAATGGAGATCATACAAGAATTCTCTCTAATCCTTCTTCTGGTTAAAACACCTGCATCTTTATTTCCAATAATCTGATCAAAATTATGACTAAGTCTAGCATACCTTGGAATAACATGATCATTGTCTTCAGGTTCTTCTTCTTCTTCAATTTCTTCATCTTCTGCAGAATCTACCTATTCTAGTTGAACTGGGGCTGTAGTATTTAGTTCACCAACTTCTAGCTTTACCATTTATGGTTCCAAAATTAGAATGTAAGGTTCATCTTCCTCCTTCTCCTTACTAGTTTCTCCTGAATCTTCATGAAACTCATCCACTTAGACATTAATACATTCAATTATCTTCTTTGTTCAGTTGTTGTAACATTTGTAGGCTTTTCTCTTGGTGGACTATCCAAGAAATATGCCTTCATCACTCTAAGCATCAAACTTACAAACATAATCACCTCTTTTGATAAAACATCTACTACCAAAAATCTTAAAATAACTGAAATTAGGTGATCTACCGTACCAGTATTCATAAGGGGTTTTATTCTTACCTCTTTTAACCAATATCTAGTTCATTGTATTTACAGTTGTGCTGATAGCTTCTCTCCAGAATGTCTTAGCTACACCTCCTTGAATTAGCATAGTCCTTCAAGCTTCAACTATTGACTGATTATTCCTCTCTACAATACCATTCTCGTGTGGTGTACTAGGTGCAGAAAGTTGCCTCCTAATTCCATTATCTTCATAATATCTACTGTATTCCTCTGAAGTAAATTCACCACCTCGATTAGTTCTTAAGCACTTTATCTTCTTTCCAATTTCATTTTCAGCTAAGGCTTTGAATCTCTTGAACTTGCTAAAGGCTTTTTTTTTGTCCTTTAATAATGTAACACACATCATTCTTGAGAAATCATCAGTAAATATCATGAAATACCAATCACCTTGAATTCTTCTCATCCTCATTGGTCCACAGAGGTCTGTATGAACCAAATCTAGCAAATGTTTGTCTGAGAAAGATTGGCTCTTGAAAGTTGAGGATGTGATCTTTCCTAACTAACATTCCTTGCACAAAGCATTAACTGGTTTATCCAGCTATGGCAAACCTCTTACCAATTTGGACTTACTGACTTTTACAATGTTATCAAAGTTTATATGACAAAATCTCTAATGTGAAAGCCAACAATCATCTACTTTTGCAATTAAGAAACAATTGACTTTATAATTTAGGAGAAACAAGATACCTTTTGCCTGTTTGGTGGTTGTGATCAATTCACCTTTACTTTCATAGATATTGAACATTCCATTCTTGAATTCCAATGGATAGCCATTGTCATTGAGTTGAGCGACACTCAAAAGATTGTGTTTCAATCCTTCAACCAAGTAGACATCATGTGCACTACTATTACTATTTAGAAAGATGGTTCCTTTTCCTTTCACCATGCAGGGTGAGTCATTTCCAAATCTCACAATACCTCCATCAAATTCCTTCAAAGTAAGAAACTTAATCTGATCACCGGCCATGTGGTGTAAACAACCACTATCTATAATCCATTCATCAGAACTATCCATGTGAGAGGATAAAGCCTTCTAATCTGACATCTCTTAATAACAACAAAGACAATGTCCTCATTTGCATCTTCCTGAGATTCTTCATCTGTAATTCCTCCATCTACTACAATGAGACAGTTTCTCTTAGCTTTGAATTTATACTTTCTAAACTTCTCACATTTCTCCTCATTATCTTCATTTTGACAGTTAGCAGCAATATGTCCAATCCACTAAAATGCAAAACACTTCAGTGGTAATTTACCTCTGTACTTGCTGGTACCTCTGGGTAACCAGCTAGCCAAAAATGCTTCAATCTCAATCAGAGTGTCTTCATCATCTACCTCTTTGCTGGATCTAAATTCATGACTGTAGCTCATTTCTATACTTTTCCTTACCAGTGGGGTTGAAACTGTGGCTCTAAATGCAGATTCTAATTTCTAAATACTTTCATCATAACCATTTAATTCAAAAGTAGTCAGTTTACCAATGATAGAGTCAAGAGTTACCTTTGATTTATCAATATACTTGAGTTCATGTATGGTTGCAACTCGGATAGCATAAATTGGTAGAAGGGTTCTCAACACCTTTCTAACTAGAGTGTTATCCTCCACTGTACCTCCAACACTCTTGATTTCATCGACTATCTCTTTGATCCTATGACCATACTATTAAATATTTTCACATCAAGTCATTTGAATATCAACAAATTTACCTCTCAAGCTCTCTTCCTTAGCAATCTTAACATGCTCATCACCGCTATAGATCTCCTCCAGTTTTTTCCATACTTCATATGTAGACTCCAATCAATGAACATCAACATACTATGAATCGGATAAGGAATTGATGTTGGCCTCAAATGCTTGATTACTCTCTTATTGCTCCTTTTGATCTTCTAACAAAATCCCAATAGGCAAGTTATATTTATTAACAACATGTTCCTAGTACTAGCTTCCTAGACTCTTGATATAGATTTTCATCCTATCCCTATTTAACTTTAGACCTTGTTTCTTCATAATGTTCTCCTAGATCTTTTCCTCAAGCTATTAGGCTTTAAACACAAGAGGACCTAGACAACTCTAATAGCAATTGATAATATGATGAAACAATAATGTTCTGGTCAACTAATGAGAGGGGGGGTGAATCAGTAGATAGAAATCAAACTAAACTTTCACCAAACTAAAATCAGAGTAAAAAACAACTTGCTAACTTAACCGATTTAGTCATTGTAGCTAAAACTACAACTGCACTGTCAAGCTTACCAATTGACTAAAATATTAATGATATAGTGTAACAGATCTGAAACTCAAATACATTTTAACCAAAACATCAAAACACTTTACTAGCATTAGTAATAGCTTATTTCAGCTTACATTCGATCATGTAAGCATGTCTTAGTGGTTTTACTAGTTATACATATTAACCATATAAAAAACACATAAAATCATTCACCGCTTGACACAATGATTTTTCACATGGAAACCCAAATGGGAAAAACCATGGTGGGGATAAATACCCACAACTATTCTGAACTGTTCTGAATTTCACCCTGTTAGGAGCCAAGCCTTGTTAGAAGCTTTACAAAATATCCTGTTAGGAATAGATCCGGTTAAGGACCACGTGGTTAAGGGACTGACTACAATACCCTGTTAAACGCAATACCCTATAAAAGGTAACCTTAGTGGAGGATTTGAAATCCAAGCTAATGGATCACCTAGTTAGATGGTTTGAATAAGAAGCATGTTAAAGCTTACCTGACTAGGGGAATTAACTATTGCAATGGTTAGAGAGCAACAGGGTCTTTACTGATCTGGTAATAGAACCTCTCTACTTAATTAGATCCTTTTATGCTCCTATCTACCTTCATAACATTTTGCAGATACTCCTTGTGGTTTGGAAATAAATACTCACACTTAACAAATTTGCCAACACAAATTATAAATAACTTCATCGACCTTAAATACAAATACAATAGGTCGGTAACATAACACAAAACCTAAGATCTCATACAAATTACAAACATATCGGTTCAAACATGATCATTAGATTACATAGAAATCAACTGTACATTGTTCTACACAACTTGAATTGCTCCAGGATCACCGCTCAATGAATCTTTTAAAGCATCACACAGTTTCACTTCATGTTATGCATATGCTCATTCCCAAGATAAAATAGTTATCTCTATGCACCAAACCACTTTCAAACTCATCACATGCAATATGCATACATGACATCTCCATCTCTGATCACTATTAGATCATAGATCATCACTATCGATTCTCCAACCTCCATCAGTTCGGGTTCTACATATCAATGGGTTAGGGTTACTGGTTGATCACTCTACTTCAAATACCAATACCGGTCCCCTTCACTTCTTTATTACTAGTTGAAATAAAACTCCATTACTAGTCGCTATTGACATCAATGACAACACTATACTTCATTAATGTAATCTTCATGCAATGCCAACAGATTGTTTACTCCATATATGCGCTCAACTGATCTATGCCCATACAAGTTGCATGTATAATAATAACCTTCAAATATTCTAAGCACATACCTAGTATAAGGTCTAAAACCAATATTACTATCAGATCTACTTCTACAAACATTAGCAGTATGTCCTAGTTTATGACAGTTAAAGCAAACAAGTTTGTGAGATTTCTTATCGGTAGGCTTCTTAGCCTTAGGAGCAGTTTTGCCTTCATGCATGTTGCTCTTGGTATCAAAAGATTCACCCTTCTTAGATGTATTGTATCCTAACCTAGATGTATCACCTTTCATCCTTTTAGATTAGATTTGTTCATCTAGCATAGTAGAACTCTTGTTGAATTTATCAAGGTTCCCATTAGCTTCTGTAATCTCTTTATTAAGATCTTCATTTTGATTCATAAGAGTCTCTGGTCTTCATTTCTCATCTATCAGATTTCAAAATGGTACTCACCTAAGTACCCACAACCTCTACCATCATGATCATAATGCAGGTCACCTATCCAATTGGTTGACTCATAAAGATGCATCCACATGAGATCAACTACCAGACCAATACACGTCATTCAGATCCTTTCCAATAACACCAGAGACACAACCACATCCATCTAGGCCATCAGAGTTACTGCAATGATCCCTCAACTCATTGACTTACATAACTTGGCAACACTAATCAATATCCGTGCTAGTGACATGCTTCGCATATCGGTCTCTTGTCTCTATCAAGACATTTTCCTCTTTACTTTTATCTCCTTGTTCCAAATAACTTTGCTACCATTCCTTTTTCCTATAGTAGTAAAACATCTTCCATGTGTAGTCAAGACAAAAACTACATAGACACTACCATTACATTTTCTTCCTCTTGCCAGTAGCATCTTGTTCATCTCCTTGACCATATTTAACTAAGGGGTGAATGATCTGATCAATATGTGGCTCCCCCTAAGTCCTACATCTCCTTTAACCTATGGGACATAACACTTGTGTACTTAATGCACAATGTCAGTCCATGGTCCTAAATTCCTACTTCTTCCTCCATGTCCGCATGGTCTCACTTTTCTTCCCCTTCTTCAGTTTGGGGAGCAAGTTTCTTCTTCTCCTCCTGATTGATCCTTGCACTTCCAGAATCTCCATTATAGCCAGAAGTTGTTCTATAGTAGCACACATCATCCATCCCAACCTCATGATTGGGGAACCTTCTTACATACCGATTGACTCTTCTTCTTTTGACCATGTCATTTTGGTTGGTTACCAGTTTCCTTGAATTCATTGATTGTGCAGGAACATTTTTCTTCTTGTTCCAAACTAGTCTATGATGTTCATACCTCTTGTAGCTGCTCTTATACTGAGCATGATTGATCCTCTAGTTGCCATAGGACTGCGTGTCCTTTCTCCTGCATAAATTCTATGGCGAAGTCTATTGTAGTTATAAGATACAACATTAGCAATACCAGGATAGGGGGTATGCAAGATTCTAACCTTAGATGCATTATTCTCATATACATGAAATCTATAGCCATTTGATTTTTCATACCTAGGAAGCACACTCTATTTATACCTAGATCTCATTTTACATTCTTCTACCCTATGGCCATAATATTTGCATCCAAAACAATAACCAGAGAGAGGGGGCTTATTGCTTACAAAATTATTTTTTCCAAACATGAGGTGTTCTTACCGATTTGGCATCTACAATTTTCTTTCTCTAGGAAGGGATCTTTGGTTGTTCATTATTTGTAGATCTTCGATCTGATCTCTTCTTTTGTCATGCTTGTCTTGATTTGGTGGCAACACCATTTCTTTGTCTTCTACCAGTAAGAGGTCTACTCCTATTCATGCTCCCGATAACACTGTCTTCTCTTATCTTTCCTTTTCCTTTTAGATCTGCATTGTTTCTCCATGGATCTCCTTTCTTCATCCTCAACTTGAGCTCTTCTTGACATTTCTCAAGTTCCTTCCTCAAGAACTCTATTTCAACTATTATTGTTGATGCTCTTTATCCTTTATCTCTAGCTTAGATTTTACATCTCTACACCTGCATTCCTTGATGTCTTTTTGTTGAGGATTTAACTGTGACATACATTTCTCAGATTCTTCAAGGCATCTGATCAACCGGTTTTGCTCAAAAACTACAACATTCTTAAATAGCTTGTATTCATTTCTCAGATTCTCCATTCCCCTTTCCTTGGAGTCCAGGACTGATTTCAAACCATCAATCAATCATTTTTTTCTCTTCAAGTTGAGTGGTCAATAAACCAACCTTTTGGTTTGATACTTCAAGGAAGGTTCTCAACTGGCTGCAATCCTCATGAACTGATCTTTTATAGTTTTTAAAATCATTCTAACATTTTGAAGTTCTTTTAGAGCACTTACCAGGTTACACTCAAGATCTACTTCTGCATATTCTTTTTCTTCATCATCCCTTCCAAATAGATCTTGCTGGCTAGATATATCCACATTGTACCCTTCTTATATGTTGTTGTCAAACACATCATACCGGTGGGATCTATAAGCATTATCCCTTTTTGATGTCAGATCCTCAATGTCTATGTCATGGGCCATAAAAAGATGAGTCTCCTTATCAACAATACAACTACCTGTGTCATTTGCACAAGAATCTGTTGTAAGGTTCTTTACACTCCCACAAGTTGATTCACTAGTGCAGGGTTCATTTCCATATAGCTTCTTTAGTCTATCCCATAGACTCTTTGCTGATCTACACTTATCCACCTGTGAGGAGACATCTCTAGTGAGACCATTGAATATGGCCTTCATGGCTTCTTCATTGCACAAGCATCGTCTTTCTTCTTCAATGCCAGTGGGGGGACATACATTCCTAGGGAGACCATTTACAACTACCATCTAGACATAAAACCCTAGGGAGGATAGGAAGATTTCCATTCGGCAACTCCAAATAGAATAGTTTGATCCATCAAACACTAGAGCAGGGATTGACACTAAACAAACCATTGTGACCTTAGGCTGGAATCTACCCAAGTTAGAGAAAACTCTTCTAACTAGGAACCTAGGCTCTAATATCAATTGTTAGACACAATGCACCATTGAGAGGGGGAGGGGGTGAATCAGTGGCTCTCAAATTCTTTTCTCTTTTGCTATCCTTTATGAGCATATTAGTTTATGGATCAAACACAATGCAAAAATATTGGTTAGTGAGGATACTAACTCAAATACACACACACACACACACACACACAGAGGGGAACATCACATAATACCAGGATGTATGAGGAGAACTCAAGATGGGAAAAAACTTGGTGAGCAATGTTGCTAGAGTCTACTAGTCCAATCTAGCCTCACGTTGAAAACTTTGATACAAATTTTAGGGCACCAACCCAATGAGCACCAACTCTCGACTTTAGGGAAGCAACCCAAGAAGCACCAACTCCTACCTTTAGGGCACCAACCCAAGGAGCACCAACCCCTGACTTTAGAGAACCAACCCAAGGAGCTATGACCCTTGCACCAAGCTACAACTTAGTGTTCACACTATAAACTTCAATTAGAAAAGTAGTTATCTTGTTACAAGTAAATCTTGCAACCTTTTCATATATCTTACTTAGTCAGTGAAATACTTTCTCTGCTACATCGACTCACTCTTCTACTACTCTTCACCTCTTGCTTCTCTACTATATCTCCTCCATAAACTCTCTACACTTTACCGGTACTATACTATGTCAGTTCTATATCCTCCTTCTCTGCAACTCTCTTCTCAGGTGTTTTTTGAGCACTTGGCTGATTTTCTTTTACTTACAGAGATATCACACTTCACAGTAGCACAAGGTTCTTCTATCCAGTAGCACCTAACAATATCTTAGGCTCATGTATTTATAACCCAGACTTCCCATCAGAAACCAATTCAAACTCTAGGCGGTTAGGGTTTCCTCACAATCTTCAAGGTCGATCAAATATAATCAGATCTTGCTTGATCTAATCTTCCTGACGTCCATCTACTCATGTCCACAATCAATGCACCTTCCAGAACATGCCTTCCTTCTTTAGCAACTTACAACCAATCTGTCAGTATACATCATTAATGCCTCTACTATTTCCTTCTTGAGCTCTTTAATTAGCCAGATATTCTTGCTTTGATCCAGGCACTAACTACTCCCTTGATCTTCTTTGTTGGTTCATTCTTCCTCAAGCCACACGCTTCTGACCCAATTCCACAAATCATGGGATCCAATGTCAGTGCACACCAATCGAGTTACCTAACTCCACATGACATTTCACCAACCTCTAAGATCTTGCCACCTTGATCCCAATTGGCATCCATGTTGATCAACAGTTGGCTTGGCACTCCAAGTCAGTCCAGGTAGGATCATCGAGAAATCACCATAACGGTTCCTTACTTATGCTAGTTTGCAAACCCTTCTAGTCTCAACCATTCTATCGATTATCTTATCATCTCTACCCTTATCTTTAACTGTCAATGAAACTCTCAAACTGGTCTCCAGAGAGGTAAATCCAAAGTATTCTCACTCCCACAAGTGGGAAGTCTTCTGCATCTGCACCTTGCTTATATAACTGGTGGACTTACATACCGGTTACCACTCTTGATGACACCATGTCATCAACCTTCACAAGACACCATCTTCAATCAGGTATTTTTACTTTAGACTGTATCTGCTTGGTCTTGCCTTTCTTCCTGATCAATCTTGTTCATTTCTCTACCAGTTTGTCAAGATGAGAGACACTTCACAATTCTCTCTCCAAACTATAGTGCACTCAATGCATAATAGGAGATGATCTCCACTTACTTGGTGGAGTAACACCATCTTCTTTCTACCATATGCGCATGTGACTTCACTATTTATACAACATCTCTTCAAACTAGCATATGTGATCTTTAGTGAGCACGTTCATTGTCAGTCATTGCTTCTCATGATGACTGCATCTTCTTTCAGTTTGAGTCCTTCTATTCTACAACTTCACAACATACTGGTTCATTCTTCTCTTCTAGTGTTGATGTGATTCAGGTAACATTCTGCCTCTTCATCACAAACAATCACTCAAACACCTTGCCAGTTTACATACTTTCCTTACCTTACTGGTGTTTTGCAACACAAGGTGATATCCAAGATATCACATCCTATACTCCTCCATATCAATGTTGCACATTCATCTCTACTACTGATGGTCATGCCATACTATTTGACATCAATGGCACCACAATGCCAACAATACCTTCAAAAAATCGCATCAACTCCAACTCATATCATAGCTTGTATATTCTATATCGAGAATCTCATCACAATGTCTATTTATAGATATTAGATTTCATATCATCTCTTGAATCTTGACACAATTTCCTAGGTTCAATGAATCTAGACAGTCTTCCTTAACATGACACAAATTATAGCCAATGTGTTGGTTTATGGTAACACATGACAACTAGTGATAAGTCATCACACAAACTGGGAAACTAGTTAGAACACCGATACCAGTTAAGTTTTGACCACTTCAAAATCATAGACCGATTCTCTTGAGTTCATACTGGGTGATTGTCTCCATGCACCTCCTTATCTCTCTCTACTGCATCTCAAAACTAGGAATTGTGGAACTGATCAAAAAGATTGTCTTATCTACATATACTAGTTTAGACATCTTCATATCAGTTAGCAATACAATGACTCAATAGTATACCAATTTATCTTAACTATGACAATCAAAATAGATGTGCCATCAAATACAACACATGAAGTCCTCAAATACAAAAATCATCACCAAGCCAACAATCACTGGAAGTCAAGCACTCATTTCTTAAAGAGAAAACTCAGAATTTAGGATATGGCTTATTAAAAATAGGGGAAAAAGTTTCATTAAAAATTTTGGCATCGTAAATTGTACACCCTTAACTAGGTTGTACAATTCCACGCTTAGGTTAGCACCCACCTTAGTGTGTTTGCATCTAGAATTTCAATCCTCCTTAAGCATGTAATTAATTAATTTAATTAAATTTAAGGCCTTCTTTCATCTCTCTACACATCATAATATTGGGCCCTTTTACATTAAGTGTGCCTCTTTCTATTTTATTCTCCCAATAAATCATTTCTTCAAATACCCTAGTTATGTTCTATTTCAACCTTCAAGGCCCAATTTTGCATATCTAAATGTCATAAATTCCCACATACTCTTTGAATTTTCTCTAAAATCACAATATTTTGCTTCCCTAAAAATTTGGTGAAAAGTTGGTTGGACCGTGTGTTCGGACTAGGTAGCTATGTACTTAGTCTCAAGTTTTTCTCCCTAGACTTTGGGAGCATGTTTTTGTGTTATTTTAATATTCAAATCTAAGAGCTTGGCAAAAATAACTATTTCTAGGTTGGCGTATGATTCAAAAACAAGTTAGGGTCTCCTACATATAGTCTTTCTTTCCTCATTTGAAGGATCCACAATCTAGCAATTAAAGGAGACTCTTGTGAAGTGAGGGTGAGGGTTATATGAAGTCTACAATAGAAAATCAAGCATTCATCAATTCTACGTCAAGAATTTTCAAAACAATTAGGAGCTCTAAATACATTGAAGAATAATATAAGATCATTGATTGTTGATTGGCTTGTACCTCTCCCTTAGGGTTTTGTATGGTTTCAGGTTATTTTCATGTCTTTGCATAATCCTTTTTTTTTAATTTACATTAATGATTTATATATCTTAGTTAATTTGTGGTTTGAAGAAATTGCATTTACATTTACAAGAATTTAGGGTTTGCTCTCCAAAGCATAGGGTAGAACTCTAGATTCTTTATCACTTTAATTTAGGATCTTGCATACACACAAGATTCCTGCACACACATTTTTTAGTACATTAACGACTATTTGTGGAGGTGGAAACCATCAAAACAAGAGGTTTGAGTAGGGGAAAACCTTATATACCCACCTAGAGACCTGTTTTTCAAGATGTAGGTGTAGGTACATGAATTCGATGGACACATGATTTTTGGGACTAACAAAAGACACATATATGGTCTTAGTGCTAGAATTTGATCTCATATTATATAGACCAAGGTGTGGTGCCTTGGTCCCTAGGGTTTTTCAAAATTTTGTGGTAGACATTTTAGGCCCTAGGACCCCAAATCCAAAGTTTTAGCTTCCTGTCACAATAGGGACCAAGGCACCCAATGCCCTGGTCCTACCTACTCTACATAAAATTTCGGCAGAAAGTGCACCACTAGGTCCATTTTCTAGTGCTTCTTTCAGTATCTTAGTTTTAGTTTAGACATAACCTACATTTTAATTTTATGTGTACTTAATCTCCTATTTCCTAGCATAGTTCATTGTTGCATTATATTTTGCATATCTACTCTTCATTACAACAAAGGAATAGAAACCCTAAGATATATTCCTTGACTCTCTCTTCCCTACAAGAAGTATTCAAAGTGAGATATCTCCCTAGGCTCTTTTATATTCCAATGTATGCACATGAGAGTGGGATTAGGTCTTAGTTACTTGGTCCCATTTTTATTCTCCACAAAACTAAGCCGGAAAGATATTTGAAAATTATATCTTAATAATTGTTGGTATTTTTTAGACCTTGAAAGAAAGATTTCAAATCTGAAAATCGAATTAGGTAAATTCCTTTCCAAAGAAATAGTCTTGACTTCTAAGATATTTCAAAATTTGAAGGTGGATTTTCATGAAGTAGACTCATAATTTGTTATCCCAATCAAACCAAGAAGAGGTAGGCCTCTGGGTAGTTTAAATAATTCAAGATCAAAGATCAAAGGGAAATTTTTTGCAATACAAAGTTCAAAAGTGGATAGAATAAGATCAGTGAGATTGATGGGGAAAAGAAAAAAGAAAGGTTCTCAATCTATGCCAGAAAAAAAGAATCTTATACTTTGGCTTTAGAGACAGTAAGAGAGGATGAAGAGTGAAGAGCACCAATAGTAGATGATGCACCTTGGCATTATGAGGAGGGTTTAAAAGATCTTAATGATCACTCCTCATTCAAGGATATCTCTCCCCTACTCATTTTGAATTTGATGGATTCACATACCTCTTCACCTTTAACAAGGGAATTGGCAATTGTTAGTGATTTCTTAAGAATATTAGTTTAGCATCCTAAAATTGCAACCCTTTGCAATTTCAACCGCATTTCAGCCTTCACCTTAGTGTTTGGACCCCTTGGCCTATTTTAAGACCTGATTATGCTCATATACCTCATAAATGCCAAAAAATTTCATTTTCCCCTCATTATGCACCTTAGTCATCACTAGGACCCATGACTAGCACCTTGGTCCTCCCTAAATTGGCCCCATTTTAAAAACATTTTAGCATTTAAAACATGAATGCGATTCCCCTCTTTGTGTCAGCTCATGTCATAAAGTTACGTCGATTTTCCCTAGGGGAAAGTATATAAAGAGAATTCCCCCTCTCATTTTACATCTATCAACAATTCACACACATTTGGAAATGAATAAATCATACATGATTTCAAGAATTAAAGATCAATTGAGCATTTTAAGTCTTCCTACAACCTTGGAGCAACAATAAAGTCAAGATTTAAGCATTGAAGAAGACCTTATTTAGCCATCTTTGTTGAAGACTTCACAAACCCCATTTCTATGTGGAGGTAAGAAAAACTTCACAAGGAGGTACCATCATTCAATTTTCAATCATAATTCGACATCTCCCTCAAAAGGAAAATCTTTCCCTATAGTCATTTCAATTATCTTTTCATGGTTAATTCCAAAACTAGGGTTTGACCTAAGGCAAGCCCCTATTCCCAACCTTTTTCTCATCTATCTATGTGTATGAAGCATGTACAAAGCAACGGTCTTCAAAATAAGCATTATTCACATACATTAATCAACACTTTTTGACATACAAAAAAGTAGGAGGACCAAGGTAGCCACCTCCTTGATCCCAACATTTTTGGAGCATTTACAAGGATCATATATGAATCTATATATACTACTCAGATCTATATGCATACAAAAATATTGTGTTCATAGCTCATTGTTTTCTTAGTTTTACCTTCAGTTTTCAATATTTTACCTAATTTCAGCATTTCAACTTACATCATTGGAATATGAAAATTAATTTGAATCCATTTAGTATTCAATCCATATTGAACTTGTGATTGAATCTAGTGGATTCCCTTCCTCTTTTATATGTAATTTACCAAGTGAAAAATTAAAGAGTTTTCTCTCTCTTGGGTGGAAACCCTAAGAAATGTTTCAACATTATATTTTGGTGAACCTGACTCCTTAAACTCTTATTTTTGATTTATATTCTTAGATCAGATTGCTTTGGATTAAGGAAAAAATAGGTTTTGAAGGGACCCCTAATCCCTTTACAAAATGATTCCAAGAGTAATAGAATTAGAGATTAACATCCAAAACAAAATGGGCTACATGGATAAGCATAAGAAACATCATCCAAAGAGACAACAAAAAGCCCAAGCGGGCACAAAAAGACAACAAGGAGACCAAACATAGACACAAACAAAACCAACAACCCAAAAAAAACATAGACCTAGTTACATATGGCTTTTGAGGGTCTCAGTGACCTCAGCCTCAACGACATTCATTGTATCAAAAATAGTCTTCATAGCTTTGTAATCCATATTCTGAATAGCCACCTTTTTCTTCATATTCCCATGGGTCCTTTTCCAGGGTCCTTCTTCACCTCGAGATGCCTCGGCATCATCCCCAATAATGACAACAACCCTATCCGACTACTCCAAACTATTCACCATATTATTCATAACAACCACAAACTATTTGATGATTTTGTGACTACTTGCCATAATAGTTTTGAGGGTGTCCTAGATCTTGTTATAGCGTTCCTCAACATGGATAATGTGATCCTCCATCCTTTTCTTTATCTAATCAACCCCTTAACCGTTCTTCTTGATTATGTCTATAATTGACTTCTTCTCAGCCTCAATCCAATTCCCCTCATTATTTTGATTACCTTGAGTAGAACCGGTAGGGATCACTTCCATTTTGCTTCCTAGGGCTCTTAGGTTGATCGTTGTCTCCTTTAGTTTATGGAACAACCATTTGACTATGATAAAAGTGTCAATAGCATGTTCACAAGCCATGCACAACACATTATCATAATTCTCCCTCTTATCATTAAGCTTGATACTTTTAGGATGAAGGTCTTCAATACCTACCACATCCACATTACCAATCTCCTTATTGGATGAAGGAGACTGGGACATTATGGTATTCAAGGTCCTTCACATATTTTTCCTTCTTGCTAGAAGAGGGGTAACCATTATCAACAAAAGTAAAGGAGGAGGACATAACAATGTTCTTTTTCCCTTTCATACCCTTCCTTACCTTAGGTTTTGAACTCGAGGGCATTTTAATTTTAGCATTTTTTAGGGGAGGGGAATTCCCTTCAGACCCAAACCTAGAAGCTTCATTGTCAGAGTCACCCACACTAGTCTCTTCATTCTCAAAAAAAATGTGGATATAATCATCAAGGGGAGGAAGAGCACAAAAATGGGCATCAATAAGGACCCACAAGCCTTCATGCAAGATGGGAAACTTGGAAGGGTTCTTGTAGTGGTCACTAAAATAAACCCTAAGAGCAGACATGATATAGAAAGCAAAAGACATCTTCACAACATGGAGGAAATGATCCAATATAACAAAGTGATGACCATACACCCTAGTGTAACGACCATCCAAAGTAAGGTAATTATTGATTACCTTAAGAAAATTCTAATAGAAAAACTTAATGACCACAACGTCATAGTAACTAGCTACTTTTTTAACAATTTTGGTCTTCTCCACCTCCTTCTTGGGGAAATTCTGCACAACTTGCTCAATATACACTTTGTCTTGTTGGCATGTTTTGCATAATTGATGAAGATGATATGATAGTGGATGATTGTACCGGTAAAGGAAGATGACATCATAAGTTATTTATATTGTCATTGATGGCTACCAGGTTCAACTGATGTTTAATGATTTTAATAATTATTTTTTTGTGATTGACTTTTGGCTAATTGATTTGGTCTACCAGAGTTAGACTTTGATAGTTTTACAAGGTTCAATGGCAAGACTGCGAATTAGGACCTTAGCCGATAAAGAAGATAAGTTTTGATGGAATCAGGTGATTGGCAATGTTTGGTGACTTATTGTTTGATACAAAATCTTTAATGATGGATTTGAGTATGTAATCAAAACAACTTCCTATGATGAGTATTGGATGGCATATTTTGAATTTTTGATGAAGTTTTGCTAAGGTTTAAGAAGGGTTTAAGGACCGGTAAAGAATTCTCTTAACCAATGATGATTTTTGGTTTGGAGGTGATCTACATCAAGATCATGTGTTGATGATAATGCACCACAAACCATGTGATGAGTTTAAAATATGTTTTGGCACGTTTGGAGAATGAATTTCTTGGGAGTGTCCAAAGTCCTTAGTAGAATGTGCTAAGGGTTTGACTTTGTACTAGATCAAATTGTTGTGATGATTTGTAATGATTCCTATGATGATATGTAATGATTTGTAAAGATGTGTTATGATCTATGTAGTAAGTCTTAGGGTTTAAATGTTGACCTAGTTGTAAAAGTTATTTATGTCAGCAAGGTTGATGTTTTGATGTGTCGGTGATTTTGAAAAGTGTGAGAAGCAAAACCAGTGTGTGAGAAGATCTATCAAAGAGATGCGGACATAGAATTTAATTGGATATAATCAAGCAAGTAGTAGAGTTCTATACACATATCATTTAATGTTGTTCTCTAACAATTACAATAGCTAAAATCCCTTAACCAGGTAGGTCCTAATAGGCCTCGCATTGTAAAATCTCCTAATAGGGTGACTCAACATCTGAGTTCTAAATCCTCTTGCAAGGTTGATCCTAACATATCAAAGCTTCTAAGAGGGCTGTGGTATGATTTGTGATTTGTGATGATTGTAATGATTCCTATGATGATATGTAATGATTTGTAAAGACATGTTATGATCTATGTAGTAAGTCTTAGGGTTTAAATGTTGACCTAGTTGTAAAAGTTATTTATGTCAGCAAGGTTGATGTTTTGATGTGTCGGTGATTTTGAAAAGTGTGAGAAGCAAAACCAGTGTGTGAGAAGATCTATCAGAGAGATGCAGACTTAGAATTTAATTGGATATAATCAAGAAAGTAGTAGAGTGCTATACACATATCATTTAATGTTGTTCTCTAACAATTACAATAGCTAAAATCCCTTAACCAGGTAGGTCCTAATAGGCCTCGCATTGTAAAATCTCCTAATAGGGTGACTCAATATCTGAGTTCTAAATCCTCTTGCAAGGTTGATCCTAACATATCAAAGCTTCTAAGAGGGCTGAGGTAAATCCATTAACCGGGTGACTCATAATAAGGTCTTCTCCTAACAGGGCATCATTGTAAGATTCTAACTGGGCTTGGCTCCAAACAGGGCACATTCCAAAAGAGTGCAAAATATTTGTGGGTACAAATTCCCACAGTGGTTTTTCACTATTTGGGTTTTCATGTGAAAAACATGGTGTTCATGTGTGGTATGTTTTTCTTGTGATATTCATGTTTTATTTCAGTTAACTGGTAAAGACAGTTTATGTTTGTTTATCAAAGATCTTAAAGTGATTACCATTATTGATGATTATTGTCGTGCCCAAACTTTTGGGCAAAAACAGAACAACAATTTTTTTTTTGACAACATAAACTCATAAAATAATTGCATTTAATTTGAGATCAATTAAGTTTTGTCTTAACTAATAGAATTGTTCACTAAAATTGGATTAATTAACTCACTCATTAAAGAGATATTAATTAATGAAGACTACTTATTTCCTAAGAGGATCATCACAATTTAATTAGTTAATTTAATTAACCTAATTAAATTGTCGCTAATTAAAGTTGAGGGATATTAAAATATCTCAATTGCATTTAAAACATTCCAGGCCAAAAACAATGATAATGCTATCTTAAATTTAAAATTAGTTAATTGGGCACATGCAAATTCATTATTTAAATTTAACCAATAAGGTTTCTAATTCAATAATGTTATTTGCCAAATAAATCTAATTTATACTATAGCCAATTTTAATTTCCCCTAAACCTTCAAATTTTGACTATTAAATAATTTGGCCAAAATTTGCCTCATAGGCTAAAAATTCGTATAAACTATTTAATAATTTTCTTTGACAAATTTCCCCCAAATTAAATTTAACTTGACGTCCACATTTAATTAAATATAGAAATTATCTATGAAATATCCTTATTAATAATCCTTGATAAAATTACGTCAATAATTGCGATATTAGAACTATATAAAATTAATCCCCCAATTTAAAATTCAGCTAAAAGTGAAAGGGGTCTAATTTTTACTTAAGTGATCATTAACATTTATTAATAAAAATAAAATCAAATGGTTTCAACTTAACCTCTTTTATATATATATTCTTTTTTTATAAAATAACCCATTTATACCAACTAAATATTAAGTTATAAATAAAAACTATAAATTCTAAACTCTCTTTATTCTTATATGCTAACACTAACCCGAATATGGGCTAGGGTTGCATTTCTAATATATATTTATTATTTAAATGCTAACCCTATCCCAAAATTCGTTTAGGGTTGCATTTTTATCAACTAAAATTCCTTTCCTTTTCTCTTTGCTTTTACCCTAACCCAAAATTGGGTTAGAGTTTAGTATTTTCTTTTTTTGTGAGTGTGTGTGTATTTTGTGTAGGTTGCAGGGTTTGGTGGCCATGAGGCGGTGACCGAAATGGAGGCAGGTCTTTATGTAGGTGGTGGTATGAGAGAGAGCTGCAGGGGGGGTGAGCGTGGTGGCATCTATTGTGGTGGCCACTCGTAGTCATACCACGGGTGCCCCTGTGGGACTTAGCCCACAGTGGTAGTCGAGGCCCCCCCTACAGGTCACAACCTGCAGTGGCACCACAGTGCCCTTGCAGGTGTCGGCCCGCAGTGGCGACCAAGGCCGCCCCTGTGGGTCGTTGCCTGCAATGGTGCTGCGGGTGCTCCTATGGGCTTTTGGCCACAGCAGGGGGCCTAAGCCACCCCTGCAAGCTCGCGGGGCTGTGGGGGTAAGCTTTCGCCCAGATTTCTTAGCAAATTTTTTTTGAATTGTTATGTTTTTTTATTATTTAAAATATATTTAATATAAATATACATATATTTATATATATATACACATATCTATTGTATATATATATATATATATATATATTTCCAGAGCCAGATTTTTTATCTATTTTTTTTTTACATGGAGGAGATAGCAAAATAGTGATAGCATAAAACATATACACATTAATTTCTCTTTCTTTATGAAAAATGTGATCTAGTTATCATGTATACAATATTCATTTAGTTAGATTAAATAGATTTTTATTATGCAACTCTAAAAATATTATGTTTATCAGTTTTAACAATTTGATAAATATATCAACCAGTTTATTTCCCTTTTTTTTTTTTAAAATAGTCATAAATCTATTTGCAGATTTTTGGTTTTTCTAAGTCTGTGTATGCATATATTTTCTTTTTAAAAAAATTGCATAACAATAGACATTTCTAAACTAGCAAATTTATCTAACAACATTTCTTTTCATTTTAACTTCTAATAGTTAATTGTAGGAAAGAGGTAAATTTACATTTGTCTACTTTAGCTTTTCTGCTTTTTTTTAAATAGGAAAAATGACAGTAATAAATACAATATGAGATATATAAATAACAGAGATATATAGATGATAGATTTCAATATGAGATAGATTTAAATAAAAGACAACAGCATAATACATTTCCTTTCCCTTGCAATTTATACAGAACAAAGTAAACCAAATGCACTCTTTTTTATTCATTTTAAATGATCCACACATCAATAAAATACATCTTAAAATTCAGTCAATAATACAGATTTCTAAATCATTTACAATATCATTACAACAGAAAAAATCCTTCCTTTCCCTTCTTTTCCTTTCAACAAAATACAATATTACATTCTTTTTCTTTTTGCACCTAGAGTAAAATCAGCAACTCCTACCTTTCTATTCCAAGCAACCTACATTCAAAACATAAGGTTGTGACCATGGGGTTCTCACCTCCTAGCCTAGACTTACTAGATGCCACCCCCGAGCTTGGAGAACCAAGTCCTAGATGGGTTACACTCAAGCAAACACAAACAAGCAAGGGATAAACTCAAACATGCACATTCTCATCCCAAGGCTGAAACTTCATCACATAATGTGATGTTTTACAAGGGTGGAACTGGACCAAATACCTTGAGGAGATCTACAAGATAATAGATCATAGCCAACTCATGGCAACCAAGAACACCAAAAAATTTCATCTTAACCCAACATCCTTATGACCCCCAAGGCATACATGCCATATTTTCTCCCCTTATGACCCCCGAATGCATAAACAATACTATGCAGCAAGGGTCACATACACAAACCCTTGAGATCACTCTCATAATGAGAGCCTCTCACTCTAAGGCTGTCAAAATCCTTCCACATCCAATACCATTCTACCCTCCTAAGGGTAGAAGGCCTTGGATACTCCCAAAACACAAGAAAATTCATACAAGAAAAGAAATAAGAAAAAGATCACATAATATTTTTCCCAAAGGGAATACAAAGGAAGCAACATTTACATTCAAGCAATCCTACAACAAAATTCCAAACATACAAGTAGGAATAAGCACCAACCTTGAATCTACCAGGGGTTTCTAGGGATAGCTTGGAGAAGAGCAACCCAATTCCAAAAAACTTTTCTACAACACTTAGCCAAAAATTCTATTCTAAAACTGGTTTTTTTTTTTCAAAATTGCCAAAATCTCCAAAGATGGAGAGTGGGTGATTAACTCACTAAGTCTCAATCTGTAGCCTAAGAAGGCTTCTCTGAATCTTTCCAACCTTGTGGATAGAGTGAGAGGCTCCCATTGGTTGGTCTTCCCTAGGTCTTACACACTCCCTAACTAAGGCACCTCAAGAAGTGGAATGTAATGGGGAAGAGGAATGATACATACCAAGAAGGTTATCTACCCAAGGATGGAACTCCTAAAGATGAAATTAGGTGATCTAGGAAAACCCACTTTTTTGGAAGGTAAAACAAGTCCTAGGGGGAGGACACATGGCCAAATTTGACCTTCACCCATAGGTACCCCATGAGGCCCAATAAAAATTCCCCAAAAATGACTCTAGGAGTTGGTTTAACCCTTTGAAAGTTAACCTACGGGTCAACTCTGAGTTGACCCTCCTAATGGCTCACTATCCTAGATCTCTTGGAACCTTCAAGGATAATTTGGAAATATATAATTGGTAAAAGAATAAATCCCTCAAAAGGTGACATGACAATTGCCAACACACCATACAACATATGTGTCAAGTGACGCTACAAAAATAATTCCACATCACAAATACACACATGGCAATTATCCCTTGAATGATTTAAACAATTTAATAAATATAATTTACACACATGCAAACATTTACATTTACGAATAAAATACGATACATACGGGGTGTTGTCTCTCCGAGTAGACAACCCTTGGTTTTATGATGGTACATAGGTCTAGGCTTGATTCTCCATTATGTTTCCATGGTCACATGGATAATTTTCTACGCATCTCAATTACATATTAGTACTTTCCAATAGTCTCATATAATATTAAACCACATATATAAGAATACACATCAATCACTCTGTATATAATTGACATCATACAATTCAATTTTCCATATATCAAAGAAAATCCACATAAGCAATTATCATACTCCACATAAACTTAATCCATTCATAAGATATGTATCATATTTCTAGCATCCTAATAAAGTCCTGCAAATCAAATAATGACATACATCATCTGAATGTTATCCTATTCTAGAATCATATAAAATTCTATATCCACAAAGCATAGAAATGAAGCATCAATATATTAATGTTATCAAATTCCTAGGATCATATAAAGTTCTATATCCATAATACATAAAAATAAAGCATCCATAATAGTTCCAATGTGAAAATCACTGAAATGCTAGGATGGGTCGGGGTAGGGCCTCACACCCTCCCGCTCTAGGCATGAACTTCCTCCTAGAGTTCATAAAAAAGATGAGGGTACTGTCATCTCATATGTGCTACATCCTCCCATGAAGTTGTAATATCATCATAGCAATCCCACTAGATCCTAACCTGGTCCAGATCTCGACCTTGAAGGGCTTACATCCAGTGAGCCAAAATGCGAATGGGCTCCAAAGCTAGCTACCCGTTTGACTCCACCTACAAAGCATCCCAATCTAAAATATGAGACTCATCATAGATATATTTCCTCAAAACTGAAACATGAAACACATCGTGGTTGTGTGACAGGCTAGGTGGCAAAGATAGGTGATAAGAAATTGGTCCTATCCTTTCAAGGTTCTCAAATGGTTTGAGAAAGAAAGGTGCGAGCTTAGAACCCTTTCCATAACAGATTGGACTCTTATGTAGTTGCACTCTCAAGAAAACTCTGTCCCCAACAATATAACTTCGTTCTATCCTCTTTGCATCTGTATACTTCTTCTGCCTATCTTGTGCCTCTCAAAGGTGCTATCTAATCAAAATTACCTACTGCTCCATATCACGAACCATCTTAGGAGCTATGGACACTCTATCCTCAATACGGTCCCAACTCAGAGGTGTCCTGCAAGGTCTGCAATACAAGGCCTAAAAAGGTAGCATCCCCAAAGAAGTGTGATACCCATTATTATAGGCAAACTCTACTGAATGAAGGTACTCCTCCCATCTGGTATGATGATATATGAAATACATGTAGAGAATATCCTCTAACACCTAGTTAACCCACTCTTTCTATCCATCCATTTCTGGATGATAGGTTGTGCTTAAATTGAGCTTGGTGCCCATTGCTGCCTGTAATGCCTTCCAAAAGGAAGAAGTGAAGAGGGAATCCCTACTAGAAATAATCTTGCATGGAACACCATGAAGCTTGATAATGTCTCCCAAGACTACTTGTGCCACTGTTGGTGCTATGAAGGTAGTCCAAGGTGGTCAGAAGTGGGCCACTTTGGTCAACTTGTCAACTGTCACCAAAATACCATGATGGCAATGGGATGACATGGGAATACCAATGATGAAATCCATAGTTATAGTATCCCACTTCCACTTTGGTATAGCGTGAGACTGGAGCAACCTACCTGGATGGTGGTGCTCCGCCTTGACTCTCTGACACTCAAGGCATCAGGCTACTAACTCAGCAATAAGTTGCTGCATACCTAGCCAATGATATAGCTGCCTCAAGTCTACATGCATCTTCTTAACTGAAGGATGCACTGCATAAGGAGCTCTATGAGCCTCCATGACAATGAACTATCACAATCCCATAGGACAAGGTACATAGATGCATCCTTTATGGCTTAATAGCCCATTGAACTCTAAGGAACAATCAACATACTTCCCCTCTAGGGTCTCCTATGATCGAATCACCTAACAAACCTCTAGATACCATCCATCCTTTGGAAACTGCAATATATGATATCTCGAATATGTGCTCATAGATATGGAGTACACTTCATGATGTCTCCTACTCAAGGCATCTACAACTATGTTCTCTTTCCCCTTGATGTAGTGGAGATCAAAATCATACTTGCATAGAAACTCCATCCATCTCCTCTGACGAGCATTAAGATTAGGCTAGGTGAAGATGTATTGCAAGCTCTGATGGTCTGAATGAAGCTCGAAATTATGACCCAAAAGGAAGTGTCTCCACCTGACAAGTGCATGTACTACTACTGATAACTCTAGGTTGTGCGTAGGGTAGTTAAGCTCATGAGTCTTAAGTTTCCTAGACTCATAAGCTATAACTTGACCCTCCTGCATAAGGACTGCTCCTAATCCATCCAAGGAAGCATATGTGCATATCATGAAATCAGCCATGGGGTTTGGCACAATAAGAATAGGTGCACTAGTGAGTGCCCTTTTTTCAGGTCCTAAAAATCCCTCCCACACCTCTCTGTCCATTTGAATTTCTTTCCCTTTTGCTGAAGGGATGCAATGGGGTGTGCAACTCTAGAAAATCCCTCAACAAAGCATCTATAATACCCTACTAGACCCATGAAGCTCCTGACCTCTATCAAACTGGTTGGCGCTGGCCAATCCATAATAGGTCTGATCTTTGATGTGTCAACTGAGATCCCATCACTGGATATAACATGCCCAAGATACTTGACCTCTGATCTAAAAAAGCACACTTTGACAAACTACCATACAACTAATTGTCCCTCAAACACTACAAAACCTGCCTCTAATGCTCCTCATGCTCCTTCTTATTGTGAGAATACATCAATATGTCATCAAGGAATACAATCACAAACCGGTCAAGGAAAGTGCAGAATACCCCATTCATGAGACTCATGAATACAGCTGGAGCATTTGTAAGATCGAATGGGACCACGGTGAACTCATAGTGGTCATATCTGGTACAAAATACGGTCTTGTGGATATCACTCTCCACAATCCTCAATTGATGATATCTTGACTTTAGATCTATTTAGGAAAACACTTTAGAAACTAGAAGCTGATCAAACAATCATCAATCTTGGGCAAGGGATAATGATTCTTTATGCTTACTTTGTTCAGCTACCTGTAATCAATGCATAACAGAAGAGACTAGTCCTTCTTCTTCACGAAGATGACTGGTGCACTCCAAGGGGAGACACTAGGATGAATGTGACCCTTATCTAAGAGTTCCTCAAGTTGTATCTTGAGCTCATTAAGCTCATGAGTGGTCATCCTATAAGGTGCTCTTGAAAATGGCTCAGCTCCTAGTACCAGATCTATGTGGAAGACAATCTCTCTGCTAGGTGGCATACCAGGTACCTCAGTTGGAAACATATCTACAAACTCCTCAAGGATGGGATGATCATCTAGGGAAGGCTCCTTCTCATTTTCTTCCTCTATCATTGATGGTGATAGCAAACAACTGGCATCTCTTTCACATGTTCTGCTTAAGCTGCATAGCAGAAATCATATGAAGGGACATGGGCCTATGAATCCTAGTGATTACTATGGGAGCACCATGATCATCCTCACACTTGATCTTCTTCAGGCAACAATCCATCTTAGCTCTGTGGGTGTAAAGCTAATCCATGCCAAGTACGACACCATAAGATTCGAGTGGTGTAACTCTAAGGTCTACAAAGGTGGTGGTATTACCAATCTAGAGTGGACATCCCCTAACCTCTGAATCCACTAACACTCTAGCCCCTGAAGCTAACTCCACTTCCCAACTGACACCTTGCCTAACTGCCACTAGCCCGTAATGCTCCACAACCCATGGAGATATAAAGGAGTCAGTAGCTCCTGAGTCAAATAATATAGAAATATTGATCCCTCTGATCATACCTACAACCTCAATAACCATGGCCTAGTGCTCTTCCTAGCACTTGTCAACCACTATGAAGACCCTATGGGTCTTTCCCATGTCTCCAACTATAGGCTCTGATGTTGTCACCCTCTGACTACCTACCATCTGACCTTATGGACACTCTCTCACCAAGTGCCCCATGGCTCCACATGTGAAGCAAGCACCGCATGCCTTAAACTTTGCACCCTGAGGCCTAGAGAGAGGCTATCCACTTGTCCTACTTGAACCACTGTACCCACCCTTGGAGGACTGTTGAGTCTGTACCAGAGGTGTATATGTACCCTGTGCTCTCTTGTTGTGCCTAGGACCCTGTGAATGCCACTGCTTGGGCATGGAGCCCTGCTATCCCTAAGGGTGCCTCTGGATCTGATTCTGCTATGACTGTTGTGGAGGAGGGGGTTTATAGGACCCCGATGCATTTATGTGGTTGCCTTTCCAGTGGGGTTTTTGAAACCCAAAAGACTGGGGTGTCAGGTTTTAGTTTTGAAACTGATCCCTCGTGTCCTGTGGCATGACCTGAATCTCCTCGGCTATCAAGGCCTTCTCCACGGCAACCCAAAGGCTTCCTAGAGTAGCCATCCACACTGGTCCTGCTATCTCATCATGCAGTCCCCTCATAACATGATTGACGAGAAGCTTCTCATCCTTCAAGTAATCCACATACAGTAGGAGATCAAAGAACTTACTCTCATATTGGGTCACTAAGAGACCCTTTTGTTGGAGGACGTGGAACTCATCTATCCTACACTACTTGAAGTGCTTTGACAGGTATCTCTCCCTGAACCTCTTTGTGAAGATCTCCCATGTGAGGGTGTCTGTAGCTAGGCCACACTTGTATTCCTCCTGTCTCCACTATATGGAGGTCGTCCCTCTTAAAAGGTGGACTGCAACTCGTGCCTTCAGAATGCTTTCATAAAAACGCAATGCAAAGCACTAATCTAGGCTCAAAAGCCAAGCCTCAGCTTCTAACCCATCAGTAGATCCCCCAAAAGATGGTGGCTGGAGGCGCAAAACCTCTTTGATCAGATCCTCGGTTCGCGACGTGTTCTCTCAAAGTACATAGGTGCTACTACTGGAGGTGGTCCAGGTAGATGAAAGGACTTAGGCTCATGCTTAGCATGGCCCTCTATGGGATTAGGAGGTGGACTCCTACTCCATTCCCTTTCTGCTAATCTATGGCTCCCTGAGTTCTGGTTTTGTGCATGACGGTTAACCACTGGAAGCCTATCCTGCACTATCCCAATCAAGCTCTGAACTAATAATAAGATGTCTCAGTTTGGGTCAATCGGTGGTTCGGGAGGGGCCTTTAGGTTCCCTTTTGGAACCGGTTCCTCCCTATCAACATCCTCATGTGCCACACATATACGCCTAGGACCCCTTCCACGCTTGCGAGCTTGTCACGTAGTCAGAGGCATCCTTATGAGAAAATAAAATAAAATAAACAAATAATTTTTTGGGTGAAAAATTTAATTAATTAAAAATATCAAGTGAAACGTAATGGAGAAAGATTCCTAGTGTTGGAAACCTTGCTCTGATACCAAAGTGTCATGCCCAAACTTTTGGGCAAAAACGAAACAATTTTTTTTTTATGAGTTTATGTTGTCAAAAAAAAAATTGTTGTTCTGTTTTTGCCCAAACGTTTGGGAACAACATGCAGTACCAAAGGCCGCCACTATGGGCTGAGACCTGTAGGGGCACTATGGGGCCACTGCGGGCCGCGACCTATAGTAGGGGACTCGAGCCACCCCTGCGAGCTCACGAGGCTATGGGGGTAGGCTTTCCCCCAAATTTCTTAGCAATTTTTTTTTCAATTGTTATTTTTTATTTTATTTAAAATATATTTAATATAAATATATATATATATATATATATATATATAGACACATATATATTTCTAGAATTAGAATTTTCATCTATTTTATTTTTACATGTAGGAGATAGCAAAATAGTGATAGCATAAAACAAATACACATTCATTTCTCTTTCTTTATGAAAAATGTGATCTAGTTATCATGTATACAATATTCATTTAGTTAGATTAAATAGATTTTTATTATGCGACTCTAACAATATTATGTCTGTCAGTTTTAATAGTTTGATAAAAATATCAACTTGTTCATTTCCCTTTTTTTTTTAAATAGTCATAAATCTATTTGTAGATTTCTGGTTTTTCTAAGTCTGTGTATGCATATATTTTCTTCTAAAAAAAATCACATAACAATAGACTTTTCTAAACTAGCAGATTTATCTAACAACATTTCTTTTCATTTTAACGTCTAATAATTAACAGTGGGAAATAGGTAAATTTACATTTGTCTAATTTAGCTTTTCTACTTTTTTTTAAATAGGAAAAATGATAGTAATAAATACAATAATAGGAACATTTAAATAGTACAGAAAAAACACTTAAAACATTATCATTTCACTTTCTGCATTTCCTTTTTTTTTTTTTCTTTCTTCATATAAATTATAGAGATATATAGATGACAGATTTCAATATAAGACATATTTAAATAAAAGCTAGATTTAAATAAAAGACAACAACATAATACATTTCCTTTCCCTTGCAATTGATACAAAATGGACTTACCCAAATGCACTCTTTTTTATTCATTTTAAATGATCGATACATCAATAAAATACATCTTAATGCTCAGTCAATAATGCAGATTTCTAAATCATTTACAATATCATTACAATAGAAAAACTCCTTCCTTTCCCTTCTTTTCCTTTCAACAAAATACAATATTACATTCTTTTTCTTTCTGCAACTAAAGTAAAATCAGCAACTCCTAGGTTTCTTTACTAGGCAACCTGCATTCAAAACTTAAGGTTGTGACCATGGGGTGCTCACCTCCCAGCCTAGGCTTACTAGAATCCACCACTAAGCTTGGAGAACAATGTCCTAGATGGGTTACACTCAAGAAAACACAAACAAGCACATTCCCATCCCAAGGCTGAAAGTTCATCACATAATGTGATGTTTTAGAAAGGTGGAACTGGACCAAATACCTTGAGGAGATCTGCGAGATAATATATCATAGCCAACTCATGGCAACCAAGAAAATCACAAAAAACCATCTTAACCCAACATCCTTAAGACCCCCAATGCATACATGCCATTTTTTCTCCCCTTATGACCCCCGAATGCATAAATAAGACTATGCAGCAAGGGTCACATACACAAACCCTTGAGATCACTCGCATAATGAGAGCCTCTCACTCTAAGGTTGTCAAACTTCCTCCACCCCCAATACCATTATACCCTCCCAAGGGTAGAAGGCCTTGGATGCTCCCGAAACACAAGAAAATGCATACAAGAAAAGAAATACAAAAAAGATCACATAATATTTTTCACAAAGGGTATACAAAGGAAGCAAAATTTACATTCAAGCAATCCTACAACAAATTTGCAAACATACAAGTAAGAGTAAGCACCAACCTTGAATCTGCCAAGGGGTTTCTAGAGATAGCTTGGAGAAGAGCAGCCCAATTCCACAAAACTTTTATGCAACACTTAGAAAAAAATTCTATTCTAAAACTAGTTTTTTTTAAAAAAATTGCCAAAATCTCCAAAGATGGAGAGTGGGTGATTAACTCACTAAGTCTCAATCTCTATCCTAAGAAAGCTTCTCTCACTCTTTCCAACCTCTTGGATAGGTAAGAGGCTCCCACTGGTTGGTCTTCCCTAGGTCTTACACACTCCCTAACCAAGGTACCTCAAGAAGAGGAATGTAATGGGGAAGAGGAGTGATATATACCAAGAAGGTTATCTACCCAAGGATGGCACTCCTAAAGATGAAATTCGGCCATCTAGGAAAACCCACTTTTTTGGGAGATAAAACAAGTCCTAGGGGGAGGACACATGGCCAAATTTGGCCTTCACCCATAGGTACCCCATGAGGCCCAATAAAAATGCCCCAAAAATGACTCTAGGAATTGGTTTAACCCTTTGAAGGTCCACCTAAAGTTAACCTAAGGGTCAACTCTGAGTTGACCCTCCTAATGGCTCACTATCCTAGATCACTTGGAACCTCCAAAGATAATTTGGAAATATATAATTGGTAAAAGAATAAATCCCTCAAAAGGTGACATGACAATTGCCAACACAACATACAACATATGTGTCAAGTGACACTACAAAAATAATTCCACATCACAAATACACACATGGCAATTGTCTCTTGAATGATTTAAACAATTTAAGAAATACAATTTACACACATGCAAACATTTACGTTTACAAATAAAATATGATATATATGGGGTGTTGTCTCTCCAAATAGACAACTCTTGGTTATATGAATGTAAATAGGTTTAGGCTTGATTCTCCATAATGTTTCCATGGTCACATGGATAATTTTCTGTGCATCTCAATTACACATAAGTACTTTCCAATAGTCTCATATAATATTAAACCACATAAATAAGAATACACATTAATCACTCTACATACAATTGACATCATACAATTCAGTTTTCCATATATAAAAGAAAATCCACATAGGCAATTATCATAATCCTCAGAAACTTAATCCATTCATAAGATTTTGCATCATATTTCTATCCTCTTAATAAAGTCCTGCAAATCAAATAGTGACATACATCATCTCAATGTTATCCTATCCTAGAATCATATAAAATTCTATATCCACAAAGCGTAGAAATGAAGCATCAATATATCAATGTTATCAAATTCCCGGGATCATATAAAGTTCTATATCCATAATGCAAAAAAATAAAGCATCCATAATACTTCCAACATGAAAATCACTGAAATGCAAGGATGGGTCAGGGTAGTGCCTCATACCCTCCCCCTCTAGGCATGAACTTCCTCCTGGAGTTCATAAAAAAGATTAGGGTATTGTCATCTCATACATGTTGCATCCTCCCAGAAAGCTATAACCTCATCATAGCAATCCCACTGGACCCTAACCTAGTGAAGCTCTCGACCTCAAAAGGGTGAACATCTGATGAGCCAAAATGCGATTGGGCTCCAAAGCTAGCTGCCCGTTCGACTCCACCTACAAGGCATTCCAATCTAAAATATGAGACTCATCATAGACATATTTCCTCAAAACTAAAACATGAAACAAATCATGATTGTGTGATAGGCTAGGTGGCAAAGCTAGGTGATAAGCAACTAGTCCTATCCTTTCAAAGATCTCAAATGGTCCAACAAAGTGAGGTGTAAGCTTAGAACCCTTTCCATAATCGATTATACTCTTATGCAGTCGCACTCTCAGGAAAACTTTGTCCCCAACCATGTAACTCCAGTCTATCCTCTTTGCATCCGCATACTTCTTCTACCTATCGTGTGCCTCTCTAAGGCATTGTCTAATCAAAATTACTTGGTGCTTCATATCATGAACCATCTCAGGACCTATGGCCACTCTATCCTCAATATGGTCCCAACTTAGAGGTGTCTTGCAAGGTCTGCCATACAAGACCTGAAAAGGTGGCATCCCCAAAGAAGTGTGATGTCCATTATTAGAGGCAAACTCTACTAAATGAAGGTACTCCTCTTATCTGGTCTAATGATCCATGACATACATCGGAGCATATCCTCTAACACTTGGTAAACCCGCTCTGTCTATACATCCATTTCTGGATGATAGGCTGTGCTAAAATTAAGCTTGGTGCCCATTGCTGCCTGTAATGCCTTCCAAAAGGTAGAAGTGAAGAGGGAATCCCTATCAGAAATAATCTTGTGTGGAATGCCATTAAGCTTAGAGTGTCTCACAAGAACACCTGTGCCACTACTGGTGCTATGAAGGTAGTCTAGACTGGTGAGAAGTGGGCCACTTTCATCAACCTGTCAACTTTCACCAAGATAGCATCATGGCAATGGGATGACATGGGAAGACCAATGATGAAATCCATAGATATAGTATCCCACTTCCACTCTAGTATAGCATGAGACTAGAGCAACCCACATGGATGGCGGTGCTCCGCCTTGACTCTTTGACACTCAAGGCATCGGACTACTAACTCAGCAATAAGCTACCGCATACCTGGCCAATGATATAACTTCCTCAAGTCTGCATGCATCTTCTTAACCCTAGGATGCATTGCATAAGGAGCTTTATGAGCCTCCATGACAATAAACTCTCACAATCCCTTGGGAGAAGGTACATAGATGCATCCTCTATGGCATATAGCCCATCGGACTCTAAGGAATATTCCACATACTTACCCTCTAGGGTCTCCTGTGATCAAATCACCTAACAAACCTCTAGATACCATCCATCCTCTAGCAACCGCTACAATATACAATATCTTAAATTTGTGCTCATAGATATGGAGTACACCTCATGACGTCTCCTAGTCAAGGCATCTGCAACTATGTTCTCTTTTGCCTTGATGTAATGGACATCTCCTCTGGTGGGCATTAAGATTAGGCTGGGTAAAGATGTACTAGAAACTTTGATGGTCTAAATGAAGCTCAAAATGATGACCCAAAAGGAAGTGTCTCCACCTCACAAGTGCATGTACTACTACCACTAGCTCTAGGTCATGCTTAGGGTAGTTAAGCTCATGAGTCTTAAGTTTACTAGACTCGTAAGATATAAATTGACCCTCCTACATAAGGACTTCTCCTAATCCATCTGAGGAAGCATCTGTGCATACCATGAAATCAGTTGTGGGGTCTGCCACAATAAGAATAGGTGCACTAGTGAGTGCCCTTTTTTAGGTTCTAAAAATCCCTCTCACACCTCTCTTTCCACTCGAATTTCTTTCTCTTTTGTTGAAGGGATGTAATGGGGTGTGCAACTCTGGAAAATCACTCAACAAAGTGTCTATAGTACCCTACTAGACTCATGAATCTCCTGACCTCTATCACACTGGTTGGCACTGGCCAGTCCATAATAGCTCTGATCTTTGATAGGTCAACTAAGATCCCATCACTGAATATAACATGCCCAAGGTACTTGACCTCTTATCTAAAGAAAGCACACTTTGAAAAACTGTTGCACAACCGATTATCCCTCAAACACTGCAAAACCTACCTCAAATGCTCCTCATGCTCCTTCTCATTATGAGAATATATCAATATGTCATCGAGGAACATAATCACAAACTAGTCAAGGAAAGTGCAGAATACCCCACTCATGAGTCTCATGAATATAACTGGATCATTCGTAAGACCGAATGGGACTATGTTGAACTCATAGTGGCCATATCTGGTATGAAATGCGGCCTTGTGGATATCACTCTCCACAATCCTCAACTGATGATATCCTAACTTCAGATCTATTTTGGAAAATACTTTAGCACCCTTATGTTGATAAAAAAAAACATTGATCCTGGGCAAGGGATAATGGTTCTTGATGGTTACTTTGTTTAGCTGCCTATAATGCATGCATAACCGAAGGGACCCATCCTTCTTCTTCATGAAGATGATTGGTGTGTCCCAAGGGGAGATGCCAAGATGAATGTGACCCTTCTCTAAGCATTCCTAAAGATGCAACTTGAGCTCATTAAGCTCATGAGTGGTCATCCTATAAGGTGCTCTCGAAACTAGCTCAGCTCCTTGTACCAGATCTATGTGGAAGTCAATCTCTCTGCTAGATGGCATACTAGGTAGCTCGACTGGAAAGACATCTGCAAAATTTTTAAGGATGGGATGATCATCTAGGGAAGTCTCCTTCTCATTTTCTTCCTCTCTATCATTGATGGTGATAGGAAATAATTGGCATCCCTTTCGCATGCTCTGCTTAAGCTGCATAGCGGAAATCATATGAAGGGACATGGGCCTTTGAATCCCAGTGATTACTATGAGAGCACCATGATCATCCTCACACTTGATCTTCTTTAGGCGACAATCTATCTTGGCTCTGTGGGCATAAAGCCAATCCTTTCCAAGTATGATGCCATAAGATCTGAGTGGTGTAACTCTAAGGTCTACTAAGGTGATGGTATTACCAATCAGGAGTGGACATCTCCTAACCTATGAATCCACTGACACTCTAGCCCTTGAAGCTAACTCCACTTCCCAACTAACACCTTGCCTAACTGCCACTATCTCACAATGCTCCACAACCAATGGAGATATAAAGGATTCAGTAGCTCCTGAGTCAAACAATATAGAAATACTGATTCCTCTGATCATACCTGCACCCTCAATAACCATTGCCTGGTGCCTTTCCTAGCAGTTGTCAACTGCTATGGAGACCCTATGGGTTTTGCCCATGTCTCCAACTATAGGCTCTGATGCGGCCATCCACTAACTACCTTCCATTTGACCCTGCGGACACTCTCTCACCATGTGCCCCATGGCTCCACATGTGAAGCAAGCACCGCATGCTTGAAACTATGTGCCCTAGGGCCTAGAGAAAGGTTGTCCTCTTGTCTTGCTTGAACCACTGTACCCACCCCTGGAATATTGTTGAGTTTGTGCTGGAGGTGTATATGTACCCTATGCTCTTTGGTTGTACCTAGGACCCTGTGAATGCCACTGCTTGGGCTTGGAGCCCTGCAATCCCTGAGGGGGCCTCTGCCTTTGATTTTGCTGTGACTTCTATTGAGGAGGGGGTTTATAGGACCCCGATGCATTTTTGTGGTTGCCTTTCCAGTGGGGTTTCTGAAACCCAAAAGACCGGGGTGTCAGGTTTCGGTTCTGAAACTGATCCCTTGTGTCTTGTGGCCTGAATTGAATCTCCTCAGCTATCAAGGCCTTCTCCATGACAAATTGAAGGCTTCGTGGAGCAGCCATCCTTATTGGTCCTTCTATCCTGACATTTAGTCCCCTAATAAAATGATTGACAAGAAGCTTCTCATCCTTTAGGTAATCCACATATGGTAGGAGCTCAATAAACTTACTCTCATAATGGGTCACTGAGAGACCCTTCTGCTAGAGGTCGTGGAACTCATCTATCCTACACTGCCTAAAGTTCTTTGATAGGTATCTCTCCCTGAACCTCTTTGTGAAGATCTCCCATGTGAGGGTGTCTACAGCTAGGCCACACTTTTATCCTCCTGTCTCCACCATGTGGAGATCATCCCTCTCAAAAGGTGGACTACAACTTGTGCCTTCAGATTTCTTTCATAAGAATGCAATACAAAGCACAGATCTAGGCTACAAAGCAAAGCCTCAGCTTGTACCCCTTTGATAGATCCCCAAAAAGATGGTGGTTGGAGGTGCAAAACCTCCCTGATCAGATCCCCTAGTTCGTGACATTCTCTCTCAGAGTACATAGGTGCTGCTACTAGAGGTGGTCTAGGTAGATGAACAGACTCAGGCTCATGCTCAGCCTAGCCCTCTATGGGATTAGGAGGTGGACTCCTACTCCATTACTTTTCTGCTGATCTATGGCTCCCTAAGTTCTAGTTTCTGAATGACGGTCAACTACTGGAAGCCTATCCTGTACTATCCCAATCAGGCTTTGAAGTGCTAATAAGATGTCTCAGTTTGGGTCAATCGGTGGTTTGAGAGGGGCCTTTGGGTTCCTTTCTAGAACTGGATCCTCCCTATCAAAATCCTTTCTTTCCATACGTGTACACCTAGGACCCTTTCCGTGCTTCCGAGCTTGTCACGTAGTTGGAGGCATCCTTATGAGAAAATAAAATAAAATGAAATAAATAAATAATTTTTTTGGCAAAAATTTAATTAATTAAATAAATCAAGTGAAACGTAATGGAGAAAGGTTCCTAGTGTTGGAAACATTGCT
Organism: Cryptomeria japonica; assembly: GCF_030272615.1. Taxonomy (NCBI): domain Eukaryota; kingdom Viridiplantae; phylum Streptophyta; class Pinopsida; order Cupressales; family Cupressaceae; genus Cryptomeria; species Cryptomeria japonica. The sequence goes on along the minus strand of NC_081408.1, from coordinate 65,331,808 downwards.
ATGATACCAAAGTGTCATGCCCAAACTTTTGGGCAAAAACGAAACAATAGGTTTTTTTAATGAGTTTATGTTGTCAAAAAAAAAATTTGTTGTTCCGTTTTTGCCCAAAAGTTTGGGCATGACATGCAGTACCAGAGGCCACCACTGCAAGCCAAGACCCATTGGGGCGATGTGGTGCCACTACGGGCTGTGACCTATAGCAAGGGGCCAAAGCCGCCCCTACGAGCTAGCGAGGCTACAGGGGTAGGCTTTCCCCAAAATTTCTTAGCAATTTTTTTTTGAATTGTTATTTTTAAAAAATATATATATTTAATATAAATATATATATATATATATATACACATATCTATTGTATATATATATTTATATATTTATATATATATATATATACACACATTCATTTCTCTTTCTTTATGAAAAATGTGATCCAGTTATCATGTATACAATATTCATTTAGTTAGATTAAATAGATTTTTATTATGCAAATCTAACAATATTATGTCTGTCAGTTTTAACAGTTTGATAAACATATCAACCAATTCATTTCCCTTTTTTAATTTAAAAATAGTCATAAATCTATTTTGCAAATTTCTGGTTTTTCTATGTCTATGTATGCATATATTTTCCTTTTAAAAAAATCACATAACAATAGACTTTTCTAAACTAGCAGATTTATCTAACAACATTTCTTTTTATTTTATCTTCTAATAGTTAACTGTAGGAAAGACGTAAATTTACATTTGTCTACTTTAGCTTTTCTACTTTTTTTTTAAATAGGAAAAATGACAGTAATAAATACAATAACAACAACATTTAAATAGTATAGAAAAAAAACTTAAAACATTATCATTTCACTTTCTACATTTCCTTTTTTTTTTTTCTTTCTTCATATAAATTATAGAGATATATAGATGACAGATTTCAGTATGAGGCAGAATTAAATAAAAGACAACAACATAATGTATTTCCTTTCCCTTTCAATTTATACAAAACAGAGTTAACCAAATTCAATCTTTTTTATTCATTTTAAATGATGCATACATCAATAAAATAAATCTTAAGGCTCAGTCAATAATACAAATTTCTAAATCATTTACAATATCATTACAATAGAAAAACTCCTTCCTCTCTATTATTTTCCTTTCAACAAAATACAATATTACATTCTTTTTCTTTTTGCAACTAAAGTAAAATCAGCAACTCCTAGCTTTCTTTCCCAATCAACCTGAATTCAAAACTTAAGGGTGTGACCATGGGGTGCTGACCTCCTAGCCTAGTCTTACTAGAAGCCACCCCCAATCTTGGAGAACCAAGGCCTAGACGGCTTACACTCAAAAAAACACAACCAAGCAAAGAGATAAACTCAAACAAGCACATTCCCATCCCAAGGCTGAAATTTCATCACATAATGTGATGTTTTACAAGGGTAGAAGTAGACCACATACCTTGAGGAGATCTGGAAGATAATAGATCACAACCAACTCATGGTAACCAAGAACACCACAAAAATTTATCTTAACCCAACATCCTTATGACCCCCAAGGCATACATGCCATATTTTCTCCCCTTATGACCCCCGAATGCATAAACAAGTCTATGCAGCAAGGGTCACATAGAAAAACCCTTGAGATCATTATCATAATGAGAGCCTCTCACTCTAAGGCTATCAAATTCCTTCCACCACCAAGACCATTCTACCCTCCCAACGGTTGAATGCCTTGGATACTCCCAAAACACAAGAAATTCATACAAGAAAAGAAATACAAAAAAGATCACATAATATTTTTCACAAATGGAATACAAAGGAAGCAACATTTACATTCAAGTAATCCTACAACAAATTTCCAAACATACAAGTAAGAATAAGCACCAACCTTGAATCTGCCAAGGGGTTTCTAGGGATAGCTTAGAGAAGAGCAGCCCAATTCCACAAAACTTTTATGCAACACTTAGCCAAAAATTCTATTCTAAAACTAGTTTTTCTCTTTCCAAAATTTCCAAAATCACCAAAGATGGAGAGTGGGTGATTAAATCAGTAAGTCTCAATCTTTAGCCTAAGAAGGCTTCTCTCACTCTTTCCAACCTCTTGGATAGAGTGAGAGGCTTTCATTGGTTGGTCTTCCCTAGATATTACACACTCCCTAACCAAGGCACCTCAAGAAGAGGAATGTAATGGGGAAGATGGATGACACATACCAAGAAGGTTACCTACCCAAGGATGGCACTCCTAAAGATGAAATTCGGCCATCTAGGAAACCCCACTTTTTTGGGAGATAAAATAAGTCCTAGGGAGAGGACATGTGGCCAAATTTGGCCTTCACCCATAGGTAACCCATGAGGCCCAATAAAATTGCCCCAAAACTGACTCTAGGAGCTGGTTTAACCCTTTGAAAGTCCACCTAAAGTTAACCTACGGGTCAACTCTTAGTTGACCCTCCTAATGGCTCACTATCCTAGATCTCTTGGAACCTTCAAGGATAATTTGGACATATATAACTGGTAAAAGAATAAATCCCTCAAAAGGTGACATGACAATTGCCAACACAACATACAACATATGTGTCAAGTGACACTACAAAAATAATTCCACATCATAAATACACACATGGCAATTGTCTCTTGCATGATTTAAACAATTTAATAAATACAATTTACACACATGCAAATATTTACGTTTACGAATAAAATGTGATACATACGGGGTGTTGTCTCTCCAAATAGACAACCCCTCGTTTTATGAACGTACATAGGTCTAGGCTTGATTCTCCATAATGTTTACATGGTCACATGGATAATTTCCTGTGCATCTCAATTACACATTAGTACTTTCGAATAGTCTCATATAATATTAAACCACATAAATAAGAATACACATCAATCACTCTGCATATAATTGACATCATACAATTCAATTTTCTATATATCAAAGCAAATCCACATAAGCTTACACCATTCATAAGATATGTATCATATTTCTAGCATCCTAATAAAGTCCTGTAAATGAAATATTGACATACATCATCTCAATGTTATCCTATTCTAGAATCATATAAAATTCTATATCCACAAACCATAGAAATGAAGCATCAATATATCAATGTTATCAAATTCCTGGGATCATATAGAGTTATATATCCATAATGCATAAAAATAAAGCATCCATAATAGTTCCAACATGAAAATCACTGAAATGCTAGGATGGGTCGGGATATGGCCTCACAATTATATGATTGATGAAGCATTCTGATCAGTTAATAAGTTGTTAACTATGTTTGTTGATCTGATATTTATTTGATGGTTGATCTAATTAATAATTTTTCATAAGATGAAATGATTATCTAGATATGATAACGAAATCTATTATGAAGATTTGGTTTGAGTGTTGAATTTTTTTGGATCAGAGATAAGTTTGTTTTGGTGTTGAAAGTTTCAGTTTTTGTTAATACTGATTCACCCTCCTCTCAGTATTATTTGGATCCTCTAGGTTTATCAATTGGTATCAGAGCCTTGGTCCTTTGTGTGCAAAAATCCTAACAACTTGAGGGGAAGACTCTGTGAAAGATGATGAAGAAGGAGGGTTTCATGTTTACCAAGGACACCTACCAGATATGGAGTGATCGGATGAAGATCTACATGAAAGGAATGGGTTCATAGTAATGGAATCATGTGATAACCAGGTATGTTGAACCTACTACAAGTCCCTTGACACTAGATGAGCTCAAAGAGAAACATGAAAACATTCAAGATCTTGAAGTAGTTGTAAGTACTATGTCTGACTCTAAATATATTGATGTTCATGGATTAGAAACTACAAATTAAGTATGGGAGAAATTAAAATTAATCTATGGAGGAAATGAACATGTACAAAGGGAAAAGGAAAAGAGTCTGAGAGGAAATTTAATGATATGAAAATGGTTGATGGTGAGAACACAACTCAATATGGACAAAGGATTAAGGAAGTTGTAGGTGGAATAAAGAGTGTCAGAGGTAAGATTGAAGATGATACTATTGTTAGTAAAATCCTTAGAACTCTTTTACCATGAGATTCTATAAGAGTGTCTGCTATTTAAGAATTGATATCCATTTCAAAAGATAAAGTTACTATTGATTATTTAATTGGAAAGTTAACTGTATTTGAACTTAACAGTTTTGATAATAGTGTATCTGAACCTTCTGAATTTGACTTTAAAGCTTCAGTAACTAGTACATCAACAAGGAAAGGAAAATATGTTTGTAATAGTCATGACTATGGGTCTAGTCATGGCATTAGAAGAGGTGATGGTGATTATGAATATCATTTGATGGAACTTGAGGCATTAATGACTAGAAGATTCCCTAGAGGAATAGGTAAATATAAATGTAAATTACCCTTGAAGTGTTTCGCTTGTAGTAATATTGGACACATAGCTACTAACTACCCTAATGCTGATAAGAAAGATAAGTTTAGGAGATTCAAAGGAAAAACAAAGAAACATTGTTATGTTGCAGTGGATGAAGGTGTGATCGATGATGAATCAGAAGAAGATGACAATGAGGAGATAGTATTTATTACTGTGAAGAAGGATCTAAATAATGAGAAAGATTTGGTGTCTCATATGGATAATAATGATGAATGGATAATAGATAGTGGTTTCTCACACCACATGACCAGTGACAAAAGTAGGTTCCTATCCCTTGAAGAGTTTGATGGAAGTATTGTAAAATTTTGTAATAACTCTCCCTGCATGGATAAAGGTAATGGACCAATTTAATTAAATGGGAAGAGTAATGCAGATGATGTCTTTTAGGTTTAAGGACTAAAACATAACCTCTTGAGTGTTGGAAAACTTAATGATAAGGGATATCTACTTGAATTCAAAAGTGGATTGCGCAGGATTCTTGGTAATAATGTAGAATTGATTATTACTGGGAAGCAGACTAGAGGTAATTTATTTCATCTGAATACTAATGTAAATGATTTTTTGGTGGCAAAGATTGAAGACAGCTAGTTGTGGCACAAGAGATTTTGTCATGCCAATTTTGACAATTTGATTAAAGTTAGTAAGTCAAGTATTGTTAGAGGTTTGCAACATCTTGTGAAACTAGACAATGTGTTATGCAATGATTGTCATATGGGTAAGATGACTTTTGTATCCTTTAAGAGAATGTATTTTTCTTTAGAGAATATTCTTGATTTGGTTCATATTGATCTTTGTGGTCCTATGAGGACTAAGAGTTATTTTGGCGATAAGTATTTTATGATCTTTATTGATGATTATTCCAAAGTGATGTGGGTAACTTCTATGAGAGAAAATTCTGAGGCTTTTAGTAAGTTTAAAGCATTTAAAGTTCTTTTTGAGAAAGATAGCGGGAAGAATCTAAAATGTCTGAGATCTGATCAATGAGGTGAATTTACTTCTGATGAGTTTGTGAAGTTCTATGATGAATAGTGAATTAAGAGGAAGATGTCAACTCCTAAAACTCCACAACAAAATGGGATATGACAGAGAATGAATAGAATAGTTGTTGAAGCTGCTAGAACCATGTTGATTCAAGGTGAAGTACCGAAGATGTTTTGGAGAGAACTAGTTAGCATTGTTGTCTATAATTTGAATTAGGTACTTGTCAAAAAAGGTAATAACAAACCACCTTATGAATTATGGCATGGAAAGACTCCTAGTGTAAGCTATTTCAAAATATTTGGGCATAAATGTTATATTAAGACAAATGATTACACTGAAAAAATTGATGCTAAGTGTGATGAAAACATTTTTCTTGGTTACTCTACAAAGAGTAAGGAATTTAAATATTATAACAAGAGAACTAAGAAGATCATTGAGAGTGCTAATGTGAAGATAGATGAACTCCTTGAGAAATATGGTGAGTCCATCAGATTTGAGCCTGAGATAGATGAAGAAAGATGTGCTTATAGAACTAGAAGTACAGAAGACTGATGAGCAAAATGTTGCATAAATAGGTGCTCAACCGGTAAATGCAGAGAGTGATGAAGAAGATTAAGAACATGAAGAAGGAAGAATATCACTATAACTGATTATTCCAATGTACATTAGGTTAAATCACTCAGAAGAAAAAATTGGAGATAAACATGCTCGAGTACAAATAAGGAGGAAAATCAAAGAAAATTCTTGTCTGACTTTTATTATTGAGTTGAAAATAGTAAAAGAGGCATTAAAGGATGATGAATGGATTATCAAAATGAATGAGGAGTTAGATCAGATAGAGAAGAACAAGATATGGACACTTGTTCCCAGACTGAAACACAAGAATGTGATTGGAACCAAATGGGTTCTTAGAAACAAGTTAAATGAAGAAGGAAAGGTTGTGAGAAATAAAGAAAGATTGGTTTGAAAAAGCTATGCACAAGAAGAAGGAGAAGATTATGGTGAAACCTTTGCACCTATGGTGAGATTGGAAGGAGTAAGAATTCTACTTGCTTATGTTGCATATAAAGGATTTAAAGTCTATCAGATGGATGTTAAATCAACTTTTCTCAATGGCATCCTTGAAGAAAAAGTATACATAGAACAACTGGATAGATTTTCTTTGTCTGAAAACAAAGATATGGTTTGCAAACTACATAAGGAACTGTATGGATTAAAGCAAGCACTAAGAGCATGGTTTGAAAGGTTGCATGCACAACTGATCAAGATAGGATTCAAGCGTAGCAGTGAGGACAGTAACATATATCTAAAGACTAATGGAGAGAATATATTGATAGTTGAAGTATTTGTGGATGACATTATCTTTGGTGTTAATGATGAATTAATGCATGGATTTTTTTGAGGAGATGAAAAAGGAATTTGAGATGTCTCTTTTTGGAGATTAATTTTTTTATTAGGTTGCAGGTCCAATAGTTGGATGGTGGAATTTTTATCTCTCAGAGTAAGTATGTCAAAGAGGTGTTGAAAATATTTGGCATGGAAGATTGTAAACCGGTTGGTACTTGTTAGGTCCTAGAGACAACTGAGAGGGGGGTGATGAATCAATTGTCCAATAAATTCAAACCAAAATTAACTTAACCAAAACTTAATGCTTAATGTCGATAAACCAAACTTTATGTCGATACACAGTTTTATCAGTTAATTGCAGTACCGATAAAGATTAATGCATGAAACTAAAAGAAAAAACCATGGTGGGAAGCCTTACCCACAATCAAATGATACTACTACAAATAGTATGCGTGTACAATATGGAGTTTTCACATGCACAAAGGATAGCTACCTAGAGCTCACTGCTCAATCACAAAATGGGAGTCACACTGACTACAATTGGATGGTTAAATCCAATGATAATGTACTGTTCAAAATAGCATCTTCATATGCTAGATTCAGTACTGGTTAAGCTTTGATATGCCTTCTTCAAACCTTCCTTCAAGATTCAAATGATGTTTGTGTGTATAGCTCTACTTATTTTTGCATATACCTTATTCACACTTACTTACATTCCCATATCAATCTCACAAATGAGATCTTACATTTATACCATAACCTAAGACCAAATGTGTAGGTCGGCTTACAAAGAATATTACAATAAAATCAATTACAAATAAATCAAAATGTGATGTGTCATGTCGGCTCACTGCATTTACAATAATAACAAATCATCTCCATAACATGTTGTGTTGATCTGGAATAGATATGCTTGTCGGTGCATAACATGGACCTATTTGTCGGTAAAAACAAATATGCAAACCCGAATAGAACAATAACCAAATCACCAAAATCAAGTGATCAAATAATGTCTTTGACATAACCAGATAGTCTCCAAGTCATTCTAAGTGCTAGTGAACAATATAACCTACTGGTGAACCAAATACCGGTGATTGTGCATAAGTCATTGACATGATGGTGGACAAAACCAAAGATCTCCAAGTGTTGATAAATGTTGACAAGTGTTAACAAGTGTTGATAAGTGTTGACATCAATGACAAAACCATATCAAAATATCCAAAATACCAAAAATACTCTAATAGTGATAGACTGCAAGCTATCTGAGCAAGATGACTCACCATCTATGGATGAGAAAGAATATAGGTCTATTATTGGTAAATTGCATTATGTCGTTCATAGAAGACCATATATTACACATGATGTTGGATTGGTTACTAGATTTCAAAAGGATCCCAAGGAGACTCACTTCATAGGGGTGAAAAGGATATTTCTGTACCTGAAAGGCATAGTAGATTATGGTTTGTGGTATCCTTATAAAGGAAATTTCTATGTGGATGTGTTTATTGATGTAGATATGGCAGACAATGTAGATGAAAAGAAAATTAATATTGGAGGATCTTTTATTCTTGGAGGCAGATTGGTTGCTTGGACAAGTAAGAAGAAAAATTGTGTTTCTTAGTCAATAACAGAGGCAGAGTATGTTGCAGCATCAATAAATTGCATGCAAACAATGTGGATGAGACATGTGCTTGAAGGATTTAGATTTGATATGTCTGAATTGGTAACTATTTACTATGATAATACTAGTGCAATCAATATTTTGAAAATTCTTGTATTACATGCAAGAATAAAGCACATAGAATTAAAATAATAATTTCTAAGGGAAAGAGTACAGGAAAAAAAATCCGCATGGAGTATGTGACAAGCAAAGAGTGGCTAGAAAAGATTTTCACAAAAGCATTGCCGACAAAAACCTTTGAGCATCTTAGAGGTAAATTATGGGTCAAATGCCTACTTAGACAAAACTAGAATGTAGGATACATCAACCCAGTGGGCTTCATGACTATTTTTCACTTTGGATTGATGAGATGTAGGCTACGCCATAGGAGGAGTAGCTTAGATGTGTTTGTAGACATGCTGAAGATAGCAACTACAAGAGACTTGATGATTTGTGATTCTTATTCTCCTTTGGCATTGCTATCAAAGGGAGAGAATAAATATGATTAAGAGAAGACATATGATTAGTTGGAGTAGATATAATGTAATCGACAGATGTGATGTAGTAGATAACAGAAGAGTTGCACAAAAAGTACAAAATAGAGTAGAATAATATTAGTTGAGTATGTTGATTTAGTTTTTCCATCAATGCCAAAGGGGAGATTGTTGGCATATTTGGCATAATTGATGAACATGAGATGATGGTGGATGACTCTATCAATAGAGGAAGATGACATGATTAGTTATTTATATTGTCATTGATGTCAACCAGGTTCAAGTAATGTTTAATGATATTTACAATTTTTTTTTGGTGATTGACTTGTTGGCTAAGTGATTTGGTCTACCAGAGTAAGAGCTTGACAATTTAACAGAGTTTACTAGCAAGACTGTGAATTAGGACCTTAACTAGTAACGAAGAAGTTTTGATAGAATTGGGTGATTGGAGATGATTGGTGACTTTTAGTTTGATACATAAGCTTTTATGATGGATTTGAGTATGTAACTGGAATTGCATCCTATGATGGTTATTGGAAGGCATGTTTTAAATTTTTGATGAAGTTTTGCTAGTGTTTAAGAATGGTTTACGGATTGATAAAAAATTCTCTTAACTGGTAATTTTTTTTGGTTTGGTGGTGATCTACATAAAGTTCACGTATTGATGATAATGCGGCACAAATTGTGTGATGAGTTTGAAAGATGTTTTGACACGTTTGGAGAATGAATTTCTTGGGAATGTGTAAAGTGCTTAGCAGAATGTGCTAAGGGTTTGACTTTGTACTAGATCGACTTGTTGTGATGAATTATGATCATTCAATGATTGATATTGATTTGTAATTGATTGTAATGATGTCTATGATGATCTGTAATGAGTTGTAAAGCTATGTGATGATCTATGTAGTAAGTCTTATGGTTTTGATTTTGACCAAGTTGTAAAAGTTATTTATGTCGGCAAGGTTGATGTTTTGATGTGTCGATGATTTTGAGAAGTGTGAGAAGCCGAACTACTATGTGAGAAGATCTTCTAGAGAGATTGAGAATTAGAACTTAATTGGATCTAATCAAGAAAATAGTAGAGTTATATACATAGATCATTCAATGTTATTCTCTAACAATTACAGTAGCTAAAATCCTTTAACTAGGTAGGTCCTAATAGGCCTCACATTGTAAAATCCCCTAATAGTGTGACTCAATATCTGAGCTCTAAGTCCTCTTGCGAGGTTGATCATAACAGATCAAATCTTCTAAGAGGGCTAAGGTAAATCCCTTAACCGGGTGACTCCTAAGAGGGTCTGCTCCTAATAGTGTATCATTGTAAGCTTCTAACCAAGCTTGGATCCTAATAGGGAACATTTTAAAAGAGTACAAAATATTTTGGGTACCAATTCCCACCATGGTTTTTCCCTATTTGGGTTTCTACATGAAAAATATGGTGTTCATGTGTGGTATTATTTTCTTGTGATGTCCATGTTTTATTTTTCTGTTAAGCGGTAAAGACAGATTATGTTTGTTTATGAGAGATCTTAAAGTGATTACTGATATTAATTAATATATGATTGATGAAGCATTCTAATGAGTTAATAAGTTGGTAACTATGTTTGTTGATATGATATTAATTTGATGGATGATGTAATTAATAAGTTTCCCTAACAGTAAATGATTATCTAGATCTGATAAGGAAATCCATTCTGAAGATTTCGTTTAACTATTGAATGTTTTTAGATCCGAGATAAGTCTATTTTGGTGTTGAAAGTTTTAGTTTTAGTTAATAGTGATTCACCCCTCTCTCACTACTAACTGGATCCTCTAGGTTTATCATGTCTCTTTAATACATCATGTAGATGTCTAAAAATGGTCAACGCTTGTGGAGTCATACTTTAACATTTGCACATTTCCTTATTTTAGGGTTCTTGCATTGCATTAACATTTCTTCTATGTTGCGCACTTGGTCTTTATCATTTGCGAGCATCGAGTCCTTCTGCATTCCTCATTTTTCTCACTTTCGAATTAGGTCTTGTCGATAGCAATCTTCAGTCATGATTTTGGTCGATCCTTTTTCTCTTGTCAATCTCCTCATTTTGTGATCGATTCGTCATCGATCCTTGTCCTTGTGAATCTTGTCATTTTGCGATCGATTCATCATCGATCCTTGTCCTTTTCAATCATGTCAATTTGAATCAATTAGTCATTGTTCCTCGTCAATTGGCGCCTATCAATTTGATTTCCTTGTCAATCTTGGTCAACTTGTCATTGATTTTTGTCAACCAGTCTCAATAATTTATCAACATTGGTCCTTTGTCAATCAGAATCATGATCGAATTGACATTGATTTCTTGTTGTCTTGACCTAATTCCTTGTCCTCTTATTTCTAGGGTTTTATGATTTGATCATTTAATCCTTTTGTTCTTCTTGGTGGGTTAAATAAATCTATTTATTTAGTCCTAGGTCTTTTTCATGAATTAATTAATGGATGAAAACCTATTAATTAATTCACCTAATTTCTATTTCATCTTTTTCCTCAATTTTCCAATTTACTAATTTCTCCTATTTTCTTCAATTTTTCTAATTTTTCCCCTAATTTTCTCCTATGTTTATGCTTCCATTTGTTGCAATCATGGAGGCTATTTTCTCTCTTCCCTTTTTTCATGGGAATGACATATTAATCTTGTCATAATTTATCATAATTTTTGTCAATCAATCAATCTTGCATGTTAATCTTGTCATAATTTGTGCACAATTTTCCATTCTTGATTTGAATTTCCATTCAAATATCTTCATGCTAATCTTGTCTTCTCTCCAATTTGTCTATAAATTGGATGAGTTTCTTGAATCAAAGGAGATCAATCAATCATGCTTCTAGTATCCTTATGCTGCCATTTTTCTAGTCATCTTGTTTTCATACTATGCTTTTGCACTTGTAGGTGAGATCCACAAACAAAGTAATTTGAAGGAGAAAGAAGGACAATGGAGGAACAATGAAGGAGATACAGGCTTTGGTTTTCTTTTTATTGTAGTATTTCATCTTCATGCCTGTATTGATTGTAATTAGGATTTCTTATCATTGCAATTTAGCTTTGTGGTTAGCTAATTGATATTGCTTTGATGTTAATCGAATTCCTGATCTACACATTTCTAGTGAACCTGATGTGAACTAACCCCTTAACCATGTTTTTGAGTGCTTTTGAGCTAATTTGCAGGTGAAAAACTCAAGAAATAGGGTGACTCAGAGCTTTCTGGACACTTCTGCGCCTATGTTGAGGCATTCTACGCCCATGTCAAGAATTTGTATGCCTATGTAGATGGGTTTTGTGCCTGTGTCAAAGAGTTTTGCGCCTGTGTCAAAGGGTTTTTGTGCCTGTGTAGATGGGTTTTGTGCCTGTGTCAAAGAGTTTTGTGCCTATGTAGATGGGTTTTGTGCCTGTGTCAAAGAGTTTTGTGCCTGTGTCAAAGAGTTTTGTGCCTGTGTAGATGGGTTTTGTGCCTATGTCAAAGATTTTTGTGCCTATGTCAAAGAGTTTTGTGCCTATGTCAAGACATCCTGTGCCTATGTTGAGACATTCTACACCTTTGTAAGGCTAGAAACAGAGGTGAAACCAGAGTTTTTACTTGTAAATTACTTTGTTTTTCATTCTATTTTTTTTCACATTTCGGTTTTTCCTTGGTACTAATTCTCTGTGTAGCATCTTGGCATTACGTGTGATGAAGACTAAAAATGCAACTACTAACAAATCTTATGCAGGACGCGGTCAAAGACTCTCATTAAAATATCTTGCTTGCGATTTTTAAAGTAGTGGCACATTTCATTTCTTAAAGGTTAATGAACACCATGCATGCTTTGTCTATTTTTAATTTGATTATATGTTTTAACCCTTAGAACTAGGCCTGCCTCTCGATTTGCCTGGCACTTCGCACAGGAATTGGTGATAGGGAACGAGCCAAAGTGGTGATGGGCTAAAGCCAAGCTCTTCTGAACCACTCTAAATAACTGTGGATGCAACGAAAGTTGTAGACAATGGGTGCTAGAATGGTATTGTAACGATTTATTTGCCGGATCAATACCCACCCGAACAGATGCCCTTACTAGAATCTCTTGTTTTTAGATGCCAAAATCCTTCTATCTGTTGGCTCAGGCATTGTGATATGAGCATTTCAAAGACACCTCTCATGTACTCCTCAGTTAGAGATAGCAAGTTCTTGGGAAGTGATGCCCCTTGAACTCGAAACTTGGTATGCCCGAGAAGTGAGTGCACTATAAGGGGAAGCTAGTGCTACCAAGCGTCTAGCTATACGGCTGAGTGGTGCATTTTATGGTTAGAGGATTCAACAGATATTGCCCTTGCCAGCCATAGGATTTGTTGTGAACGTGCTTGATTGTCCTGAGTCAAAGTCAAACAAACATTTTGTCTTCCGTGATTGTCAAAGGTTAAATCAAAAACAAAATTTCAAAAGTGCTCATAATCAACTTGGGTTTTCAAAATCAACAACCTTCAATTCAAAACAAAATCCAAACAAAAGTCCAAATTTGTCCAAGTATTCATCCAACATTTGAACATGGCTTGTCAAAACATTGAATATCTTTGTTTCAAAATTCATTTCACTTTAGGCTAGGTTTTGCATAGTGCAACTTAGGTCCTAGGGCATATTGTCATCTCCCTTCATTTTAGTCCTTTTCATTGCAAGTATCCTCATTTTGCACTTAGGTTCAAAAATCATTTCCCTAGGTTTTGCATTTCATTGTCATATCCAAGATAGATTTCCATTAGGTCTTGCCTAGGTTGCATTTTGCATATTCCAAGTCATTGGTCTTTGCATATCCTTATCATTGTATTGTCATCTTGTCTTGGCATCATCTTGTCATATCATATCCTTAGATCATTTTCATGTTATATCCTAAGTCATTGTCATAATCATTGCCTTCCTGCATTTAGTCTCAAAAATTTAGTTTGTCAAACTTAAAAAAAAAAAATCAAAACTTTGGATGATACCCTAAGTTGTTGTTAGGGAGTCTTGACCTTGTCTTAAATTTGTCCTTTCATTAATATCATTTTTTTCAAACCTAGCTTAGTATCCAAGCATATAGGTGAGACATTGTCAATTTGTCCTATTGTCATTTGGTCCTTTGTCCTTTAAGGTCTTGGCTTCATTTCAACTTCCCAAGGTTGAGTCTTTAGGTTTGCATTCCAAAAAGTTTGTCCAAATATTGTAAAAAAACAAAAACATAGGTTGCATTCTTGCCATAGATTGCATTTTCATCTATTTAGGTTGCATTTAGTGCCATATCATACATCATCCTTTTAAAATAAAAAATCCCAAAAACATTGCATAGTGACATGTCTATTGAAACAAGGTTCCAAGCACCAATGATGCAACAAAGTTTGACATATCAACTGATAATGCAATCAGATTTTAATCCAAGGCAATCACAATTATATCCAACCCAACAACAAGGCAATATCGGCCAAACTTTTTATGATGAAACAGGGCTCCAAATACAAAAACTAGAGGAAAAACTAGTTCAAGAAAAGGAGATTTTGGAACAAAAAGTGAAAAACATTGAGAAGAATAGATCACAAATGTCCAAAATATTTAAAAACTTTCCAGGTCGAAATCCAAAGACTGAGCCAATTGATGTAAGATCTCTTATTGAACAATCAAACATACCAGATCTCCTCTCACAAATAGAGATGATGAAACAATTTCAAGAAAAGAGACAACAACATTATGTGCCTCCACAACAAGAACAAGAAGGTGTTTACTATCAATCACATTTTCAACCATCACAACCAATGGTCCAATTTCAACAATATGTCCAACCAACTGTCAAGTATCAACAACAAACTCAATGGACAACTCAGTATCAACAACTACAACCAAACATTCAAAAACAAAGGTTGCAACACACACCAACCCAAGTTTCAAACATGTCAGAACAATTGAACCAAATCCAATATCAAAACATGACATCAAACCAAGACAAAATTCTTGCCAAGAAAGTTAAACATATAAATCCAATCATGTCAAAACCTCGCAAGGATTCAAATGTGTCTCCAAAGAAAGGTGGCCTTATTAGACAAATCTTAAAGAGAGTTCTAAGTGATTTTCTTGAGGATGATCAAAATCATACATGAATGTCTAGTAATGGCTCATCCATCCATCAAGAATTTGACCCTCAATTTGCCTCCACTTCCCCTCCCATTCCATCATATTTTGAAGTTTCACAAGAGCAATTTGCACCATCACCTCCAAATGATGCATCAAATAATGCATCCTCCCAAGGATTGTTTGCAACAAAAATATATGCTAATCAATTCATTTATACAAATCCCTTGTACTATTTGGAAATGGAAGATTTAATGCCATCAAATGCTTCTCTTTGAAGGAGTCCCATTCAAATTCCATCCCCTTTGTGCCAAAGCATTGATCCCTTGCCAAAATCCCCCATGCATATCCAAAGTCCAAGCCCATGTCAAGAGGATAATTTAGAGCATGAAGAAACATGTCTTGAAATAGATGAAGATCAAGATCTTGAAACCTTATCATCCCATCCAATTGTTGACCAAGAACCCATTTCCCCAGACACTCACGATGATTCCCTTATTCCTATCAATTCTATCCAAGAACACAATGTCCTTTCAAATCCCATTGACATTCCATCCTTTCTGATGATCCCATTAAAAGTCAAGAGAAAATCACCTTTAAAGAGGATTCCAATGATCTTCCTCCTTGTCAAGATCAAATTATTCCTTTAAATCCTCCACAAGATCCTTGTCTTAATGCTCCATATACACTCCAAGATCGCATTTCTTTTGATGATCCCATTATTTCTCCCATTCCATCTCTTGAAGAGCCTATCATTGAACCATGTCCACTACACAATCCTAGTCCCCCTCATGATCCTAGTCCCCCTCATGATTCTAATGTGTCAGTGCAAGATGTTCATGAACCCTCGACATGCATAATGGGTTCTTCCTCTTTGGTGCAATCCGATCCACTTCAAGATCTCATTATTTCTCTCATATCATATCCACCTCATAATGGACTCATGTCTTCTTCCCAAAGAAAATAGTATCCTACAAGTCAAGATATTCATAAAGGAAAAGGAGTAGATCTTCATAAGAAATAATCCCTTCATGTTAAAGAAAATATTAAGGGTCATGTATACACAACTCACTCTCAAGACATTGGTATCCCTCCATCAAAATCAAAACATACACCTTCCCCATCATACTTTCCATCCATCTTAGGTCCTTATATCCCTTTGTCCTCTATGCAAGGTTAGCAAAGGCACACATCCTTGAGTAAATTTCATCCATCCAAAAGAAGTCCATTTCATTCATATCCATCCATGCATTCCTTTCCCCCTCCAAGCAATTTGGATGCCAAGTGTAAACGTCATAAGTCTAGCAATCCACATGTATTCAAGGATCAACATGTCCAATATAATCAACATGTCAAAACAAAGAACAAATTGATCTATAAAGAAAAATAAATATCCAAAAGGTCACAAAGGCCCATTGTTCAAAAACAAAATTCAAAATATATATGGGTTCCTAAATCCCTTGTGTTAGCAATGCACTCCAAATGAACCACAAAAGCATGAAAAATCAAAAACCATGTGGATCCCTAAGCAACTCCTTGAAGCACAAAAGCCTAAAGAAACATCCAACTTGGCATCCAAAATTGATATTCCTCCATCCAACCCTCTCAAATTTGTTCCTCCATCACCTTCTTCATCCATTTTGGGCCCTTATGTCCCAGAATCCCAAGCTATTCCTCCATCCAAATCTCACAATCTGAGATCCATTTTTCCTCCATCAGTCCATCACCCCTCAAGGTGTGTGCCAATGTTGATCTTGCCTTCATTTCCATCCAGTGAAGCCCAATTCTTCCAATACCCTATCCATTATCCAATGCATATTTTCCATCCTTCCATCCCTCTGGTCCAATCCTTTGCATAAATCCTTGCCTTAGCTTCATCTCTTTTTCCATGTACTTATCCTACCAATGTCTTTGAGCATACTTTTAAAGGTCATGGTCCATTTTTTTCAAGCTACTATCCAAACAAAAAGATGCTTGAGTCCTTCTTCCATCCCCTATCATGTGTCCATATTTTATTGAAAAAGTCAAAATACAAAAAAAAAAAAAAAAAAGAAAAAGAAAAAAGTGAAGAAAAAAAAATTCATCCACTGATGAAAACCTGGCAAACAGGCACCTTGGGCAAGTACCGTGATGAAAACCTGGCAAACAGGCACCTTGGGCAAGTACCGTGATGAAAACCTGACAAATAGGCGTCATGCATAATCTATGAACTTCTTGCATACCATACTTGGGGACAGGTTTTATCCTATCATATCCTTTTCTCTTTCATTGTTCCATTATCCTATCGAACCCCTCTCATTACCCTTCATATCCTATTATCCCTCATGTCTAGTTTCCCTTTCCACCTTTGATCTTGACAAGGCTGAGGATCTTCATGAGCATCATGCATCTTGTTTGCAGCTTTCAGTCTATCATGACTTTTGGTCATTTATCCATTTTCTTATTATAACCTTTCATCCATATTCCCTAGATTATTGCAACTTTCTTCTACTATCCCTTAGCCTATCCCGACCTTCAATCCATGTCCCTTATCCATTCTTGGTCTTGCTTATCCTATCCATATCTTATCACTATCCATACACTCTTTTTCATTCCTTGATCTTGATCTGACATAAGGATGCCAAATTTAAACATGGTTTCAAAAACCTCTTGACATGTTCCTCATGCTATGTCACTGCTTTACATTGTCATATCCAGTCCATTTTCCCATCATGCAATAGCCCTTGAAAATTGCATCTACTTTGTCTCCATAATAAAAAGCCTTTGTCTTCCCTCTATCCACCAACATTTTAGCAAGCCTATTTATTCAACTATCATATTCCTTTCCTTGCTAGACACTAGGGGCAACATCATAAAAAATCCCTAAATATCAAATAATGTCCTGAAAAAATCCCTAAAAATCAAATAATGTCTTGAAAAAATCCCTAAAAATCAAATAGTGTCCTGAAAAAATCCCTAAAAAGTCAAATAAAGTCCTGAAAAACAAATCAAAAAAATTGTAAAAAAAAAAAAACTCGAAATTCCTACAAAGTGGAAGACATCAAAATCCAAAAACAATTTCTTTGGCAATTTGCATTTTGTCAATAAATGGTCTCCTTTGTGCATAGACAGATCGCTGAGCATACAACAATTAATCAAACATTATGCTTTAACTGAAATCACGCATTAACAAATGAACTTTTCAATCAAACTAGACATTCAAACTAAGAAAAATTGTCATATCAATCAATCGACATCAATATCATTTGTCCTTGTCAACATTATCATGGGTCTTATACAGGGTGTGGTATACTTGAAACCAGACTGTGTCTTATCTTTGATGGGGTACTACATTCCCTGAAACCAGATAGCATGATCATTCTTGTTTTCCACTTTTGACAATGACGATCAGACTGTTTGTTTGACTTGGTTGAATTTGTGTGTCTTATCTTTTTACTAATTTATCTTGGGCTTCGATCATGTTCCTATGTTGCTCGATGATGTCATTGAGTGATTTAGAGTGACCAAGATGGTTCATGGTCCCCTTTCCTTTTTTGTTGTGTTTTTTGTTTGTGGAATTTTTATCACAAACTAGGGCAACTATATCATTGGGTGTCTATGATAAGTACATTCGCTTTGTGAACACCGCACATACCTTGACCCTTGATGTATACACCCTAGGATGCTTCACTCATTCCTTGTGTGCGATGTGTCTGTCTTTTGCAAAAAGGGGTTGCATTCCAGCTCTGGCCTTCAATGCCATGATGCTCTACATCTGCTTTGCTACATTAAATAAAGGTTCTCACCTACTTATGTGCATTTGTGAAAGCAAGTTTTCCTTCATCTCTGACTGTCCTCTATCTAATTTCTTCTTACTAACATTTCTTCCATCAGTCTTGGTGATCCGTTTCAACCTATCATCTTTTGTCATTCTTATCGATCACTTGGCCTCTTTTCTGCATTTTTTTGGCCAATTCCTTGAGGGGGAATGCATATGTCATTGTTATTGTTTGGGGCATTTTCATTATTGATCTTTGAAACAATGCTTAGAATCACATTGTCTCAAAGAGGGGCAAAATGTAGACGTCTAAAAATGGTCAATGCTTGTGGAGTGATACTTTAACATTTGTGCATTGCCTTATTTTAGGGTTCTTGCATTGCATTAACATTTCTTCTATGTTGCGCACTTGGTCTTTATCATTTGCGAGCATCAAGTCCTTCTGCATTCCTCTTTTTTCTCACTTTCAAATTAGGTCTTGTCAATAGCAATCTTCAGTCATGATTTTGGTCGATACTTGTTCTCTTGTCAATCTTGTCATGTTGCGATCGATTCATCATCGATCCTTGTCCTTGTGAATCTTGTCATTTTGTGATCGATTCGCCATCGATCCTTGTCCTTTTCAATCATGTCAATTTGAATCAATTAGTCATTGTTCCTCATCAATTGGCACTTATCAATTTGATTTCCTTGTCAATCTTGGTCAACTTGTCATTGATTTTTGTCAACCAGTCTCAATCATTTATCAACATTGGTCCTTTGTCAATCAGAATCATGATCGAATAGACATTAATTTCTTGTTGTCTTGACCTAATTCCTTGTCCTCTTATTTCTAGGGTTTTATGATTTGATCATTTAATCATTTTCTTCTTCTTGGTGGGTTAAATAGATCTATTTATTTAGTCCTAGGTCTTTTTCATGAATTAATTAATGGATGAAAACCTATTAATTAATTCACCTAATTTCTATTTCATCTTTTTCCTCAATTTTCCAATTTACTAATTTCTCCTATTTTCTTCAATTTTTCTAATTTTTCCCCTAATTTTCTCCTATGTTTATGCTTCCATTTGTTGCAATCATGGAGGCTATTTTCTCTCTTCCCTTTTGTCATGGGAATGACATATTAATCTTGTCATAATTTGTCATAATTTTTGTCAATCAATCAATCTTGCATGTTAATCTTGTCATAATTTGTGCATAATTTTCCATTCTTGATTTGAATTTCCATTCAAATCTCTTCATGCTAATCTTGTCTTCTCTCCAATTTGTCTATAAATTGGATGAGTTTCTTCAATGAAAGGAGATCAATCAATCACGCTTCTAGTATCCTTATGCTGCCATTTTTCTAGTCATCTTGCTTTCATACTATGCTTTTGCATTTGTAGGTGAGATCCACAAACAAAGTAATTTGAAGGAGAAAGAAGGACAATGGAGGAACAATGAAGGAGATATAGGCTTTAGTTTTCTTTTTATTGTAGTATTTCATCTTCATGCCTTTATTGATTGTAATTAGGATTTCTTATCATTGCAATCTAGTTTTTGTGATTGAGCTAGTTTAATATCTATTGCTTTGATGAATTCCATTTTCCTATCTACACATCATATCCTCCATAGATAACCCTATGACCTGTGCAATAAGGGCTTCATCAACTAGGACCTTCTGACTATTGAGAACAATCATTCCATCCTTCCAGTTCAAAGCAAAATAGTTCATGACATCCAGATTACCTCCTTGTTGCCTCTAAATGTAGGGAGTGAACCCTCCTTTCTCTAAAATTTGTCATAGCTTCTTTTCATTCTTCAACTACACACAACTAGGCGGCTCAATTCTTTTTCTCGCACCACCGATTATATCTTGCTCTCTGCAAAACTCTCTACAAAGAAATTCCAGAGTGAAAGTTAAACTCCAAAAAATGTTTAAAATTTCCCACAATGCATGCGAAATAAGTTCACATTGATTCCCATATCCTCTCTTGCCACCTATGTCAATTAGGAAAGAATCAATAACTCTATAAACACTCGAAGTATTATGGCATGAGTTATCATTAAATATCCTCCCCCAACTTTGCTTGCAGAATAAATGCATAGCAAATTCTGAGTCCAGTCTGTCACCTTGGGTCCAACTAAGTTGTTCCTTACACATCACTCCTCTGTTGGCAAGGAAGTCGGCCACCACATTGCCTTGTCTATATAAATGAACAATAATGCATCTATCAAAGGTTTTAATAATTCATAGATTTGATTGTTTATGCAATTTAAAATTTAACTTTTTATTTACAAATTTTATTTCCTTGCAAATTTTAAAAATTTAGAGGTCAGTTTCACTTTTAAAGGTCAATTTCACCAAAACCCTAATTTTTAATTTCAAAATTGAGCTCGTGAATTGCTTAATTTAGATTAATTATTTCAAGTCTAAGTGTCTTTGAAATTAAAAAATTTAAATTTTCACTTGCAATATTAATTTCCCATTTAAATTTTAAAATTAAGTAGTTTATTTCAAAAGCACTAATTTTAAAAAATTTAAAATTAAGTAGTTGATTAAAAGAGCCCTAATTTTTAGATTTAAATTTATTATTTTATTTCTCAAATTTTAAATTTCAAATTTAAATTTTAAGAGGTTCCTTTTGCAAGGCCATAATTTTAAATTTAATTTTCCTTTAGATCATTAATACTTTAACATTTAAAAATTAAGAGGTTATTTTTAGCCCTAATTTTAAATTTAAATTTCTAGCTGCTAGTGGGTAATTTTAAATTTAAATTAAGAGGTTATTTGTGGAAAGCCCTAATTTTAAATTTCAATTTCATAATGGATGTTGGAAACAACCATGAGGGAAAAATAAGAGGGGGAGTGAATCAGTTTTCACTGGATTCTACAAACTCAATCATAAAAAGAGATCTAATAAACTGTAGCAATAACAAAGATAAGCAAATTGATATCACAATACACTACACCAAGATTTTGAAATGGAAAACCCAGCTAAGGTAAAAACCATGGTGGGAACCTACCCACAATATCATGATACTCTGCATTAGTATGTGAAAATATCACAACAAGGAATGTACATGCATTTGAGCACACTACCTAGAGCTCACTACTCAAAAGATAATGACTTGGAAGGCTACAACCCTCAAGAAAGTCTCATTGACTTACAACAAGATTTAGACTACAATCCAACAAGAATGAACTAAAATAATAGCATCTCCAAATGCTTGATGATAGTTTTGGTTAAGCACATTTGTCAGCTCTACAACACCAATCTTTGCTCAATCTACTACACTGAAATATGAATCCTTGTTTGCATATAAACCACTCGGTGATAATACAGACACAACCTTGATACCCAAATTAAATGACAATATCACCTATTTATACAATTCATCAACCTTCACAACAAGGTCGGTTAAACCCTCATCTCACAATTACAAAATTACATCACACGATACAAATATCAACCACCAAACCAATATAATGATTTACATGACATAACATGGACCTAAATAAAATTTCCAAACACACTACACCACTAGGAATAACTACATAACATGAAGAACATCATCGGTTCAGCAAAATCACCAAAAATTTGTACAATGATCAATGTAGATCATTAGGACAAAGAGGACATAATTAGAAAACATCAGCAAACACATTAAAATTATTAGTAAGAGCTACATAAACACCACTTATTAAATCTTCATTGATCAACATCTAAAACTCAAGAACACTCAAACAACAACAACTATCACAAAGAAAGATAACTAGCGGAGCACCAAATCATGAACCGTATGCAATGAAGATACACAAGACCATCCCAAACAATATCCCAAAATCTCAGATCAAGATCTGATCTCACCGAAATATGCTAGAGGAAATATTGAACTCAACAAAGCACTAATCAGATAGACAAACTGTAAAACCGGATCATCTGATATGATCAATTAGGCTTCTCAATTGACCAACACTAGCACAAAAGATTATAATGATACTAGAGATACTCCATACACCAAATCATAATCACAATGAACCAATTTTGCAATCACTGGAGCAAGGAAATGTTGACATCAATGACGACAACATATCCTAGCAAAAACAATGTCCAACAATATCCCCCTTTGGCATTGATGGCAACATGAATGTGAAAAATAATCAATACAAAGAAAGAAACATCTTCAGCAAACTCCCTTTAAGATCAAGCAGATAAAACAAATTTTCACATGCATCTCTCCCCATTTGACATCAATGCCAAAGATCTTATAACAAATAACCAAACTCTCCCTCTTAAAAACATAACTAGACTACTCCACCAGAGGAGCAACACCAACTCGTCAATCCAGATAAAGAGATAAGATAGTGAGTTCCACTAGATTTATGCAACTCAATGCATCTAGTTCTCATTAAGAGGGGTGGATGCCCCTAACTTGTCTTTCAAGTAGACAAAAGTATCTATAGGCAAAGGCTTAGTGAAAATATCAGCAATTTGTTTCTTTGTAGATACATATTCCAGCTTATCTTCTTCTTCACTATCTTTTTCCCTCAAGTAATGATATTTTATTGACACATGTTTAGTATTTGAATATTGCACTAAATTATTTTACATATTAATAGCACTAGAATTATTACAATATATGACAGTAGGCTCAATCATAGGTTGCTTTTATATCCTTCAATATTTGCTTCATCCAAACCATTTGAGTGTAGAAACTAGCAACAATAATGTACTCAACTTCAGCAGTAGATAAGGATACTAAATCCTATTTTTAACTAGCCCATGAAACCAATTTATTACCAAAAAAGAAAGCACCACCAAAGGTACTCTTCCAGTCATCAACATCACCATCCCAATCAACATCAGTGTAAGAACATAACATGAAATCAGCATTCCTCAGATACCACAAACCATAATCCATAGTTTCCTTCAAGTATCTGAATATTCTCTTAACAATAGTGACATGACTCTCTTTTGGATCAGCTTGATATCTAGAAGACATGCACACAACATGCATAATGTCCAGCCTAGTATGAGTAAGATATAGCAGTCCACCAACCATAGACTTGTACAAGCTCTGATAAGCTTTTAGGCATTCATCATTCTTTGATAATTTTTAACCAGTTACCATATCAATCCACTAACCATAGACCTATACAAGCTCTGATTAGCTTTCAGGCATTCATCATTCTTAGATAATTTGTAGCTAGTTACCATAGGATTTTCAACTGGTTTTGAGTCATCTAACCCAAACTTTTTCAGCAATTCCTTCACATATTTAGTTTGAGATATAAAAATACCTTTTCCAGTCTATGAAATCTACAAACCTATTAAAAATTTCATCTCACCTATCATAGACATCTCAAATTCCTTATGAATATCACCAGAAAACTTCATGCTCAAGTCATCATCACCTCCAAAGATAATATCATCTACATATACTTAAACAATTAAGATGTCATTTTCAATCTTAAAATATAGATTAGTATCAGTAGACCCTTTGTTAAATCCCAATTTCAACAAGTACTTATCCAATTTATCATACCAGATTGTAGGGGCATCTTTCAATCCATAAAGATCTTTCTTTAGTTTACATACCATGTTTCCATCATCTAATAATGAAAATCCATCAGGTTTCCCAATGTAGACTTCTTCCTCAAGATGACCATTCAAAAATTTAGATTTGACATCCATTTGATATACCTTAAAATCTTTATAGGTAGCATATGCAAACAACAGTCTAACAACTTCAAGTCTGGCCACCAGAGAAAAAGTCTTCTCATAATCAATTCCTTCTATCTGTGAATATCCTTTGCATAACAGTCTTGCTTTATTTCTAACTTCACCGGCTTCATTCAATTTATTCTTGAATACCCATTGATGTAATTCTTCTTCCATAGCTCTCATCCAATTTCATCCTTACAACCTTCAACAACATCTTTAGGTCCAACTTTAGAAATTAAACATACCTCTTACACAACTAACCTTCTTTTAGTCATTGTACCTTTATTGTTATTACCAATAATCTCATTTTTTAAATGATTCAATATCACATACCTTGGAGTCTTCTAATTATTCTAATTTTCAAATTCCTGCACTTCTCCACTGATAGAAGCAACATCTGGATTAACAATCGCTAGCGGATAATTCCGCTTCAATTCCTTAGTCTAAATAGGATTTAGAGAAATGCATTGACCATCATCATATCCATAAGCTTTTATTTTGATTCCAAGGTTCTCATCCACCTTCACATTTGCACTTTCCACTATCTATCTCAATCTCTTATTGTAGCACCTATAGGATTTTCTCTATGTTGAATACCCCAATAAAACTCCTTCATCAATTCTTGCATCAAACTTTCCTATGTTATCATTTCTCTTGATATAGAATTTGCTACCAAATACTCTAAAATATTGCATAGTAGGAACATGACCAAACTATTAGGATTCACAAAGATACTGAGAGGGGGGCGAGGGTGAATCAATATCTAATCGGTTAATGGATTTTTTGAACTTATTAAATGAATTGCATTTCAAAATAGTGTATCGATAAACCAGAAATAATGCAATAAATAAGATCAATAGCCACAACATAGAAAGCACACCATAACACAATATTTTTAATGAGGAAACCCAATGTGGGAAAAACCTCGGTGGGATTTGTAACCCACAATATTCGCTCACTAGCCAATAAGTGAATATTACTTACAATAGGGGCCTGCACATGCAGGAAAGCCAACTACCTAAAGCTCACTGCTTAATTACAAAAGGGAAGTCTCACTGAATTACAAAAATGGATTATGCAAATCAAATATCATGTACTACTTCAGTTCAGCATCTGCTATGCCAAGTTTAGTATGGGTTTAACTTCATACAACTTCCATAAACCTTATTCCAAAATCTGCCTTAATATTTGAATCTGCCTATTACATTTTGTCCTTGCTTAAACAAATGATTTACAAGATTTCATACTTATATGAGTCCTATTACAATTTTCCATGTCGGTTGGGGTGTCAATAAACATCTTTGTCATTGTCACTGCTGGTGTCTATGCTTGTGTTGGTACTTGCCAGTGCCATAGGATTGTAAGGTTGCCATCAATAACAATACCTTCAATCACCTATAATTTATCATTGGAGTGTGCATTTGCCAACACAAACCATAATTCATAAGGAGTCTTACCTGTATCACCTTTGATGTGAACTCAGTTGAATTTGTAAACAACAATGTTAATAGCTTCTCTCTAATAGATCTTCGAAAGATTTCCTTCAATCAACATAGTTCTCACAACATCCAAAATAGTCTTTTTCTTTGTTTCAACAATTCTATTATGTTGAGGGGTTATAGGAGTAGATAATTGTCTTCTAATATCATGCTTCTCACAGAATGAATTAAACTCACCAGTATAGAATTCTCCACCTCTTTCAGATCTTAGATATTTCACCTTCAATCCTGACTCAGTCTTAACCTTTGCTTTGAATATCTTGAACTTGTCTAATTTGCTTCAGATTTTTCCTTCAAAAAGACAACCCACATCATCTTGGAATAATCATCAATTAGCAACATGAAATATTTGTCTCCCTGCACACTTCTAACATGAGTAGGTCCACACAAGTTAGTATACACTAGATCTAGCAATCCATCACATGTATACTATTTACTTTTGAAAGAAATTCTTGTTTGCTTACCCAATTGACACTCCTTACATATTGGATTAGCATGCTTAACAATTTTATGTAGATCTCTAACAACTTGAGTAGAACTGATCTTAATCATTGAATCAAAGTTAACATGGCGGATTATCCTATGCCACAACCAACTTTCATTAATCTAAGAAATCAAACAACTTTTCTCACCAACATTTAAATGAAAAATGTTACCTTTAGTCTTATTCCTAGATGAAATCTATATAGTAGAGGCATTTAGGATCTTACATTTACCATTCTTGAATTGTAAATCATAACCTTTGTAAACTATTTGTCCAACACTGAAAAGATTATGCTTCAAACCTTCAACATACAGAACATCATTAGTATTATGCTTACCATAAAAAGAAATAGAACCTCTACCATGGATCACACAAGCTTTGTCATCTCTAAATCTCACTATTCCACTATCACAGCTCTCCATACTCACAAAATTTTCTTTTATCATCAATCATATCATGTGAACAACCATTGTCTACCCATTCATCCTTTTCTTCAACTTTAGTAGCTAAAGATTTTTCCTCAAAAGTCCAACTAGTGGGATCAATAGGTATCAGTCCATCTTCTTTAATGGAAAGAAACACTACTTCATCTCCTTTTGATTATTCATTTGTAATACCTTCGTCAGTAGCATAATAGCAGTTCTTTTGATTCCTATACTTCTAATTAGACTTGTAAGGCTTATCATACTTCTCATGCTTCTCATGTCTATCATTTTTGTCATGCTTATCAAATTTAACATGCCTGGCATATTTAGCCATTCTCTCTGAGCATCTAGAAGAAAAATATCCTACCTTATTGCAAGAGAAACATTTCAAGGGCAATTTTCCATCATACTTACCGGCTCTTTTAGGCAATCTTCGGGAAATCAATGCTTCAAGCTCATCCAGTTCTCTTTCTTTCTCTTCCATCGCTCTCCTTCCTCTTTCATATCTAGATATTTTGCATTCTTCTAGTTCATACTTCTGCTCTCTCGATAGATGCTCTAAATATTGTCTGAGACTTTCCATGTGATTCACCAAATTCGCTCAACTCAAATGCAACTATCTTTCCAACCAACATATCTCTTGTCACTATGGTTACACTCTAGATCTCATAAATAACAACTAACTTATGCTTATAAGTAGGAGGCAAAGATCTTACACCTTAGAAATAATTTTATCTTCTTCAAGGGTTTCAATGGCACATCTGATACCTAGGAAAAGGTCATTCACCTTTGCCATAAAGGTATTTATGTTTCCATCTTCTCCATCTCATATTTCCCT
Organism: Cryptomeria japonica; assembly: GCF_030272615.1. Lineage (NCBI taxonomy): Eukaryota > Viridiplantae > Streptophyta > Pinopsida > Cupressales > Cupressaceae > Cryptomeria > Cryptomeria japonica. The sequence continues at coordinate 65,304,113 of NC_081408.1, read as the reverse complement.
TTCAAATTTTGTAACTTAGCAACTTTCAATTGTTTATCTCCTCCATACAGGGTCTCAATCTTCTCCCAAATCTCATGTATTGTTTAAAGTCCCACTACATTTATCATTTTTAAATCAATCAGGGCACTCAACAATGCTTCCTTCACTCTAAAGTTATGTTCAACTTCCTTAATCTCATCAACAGTAACCAGTCCAATTGGAGGATAAGAATAGGAACTCTTTGTAATCTTCAAGTAATCTTCTCCAATACATTTCAAGTGCACTTCCATTTGGTTCTTCCATATAGCATAGTTACTCCCATCAAATCTCAGACTCTACTTCTTAAAGATAACACTTCCACTTCTAGTTGCCATCCCAGATCTCCTTAAGCAATTAAGCTTCTTTTGAAGGATCTAGCTTTGATACCAATTGTTGGCAACAATAATGAGGGAAACGTCAGAGAGGGGGTGAATTAGTTGTCATCGGCTTCTACAAACTTAATCACAAAAAAAGATCCAATAAACTACAACAATAGCAAAGATAAGAAAATTGATAGCACAACACTCAACACCAAGATTTTGACATGGAAAACCCAGTTAAGTAAAAAACCATGGTGGGAACCTACCCACACTAAGATGATACTCTGTAGTAGTATGTGAAAATAATACAGTGGGGAATGCACATGCATTCAGACACACTACCTAGAGCTCATTTCTTACAAGATAATGACCTGAAAGGCTAAAACCCTCAGGGAACTCTCAATGACTTACAAAAATATTGAAAATACAATGTGATAGGATGGAACTGCAATCATAGCATCTCCAATTGCCTGATGACAGTTTGGGTTAGGCACAATTGTTGGCTCTACAACACCAATATCTCCTTAATGCACTACACCAAAAGATGAATCCTTATTTTCACATACACCACTCTTTGATAATATAGACACAACCTTGATACCCATATTACATGACAATATCACCTATTTATATAATTCATCAATGTTGATAATAAGGTTGACTAAACCCTCAACTCACAATTACAAAATTACATCAAACGATACAAAGATCAACCACCAAACCGATATTATGATTTACATGACATAAAATATACCTAAATCAAATCTCCAAACATGGAACACCACCAAAAATCATGCCAAGATCAATAGTAACACACTACACCATGAAGAAAAAATGTATAGCACGAAGATGCTCACCGGTGCAGCAAAATGACCAAGAACTCACACAACAATCAATGTGTATGATCTGGACAAATGGGAGATGTTGTTCTCAAAAATAAGCAAACCAAGTTTACTTGCAAACTATCTATGAGATAGCCAATCTCAATCAATGAAATACTTTAGGGCTTGGAATACATTAACATAGGATCCTAAAGATCCTCCTATACTTCATGTTCTGCAATACCTAGGGGGGAAACCCTTTGATGCATAGAAGACAAATAGGTAGAGATATATGGCATCAACAAAAGAAGATAAATCTCATAGGGCTCAACAACAAGGAGGTTACTACAGATGGGCTAGATCCAAATTGACATCTCAACAAGATTGGAGCATGACATAGATGGAATAAACTAAAACTAAAAACATAAACGCAAATGGATACTTGATATTTAAAATCTCAAAGAATTCCCAGAATTTGCAAGACTAGTGCCTTATCGAAGGGCATGGAGTCATACGTCAAACTAGAAATTAAAACCTCTATTGCAAATCCAAATTATTAAGAAAGATATCCTTGTATTAATGCTTGACATTAATACATTCTAAACTCAAATAGAGGATCATACATATCTAGACATTATCCTGAATCCAAAATGATTGCTCCTAGAATTTAAACTCTTCCTTGAAAAGTACCTAAGAATAACCATTACACTCCCACTTTGAGAGGACAAACCCAAACTCCCTTGAAGACTAGATTCATAAAAAATAAGAAAAGGCCTAGAGACAATCCAATAAACTATATATATACCTTACATATATGTGACCTGCAACAAAAAACATTTGCAACAAGAAGATACTCTATTGGTTGAAAAGGAACATTGTATTACAAATTTGGCAAAAAGCTCAGAATTGGAAACTGAGATTCAGGAGCCCTGCTCACAAAAATATGGAACACTTAAAAAATGAGAAGACTCTTGACTAAGAAGGAAAGGGAGGACCAAATCAGATCTCATCCTCTGACAATAGCAACTACCCTATCCTTCAGCAATAACCGGCCACATACTTGGCCTGTAGAAAATCCAATTCCTCTAATTGAAACATAAATTCTGAGATCCTGAAGTAACTACCTCAAATATATTTTCCATAGACTACACTCGACTGCCAAATCAGATCCCTCAGATTGAGAGCTTTCCGACAATATGTAGTACTTATATATCGGGAAAAAATTAAATCCCTCTGCCACCAATCTTTTTGCGGGTCAGTCATTTAAGTTTCTACTTTCTACCACAATCTGAATTCATATTTTAATCTTTGGATTTTACCATGCACACATCTGTCATGCATTTCTACCACATGGCATATTCTGCTTCATTCTGGGGCCTTTATCCTTCCACCTCAGCACCTCCTGGGTTTACCGTTGGAATGAAGCCCTTTGCTTTTTCCTTGGCTCTTCTTTTCTTTACTTCCTCTAGAATGCTCTTCTTCTCTACCAGGCCCCACCTCTTGGTCACAAAGTTGTAGCTATTAGCCATCAAGTAACTTTTCATTGTGACTTGGCGATAGTCGTTGATCTCCCTTAGATCACCATTGATCTGCCCTAACTTGCCCGACCTTTACATCATCTGAGCGGCTCCCTCTATCATTCTTCCTTCTGATAGGCCTGACACATGGCACCAACTAGTTCATTTTGAGGCCCATGTCCTACCACCTCAGCAGGACCTGAACTCACCATCAAAAATGAGCTCTTCTTTTTGCAAGGTCGCGAGGGATATGCCAACTAGCAATTTCTCATTGCAACCTAGCGACTATCATTGGATCACTTAGGATTTGCTCACTCACAAGGTCTCTAGTCTTTTGGGTGTTAGCATTTTATGCTTAGCGAGATGGAGACTGGTATTAAGTCACGAGGTCTCAAATTGGTCTTTGTCGCTCACCCCTTCTGTCGAGCTCGCCACGAGTCAGCCTCTAGTTCACCTTTGGATCCAACTAGACGCAACCTTAGCTACCACGTCACTTTAGGCTAGACCCTCTACTGGACCTGGGCCCACCTTGTCACCTAGTCATGTTGGATACTCTAATGAGAAGCTTCCCATCATGGCCTAGCAATAGCCATGTATCTTCCTTGGACCACCGCCCGATCTTTAATCTCTTCTCGCTAGCCTATCCCAAAATTTTGGATGCCTTGAGATGTGTGTGCAGGCTAGGTCCACTAGGCCACAAGCCACCTCTTGCCAAAAGCTTTTAACCTTTGACACTTATTATGCGTGGGGATTTGAATTTAAATACAAAATATTTCCTTCCCACAACCAATGTGGGATAGATGCTTATGCCTGGCGACATTTACCTGGAGGTTTCTCTGGCCTTTTAAAACTGTCTTCATTGCACGCAGGGGAGAATGTCAGCTTCATTTTACCCTTCATTGAAATTGGCCTCAAGAATTAACTCAAATTTTATGAGTTCCAACAATGGCTCTGACTGGGGATGGTTAATTGCAAGATCAACACAAGAATTGAGAATCTTTGGTAGAGAAGAACACCCAAAAAATAGATCACTTCTCTTCTTCTCAAAAAATAGGGGCTCCTTATTGAAAACTACACAACTAAAAACAAAGTGATTGTACAATAGAATTTATTTACATATGGCCCCAGGCCATAAAAATTGGAATCAGTGCTTACCTTTGTCAAACACATGATTCTCATTTCCATGAATCAAGGGTAAGCTAGAAGTTTCATTTACATTTGCCTGATGAATGACACTTCCACTTCTAATCAACACATCATAAAAAGAAAAATCAGCATATTGGTAATCATCAAATAGTTGGAAATGAAACAAATGTTGCGAGTGTTGATCACTATATGAAATAGGAATATCATACCCTTTACAATTATTTTCCTACTGAAAAGAAAAGTAACCCTTCTCCATCTGATCACTAGGAAGATTAGGCACATGTTGATTGCTAGTTAGCAAAAATGGAAAACACTCTTTCATAATACATTCTTGTAAACTAGAGAGGAACATTTCCTCATAAAATGACTACACTCTAGCATGCTGATCACACCTTATATCAGCCTTGTGTAAACATGGAAATATATCATCAAGTAATGGTTCATTAACCACTTGCAGATCCAGGAGAATCACTTTAGATCTATCTTTATTTTTAACACCAAGATCAACATAAGATCTAAACTTTGAATTCATATCATCATATGAATTCATATTATTACATCTATCAATCTTATATGCATTATCATCTTGTCCTTTATTCAAATCAGCTATACGGAAAGAAAAATCATATGTATCATACCTCATACCTCCAAGAGTATCATTAGTATCAAAACATATACTGATTGGGTGTGAGAGATTTGGGAAATTTATGGATGTATACATCTTAAGATCAACAACTAAGAGTTTTAAGATTTGTTCACTATTTAGTGAACCTTCTCCTTCATTTTCATTTTCCTTGGCTTTAACTTCTATGATGCAAACATTGTCCCAATCTGATGCATGCATTAAATCTACAGTGCTCATGTCTTCATGTACATTTGTTTTATCATTACAGTAACTTGCATCTGCATCATGACCTTTATCAAGCTGATCATAAAGTGTTACAATATGTTGCAACATAGTTCTGTAACCTTGGTTGCAAACACTTTGTGGATTGAACTTGAAAGTAAGGTGATCTATATTATTCAAATCTGAAACCTCAATAGGCTCATGACTATTTGAACAATAACTTGTACTTTCACAATTTTCTTCTTTCTTTGAATACACATTTGCACTATCATATTGAGAATAAGAGTCATCTTTAGCATCATAAGAGATATCTCCACTCATGGATTCATCTCCATCACTATACTCAAAACTATGTTTATTTTCAGATTTGATCTTTTCAATCTCCTCAATCCATTCTTTAATATGTGCAACACTTTCTTCCCGCAAAGTTGTAGACCAATTAATTGAGTCAAGCTCATCAAGCTCTAAGAATAATTGAATCCAAACAAACTCATGGGGTCTAACATCAACTGGGAGCTAATTTAATGCAACAATAAATCTTTCATAAAATACATATGATGATTCTTCATTCTTCTTCCCTACTTTCTTTCTTAGAACCAAAATGTACTTTTCTTGGATCTTTTGAATATGTATTTCAATCTCCTTGTCAATGTCTTTCAAATTTGACAAAGAAATTATAGATCTAGGAAACACATCTAGATAAATCAAATTTGAAACATATACTGAACCATTACTATGACCATTCATCCTTACTGTTTTATTCTCTTTTCAAAACATATGCAATCATAATTTTTTACAACCACATACTTCTCCTATCAGTGATTGAAACTTTTATGAACAAGAAGTATGTAAAGTGTAGATTTCTTTTCCTTTCAATGGTAACCTTTTCACCTTATAAGGAACAAAATTTATCTCATGAATGGGAAATACCTGGGTATAGTTGATGTTGCTGCTCACTTCACTTCTGGCTGATAGTTTGAAGAAAACCTCCAAACCTCAAGTTCATTCATACAAAGTCACCACCTCCCTGAACAAGAATAAAATTTCAACCACTGATCTTCACTCTCAGATTTTTGGGTACTTGACTGGACACAACAGAGTCACATAATATTCTTTTTTTTTAATTTCTCAGCAACAAAACCTTCCAGGATGTATACCTTCAAATCTGAAAACAACTTTCAGACTTGTAAACTTCTAAGACTCCTCCCAAATGAATATTGACTAGACTCATGGGTTTGACTTGACAAAATTTTACACCTCTTTCAACAGTTCATTTTCTCCCCAACAGAGTCGCCATTTTGTTGTTTTAAAAATTGAGTAAACCAATTTTACCTACAAACTATCTATGAGATAGCCAATCACAATCAATGAAATGCTTCAGGGCTTGGACAATATTAACATAGAATCCTAAAGATCCTCCTACACTTCAGGTTCTGCAAGACCTAGATGGGGAAACCCCTTGATGTATAGAATACAACCAGTTAGAGACATGTGGCATCAACAAAAGTAGATAAATCTCACAGGGCTCAATAAAAAGGAGGTTACTACAGATGGGATAGATCTACATTAACATCTCAACAAGATTGGAGCATGAGATAGATGAAACAAACTAAAACTACACACATAAAAGCAAATAGATACTTGATATTTAAAATCTTTGTGAATCCCTAGAATCTGCAAGACCAGTGCCTTATCCAAGGGCATGGATTCATACATCAAACTGAAAATGAAAACCTCTATTGCAAATCCAATTTATTAAGAAAGATATCCCTATATTAATGCCCAACATTAATACATTCTATACTCAAACAGAGGATCATACATATCTAGAAATTATCTTGAATCCAAAATGATTTCACCTAGAATTTAAACTCTTCTTGGAAAAGTACCTAAGAACAACCATTACACTCCCACTTTGAGAGGACAAACCCAAACTCCCTTGAAGACTGGATTCATTGAAAATAAGAAAAGGCCTAGAGACAATCCAATAAACTATATATATATATGCCTTACACATATTTGACCTACAACAAAAAACATCTAAAGCAAGAAGATACTCTATTGCTTGAAAATGAAAATTGTATTACAAATTTGCCAAAAAGCTTAGAATTGGAAACCAAGATTTAGGAGGCTTTCTCACGAAAATATGGAACACTTACAAAATTAGAAGACTCTCGAATAAGAAGGAAAGAAGGGACAAAATCAAATCTCATCCTTGGACAATAGCAACTACCCTATCCTTCAGCAGTAACTGCCAACATACTTGGCTTGCAGAAAATCCAATCCCTCTAACTAAAACATAAATTTTGAGATCTCAAAGTAGTTGGCCCAAATATATTTGTCATACGATACACTTGACTGCAGAATCAGATCCCTCGGGTCGAGAGCTTTCCAACAATATTAAACACTTATATATTGGGCAAAAATTAAATCCCTTAGCCACGAATCTTTCTGCAGGTCGGTCGTTTAAGTTTCTACTTGCTAACACAATCTGAATTCATATTTAAATCTTTGGATTTTATCATGTAGGCATCTGCCATTCATTTCCACCACATGGCATCTTCTGGTTCATTTCAAGGCCTTTATCCTTCCACCTCAACACCTCCTGGGTTTACTGCTGGAATGACGCCCTTTTCTTCTTCCTTGGCTCTTCTTTTCTTTACTTCCTTTGGACTGCTCTTCTTCTCTACTGGGACCCACTACTTGGCCACCAAATCATGGCTATTAGCCATCGAGAAACTTTTCATTGTGACTTGGTGACAGTCGTTGATCTCTCTTGGAACACCATTGATCTACCCTGACTTACCCAACCTTTACTTCACCTGAGCGGCTCCCTCTATCACTCTTCCTTCTTAAAGGCCTAACATGTTGCACCATCTGGTTCATTCCAGGGCCCATGTCCTGCTGCCTCAGCATGGCCTAAACTCACTGTCGAAATGGAGCTCTTCTTTGTCACAAGGTTGCGAGGGATATGTTAACTAGCAATTTCTCACCATGACCTAGAGAATACTATTGGATAACTTCGGATTTTCTCACTCGTAAGGTCTTGAGTCTTTTGGGTGTTAGTATTTTATGCTAGCGAGCTGGAGACTAGGTTTAAGTCGTGAGGTCTTGAATTGGTCTTTGTCACTCACCCCTTCTGTTGGGACCACCACATGTCAACCTCTGTTTCACCTTTGGATCCAACTGAGTGCCACCGTAGCTACCGTGTCACTTTAGGTCAGATCCTCCACTAGTCTTGGGTCTACCTTATCACCTAGTCACAATGAATACTCTAATGAGAAGCTTCCCATCATGACCTAGTGCTAGCTGTTGATCTTCCTTGGGCCACCGCCCAATCTTCCTAATCTGCTCGACCTTTACCTTGGCTAATCTACCCGATCTTTAATCTCTTCTCACCAGCCTATCCCAAAATTTTGGATTCCTTAAGATACGCGTGCATGCAGGGTCCACTGGGCCATGAGCCACCTCTTGCCAAAAGTCCATAAGCTTTTACACTTAATATGTGTGGGGCTTTGCATTTAAATACAAAATATTTCCTTCCCACAATCAATGTGGGATAGATGTTTATGCTTGGCGACATTTACCTGGAGGTTTCTCTGGCCTTTTAAAACCCTCTTCACTACATGGAGGGGAGAATGCCGGCTTCATTTTACCCTTGTTTGAAATGGGCCTCAAGAATTAACTTAAATTTTATGAGTTCCAATAGGAGACATTTAGGAAACATTAGGAAGCATGTTAAAATTTCTAGTAACAACTACATCAAAACCACTTATCAAATCTTCATCGATCAATATTTGAGACTCAAGAACACTCAAGCAACAACAACTATCACAGAGAAAGATAAATTACAAAGCACTAAATCATGAAAATTTTGAAATTAAGATACACAAGACCATCCCAAACAAGTGATGAATACTAAGAGGTGGGGGGTGAGTTAGTATGCCAAAAATCTTTGTACTTAGACACTTAAACAGTCTGAAGATAAACCAGTAAAATAGTTTAACAGATAGACCGGTTATCACACATGCAAACCAAAATTCGAATAAAGCATTCACCCACAAAAGCAGTACAACGATAACACAAGATATTTGACATGGAAACCCAACTGGGAAAAACCACAGTGAGATGGAACTCACAAGTCACTATTTGCAGAATAGAAACCAAACCGGTTAAGGTCTTACAATGTTCTTCACCAGAACAAATCCTGTTAGGAATCTCAATCTCTGTTAGGAGATAAGTAAAATTAAAGACTACCTTGTTAGAGGATTTTAGATTAACAAAAGTGAATGACCTTGTTAGAGGATTTTACAATAGGCTTTTGGGCCTACCCGGTTAAGGGCTACAGAGTTGTCAAAGATGTGAGTAATCAACAAGTGTTTGATCTATCTAATAGCATAAACTGATTGGTTAGATCCAGTATAGCTCACTGCTAATGCATTCGAGCATTACTTCAATCTTCTCTATCTCTCTCTCAGTTACAACTTTATCTTCTCAGATAAGATCACTCTTACAACAACTCAACAACCACCTTAACCCCTAGTCACAACATAAACCCTTTCAGCAACAACCTAAAACCCTAGACATGATGTCCTTTTAAAGGAATCTGATTTCATGTCAGTCCAATAGGATTACATTACAATTTCCTAGGTTCAATGAATGAAGACATACTCAGTAACATGACACAAAAAGAACCATTAGTGTGTCAACACCGTCAATCAATCGGTGGATTGGTAACTCATCACAAAATGTTGGTTGGTAACTCATCATAGAGTATTACCAGTTCATACAAAACACTGGTTGCCAGTTTGACAAAAATGAAGACTGGTAAGAATGTGTTATGCTTCATTGCTCCCTTGTTCCACTTGAGATATACAAGCTACTTGGGGTCGACATGCCGCTTCAGACCGGGAAACACATTCTACAATATCACCAATAGTCTAAAGACTAGAATACAACATACCAATTGAAACAAATATCGGTTGAGCTCTAGCTCATACATATAAAGGGGATCTCAATACAAGTGTGTGTCCATCAATGACAATCACAACATAAACATCAAGAATGCCAACAACAAGATCCTAAAATCTTAGATGAAGGTTTGATGACACCATAATATACTAGAGGAAATATTGAACTCTACAAAGCACTGATCAGATAAACAAACAACAAAACTAGATCATCTAATATGATAAATTAGGCTTCCTAGATCACCAACACCAACACAAAAGATTATAATGATACTAGAGATACTGCATACAACAAACCATAATCATAATGAGCCCATTTTGTAATCACCAGAGTAGGAATATGTTGACATCAATGGTAAGAACATATCCTAGCTGCAGTAATGTCCAATAATATCCCCAATCTCCAACAATAGATTTCATAATTTATCACAATCATTGTTTATCTTTTCAACTAATTTGCATATTTAATTGAGTAATCATTTTTCTAAAATTTTGCATTATTCAATTACTTTGGAAATTTCAAGATTAAAACCTCAATTTCTAATTTCCCTCCCTTAGTGCATGAGTTATACTTCTACTAGTCCAACCTATAATATCCCCATGAGAAGAAGTTTTAGAATTAAGGCTTCCAAAGGTTTAATTACCAAGGAGATGGAGCCTAATTTTGATAACTTGTTTCGTGAGGATATTGGTAGTTCTAGCAATCCTACAAATGTCCCCATTGATCCTCATACTTTTCATAGTTCTCATGATGTGGATGAATCACCAACTAGGGTTTCTGTTAACCAATTGGAGAAGATTGATAATCAACTTGAAAATCTTCAACAATGGATGAGTCAATAAGACCCAGAAAGTGAAGCTCTCTCATTGATTGAAGGATTGAAAAAAATGGTTTAAAGTCATAAACTTGGTGTTGATGTCTTGCATGGTATTGCTCATATTGGTGATACTAATACCATGCCTACGAAGAGTTGTGTTGAATTCCTTGGTTATAAACAACCTCTTAGTCAAGTTAATCATTCCATTTTTTTGACTATCCCTATGGCTGTTAGGAATCGAAAGGCAACTGAGAGGGGCAGGGGGGTGAATCAGTTGTTAATGAATTTTAAACCAAATATAACTTAATCAAACTTGATACTTAATACCAGTAAACCAAACTTAATGTTGGTTAACAGATTAGCACTTAATATCAATACCGGTGAAACTTAATGCATGAAATAAAAAGAGAAACAATATCCACAACACATAAAACAAAGATTATGACATGGAAACCTTGTAAGGTGAAAAATCACGGTGGGAAACCTTACCCACAATCAGATGATACTGCTACAGATAGTATGTGTATACAAATGGGTTATGCACATGTAGAAAGGCCAACCGCCTAGAGCACACTGCTCAAATCAGAGTTGCAATGACTACATTAGGATGGTTAAATCCTAGAATAATGTACTTCTCAAAATAGCATCTCCAATGCTGGATTCAATATCAGTTAAGCTCTAATAAACACATTCAAACCTTACTTGAACCTTGTCTATGGTCTGCTCATATGATTTTCAATATTCGCACATACCTTGTTTCAATACCATACCATAACCTTACATACCATAACCATATCTCATCTCACAAATGAGATCTTACATATACACAAAACCTAAGACCAAATGTGTAGGTCGGCTCACTAAGAATATTAAAATACAATCAATTACAAATAAGTCTTGATGTGATGCATCATGTTGGTTCAATACATTTACAACAATATTCAATCAATAAATCATCTTCATAACATGCCATGCTGATCCTGAGTAGATAACGCATACCAGTCCATAACCTAGACCAATCTGTCGGTAACAACAAATATGTCAACCCGATTAGACCAATAACCAAAACACCAAAACCAAGTATCCAAACCATGTCTTCAACATAACTAAGTGATCTTCGGATGATAACAAGTCATCATCAGTTCCGGTGAACCATATAACCCACTGGTGAACAATATATGGGTGACTGTGTATAAATCACTGAACTTGCCGGTGAGCACAATGTGTCGATTCAACAGTAAACCAATATAACCATAGTGCCAAATCAACAATGTAGATCTCCAAAAGGATAAGTGTTGACATTAATGAAAAAATTAATGCAACACATTCATAATACCAACAATCTCCCTCTTTGGCATTGATGGCAACACTAGATGGAAAAACATTTAACTGCCAAAATAGAATGCCAAAAACCAAAAACCAACAATCTCCCGAATAGGTCAATACTAGAAATAAAAATCTAAATAAAAAGAGTAAATATCTCTCCCCCAATGAATAATGTCTCATAGATCTCTCTCCCAAGAATGGTTTTCCATAGATCTCTCTCCCCCTTTGGCATCAAATGCCAAAGCAATAAAAAATATTAGAACATACAACCAACTAATCCCCTTTAGAAGTAGCTCTCCTCCATCAAAGTCAGAAAAATGATTTCATTGTTAGTTTCTACTGGTTTGATGCCAATCTTCAACTGTATAAGTCTTTACTAGTGAGGGTATTACCCCTGGCTTCTCTCTGGGATATTCAAAGGTTTCCTTAGGCAAAGGCTTAGTAAAGATATTTGCAATCTTCTCTTTAGTATTCACATAAACCAATCTTACTTCTTTTGCTTCAACGTTCTCTCTCAAAAAGTTATATTTGATAGAAACATGCTTAGTCTTAGAGTGAAATACTGGATTCTTTGATGTATCAATTGCTGCTAAATTATCACAATAAATGATGATAGGTTCTTTGCATTTTACCTTTATGTCCTTCAAAATTTTCTTAATCTATAATACTAGAGTACAATTAGTTGCTGATGCAACATATTCTGATTCTACTATTGATAATGATGTGCAACTCTGCTTCTTGCTTATCCATGAAATCAATCTGCTACAAAGAAACAATGCACCAATAGTTGTACTCTTTCTGTCATCCACATCTCCTACCCAATTTGCATCTGTGTATGCACATAAATTAAAATTTTCATCTTTACGATACCATAAACCAAGATTTGTTATGCCTTGTAGTAACTGGAAAATCCTCTTTACTACTGATTCATGATTTTGTTGGCATTTTGGATTTGTTGGTATGGTTTTTTCATTGATGTCAACACTTGTCATCGCTTATCAACACTTATTAGCACTTGGAGATTTTGGTTATGTTCACTGGCAAATCAGAGACTTATGCAAAGTCACTAGTATTTGGTTCACCAACACTTGGAATGACTTGGAAACTAGTTGGTTATGTTGAAGACATTATTCGATCACATGGTTTTGGCAATTTGGTTAACTGTTTATTTGGGTTTGCATATTTGTTGTTACTGACAAAAAGGTCCAGGATAAGCACCAACAAACATATCTATTCTAGATTAGCACGACACATTATGGAGATGATTTATTATTATTATGCATTGAGCTGACATCATGCATCGGATATTGATTTACTTGTAATTAATTTAATTATAATATCTTTTAGGGAGCCCACCTATTCAATTGGTCTTAGGTTATGGTATAAATGTAAGATCTCATTTGTAATATCAAAAGTAGAATGTGAAAAGGATTGCAATAAGGTATATGCGAAAATAAGCAGAGCTATACACACAGACATCATTTGAAGGTTGAAGGAAGGATTTTGTGAAGGCAATTAGAACTAAACCGGTACTGAATCCAACATATGAAGATGCTATTTTGTGCAGTACGTTATCATTGGATTTAACCATCCAATTGTAGTCAGTGTGACTCTCATTTTGTGATTGAGCAGTGAGCTTTAGGCAGGTGGCCTTTCTGCATGTGCAAAATCCATATTGTACACACATACTATTTGCAATAGTATCATTTGATTGTGGGTAAGGATTCCCACCGTGTTTTTTCCCCTTACAAGCTTTCCACGTACAAACATTTGTGTTATGTGTTGTGGATGTTATTGTCTTTCTGTTTCATGCATTAATTTTTACCGGTATTGCAATTAACTATTAAGACTGTCGACTGACATAAAGTTTGGTTTACTAGTATTAAGCATTAAGTTTTGGTTGAAATTATTGGACAACTAATTCACCCCCCTCCCTCTCAGTTGTCTCCAATACCTAACATATTTTCTTTAGGATTATTCTAAAATATTGAAACAATACATACTGCATTCATTATATCAGGTCTTGTTTGTGTCAAATACAGTAAACCTCCAATCATAGATTTGTATCTTGTCAGATTAATAGCAGCTGAATCATCCTTCAATGTCAATTTATCAGTTGTAGTCATAAGAGTACTTATCGGTTTAGAGTTTTCCATACCAAATTTCTTCAATAGTTCCTTCAAGTATTTTGTTTGACATATGAATATACCTCTATTAGTTTGTGAAATCTAGAATCCTAAAAAGAATTTTATCTCCCCAATCGTAGACATTTAAAATTAGCACTTTTTCAGTTCTTATGAGCTACAAATGCAAGAAATAATCTAACTTCCTCAATTCTGGCTACTGGTGCAAAGATTTCATTGTAATCAATTCCCTCTTTCTGTTAACACCCTTTACACACTAATCTTTCTTTGTTCCTAATTACCTACCATCTTCATTAAGTTTATTTCTAAATACCCATTTAGTTCCAATTACATTTATCTTTAGGTTGGGGAACTAATTTCCATGTATTGTTCTTTTCAATTTGTTCTAGTTCATCTTCCATTTCTTTAATCCAATGTTCATCTTGACATGCTTCAATAACAAATGTTGGTTGAATTTGATAAATTAAGCATACCTCTTCATTTTCCAGTCTTCTTCTTGCCATAACACCTTGATACTTATTCCCAATTATCTGATTTTTAGAGTGATTCAGTCTCACATACCTAGTTTTATTCACATGTTGTTGTTCTTCAGTCACTGTTAGTATCGAAAATATATAAGAATTCTAATTTGAAATGGGTAAGAATCCTTAAAAGGTAAATATTTGGAAGATATGAACTTGAAAGGTATTTTTAGATTCAACAATCCTCCAAAAGGATCAAGAGTGTGGAACTTTATTTGGAATTGGAAAAATCTCGCCATAGATTGAATATCATGGAATGTGAAGGATGGAAGGAAATCTCTATTTTGGTTAGACTCATGGGGAGGGTATCAAGATTTAGAAAAAGATATGAGTCAGAGTAATTTAAAGATAATCTCATAAGAATGTTAGGGTCCTTTTGTGAGTGACTATAAAGAAATGGCAAATAATAATATTCTGTTGGGTTGGAAATGAAATTTTTTTGAAGTTCTTCTAGCAGACAAAATAGAAATAAAAATTCTTTTGGAAATTATTAAGAAAATAACATTGGTTCATAAAAAAGGGGTTGATTCTATTATTTGAATTGGAGAAAATTTAGGTAATTATAATTCAAAATATGGATATGTTGTTATATGGAGCCTAATCAAACTCAGAGGTTAAATTTTCCCTACTTCTATTGGTGCAATTTCCCCCCCATATTTTTCGATGGGGGTTTGGGGGCTAAGGGTTCAGGTTTTTTGCATATAATTTTGTATCATTTTGTAGTGGTATTGAGTTGCAAGGGGATTGCTAGTTGTAATCGGTTTTGATTTACTGGATAATAATATTGGACTGTCGATTTGGTGGATGTAAACTGAGATTGGGTGAACCATGTTAAATATTATCTCTTGCTATTATTATTCTATGTTTTTCATTCCTGTGTTTAATATTAATCTTCATATAGTTGATATTTTCTGCATACAATTCCTAACAAGTGGTATCAAAGTGGGTTGTATTTGATCATTGTCTGTAGAAAGATCTCACGGTTGAGTGGGAGTCTAATGGTTAAGTTGGAGAAATGGTGGGTGAGGTTAAATTGAATGTAGATAAATTCAATGGGAAAAACTATTAGTTATGGAAGATGTAGATGAAGGATTACCTCTATTAGAAGGATTTATGGAGGCCATTGGAAGGAATAGACAGGAAACCATCAATGATAAGTGATGAGGATTGGAATCTTCTAGGTAGAAAGGTCCTAGGAACCTTTTAGTTGTGACTGGTACCATATGTGGGATTCAATATAATAGAAGCAAAGACAACAATTGTCCTGATGAAAGCTTTGGAAAAATTGTATGAAAAACCCTCAACCTCAAATAAGGTGTTTCTCATGAAGTGTTTGTTTAATCTGAAAATGATTGAAGGTAGATTTATGAGAGATCATTTAAATGAGTTTAATATAATTACCAATCAATTGACTTTTGTAAGGGAAAATTTTGATGAAGAGGTTAGGACTCTCCTGTTATTATGCTCTTAGCCTAAAAGTTGGAATAGTTTTGTAACGGCGGTTATTAACTATATTTCTGGTTCAAATACCCTAAAATTTGATGATTTTGTTGGTGTTATTCTGACTAAGGAAATTCACAGGAAAATCTTGTGTGGATCCACATAAGGTAGTGTTTTGAATGCAAAAAGTAGGGGTAGACCAAATGAGAGAGGAAAGTATTCTAGAGATCATGGGAAGTCACGAGGAAAATAAAAGGACAAGAGGTCCCAATATAGAGGACCAAAAGATTACTGGTGTTGTGAGAAACCAGGTCAACTAAAGAAAGATTGTTGGCCTCAGAAGAATAAAGGAGACAAACAAGAGGGTAATAAGGAGGCAAATGTGGTAAGTAATAAATTTGAAGAAGGTGCTTTTCTTCTTTCCCTAGATAATACAAATGATTCATGGGTTTTAGATTCAGTGGCTTTATTTCATGCTATGACCCATACAAGTTATTTTCTTGATTATTTCCAAGGGAATTTTGGGCTGCTTTATTTGCAAGATAATGGACCCTGTCAGATTGCTAAAAAGGGAAGAATTAAGATTAAGTTGTAGAATGGGAATCATTGGTTACTACAAGAGGTAAGGCATGTTCCAAAGGTCATATTGTTCCCTCTACTTTAGTTGTTGTGGGTTCACATGAAGAAACTAAAACTATTGTTGGAGGTTTTGAGACAACATTGTGGCATAACAAACTTGAGCATATGAGTGTAAAAGGTATGAAGTTACATCATTCTAAAAATCTTTTATGAAGTCTAAAACACATTAATATGAATTTCTGTAAAAGTTGTGTGTATGGTAAACAAAAGAGAGTTAGTTTTCTCAAGGATGAGAAGCAAGAGAAAGATGAAAAGTTGGATCTTGTGCATACAAATGTATGGGGACTAGCTTAGGTATCTTCTCTCCATGGCTGTCAATATTATGTTACATTCATAGATGATGCAACTAGGAAGGTTTGTATTTACTTCCCTATGCAGAAATATGATGTATTTGAAACATTTAATAAATGGAGAAGCTTGGTTGAGAATGAGATGGGTAAAATATTAAAATGTCTTAGATCTGATAATGATGGTGAGTATTATAGCAAAGAATTTGAGGATTATTATTCCATTAATGGAATTCATAAGTAGAAAATAGTTCCAAGAACTCCACAAGAAAATGGAGTGGTTGAGCACATGAATAGGAAAATAATGGAGCATGCAAGGAGCATGAGATTGCATATTGGGCTACCTTTAAACATGTGGGCAGAGGCTATCAATACTATTGTGTATTTAATTAATAAAGGTCACTCAGTTCCTTTAGGTTGTGGTATTTCAAAGTAATAATAGATAGGTAAGAAGGTGAGTTATTCTTTTCTCAGAACCTTCAAATGTGAAGCATTTTCACATGTAGATTCAAAAAAATAGAACCAAGATGGATGCAAAAAAAAATTGTGTATTTTTGTTCTGTTGGCATTGTATTGTCATTTATGTCAATTGGTATTGGATTTTTTATTGGCATGGTGTTCTCATGGGTGTTAATGGTATGGAGGTTGGAGTATTGTCAATTGGTAAATAGGAACAGAGAGGTGATCAAGCAACTAGTATGAATGATTGGAGGGGATCTCAGTGTTGTGGTTTGAAATATATGCTCATAAAATTTGCATGAGTCTGTGATAAGAACCACATCAAGTTTGGTGAACTAGATGACACATTTATAATTGACTGATATGTACTCTATGAAGAAAACTGATTACCATTCTGGTATGCAAGTAGGTGTTGCATCAATCAGTAACCATGCAACAAGTAAGAAAGAAAGACTCCCATCAGATGGAGATACTTTCACCAAATGAAGAGAAGGCATGATGGGCTATCGAGACAAAAAAGGAAGGGTAAGAAGTGATGAGTTTTCCTTTATGTAAAAACTGGTTGAGATGAAGTATGGGATAATAATGATCCAGCTGACAAAACATAAAAGAGCATGGCTTGAAGAGTAACAGGTTAATGGATAACCGGTAGGGCAAGAAGATTGATAGTATAAGGTGTATATTGGTAGGGTGTTTTTGGTCGGTGACAGATTCTGAACCAACATAGTCACCTGAGCTGGATGTTGATGAATATGACACGTAGGATCTAGGTGGCTAACATGCAGTGGTAAAGATTGCATCAGTGAGGTAGTTTCCAATTAAGTCTATATTAATTGTCGACAATGGAAATCACATAGGAGTTGCAGAGGATTACGACTCAAAGATGTTCAAAGGATGTAAATTTGATTCTTTGAAGTCATGATCAAAGTAGGATGGTTGATCTACCAGTTGAATTGGAGAAAGGAAGTGTGAGATCATTCATGGTGATTGACAAAAGTAGGGTTGGTGTTTGCTAAATATAGTAAATGTCTATTTGAAGAAACAAATATGGTAGTGTTGTCTAATTTGTTGTTGGTTATCCATCTCATAGATGAAATCTGATTTGATTTTATATGGATTAGGTCCGTGGAGAAAACCCTAGGGTGAAAAGTTTGATTGTCTATTTTGGTGGGAAATCCCGAGTATAAATATACAAATTAAAGATCTTAGTGAGTGTTGTTGTTGATGCTAGTGAAGTGAAGGTGATTGTTGAGAGAAAAAGAGTGATGAGTCTGAGTGTAAGAGACAAGTATGGAAGTGAATAAGTGTGGGAGAGGTTTAACCAGTAAGAATGGTTTAACCGGTAAGAAACAGAGAAACTGGTGAACTTTCATAGAGTTGATAGTCAAGTGAACTGGCAATGGTTGAGCTGGTAGGAAGGCATTAGAGATTGAATGAATGCAGAGTGAGGATCAGAGGAAATAGAGAAAGGCAAAGGCTAACCGATAAGAGGTCAGAGAGAGTGAATAGATAACTGGTAGTAAAAGAATCTAAGAGGTAGAGGAGAGATAAACTGGTAGAGAGTATTGATTAAAGGTGTTGCAAAATCCATTTGTAACAAGGTACAAATTATTGTATAATATTTATCTCATTGTATTTCACTGAGTGGGTGCTAAGTGCAGGGGTTGGTGCTCTTTGAGTTGGTGCTCAAAATAGTGAAGGGGTTGGTACTCCTTTGGGTTTGTGCCCATAAATTTCTAGGGGTTGGTTCTCCTTGGGTTGGTGCACTAAACTATTGTAAAATTGTTATTCCATTGTGAGGCTAGATTAGAGCAGTATTCTCCAGCAAAATTTATCACCAATTTTTTTCCCACATTGTGTTTTCCTTGGATATCCATTGTTGTGTGATGCATTCTTTGTGTGTGTTTGATTAGTAGTGTTTTCATTACTTTACCAGTTACACACACATAGTTGAAAATTATTTATAATCACTGATTTACCCCTTTCAGTGATATATTTTGTTCTACAATTGGTATGATAACCTTAGGTTCCCTATTGGTTAAAGCTTTCTCTAGCTTGGGTAGATCATGTTTAAGAACACAATGGAAAGGAAATAATCCTCCTCCTCCAAAGCCCCCATGTTTGATGGAACCAACTATGACTTTTGGAGAAGAAGAATTGAAACCTATCTATCCTCCCTAGTTTTTGATGTTTGGATGTCGGTTAAGAATGGGTATACTGTCCCTAGTGTTCCTCCTACAAACCCAAATGCCAAGAAGGAGTATGAAAAGAATACAAAGGCTAAACATGCTATCCTTAGTGGGCTATCCGATACTGAGTTTTTTAAGGTTATGCACTACCTATCCACTAAGGAGAATTGGGATAAACTGCAAAGATTATTTGAGGAAGATGTCAAAGTCCAGGAGGCCAATTTGTAAACACAAAGAGGTCAAATTGAAGGCTTGAAGATGAAAGATGAAGAAAATATTGCATATTATCTTCAGAGAGTAGATGAAACTGTGAACACCATCAAAAGAATTGGAGAGGAGATAGATGCTAAATTTATTGTCAAAAAGGTACTTTAGATCACTCACATCTGAGTATGATACAAAGGTGTCTACTATAGAGGAAGCCAAGTATTTGAAAAACTTTTCAATGGATGAGTTATTTGGCTCCCTAATTGCTTATGAGATGAGGATCACTGGTGAAGGAACTTCTAAGAAAGAGGTAGCTTTCAACTCTAACAGAAAGGGTAAGGAAAAAATTGTTCATAAAGAATCTAGTGGAGACTCAGATAAAGAGGTGACAAATTTTGTAAGGAAGCTCAAAAGAGAATCTGGTAAGTATAAAGGAAAACTTCCTTTCAAATGTTTCAACTATGGTAAAATAGGACACTTTTCTTCTAAATGGCCCTATGGTGAAAACAGTGGAGATGAGCAAAAGTGCTCAGGTAGATTTTCTGATAAGGATAGAAAGATGAAAGCTTACTGGAAAGACTGAAAAATTTTCCAAGAGAACAATCTATACCTTTGAAGATGATGCTACAGATGAAGAAAGTGTATCAAATGAAGGTTGTGGTGATGATTAAAGAGAAACAAATCTCTTCATGGAACTAGGTGAACCGGTTAATGAAGATAATGAAGATGAAGACATTGAAGCTAAAGTGGACTTGGAAGGTGAACTCATAAGTGCACTTGAGGAGTTGAATAAAACAAGAAGAGAACTCAAAAAGATTAAGTATGTTGCTATAGAAGAACAAGAGTTTCTGAAGCAATCCCTAGATCAATCAAAGAAAACAATTTATGATCTACAACTCCAGTTGGAAGAGCCTAAGAGGATATGTGAAGTTACATCCTCTAAATTGATAAACAAGGAAAAGAGGTAGCAGAATCTAGAAGAAGAAATTGTGAGGCTCTGAAGGGAGCTAGAAAAGAGAGAGGATGATTTGAAGATGAGGAGCAAGTATCTGCACAACATTGAAGCCTTAGACAAGATGTTGAGCAAACAAAAGCTTTCAAATGATACCAATGGTATAGGATTTGAATAAGGACAGAGTTCAAACAAAAAATCCACATTCGGTAAGGACATATAATTCACTTCTTCAAGGGAATGTAAAGAGAAACAAATCTTTATAGTCAGCAAAGATACTATAAATAAGACCTATGCTGAAGCTACAAGAAATTATCTTGTGAACCAAAATGCTTAATACTGAAATGGTCACACATTAAACCAGTATAAAAATCATAAAGGAAAGCCCAAGGTAGATAAAGAAGGATTCAGTGGATTCAACAACATGAACAAAATATATCCAGTAAGACAAAGGTTTGCCAGTCCAAAGCAACAAGACTGGTATGTACCCAAATTGCATGGTTACCGCTATCGCTATAATAAGTTTAGACATAGAATTGTTTATTGTAGACTGATGAATAAGCCCACTATTAGTTTTGAAAGTAAAAATTCTTTTTCTACACTCCAGGAGATGAATGTTGTGTGTTATCAGTGTAATGATTTAGGTCATAGGAGTTATGAAAGTAGGAAAATTCTCTCGGTATCCTAAAATAGGTATTCAAAATCATCATTTGATGTCAATATGAAATGTTATAACTGTCAAGATTTTGGACACATTGCAAACTCAGAACATCCAAGAAAAAGAAGTCAGTAATGGATCATAAACCGGTAA
This sequence comes from Cryptomeria japonica, assembly GCF_030272615.1. Taxonomy (NCBI): domain Eukaryota; kingdom Viridiplantae; phylum Streptophyta; class Pinopsida; order Cupressales; family Cupressaceae; genus Cryptomeria; species Cryptomeria japonica. Next base: position 65,282,681 of record NC_081408.1, on the reverse strand, counting down.
CTAAACCGGAGCATGAAACTGCAAAAGACAAGAAGAAAGAAGCCAACCTAGTTTGGGTTGAGAAGGACAAGAATAATGTGAGATCAAGTCTAACTGGGCAAACTTCCCTACATGCAAAAAGAAGAAACTTGTGGGTTGTAGATAATGGATGTTCCAATCACATGACCAAAGATAAAAAGAAATTTATTAAGATTTAAGATTGGAATGGAGGTTCAGTAATATTTGGAGACAACTCTTCCATCAAGATAAAAGAAAAAGGTACTCTGAACATACATGGAAAATTGAAGGCATATGATGTATATGTTAGGATTCCCACAGATACTAAGAGGGTGGGTGAATCAGTATCTAACTGGTTTGATAAATTTCTTAACTTAAAACATGTAGAACAAGTTAAAACTAAGTACCGGTAAATAGAAAATAATGCAATAAATAGAGATAGAAACAACCACATGAAAAACACACCATAACACAATAGTTTAATGAGGAAACTCGATGTGGGAAAAACCTTGGTGGGATTTGTGACCCACAATATTCACTTACTAGCCAATAGGAAAATATTACTACTACAAGAGGGGCCTGTACATGCAGGAAGGCAAGGTGCTTAGAGCTCACTGCTCAAAATGGAAGTTTCACTAACATAAAAAATGGATTATATAAATCCAATGTCATGTACTGCTTCAAAATAGCATCTACTATGCTAGATCCAGTACTGGTTTATAGCTCTACTTCTTACATAAACCCTTAACCTATAATTTGCATAATAGGTCTGCCTTATTTCGCCTAATTACATTCTTCCATGCTTACATCAATATCCTCATACAATGTTCTCCAATGATCTCTCTTATATAAGAGTCATTTTACAACTTGCTAAGTCGGTTTACAATGTTTTTACAATAATAAACAAAATAAATTATCAATAAAGTCCCTGTTAGCTTCTGTGCCGATATGCTTTCTTTCACTGCCGGTGCCAGTGGTTTGAGTGCCAATGTAGAGTCTGATCTTGCTAGTGTCAGTGGATTGCCTTCCCGGTGTCATAGGATTGTAAGGTTTCCATCAATGACAAAACCTTCAATCACCTACAATGTCTCATTGGAGTGTGCATTTTCCAACAATCTCCCCCTTTGGCATTGATGGCAACACTCATGAGAAAATCCAAAAATGTGTAGACTCCCCCTAAGCAGATGAGTCTTGTGCTGATTATTTTCTCATTCCACTACTCCCCCTTTGGCATCAATGACAAAGGTTGTCAAAGTGTCAATAGAGTGTGGTTACCTATCTCAACCTTATAATCAGGTGGTTACAATTTGAAAAAGATCCACCAAAACTAAATTTAGGCTTTCAAGAAACTTTTTAATGTCTTTTATTGTTGCCTTTGTTCTTTGAACTATACCAGTGAGGTGTTGCATTTCCTCTACCGCTGTTTTCTATCCTTGTACTAATGCATCAGATATTTATTTCCTTAAACATGCTAGGTAGTCCAACTTTGGACTTATTCTCCATTTCAGATCCTTAGCCTTGCCTTTTATTTTCTCCTTTTCTCTTTCAAGCTTTAGTAACTCTTCCTCAAAACCTGTTATCTTTTGCTCAAAAATTGATAATGAATCAGATGAATTAATAAAATTGTCAGAAAGTTTATTAATTTCCTCTTGTATATTGCTTATTTTCCTATCTATGTCAACTGTCAAAAAGTTTGTCTTACAAGTGTTTCTATACAAAGTTTTGAACTCCTTAAGTGTGCTACACAGTTCCGGTAGAAGTGTGTCAGACTGCCTTGTACACTTCTTTATTTGTTCTTCAAAGAATTTATATTTTTCTTTTTCTAACTGCTCTTGGAATGCTTCTTCCTTTATTTTCTCAACTGTCACTGTGTTGTCAGTAATATACTTGGACAAAGTGTCAAGTTGAATTAAAGAATCCTTATTATCTATATTGCATTTTGGAGCTATCATCTTCAAAATTGGAATTGTGTCATCTATAGCTTTATAAGCCTGTGAACTATAATCTATTATTTTCTTTATAGAATCTAAAAGAACTTCAGTTACATTAGTTGATTTAAATACTACAGAAGAGGAACCAACATTTTGAATTCCACTGGTGGGGGTAATAACCTTGCTTGTAGTGACCTCTGGTAGGTCAGTCTGTGTTTCCATTTCCTTAAGCAATTGTCTACCTTGTTCACCTGTTGTCCGTGGCATTGATTCTGCATTAACCTGTTGCTGTTCTGGAGCTTGTTGCTCTACTTGTTGCTTTGTTTGTTGATCTATTTGTGTTTCTATTTGAGTCTCTTCCTATTGCCCTGTGTTATCATCTGCCTCTTTTCCTTCGATGTTATTAGTGTTATCAATTATCGGTGGCTCACTAGCCATATCTGTCTTACTGGTTGTGTCCTTGTCTACCACAATGTTGACTTTCTGAGTATCAACATCAACTATGTATAGTACTTCTAAATTAGGATTTGTATCCTCTTGTGATACATCCATACTCTCATCTGCCAGTTGATCTTCAATTGTTGCTATGGGTGGATTATCTTGAGGAGGTGGGGGTGGGGGTAGATTATCAGTTATCTTTAAGCTTGGAGGTCCACCAACCTTGCCTTTTCCATTATCTTAGTCCTTTTGATAAACTTTTATTGGCTTGGGGTTTCTATATTCTTCTTATTTTTCATTCTCAACAAGGAATATATCCCATCCATTTGCAATTTCCTCTGTAACCTCATTTATGTTTCCAACCATTAGTGCAATATGTCGGTGTGTAGTAGAGAATACTGACCGGTTAGCCTCTGCAATTAGATCATCTATTTCCTTCGGTGAATTAACTAGGTAGACATCAAGTAATTTTTCAACTTTTATCTTCTTGTCAAGCTCTACAACAACTTGCCTTCTTGCTTCCAGTCTCTTGAATAGTTCATCTGGTAGTTCATCTACAACTTGCATTAAGAACTTCTTGTAGATGTCCAAGCGTAAAATTAAACTATTTTCAACTTTTTCTTTATCATCAACTGATAGTGAATCATATAGCTTGTTGATGTTTTTGAGTTTTCCTTCTTTTGTGATTTCATCCAACAATCTGTCAATCAGAGCAATATTTTGTTTGGTTCTTTTCTTTGGTGTCAACTTCTTCTTCTTAGGAGTTGTCTTCTTGACTGGGGGCTTCACTGCCTGTTGTTTTTGCTTGGTTCTTCTCGGTGAAGGTGTGGATACTGGTGAAGGTTCCCTTTTCCTTACAACTCTTTTATATGCAGCAGGCATATAACTCTCTAAAGAAGTAGCTACTAGTGAAAGGTGAGTTTCAGGCTGTTGTTCTTCCAACTCATCTTCGGTGATACTGGTTTGTTTTAGTACATCTTCTTTGATAGCCTTAGCTTGTCTTGAACCTCTTCTTACTGTTGCTTCTACTTTCTTCACTCTTTTCTTGGATTGAATTTGGTTTTCAATGGTTTCTTCACTACCAAATACCTCTTCTTCAGGTTCCTTGGGTGCTTCTAGAAGGGCTTTTGCATATGTTTCAATGATGTGGTCATCGGTCTCATAACCCATTTCAGTAACCCAAATTGTTCTTGGGATCACTGCCTCCATCCAGATCTCATCCTTCTTGATGACAATACATATCTCATCCTTGTATTTATTCATAATTTCCTGTGATAGTCTGACTCTAGTATTCATCTGGGCCTTCAATGCTAGAAAATACTCATTGATATTCTTCTCTTTGTTTTCACCCATGTTGTTCAATAAGTCAGATAACTATTTTCCTACCGGTATGTCAAATCCAAGGATTTTGTTACCTATACCGGGAACCTATTTTGTTATATGTAGCATCAGACATACAAGTAAATTGCCAAACCTAAATGTCCCTTTCTTATCCTTCTTGATCTTTCCTAGATTGTCAATAAGTTCATCCTTTAACCATTCACATGTATCAATTTTCACATTATCTTTAACCATATCATGAGCACTTTTTATGCATAAGCTGGAAACTGAGTTAAGTCTGTTTGCATGAGTTGTTTTGTAACCTAGAGTCATGCTAATGAATAACACATTTATGTCAGTCACATCATTCACACTTAAAGATCTTTTGTCAGATGTTGCACTTGTTAAGTTCATTACTAGGTCATTTGAGACCACCTTTGTCTTGTCTGGTCTATTACCGGTGGAGGGTAACCCTGTTATAGCTTTCACAGCTTCCTTGGTAATTTATGAACCAAATCTAGCCAAAAGAATGCACCATGTACCCTGCTCAATACTATCCTTATAACTTCCTTGGGGAAATCTAGAATGCTAAGGATTTCAGTGAATCCTAGGGTTTCAATAATATTGTGTTCAGGTTTCACATTACCAAAGTCATCATAGATAACAGTCTGGTACATGTTCTTGATTTCTTCATCTCCTAATTCTTCTATATGATAATGGATATACATTCTAGGGTCTTCTGCGAAAACTACTCCTTTGGGAATTTGGGAGAATGCACCTACAATATCATCCTTCTTTGCTATCTCAGGAACTAACTGAAATACAGGCCTAGGGTGCTTGATTACTTCTACTACAGTAGGGTTTTCTATGAATTCAGGTACAGAGGAGGATGCCATGATTATAAATACCTTTTTCTGCCTTAGGAAAGATTGATTGCTGAAATGCTTTGCTTCTTTGCTCAAAATGCCTTAGCTCTATAAATTTTGCCCTCTTCGAATGTTTGAATGCTCAGTGAAGTAATTTGGAGCCAAAAACACTAATTTATAATGTTAATTGTTCAACTACCACATTTAATGCATGTCAGTTAAGTAGTCACTTAACTTTATCTGCCAGTATAGAAGTAATTTCTACTCTTTACCATCAACTGAGGGAATAATTATATATTTCACATTTGATTTCCAAACCCTCAAAGAAATTTTCTTCAATTAGATGAAGATTCTCATGCTAGTGGAGTGCTACTCTATTCTACCGGTGGAGGAGTATTCCTGTCAATATTTAGTTCTAATTTCCTGATCCATTGTTTTGAAAATTCATGCTTAACTTCTTCAACTTTTTCTTTTCCTTTCAAACTAGGTCCTTTGTTGTTTACTGGTGAGGACTTGCTTCTACAGAATTTAGCAATATGTCCAATTTTGTTACATGCATAACAAGTCACATTATTTTTCTGAATAGCCTTTCCATATCCTATGCCGGTTTGTGTTTTGTATTGATTAGATAAGTGTCCAAATCTTCCACAAACATAACATCTAACATTCATTCTGCAATTTTTAGAGTTATGACCAATTTTGTTGCATTTTGAACATTGATCGGTGGGTGCAATGGTATTTTGATAACTTCTAGATCTACATTGATTTTCTCTATGACCATACTTGTTACAGTTAATTCATTTGCCATTGAATTTATAAGTAGTAGGTTGTCTTACCGATTTGCTATGATCCTGTGTGTTTGCAGTACTAGAGCTTTCTCCAGCTTCAAAGAAAAGTCCACAAGTGTCACCATTGGGTTTTTGATTTTTCAACAAGTCACCAAGTTCTTCTGAGCTTTTCTTGAATTTTTCTTTATGCTAATTTGAAGTATCTAGTTCTCTTTCTAAGATTTCTTTATGCCTCATTAGTTCATTGGAGTCATTTTGTGTATGCATCAGATTTGTCTTCAACAAATCATTTTCATAGCTAAGTCTGGTATTCTAGTTTGTGGCATCACTTAGTCTTCTAGTCAAATCTTCTTCATTCTTCTTCCTATCTTAAATTTCCTTATAAAATCTCATAGTCATATCCTGCATCTCATTCCTTGTTGTCATGTTTTCTTGTTTCAGCTTGTTTATTTGATCATAAAGAGTTTCCTTTTCATCATTCTCATTTTGCATCTTTTCACAGAGTTCTCTTCACTTGTTTCTTGCAATGGTAAGATTTTATTGAAGTGTTTTAATGATATCCTGAGCTGCTTTTAGATCATCTTCAAGTTTGATATTCTTCAAATTTTCTGTATCAAGGTCTAAGAGAGCTGCTTCCAATTGCTTCATCAAATTTTCCATCTCTACCGGTGTCAAGATCTTCCTCAAGTTTTTAGGCTTCTGAAAATATAGGACCAAGCTCTGATACCAATTGTTAGGATTCCCACAGATACTGAGAGGGGGGGTGAATCAATATCTAACTGGTTTAATGAATTTATTAACTTAAAACATGTAGAACAAGTTAAAACTGAGTATGGGTAAACAAAAAATAATGCAATAAACAAAGATAGAAACAACCACATGAAAAACACACCATAACACAATATTTTAACGAAGAAACCCGGTGTGGGAAAAACCTCGATGGGATTTGTGACCCACAATATTCACTTACTACCCAATAAGAGAGTATTACTACTACAAGAGGGGCCTGCACATGCAGGAAGGCCAAGTGCTTAGAGCTCATTGCTCAAAATGGAAGTCTCACTGACTTACAAAATGGATTATATAAATCCAATGTCATGTACTGCTTCAAAATAGCATCTACAATGCCAGATCCAATACCAGTTTATAGCTCTTCTTCTGACATAAACCCTTAACCTATAATTTGCATAATAGGTCTGCCTTATTTCGCCTAATTACATTGTTCCATGCTTACATCAATATCTTCATACAATGTTCTACAATGATCTCTCTTATATAAGAGTCATTTTACAACTTGCCAAGTCGGCTTACAATGTTTTTACAATAATAAACAAAATACATTATCAATAAAATCCATGTCGGCTTCTATGCTGGTATGCTTTCTTTCACTACCGGTGTCGGTGGTCTGAGTGCCGGTGTAGAGTCTGATCTTGCTAGTGTCAGTGGATTGCCTTGCCGGTGTCGTACGATTGTAAGGTTGCCATCAATGAGAAAACCTTCAATCACCTACAATGTCTCATTGGAGTGTGCATTTGCCAATAGCATATCATGTGGAAGGTTTAAAGCATAACTTAATTAGTGTAAATCAAATGTGTGAGAAAGGATACAAATTCACTTATGACTCTACTAACTACCAGATAAGAAAAGAGAGTACCAGTCAGATTATAGCAGAAAGAAAAAGGACATATGGAAATGTGTACAATATGAAATGATGCTTTGAGTCCCAATGCATGATGGGACAAGGTGATGAGAGTTGGCTATGACATAAGAGATTAGGCCATATAAATTTTAATAATTTGGTTAAAGTAAGAAAAAGGGGCTCTATGAGACATATAGTACCAATCATCAAACTAGTAAGAACATTTTGTGATGAATGTGTAAGAGGAAAGCAGAATAAGGTGACCTTCAAGACTAAAGAACATAATACTTCAAGGCCTCTTTAACTTGTGCATACTGATCTATATGGACCAACCAAAAAAAGATCTCAATCCGGTGAAAGATTCTTCATGCTCCTCATTGATGATTTTTCAGGAATGACATGGGTCACTTTCCTACATGACAAATCTCAAATATTTGAAAGATTCAAGATTTTCAATCTTATGTATTTCATCGGTGATCATATGTTAAATCACGAATAGATCCTATAGTTTGCACAACCTCGTGGATGAAAATACAAGGAAAATAAGGACTGTGGCATCACGAGATGATGTCATGTGTCCTCGATGGAGAAGGGTGAGTCGGTGGTTTGACTATTCAAAATCCTCATATTTCCAGTTCTTAAGAGGTAAAAACTTAACTACAAATGGCCCCATTAATTTGCATATGTTTCAATGGATGGTAATGTTATAGTCTGGGAGAAAAGGTGCCTGACTTTTAATATGCAAAGGTTGGTAGGTACTGTAGTCACAAGGTAAAGTGTGAACATATCTAACAACCCTCATAACCCTAGGAAGGAAGATGCAAGAAGTTTATGGACCGTGACATCATGAGATGATGCCACGTGTCCTGGGTTGACCAAGAAGATACATGTTGGGGCCGCTAACAGTGTTAGGATAGGAGATGATGTGGCATTGATATGCCACATATTTAATGGGTCCATAAGCCATGATGGAAGGTCAATGATAGATTGACCATTAGTGATCATTTGATTCACCAGAATGGGAAGGATCTATGGCATAATTTCAAACTGATTTTTTAAAAGGTAATCAAAAGTATTATTTGTCTCTCATGTAGGAAAGTTAGAATAAACAAAGGGAAGGGTTATCGACATGGAAACGGATAGCAACAAGTTGGGACACTTGGATGTCGAGTTATTCCTAAGGGACTATTTTGAAGGTCTTTACTAAGTCGGGGTTGATTAGACAAGAAAGGAAAACATTTCAGAGGCATGAAAGGATTGGATAGTTTTTGAGTTAGAGATGGGAGATGATGGATTTCCCAGAGAAATTAGAGGTTGCTTGTTGTCAAGGATTTTGAAGCAGAATTTGTACAATCAAAGAGGAACGCGATCAAAATAAAATAGTTCACATAAGATGACCCTTAGTAGGAGGAAATGGATTTGATAGGCATGACTTCTAGAATCCATAGCTGGAGAGTTGAGTTGAAAGCACCAAAATGATGATTTTTCACATGAATGAACATCACCAGATGAAGTATTTTTTATTATAAATACAATAGGGTGGTGACTAAATTGGTAGAAGAGAAAAGAAACCTTTTCATTTTCTAAGAGAGGTTTTTTTAGTAAGGAAGATGATGTTTGTGTTGGCCATTTGGAGGAATTGATTATGTGTTGCATTGATATTTTTTCATTGATGTCAACACTAGTTGTTTGCATGCTTTATCGACACCCTTCTTGTCCTAGTAAGATGAGTCATTTTGGATCTAGCATGATCTGGTAGGCTTCAGTATGATTTGGTTATGGAATTGGCTTGTTCATGATAATCATGTTCATATTTAGTCAGTTGGTTTTGGTCTGGTGATCAGATGCTATCCTATTTTCTTGGAAGCTTGGCTTGCAGTTTCGGCAAGGGTTTCACTGGCATATCTTTTGTTGAAGATCTTTGTTGAATTGCATAAGTGGTATTGGTGCAGCTTTTGGTATGGTTTCAAGATGTTGATGGTGATCATGTTCGAGACTTGACAGATGAAGATAATTTCTTTAGTGTGTGGACTTATTTTGGGTCCCGGTTGATCTAGGTTATGTACTGTCTTAATGTAACGTATGGATTGGACTTCTCGATGTGTTTCCCAAATGTCTTATATGTTGGATATTATTTGTTTGGTCTAAGGCCAACATGTTTTATAATTATGTAATTGGTTTATTCTCTAGTGGCCGACCTGATTATTTATGGTTGAGGGTTTGTATATATATCATGTAAGATCTCATTGTAGATTATGATATATATGGGATATAATAATGGTATGTAATGTGTGAATAATGTAATATCATTCAGGTGGAGGATTTGGTTGATCATTGGAGATCAAGTTGGGTTTATATAAGAGGATTTAGTCCTTCAATATAGACCTTAATAGAAATTGTACTCAGGCATAGGAGATGCTATCTTTGCAGTTCAATAACTTCTTCGAATTGTAGTATGGATTTCTATGTAGTCAGTGAGACTCCTTTTGTGATGAGCAATGCACTCTAGGTTGTTGGCCTTCCTACAAGTGCAAGCCCCTGAATTGTAATTCACATACTTACTATAGAAGTATTATCTGATTGTGGGTAAGCTTACCACCATAGTTTTTCCTTTTACCAAGTTTTCCACGTATAAATCTTGGTGTCATATGGATGGTATTTATTCTATGATTATCGTTTATGCTTAATTGGTTTAACTGCTATTCCAGTATTTGGTTTAAGCATTCTGGTATTAATTTTTTGGGTTCTAGTAGGGTAAGTGCACCAAGATGGTGAACAAAAAGGAAGGTATAAGTGGCAACTTTTTTTTTTGTCTGAAAATAGGAAAACCTGAACTTCAAAGAGATATTCAAAGGTCACGCACTCAAAACTAGGAGTTGAGAAAAGAATAAGAATTGTAGTACTTTGAATCTAGTTTCTAAACTACTAAAGTTTTTTAAAATTAGATAATATTAAGAGGCTCAAACCTCTCTCACACAAAAAATTGTTCCTGATTTTTTCAGAAAAGCATAACATAGTTGTTTTCATGCACTGCACAAAATATATAATTAGATTTAGTATTTTGCAAAACCCTTTCATAGGATGATAGGTAAGATTGAGATCTAGAAGTTGTGTATTTGTTCATTATTTTTTCGTAGAGTATTTGTTTTTATGATTTTTTGAAGTGACCGCATACTGAAAATTTGGTACCTGTTCATGCGTTGGGCATAACTTGCATCAAAATAATCGAAAATGAAAACTTTTTTTAAAATTGTATAGAATCTAGTGTAGAAAAATAATATGTAATTTATTTTGAATTTGGTCAAGTATATCAATTTTTTTTTTTTAAAATGGTAGACGTATGTTTGTGAGGACTATCAAGGCATTGGTAAAGAAAATTAAAGTTTACTATGCTAATGTTGTCTAAAAGTAGAAATATTTATATGGTTAGAAAGATGAGAAGACGTGTGAGATTATGGTGGTAATTTTAGAGATACCCACTTGATCATTTGTAAACCTGATGATGATGAAACTAAGAAATCATGTTAGAAGATGAAAAAACATGTAAAGGGACAAAAATGGAGGGAAAATGGGCTTGCAAGCCTTATGGTCATTTTTACCAAGCCAAAAATCGCACGGGTTTTGATGTGCAAGATAACCCACTTGGGTTTTGAAAAACAAAAAGTACCATTCATAATTCTACATAGCCCGTATGGATTATGTAGAACTAAACCCATCATTTTGAGTCTCACAAAACCCGTACGGGTTATGAAAAACCATAATTTTGAGTTTCACAAAACAAGTACAGGTTATGAAAAACATCATTTTGAGTTTCACAAAACCCATACGGGTTATGAAAAACCATTATTTTGATTTTCACAAAACCTATACGGGTTATGAAAAACATCATTTTAAGTTTCACAAAACCCATACGGGTTATGAAGACATAAAAATTTATGCTTGTAAACTTAGCATATACTACACATATGTATAGACATACATATATAATATGTGTTTATGTATGTATATATGCATATCTATAGTTATATATACATATATTTATATAGATATGTGTATATATGTTTGTATACATGCATGTCTCTCTTCCTTACCTCTCTCTCGTCTTCCTTCCCCTATCATCGTCTCTGTCTATTTCAAGCCCTAATTATCCTTGAGTTATATCTCATCTCTCTCCCCCTCATAATTCTCTCTTAGCTTGATCTCTCACTATCTTCTCCTTCTCTCTCTCTCTCTACCTCCTCTCTCTCTCTCTCTCTCTCTCTCTCTCTCTCTCTCCCTCTCTCCCCCTTATCTTTCCTTCCCTATCTCTCTCCCTCTCTTCCTATCCCCTTCTCTCTTTGTCACTAACTCTCTCTCCCTCCCCCTCTCCTTATCCTATTACAACCCTCTCTTCCTACCCCTACTCTCTATCTCCCTTCCCATCTCCCTAGTCTCTTTCTATCTCTCTCTCTCTCTCTCTCTCTCCATCTCTTTAGCCTATTCTCACCCTCTCTCCCTTCTCTCTCTCTCTCTCTCCCCTTTTCTCTCTCTCTTCCTCTCCCTCTCTTAATCCTCTCTCTCTCTCTCTCCCTCTCTCTTCCTATCCCCTTCTCTCTCTCTATAACTCTCTCTCCCTCCCCCTCTCCTTATCCTAGTCTATTGCTCTCTTGCTACCCCCTACTCTCTCTCTCTCTCTCTATCTTAATCCTATTCACACCTTCTCTCCCTTCTCTTTCTTTCCCTATCTCTCTCCCTCTCTTCCTATCCCCTTCTCTCTGTTTCTCTCTCTTTGTCTCTCTTTGTCTCTCTCTGTCTCTCTCTATCTCTCTGTCTCTCTCTGTTTCTCTCTGTCTCTCTATCTCTCTCACTCTCTCCCCACTTCTTCTTTGGTTCCTAGTTCTACATAACCCATACAGGTTATGCAAAACTAAGGCCAAAACTTCTTTGTCTCTTCTTTGTTTATTATTAAATATAATGTTCCTCAAAACCCATATAGGTTTTGAGGAACTTTTTGTTCTTTTTATTATTTTTGGCTAAGTTTGGTGTTACCAAGCCTAGCATGTTTTTGAATTTCATAAAAAATGCACAGGTTATGATAAATTTAATTTTTTTTGGATGTGGCCACTTTTCTGTTCACCATCTTGGTGCAATTACTCGGTATTAAAGTTTTAATTGCTAAATGTTTTGGTAATCTAAGACAAATGATTCACCCCCACTCTCATATGTCTTCCAGTTATTTGAACTATCTAATAATTGGTATGAGAGATTTGGTCCTCTCTGCAGAAAGCTTAACCACTTGAGGAAGATCCTATGGTGACTAATAGTTCAAGTTCATCTAGTTTATCTGGAGCTATCTTTTGGAGAGATATTCCTAGGCTTGATGGAGAAAATTACAAATTATGGAAGATTTAGATGGAGACTCATCTAAGATGTCATGGCAAGGAGATTTGGGAGATCTCACAAAATTGTGTTACACCTTATAATCCAAGATTATGCAATCCTCCTCTGGAAAACCTAGATAAGGAGATTGACAATGATTGTAGAGAAAGAGAAGCCCTCTTGTGTGCACTTTTTGATGAGAAAATAATGGGATTAAATGACAAATCATCTAGAAAGGCTATATTGGATAATTTGGAGAGTCTTAATGAAGGTGAGCCTACTATGAAGATTGCTCAACTTGATGGTTACCAGGTGAGACATGAAAACCTGAATATGGAAGAAGATGAAAGGATTACTACATTCAAGGAAAGGGTAAATGTGATTGTTATGGGAATTCAAAGTTGTGGTGGAACTTTGAGTGAAGATGAAATTGTTTCTAAAGTATTGAGAGCCCTAACACCATCTTACAAGATCAAGGCTACTACAATTAATGAGTTGAGAACAATGACTTATACATCTATCAATAGAGATATCTTGTGTTGGCAATATGAAGAATTTGACTATGTGTTGCATTGATGTTTTGTCATTGATGTCAAAACTAGCTGTTATGATTGGTTATCGACAAACAAATTTTGGTTATCAGTAGAAGAACTAGTGTTACTGGCAGAATGGACTATCAGTTGGATACTATTGACATGTTTGGATCAATGGAATATGTTTGGTTTGATGTTTCTGGAGTATATTTTGGTTAGTTGGTATTGAAATTATGATTGAATGCTAACATACACTCTTGTAAGCCTATATCGGTAAGGGTTTAATGTTTTACTGGCAGAGCTTTTACTAAGAATATTTGACAGGATGCATAAGTGGTATTTGTGTGGCTTCTAGATGGAATTCAGGATGCATAAGGTGATCCTTGATCGTGCCTCAACTGATTGGAGACATCTCTTTGGTGTGGTGGACCCAAATTAGGTTTGGTACATATCTGAGTTATGGAATGGTCTCATGTAACGCGTTCTTTACATGTTACCAGGATGATTTATGGTGTGGTTAATGTTGTTTTGGTCTAAAGACGACATGGGATATCATTGCAATATGGATGTATGTAATGATCTTTTAGGTGTCCGACTGAATTGGTTTAGGCCTAAGGGTTTGTATAAATTGATGTAAGATCTCATTGTAGATCATGGTTGTGGTCATAAAATGAAAAATCATACACGAAGGAGATTTGGTTGATAATAGGTGATTGAATTGGGTTTATGTAAGAGGTCAAAGGCCTCTGGTATTGAGATTAACTAGGACTGTAATAAGACATGGTAGATGCTATCACTCGTAGTTCATTCTTCTCAATTTTTGTCCAATATTATTGAGGTGGTTATAACCTCTCTGTAGTCAATGAGACTGTTAGGATTCCCATAGTTACTGAGAGGGGGGGGATGAATCAGTATCTAACCAGTTAAAAGATTTTCTTAACTTAAAACATGTAGAGCATATTAATACTATATACTGGTAAATAGAAAGTAATGCAATAAACAGAGATAACAACAACCACATGAAAAACACACCATAACATAGTAGTTTAACGAGGAAACCTGGTGTGGGAAAAATCTTGGTGGGGTTTGTGACCCACAATATTCACTTACTGGCCAATAAGAGAATATTACTGCTACAATAGGGGCTTGCACATGTAGGAAGGCCAAGTGCCTAGAGCTCACTGCTCAATTACAAAATGGGAAGTCTCACTAACTTACAAAATGAATTATATAAATCCAATGTCTTGTACTGCTTCAAAATAGCATCTACTATGCCAGATCCAGTACTAGTTTATAGCTCTACTTCATACATAAACCTTTAACCTATAATTCACTCAATAGGTCTACCTTATTTTGCCTAATTACATTCCTCCATGATTACCTTACTTACAACAATGTTCTACAATGATCTCTTATATATATGAGTCATTTTACAATTTTCCAAGTTGGCTTACAATGATTTTACAATAATTAACAAAATATATTATCAACAAAATTCATGTCGGCTTCTGTGTCGGTATGCTTCCTTTCTCTATCGATGCCGGTGTAGAGTCTGACCTTGCTAGTGCTAGTGGATTGCCTTGCTATTGTCATAGGATTGTAAGGTTTCCATTGATGATAAAAACTTCAATCACCTACAATGTCTCATTGGAGTGTGCATTTGCCAACAATCTCCCCCTTTGGCATTGATGGCAACACTCATGAGAAAAATCCAAAAACTGTCATCCAAAAAGAATCTGCCAGAATAGACTTCCCAAATATTTAGTACCAAAAGAATATGTGTACTCCCCCTAAGTTGATGAGTTATTTGCTGATTATTTTTCTCATTCCACTACTCCCCCTTTGGCATCAATGACAAAGGTTGTCAAAGTGTCAATAGAGTGTGATTTCCTATTTCAACCTTGTAACTGGTTGGTTACAATCTGAAAAAGATCCGCTAAAACCAGATTTAGGTTGTCAATGAATTGTTTGCTATCTTTTATTGCTGCCTTTGTCCTCTGAAGTGTACCGGTGAGGTATTGCATTTTCTCTGCCGGTGTTTTCTATCCTTGAACCAAAGCATCAGATATTTCTTTCCTTAAGGAGGTGAGGTGGTCCAATTGTGGACTTAGTCTCCATTTAAGATCTTTAGCTTTACCTTTTATTCTTTCCTTTTCTCTTACTAGCTTTAATAGTTCTTCCTCAAAACCTGTTATTTTCTGCTCAAAAATTGATAGTGAATCAAATTAATTAATGAAATTGTCAGTTAGTTGATTTATTTCTTCTTGTATCTTGTTGATCTTTCGGTCTATTTCAATTGTCAAAAAGTTAGTTTTACAAGTATCTTTGTACAAAGTTTTGAATTCCTTCAGTGTACTACATAGTTCCGGTAGAAGTGTGTCAAATTTCCTTGTACACTTCTTCTTTATTTCTTCCTCAAAGAATTTGTGTTTTTCCTTCTCCAATCTCTCCTTGAATGCTTCCTCTTTTATTTGTTCAACTATCACAATGTTGTCAGTAATATACTTAGACAAAGTGTCAAGTTCACTCAAAGAATCTTTATTATCTACATTACATTTTGGAGCTATCATTTTCAAAATTGGAATGGTATCATCTATAGCCTTGTATGCTTCTGAGCTACAATCTGTTATTTTCTTTATGGAATCCAAAAGAACTTTTGTTACATTAGTTGGTTTAAATTCTGCACTTGAAGAGCCAACACTCAGTATTCCACCGGTGGGAGCATTTTCCATGCTTATGGTGACCTCTGGTAGGTCAGTTTGTGTTTCCATTTCTTTAAGGAAAGGTTTGTCTTGCTTAGCTGTTGTCGGTAGCACCGACTCTATATGATCCTATTGTTATGATGTAGGTTGTTGCTCTGCCTATTGCTTAGTGTTATCAACTATCAGTTTACCTTTTGTGTTATCTGTTACCGGTGGCTCATCAGCCATATCTGTTTTTCTAGTTGAGTCCTTATCTACCACAATATTTACTTTCTAAGTATCAATGTCAACTATGTATAGCACCTCAGAATTGGGATTTGTGTCCTCTTATGGTATGTCCATACTCTCAATAGCCGGTTGATCTTTAGTAGTAACTACCGGTGGAGTATCAAGAGGTGGTGGGGATAGATTATCTGTTATTTTTATGCTAGGTGGTCCACCAACCTTGCCTTTTCCCTTATCCTTATCTTTTTGGTAAACTTTTATAGGTTTAGGGTTTCTATATTCTTCCTTCTTTTCCTTCTCTACAAGGAATATATCTCATGTATTTGCAGTTTCCTCTACAACCTCATTTACTCTACCAACCATAAGTACTATATGCCGGTGTGCAGTTGAGAATACTGAGTGGTTAGCTTCAAAGATGAGATCATCTATCTCCTTTGGCGAGTTGATTGGGTATACAGCAAGTACTTTTTCAACTTTTATTTTCTTATCAGGCTCTACAACTACTTGCCTTCTAGCTTCAAGTCTTTTAGACAATTCTATCGGTAATTCATCCACAACTTGCATTAAAAATTTCTTATAAATGTCCAAGTGTAGAATTACACTGTTTTCAACTTTTTCTTTGTCATCAACTGATAATGTATCATATGATTTGTTGATGTTCTTCATCTTTTCATCCTCTGTTATTTCTTCTAGTAGTTTGTTAATTGGAGCAATATTTTGTTGAGTCTTCTTCTTGGGTGTTAACTTCTTCTTCTTTGGAGTTATCTTCTTAGCCGGGGGCCTTACTACCTGTTGTTTTTGTCTAGTTCTTCTATGAGAAGGTGTAGATACCGGTGAAGGTTCTCTTTTCCTCACAACTCTTTTAAATATAGCTGGCATATCACTTTCCAAAGAAGTTGCTACTGGTGAAAGGTGAGTTTATGGCTGAAGTGCTTCTAACTCATCTTTAGTGATACCAATTTGTTTAAGTACATCTTCTTTGATAGCCTTAGCCTACCTAGATCCTCTTCTTACTATTGCTTCCACCTTCTTTACCCTTCTCTTAGATTGAATTTGATTCTCAATAGTCTCTGCACTACCAAATACCTTTTCTTTAGGTTCCTTGGGTGCTTCTAGAAGGGCTTTTGCATATGTTTCAGTTATGTGATCATTAGTTTCATAACCCATCTCAGTAACCCAAATGGTTATTGGGATAACTGCCTCCATCCAAATTTCATCCTTCTTAATAACAAAGCATATTTCATCCTTATACTTATTTACAATTGCTTGTGATAATCTGACTCTATTATTCATCTGGGCCTTTAATGCCTTAAAATACTCATTTATATTCTTTTCTCTATTTTAACCCATGTTATTTAGTAAATCAGACAATTATTTGCCTACCGGTATATCAAAACCAAGATTCTTGTTACTGATACCAGGAACCTGTTTTGTTATGTGCAACATTAAACAGACAAGTAGGTTACCAAATCGAAATGTCCCCTTTTTGTCTTTCTTAATCTTTCCTAGATTGTCAATCAGTTCATCTTTCAACCATTCACACACATCTATTTTTGCATTATCCTTGATCATATCATAGGCACTCTTTATACATAGGCTAGAAACTGAATTTAACTTGTTTGCATGTGTGGTTTTATAGCCTAAAATCATGCTAATGAATCTGACATTGATGTTGGTTACATCATTTACTCTTAAAGATCTCTTATTAGATGTTGCACCTGTTAGGTCAATCACTAGGTGATTTGAGACCTTCTTTGTCTTATCAAGTCTATTACTGGTGGAGGGTAACCCTATTACAACTTTTACTACCTCTTTAGTGATTTTGTGAATTGAGTCTAACTAGAAGAATGCACCATGTACCCTTCTTAGAACAATCCTTATAACTTCCTTAGGAAAATCTGGAATGCTGAAAATTTCAGTGAATCCTAGGGTTTCTACTATTTTGTGTTCAGGCTTAACATTACGGGAATCATCACAAATTATAGTCTTATACATGCTCTTGATCTCCTTATTACCTAATTCTTCGATGTGACAATGAATGTACATTCTAGGGTCTTCAGGAAAAGCTACTCCTTTGGGAATTTGAGAAAAAGCACCAACATTGTCATCCTTTTTAGCTATTTTGGGAACTAACCAAAATAAGGGTCTAGGGTGCTTGATTACTTTGACCACAGTAGGGTTTGCTATGAATTCAAGAATAGATAAAGAGGCCATGATTATAAATACCTTTTTCTTCCTTAGGAATGATTGTTTGCTGAATTGCTTCACTTGTTTGCTCGGAATGGCTTTGCTCAAGAATTTTCACACTCTTCGAATGTTTGAATGCTTGGTGAAGTAAAAATGGAGCCAAAACACTGATTTATAATGTTAATTTTGCCAACCACCACATTTAATGCTTGCCGGTTAAGTAATCACTTAACTTTATCTGCCGGTATAGAAGTAATTTCAACTTCTCACCATCAACCGAGGGAATAATAGCATGTTATACATTTGATTGCCAAACCCTCAAAGAATTTTCTTCAGTTAGATGAAGAGTCTCTTGCCAGTGGAGTGTTACTCTATCCTTCCGGTGGAGGAGTATTCCTATCAACATTCAATTCTGATTTCCTTATCCATTGTTTTGAGAATTCCTCCTTAACTTCTTCAACCTTTTCTTTTCCTTTCAAACTAGGACCTTTGTTATTTACTAGTGAGGACTTGCTTCTACAAAATTTAGCAATATGTCCAATCTTGTTATAGGCATAACAAGTCACATTATTTTTCCGAATAGCTTTTCCATATCCTTTGCTAGTGTGTGTCTTGCATTAATTAGATAGATGTCCAAATCTTCTACAAACATAACATCTTACATTCATTTTGCAATTTTAAGAATTATGACCAAGTTTGTTGCATTTTGAACAATGACCAGTGGGTGAATTGGTATTCTGATAATTTCTAGATCTACATTGATTTTCTCTATGGCCATACTTGTTATAGTTAAAACATTTGCCATTGAATTTATAAGTAGTGGGTTGTCTTACCGGTTTGTTATGATCACGTGTGTTTGTAGTACTGGAGCTTTTACCAACTTCAAAGCCAAGTCTATAAGTGTCACCATTAGGTTTCTAATTTTTCAATAAGTCACCAAGTTCTTCCAAGCTTTTCTTGAATTTCTCTTTGTGCTGATTTGCAGTATCCAATTCTCTTTCTAAGATTTCTTTCTATCTCATAAGTTCATTGGAGTCATTCCATGTATGCATCAGATCCATCTTCAACAAATCATTTTCATAGCTAAGTCTTGTGTTCTCTTTTGCAGCATCACTTAGTCTTCTAGTCAAATATTCTTCATTCTTCTTTCTATCTTCAATTTATTTACAAAATCTCATAGTCATATCCTACATCTCATTCCTTGGTGTCATGTTTTCATGTTTCATCTTGTTTATCAGATCACTAAGAGTTTCCTTTTCATCATTCTCATTTTGCATCATTTCACAAAGTTCTCTTCTCTTATTTCTTGCAATGGTAAGATTTTCTTGAAGTGCTTGAATAATTTCTTGTGCTGCCTTTAGATCATCTTGAAGTTTGATATTTTTCAACTTTTCTGCATCATAGTTTGAGAGAGCTTCATCAAGTTTTCCATCTTTAGGGTGTCAAGATCTTCCTCAAGCTGTTAGGCTTCTTAAAATAGAGGACCAGGCTCTGATACCAATTGTTAGGATTCCCACAGATACTGAGAGGGGGGGGTGAATCAGTATTTGACCGGTTAAAATATTTTCTTAACTTAAAACATGTAGAGCATATTAATACTATATACCGGTAAACAAAAAGTAATGCAATAAATAGAGATAATAGCAACCACATGAAAAACCTACCATAACATAGTAGTTTAATGAGGAAACCTAGTGTGGGAAAAACCTCGGTGGGATTTGTGACCCACAATATTCACTTACTGGCCAATAAGAGAATATTAGTGCTACAATAGGGGCCTACACATGCAAGAAGGCCAAGTGCCTAGAGCTCACTACTCAATTACCAAATGGGAAGTCTCACTGACTTACAAAATGGATTATATAAATCCAATGTCTTGTACTGCTTCAAAATAGCATCTACTATGCCAGATCCAGTACCGGTTTATAGCTCTGCTTCATACATAAACCTTTAACCTATAATTCACATAATAGGTCTACCTTATTTCGCCTAATTACATTCCTCGATGATTACCTTACTTACAACAATGTTCTACAATGATCTCTTATATATATGGGTCATTTTACAACTTGCCAAGTCAACTTACAATGATTTTACAATAATTAACAAAATATATTATCAACAAAATTCCTGTCGGCTTCTGTGTCGGTATGCTTCCTTTCTCTGCTAGTGTTGGTGGTCTATGTGTCGGTGTAGAGTCTGACCTTTCTAGTGCCGGTAGATTGCCTTGTTGGTGTCATAGTATTTTAGGGTTTCCATCAATGACAAAACCTTCAATCACCTACAATGTCTCATTGGAGTGTGCATTTGCCAAATGAGACTCCTTTGTAATGAGCAGTATACTCTAGGTAGTGTGCCTTCTTGCATGTGCAGGTCCCTTATTATATCACATACTTTTTGTAGAAGTATTATCTGACTGTGGGTAGGCTTCCCACCATGGTTTTTCCCTTTATCGGAATTTCCATGTACAAATCATGGTGTTATGTGGTATGGTTGCATTGTGTTAATTCTCTATTTAATTTTTAAGTTTTATTTCTTACTCGTATCTGATTCTGGTATTCCAGTATTCAATGTTCATGTGCTCCGGTTAAAGGTTATAAAGTGGTTTGATTAATATAATATGTTGACAACTAATTCACCACCCCCTCTTAGTTGTCCACCAATTATTCTAACAATTGGTATCAAAGCTTTGGTCCTCTTTTGCAGAAGCTTAACCGCTTGAGGTAGATCCTATCGCAACTAATACTTCAAATCCACCAGCAACTATTTTCAGAATAGAAATCCCTAAGCTTGATGGAACAAACTATGAGATATGGAAAATCCAAATGGAGACTCATCTCAAATGTCTTAGCAAGGTTATTTGGGAGATCGTTGAGAAAGGATATACACCTTATGATCTAGCATTTTTTATTGAAGCTTGTAAAGATAAACATTGGTTAAAGGCTATGGAAGATGAATTAGATCAGATAGAGAAGAATAAGACTTGGAATTTAGTTCCCCGACCTAAAAATAAGAATGTTATTGTAAATAAATGGGTTTTTAGAATTAAACTAAATGAAGATGGTCAAGTTGTAAGAAACAAGGCTAGACTGGTTTGTAAAGGATATTCTCAAATGAAAGGAATTGATTATGGTGAGACATTTGCATCAGTAGCTAGAATTGAAGTTGTTTGACTATTTCTTTCCTATGTAGCATACAAGAACTATAAGGTCTATCAAATGGATGTTCAATGTGCATTTTTGAATGGTGAACTTAAGGAAGAAGTATACATTGAGCAGCCTGATGGATTTTAACTGACAGATGAAAAAGATATTTTTCGCGGGTTAAGGAAAGCATTATATGGATTGAAACAAGCTCCTAGAGCTTGGTATGCAAGGCTAGATAAATATCTTCGGAAGCTTGGTTTTACTAAAGGCAATGCTAACAGTAATTTATATTACAAGATCACTAATGATGATATTCTGATTATTGAAGTATTTGTTGATGATATCATTTTTGGAGGAGAAGATAAATTGTGCATGGAATTCTCTAATAATATGAAGAATTAATTTGAAATGTCTATGATTGGTGAGATGAGATTTTTCTAAGGTTTGCAGATTACTCAAATTGACAAAGGATTTTTTATCTATCAACCTAAGTATCTAAGGGAGTTGTTGAAGAAGTTTTGTATGGATAATTCCAAATCGGTAAGTACTCCTATGGTGAGAAGTGAGAAATTATCTATCAAAGACACGTCTGCATGAGTAAATTCGACATGGTATAAGTCTATGATTGGTGGCTTGTTACATCTAACTCAGATTAGACTAGATATTATGAATGTAGTAAGTATTGTTTCAAGATATCAAAGTAATCCTATAAAAAAACATGAATGTACAGCAAAGAGGATATTCCAGTATTTGCAAGGAACAACAGAATATGGCTTATGGTATTCTAGAGATGATAACTTCAGTTTATGTGGATATATAGATTCAGATTAGGCAGGAGATACTGATGATAGGAAGAGCACTTCTGGTGGAGCTTTCTTTCTTGGAAATAAATTGGTTTCATAGATCAACAAAAAACAATCATGCATTTCTTTATCTACTGTAGAAGTTGAATATGTTGCAGCAGTAACTAATTGCACTCAAGTCTTGTGGATGAAGCAAATGTTGAAGGATATCAAGGTAAATTGCAGTGAACTGGTAGTTATCTATTGTGATAATTCTGTAGCTATTGACATATCTAATAATTTGGTATTTCACTCTAAGACTAAGCATATTTAAATAAAATATAACTTTCTGAAGGAAAAGGTGGAAGAAAAGGAAGTCAAATTGGTTTATGTGAACACTAAAGAGAGAATTGCAGATATATTGACTAAACCATTGTCTAAGGAATTATTTGAATATTTGAGAGACAAGTTAGGGGTATCTACCCCTTTGATAGAAACTTAATTGATGGAGCAAAGCATTAGTTCGATATGCATCATCAACTTTATCCTTTTCTCCAGATTGATGTAGTGGGGCTATTACTGAGGGGGAGTAGTCATCTTTGAGATTCACAGGATTTTGATATCCATGTCATATCTTTGGAATTGATGTCAAAGGGGGGGAGTTATATGTGAAAAATAATGTCATAATATGTCATATGGGAGAGAGATTCAAATCAATTTTAGATTGGACTGCACTCCTCAAGGGGAATTGCTGGGATTTTTTTTTTTATTATTATTATATCTTCGATGAGAAATGTTTGACATTTCTTGGCATTTAGATGTTTTCTTTTTCACATCTTGTGTTACCATGAATGCCAAAGGGGGAGATTGTTGGCAATATGAAGGAATTGATTATGTGTTGCATTGATCTTTTATCATTGATGTCAACACTAGCTATTATGATTGGTTACCGACATACTGGAAGAAGGGACTATCAGTTGGATACTATCGACATGTTTGGATCAATGGAATATGTTTAATTTGATGTTTTTGGAGTATTTTTTGGTCAGTTGGTATTGACATGGTGATTGAATGCTATCAGACACTCTAGTAAGCCTATATCGGTAATGGTTTAAGGTTTTACCAACAGAGCTTTTACTAGGAATCTTTGACAAGATGCATAAGTGGTATTGGTACGGCTTCTAGATGGAATTCAGGATGCGAAAGGTGATCCTTGATCATGCCTTGACTAATTGGAGACATTGCTTTGGCATGGTAGACACAAATTAGGTTTGGTACCTATCTAGGTTATGGACCGGTATAATGTAACATGTTCTCTACACATTACCAGGATAATTTATGGATTTGTTAATGTTGTTTTGGTCTAAATCCAACATGGCATATCATTGTAATATGGATGCATATAATGATCTCTTACATGGCTGACCTAATTGGTTTAGGCCTTAGGGTTTGTATAAATTAATGTAAGATCTCATTGTAGATCATGGTCATGGTCATGGAATGAAAAATCATATGCGAAGGAGATTTGGTCAATCATAGGTGATCGAATTGGGTTTATGTAAGAGGTCAAAGGCCTTCAGTATTGAGCTTAACCAAGACTGTAATCAAGCATGGTAGATTCTATCACTGGCAGTTCATTCTTCTGGATTGTTGTTGTCCTATAATATTGAGGTGGTTATAATCTCTCTTTAGTCAGTGAGACTCCTTTGTAATGAACACTATGCTCTAAGAAGTGCTTCTTCCTGCATGTGCAGACCCCTTGATGTATCACATACTTTCTACATAAGTATTATCTGATTGTGGGTAGGATTCCCACCATGTTTTTTCCCTTTATCGGGTTTCCCACATACAAATCACGGTGTTATGTGGTATGGTTGTATTGTGTTAATTCTCTATTTCATTCATAAGTTTTATTACTTACCGGTATCTATTTCTACTATTTTGGTATTCAATATTTATGTGCTCCAGTTAAAGGTTATAAAGTGGTTTGATTAATATAATATGTTGATAGATAATTCAGCCCCCACCCCCCCCCCCCCACTCTCAGTTGTCCACTGGTTATTCTAACACCTTGGTTGCAAAATTATCTTCTTTTGAGATTGAAGAATTTGGACCTTCTGGAGTTGTGAAGTTTGAACCTTCTTTTCATGCATCTGCATCATCAACCAGTATGAAATATTGGAAAATTTTGTATGAAAAAGAAGTAGATGATGTGAAGAGAGAAGATGAATAATTTAAGCAACTTGAGGTTCTATTTTCTAAAAGAGTTCCTAAAGGACCAGTAGGAAGTAAGTATCAAGGAAAAACACCTTTTAAATGTTTTTCATGTAATAAGATTGGTCATTTTCTATCTAGATGTCTTGAAAGGAATTCAAGATTTGAGGAAAGAGTTAGAAGATCTTTTAAGCCTAACCTTGGATATTAGAACAAGTATAAGTACTAGAAAAACAAAGACAAGTCATGCTACATAGTGGATGAGGATGGTATTACTGATTCTGATGATGAACTAGCAGAAGACTCTGCTAGTGGTTCCAGAAATGGAAAGGAATGGGTGTTCCTGGCTATCAGGAAGATGTTCTGGCACTAAAATAGAATGTAACTAAAGAGAGGGCATTTGGTGCTAAAATTGAAGACAAGGATGAATGGGTAATTGATAGTGGATGTTCACATCATATGACTGGAGAGAAAGAGAAGTTTCTATCTTTGCAAGAATATGATGGCGATCTGGTTATATTTAGAGATGACAAAGCATGTATGATCAAAGGAAAAGGAACTATATCATTGGATGGTCAGAACAATAATGACAATGTTTATTATGTTGAAGGTTTGAGGCATAATCTTTTGAGTGTAGCACAATTAGTGGATAACAGATTTCAATTACAGTTCAAGGATAGAAAATGTAAAATCATTAATAGATCTGGTTTGGAGATTGCAACCGGTACATAGATAAAGGGTAATATATTTCATTCAAATTATGGAAAGAAGACATGTTTGATTGCACAAATTGATGAGAGCTGGCTATGGCATAAGAGGCTATCTCATATGAATTGTCATTGCATTGTAAAGATTAGTTCAACATACTAAGGCAATTAGAGATATACATAAAATTGTGAAGCCCTATAATTTGGTATGTAAAGATTGTCAAATGGGTAAACAGATTAGAACCTCTTTTAGGAGTATACAAGATAAATATAATGATGTTCTTGATCTTATTCATATTGATTTATGTGGTCCTGCTAGAGGTAAAAAAAATTCAAGGTCATAGATATTTTATGTTGATCATTGATGATTATTCTAGAATGATGTGGGTTACTTTTCTAAGGGAGAAATGTGAGGCATTTGAAAAGTTTAAAATCTTTAAGGCTAAAGTGGAAACTGAGACAGGTTTGAAGATAAAATGTTGGAGGTCAGATCATGGTGGAGAATTCACATTTGTTGAGTTTAATAGCTTTTTGTGAGGAGCATGGTATAAGGAGACAATTTTCTGCTCCCTAGAAACCTCAGTAGAATGGAGTTGTGGAAAGGATGAACAAAACTATCTTAGATGCTACTAGAACAATGATGATGGAAGGTAGTCTACCTCATATCTATTGGAGAGAAGCAGTAAGAACAATGGTTTATACATTCAAAAAAGTACATATAAAAGGAGAAACTAGTAGGACACCTTATGAATTATGGTTTGGCAATACACCTAGAGTTAAGTATTTGAGAATCTTTGGTAGTAAATTTTATATCAGGAGAGATGATATTATTGGCCAATTTGATCCTAGATGTGATGAAGGCATATTTCTTGATTATTCAAATGAATGTAAAGCATCTAGATGTTATAACAAAAGATTGCAAAGAATTGTGGAGAGAACTATTGTCAAGGTGGATGAGCATAAAAAAAGTCAAATCAAAGCTTATGAGAAGGAACCAGTAGTGGAAATGATTATATCTGAACTAGTAACACCTTTACCAAAACAAAGTGTTGAATCAGTTACTTTGGCAGTCTCAGAAAATTATACAGTAATTGAAGAATCGAGGAGAGGAATAGAGAGTCAGAGGACTCCTAGGTATGTGAGATTGAATCATTTTGAAGATCAAATCATTGGGGATAAGAACAATGGAATGATGACAAGAAGGAGACTAGCAACTAATGAGGTATGTTTCATTTCACAAGTTGAACCTATATTAGTAATTTAGGCATGTAAAGATGAATATTGGTTGAAAGCTATGGAAGAAGAATTAGATCTGATTGAGAAAAATAACACATGGACTTTGGTTCTCCAGCCTAAAAATAAGAATTTTATAGGAACTAAATGGGTTTTTAGGAATAAATTAAATAAGGATGGTAAAGTTATAAAGAATAAGGCTATATTAGTTTGTAAAGGATATTCTCAAAAGGAAGGAATTAATTATGGAGAGACTTTTTCACTTGTAGGTAGGATTGAACTTGTAAGATTATTTCTTGCCTATGCTACCTATAAAAACTACAAGGTTTATTAGATGGATGTTAAGTGTGCATTTTTGAATGGGGATATTGATGAGGAAGTTTATATTGAGAAACCTGATGGTTTTTCACTATCAGATGATACAACCATGGCTTGCAGGTTAAGGAAATCTTTATATGGATTGAAACAAGCACCTAGAGCTTGGTATGTTGTTGGCCATTTGGTGGAATTGATTATGTGTTGCATTGATGTTTTGTTATTGATGTCAACACTAGTTGTTTGAATGCTTTACCGACACACTTTTGCTCTTGGTAGGTTGAGTAGTTTTTAGTTGACTTGGATTCAAATTGATCCAGCAAGCTTTAGTACAATCTAGTGATGGAATTGGGTTGTTCATGATACTAATACTCTTATTTGGTCAAATAGTTTTGGTCTAGTGATTGGATGCTATCTTTCTTTCTTAGTAGATTGGTTTCTAGTTCTAGCAAGTGTTTCATCAGTAGAGATTTTGGTTGAGATCCTTCATGAAATGCATTTAAGTGGTGTTTGTGCAGCTTTTGATGATGTTTCAGGATGCTATTGGTAATCATGTTTGAGACTTGGCCAATGGAGATTATTGCTGAAGCATGTGGACCTATACCGGGTCTTGGTTGATCTAGGTTATGGACTAACATTAATGTAATGTGTAGATAGGACCTGTTATTATATTTTTGGGATTTTTTATGTGTTGTTATTACGTGTTTGGTCTAAGGTCGACATGGTTTGTAATTATGTAATCAGTTTATTTCCTAGTGGCCGACCTGATTGTTTATGGTCAAGGGTTTGTATAAATAGATGTAAGATCTCATTGTAGATCATCATGGTTAATGTAAGAGTTCATGGTCATGGAATGTAATGTGTGAATAATGTAATATCATTCAGGCAGAGGAGTTGGTCGATCACTAGAGATCCAATTGGGTTTGTGTAAGAGGATATATTCCTCTAGTATTGAGATTAACTGGAACTCTACTCAGGAATAGGAGATGCTATCTCTTGCAGTTCAACACTTTATCGGATTGTATTCTAGATTTATATGTAGTCAGTGAGGCTGCTTTTGTGATGAGAAGTGTGCTCAAGGTTGTTGGCCTTCCTACAAGTGCATGCCCCTTCATTGTAATTCACATACTTACGATAAAAGTATTATATGACTATGGGTAGGTTTCCCACGATGGTTTTTCCCTTTACTAGGTTTTCCACATACAAATCTCATTGTTGTGTGGATGACTTTTATTCTATGATTATTGTTTATGCTTAATTGGATTAATTGCTATTTTGGTATTATTGTTTCGGGTTTTGGTATTAAAGTTTAAATTGCTAATGCTTCTAGTAATCTATGACAACTGATTCACCCTCCCCCCTCTTAGTTGTCTTCCAGTTATCTGAATTGTCTAACATATGCAAGTTTCGATAAATATCTTTTGAAGCTTGGTTTTACTAAGGGTAATGTTGACAGTAATTAATATTATAAGATCACTGATGATGATATACTAATTATTAAAGTATTTATTGATGACATTATTTTTGGAGGTGAAGATAAGTTGTGCATGGAATTTGCTAAAAATATGGAGAATGAATTTGAAATTTTTATGATTGGAGAAATGAAAATTTTCTTAGGTTTGTAGATTACTCAAACTGGCAAAGCTATTTTCACCTATCAAACTAAGTATGCTAGGGAATTGTTGAAGAAATTTCATATGGGAGATTCTAAACCGGTAAGTAATCCTATGATTACAAGTGATAAATTGACTAGGAAAGATGTTTCTGCACCAGTAAATCCTACATGATACAAATCTATGATTGGAGGTTTGCTTTATTTGACTTAGACTAGGCTTGACATAATGAATGATGTTTGTATTGTATCAAAATTTTAGAGTGATCCTAGAGGAAATCATGAGAGTGCGGAGGAAAGGATTTTTAGATAATTGCAAGATACATCAATATGGTTTATGGTGCCCTAAGGATGATAACTTTACTTTATGTGCATATACAGATGCTGACTGGGATGGAGATATTGATGACAGAAAAAGTAATTATGGTGGATCTTTATTTCTTGGAAAGAAACTTGTTTGATGAATAAAAAATAAATAGTCATGTACTTATTTATCTATTGTTGAAGCTGAGTATGTTGTTGTTGCTACAAACTATACACAAGTTATATGGATGAAGAAAATGTTGAAGGATATCAAAGTGCAGTGCATATTGGCAAATGCACACTCTAATGAGAAACTATAGGTAATTGAAGGTTTTGTCATTGATGGCAACTTTGCAATCATATGATATCGGCAAGACAATATACCGACATCAGCAATGACAAACTCTACACCGACACATAGAACACTGGCAAAGGATGGATACGGGCACCCTGGCTGACAAGAATCTTGTTTAAAATGTATTTTGTAATTAATTGTAAAATCATTGTAAGCCGACATGGCGCGCTATAATATGAGTCATATATGTATGAGATCATTGTATAACATTTTGTAATAATGTGATAGGTGAAATAAGGCAGACCTAATATGCGAATTATAGGTTAAGGGTTTATGTATGAAGCAGAGCTAAAACCGGTACTAGATCTAGCATAGCACATGCTAATATGAAGTAGTACAAGATATTGGGTTTGTATAATCCATTTTGTAAGTCAATGTGACTTTTTATTTTGTAATTGAGCAGTGAGCTCTAGGCACTTGGCCTTCCTGCATGTGTAGGCCCCTATTGTATGAGTAATATTCACTTATTGGACAGTAAGCAAATATTGTGGGTCATAAATCCCAATTAGCTTTTTCCCACACCGGGTTTCCTCATTAAACTACTATTTTATGGTGTTCTTTTCATGTGGTTATTGTTATTTTTGTTTACTACATTATTCTTGGTTTACCGAAATATAGTATTGATAAGCTTTACATGTTTTAATTCAAGTAAATTCAATAACCAGCTAAATACCAATTCACCCCCCTGCTCAGTATCTTTGGGAATCCTAACAATTGGTATTAGAGCCTGGTCCTCTATTTTCAGAAGCCCAATAGCTTGAGGAAGATCTTGAAACTAGTAGAGATGGATAACTTGAAGAAACAATTGGAAATAGCTCTTTCAGACTATGATGCAGAAAAATTGAAAAATATCAAACCTGAAGATGATCTAAAAGCTGCTCAGGATATTATTCAAGCACTTCAAGAAAATCTTACCATTGCAAGAAATAAGAGAATAGAACTTTGTGAAAAGATGCAGAATGAGAATGATGGAAAGGAAACTCTTAATGATCTGGTAAACAAACTGAGACAAGAAAGCAGTACTACAAAGAATGAAATGTAGGATATGACTATGAGATTTTGTAAAGAAATTGAAGATAGGAAGAAAAATGAAGAAGATCTGACTCGAAGACTGAATGATGCTGCAAATGAAAACACAAGACTTAGTTATGAAAATGATATGTTGAAGATAGATCTGATGCATACACAAAATTAATCAAATGAATTTATGAGATAGAAAGGAATCTTGAAAAGAGAACTGGCTACTACAAATCATAACAAAGAAAAATTCAAGAAAAGCTAAGAAGAACTTGGTGAAATGCTAAAGAATCAGAAACCTAATGGTGACACTAATGGCTTTGGCTTTGAAGTTGGTTAAGGCTTTGGTACTGCAAACACACATGATCATAGCAAACCGGTAAGGCAACCAAATGCCTATAAATTTAATGGCAAATACATTAATTGTAACAAGTATGGTCATAGAGAAAATCAATGTAGATCTAGAAATTATTAGAACACCAATACACCCAACAGTCAATATTCTAAATGCAACAAAGTTGGTCATAATTTAGAGAATTGTAGAATGAATGTAAGATGTTATGTTTGTGGGAGATTTGGACACTTATCTAATCAATGCAGAACACAAACCAACATAGGATATGGGAAAGCTATTCAGAAAAATAATGTGACTTGTTATGCTTGTAACAAGATTGGACATATTGCAAAATTTTGTAGAAGTAAGGAACCACCAAAAAATAATAATGGTGCTAGTTTGAAAGGTAAAGAAAAGGTTGAAGAGGTAAAACAAGAATTCTCAAAACAATGTATCAGAAAGTCAGAATAGAATGTTGATGGGAATACTCCTCCACTGATAGAACATAGCAACACTCCACCGATAGAACATAGCAACACTCCACCGGTAGGAGACTCTTCATCTAACTAAATAAAATTCCTTTGGGGGTTTAGCAACCAAATGAAAAACATGCTATTATTCCCTCAGTTGATGGTGAGAAGTTGAGATTACTTCTTTACCAGAAGATAAGTTAAGGTGTGACTTAACCAGCAAGCATTAAATGTGATAGGTGAAGAAAATAACATTATAAAACAGGTGTTTTGGCTCCATTTTCATTTCACCGAGCATTCAAATCTTTGAGAGTGTGAAAAATCCTAAGCAAAGGAATTCCAAGAAAAGAAGTGAAGAAATCTATCAAATCTTTCATCCCTAAGGCAGATTAAGACCCATATTCCAACTAGTTCTCAAAATTGTGAATAAAGATGATAGCTTAGGTGAATTTTCTCAAATACCTAAAGGGGTAGTATATGTTGAAGACCCTAGAATGTATATACATTATCATATTGATGAACTAGGTGATGAGGAAATTAAGAATATGTATGAATATGTGATCTCTGATGAATCAGGAAATGTCAAACCTAAACATAAGATAATAGAAACCCTAGTTTTCACTGAACTTCTCAGTATCCTAGATTTCCCCAAGGATATCATAAGGATAGTATTAAGAAGAGTACATGGTGAATTTTTTTGGTTGGACTCAATTCATAAAATCACAAAAGAAGCAGTAAAGGTTGTGACAGGGTTACCCTCCACCGGCAACAAACCTGACAAAACTAAGAAGGTCTCAAATGATCTAGTGGCAAACCTAATCGGTGCAACATTTGATAAGATATCACTAAGGGTAAATGATGTAAAGGATACAAATATCAGATTTATCAGTATGATCTTAGGTTACAAGACTACACATGCAAATAGGTTAAACTCAGTTTCTAGCCTATGTATTAAGAGTGCATATGATATGGTAAATGATAATGCAAGGATAGACATATGTGAATGGCTTAAAGATGAGCTAATAGAAAATCTAGCAAAGATCAAAAGGGAAAAGAAAGGAACATTCAGATCTAGAAACCTACTTGTTTGTCTGATGCTATATATAACCAAACAAGTACCCGGTATTGGCACCAAAGATTTTGAATATGATATATCGATAGGAAAACAACTATCAGAATTGCTGAACAATATGGGAGAGAATAGGGAGAAAACCATAAATGAGTACTTTCAAGCACTAAAAGCTCGAATGAAAACAAGAGTAAGGTTATCAGAAGCTATTGTGGATAAGTACCAAAAAGAAATCTATTTTGTAATTAAGAAAGAAGAAATTTGGATGGAGGCAGTTGTTCCTAGAACCATTTGGGTTACTGAAATGGGGTATGAGATTGATGACAACATAATAGAAACCTATGCAAAAGCCCTCCTAGAAGCTCCTAAGGAACTTGAAGAAGAAGTATTTGGTAATGCTGAAACTATAGAAATCCAAATTAAATCAAGGAAAAGAGTTAAAAGGGTTGAGGCATTTGTTAGAAAAGGAACCCGACAAGCAAAAACTGTTAAAGAAGATGTGCTAAAGCAAACTGGTATAACTGAAAGTGAATTGGAAGCAATCCAATCGGAAACACACCTTTCATCAATTGGAACTTCTTCAGAAAGTGACATACCTGCAGTATTCAAGAGAGTTGAGAGGAAAAGAAAACCTTCACCGACACATTCTCCTACACCAAAAAGACAAAAGCAACATGCAATAAGGCCACCAACAAAGAAATTAGCTCCAAAGAAAAAGAAGTTGACTCCTAAGAAGAAGTCAAAACAAACTATAGCTCCTATTGATAAATTAATAAATGAAATTACTGAGGATGGCAAGTTGAAGAATATCAGCAAATTGTATAACACATTATCCACTGGTGACAGAGAAAGAGTAGAGAATAGTGTAATACTACACTTAGATATTTTTGAGAAATTTTTAATGCAAGTTGTTGATGAAATACGAGCATATCTATATAACAGACTAGAAGCTAGAAGAGTAGCTATTATTGAGCTAGATAAGAAAATAAAGATTGAAAAACTACTTGCAGTACACCTTGTTGACTCACCTGATGAAATAGATCAATTAATATATGAAGCTAACTGGTCAGTATTCTCAACTTCTCACTGACATGTAGCACTAATGGTAGGAAGAATAAATCAGATAACAAAGGAAACAACAAATGCATGGGATATATTCCTGGTAGAAAAGGAGAAACATGAAGAGTATCAAAAACCTAAAACCTTCAAGGTATATCAAAAGGATAGGGACAAAGGAAAAGGAAAGGTCGGTGGACCTCCTAGTGTAAAGATAGCAGACAACTTACCCCCACCATCTTTAGATACTCCACCAATAGACACTACTAAAAATCAACCGGCAACATAGAGTATGAAGACAACACATGAGGATATAAATCTTGATTCTGAGGTGTTGTACATAGTGAATATCGATACTCGGGAAGTCAACATTGTGGTTGATAAGGAAACAAGTGAGAAAAGAGATGTGGCAATTGAGCCACTGGTAGAAGACACAATAGTTGAGAAAAATGCTAAAGATACAGTTGGAGACATTGAAATTGGGAGTGAGCAACAAACTGAACAGACAATGGATACAGGAAAAGATGATAGCACTAGTGTATATAATGTATCTATTGAGAAACCAACAACTGATAACAATGAAAAATCTATTGAGATACCGACTGTAGACATTTCAGGAGAAAGCACAGAGAAACTAGTAGGGCATACAGAGTCACAAACAAAAAAATCGACAATGGATACTATTGAAAAATCATCAGAGGCATCATCAGAGAAACCATCAGTAGAGAGTACAAAGAAACAGGTAGAACAACAGGTTCATTCACAAGTACATTTAGAGACAGTGCCACCAACTACAACTGAAAGACCTAAACCTTTGGTAGCTGAAATGCAAGCACAAATTGATCCTCCAATGAAAGAGGAAAGCAATGCTATTATCACCACCGATGGATTAAAAATTCTAAAGACAGTTGGACAGACATCCAGAACCTCCATGTCTAAATTCAGACCAACAAATGTGATATAGGTATTGCTAGATTCAATTAACAAAATAATAGATTGTAATGCACTAGCATATAAGGCTATTAATAACACCATACCAATTTTGAAGATGATTGCACCCAAGTGTAAAATAGAGAATAAAGATTCTTTAGAACAATTAGACACATTGTCTAAATTCATCACCGTTGATCAAATAAATGAGGATACTTTTAAGGAAAGGATGATAAAAGAAAAAGAGAAATTCTTTATAGAAATTGTGAATAAGAACAAAGAGGAGATGGATACTCTTTTACCGGAACTCAATGAAATCATTTTTGACTTCAAGAAATTGTACAGGGATACATGCAAAATGGATGTATTAACAGAAGATCTTGACAATGAAATTAGAAAGACATAGGATAAAATTAACAAAATTAACAATATTGCTGACAATCTAATTAGAACATCAGATTCATTTTTGGAATTAGAGAAGAAAATTGCAAAGGAAGAAGAGAAAATCAGGAAACTGGAAAATGAAAAACAAAGAATAAAGGACAAAGCAAAGGACTTAAAATGTAGACTTGGTCCAAGACTAGAGTATCTTATTTCTTTGAGAAAAGAAATATTTGAGGCTCTGGTTCCTAGACTAAAGACACCAGAAGAGAAAATGCACATACTCACTAGTACAGTGCAGAGAACCCATGAGGCTATAAAAGATAGTAAAACATTCAGCAACGACATAAATTTAATTTTGACAGATATCTTTCAGAGTGTAACCCACTAGTTACAAGAAACCAGGCAGGACTCCATTGATAACGAATGACAACCTTTGTCATTGATGTCAAAGGGGGAGTAGAGGCTATGAGAAAAATGATCAACAAATGGCTCATCAGCTCAGGGGGAGCTCATACATTTTCTAGTAAGACAATTCTAGCAGACTCATTTTTGGATGACACTTTTTGGATTTTTCTCATGAGTGTTGCCATCAATGCCAAAGGGGGAGATTGTTGGCAAATGCACACTCCAATGAGAAATTGTAGGTGATTGAAGGTTTTGTCATTGATGGAAACCTTTCAATCATATGATACCAGCAAGACAATATACCAGGACCGGCAGCGACAAACTCT
The DNA here is from genome assembly GCF_030272615.1 of Cryptomeria japonica. NCBI lineage: Eukaryota > Viridiplantae > Streptophyta > Pinopsida > Cupressales > Cupressaceae > Cryptomeria > Cryptomeria japonica. The sequence goes on along the minus strand of NC_081408.1, from coordinate 65,248,039 downwards.
ACATCGACACACAGAACACTGGCAAAGGAAGGATACTGACACCCTGGCCGACATGAATCTTGTTTATAATGTATTTTGTAATTAATTGTATAAATATTGTAAGTTGACATGGTGAGTTGCACTATGACTCATATATGTATGAGATCATTGTAGAATATTTTGTAATAATGTGACAGGCGAAATAAGGCAAACCTAATATGTGAATTATAGGTTAAGGGTTTATGTATGAAGCAAATATAAAATTGGTATTGGATCTGGCATAGTAGATGCTAATTTGAAGCAGTAGAAGACAATATTGGATTTGTATAATCCATTTTGTAAGTTAGTGTGACTTCTTATTTTGTAATTGAGCAGTGAGCTCTAGGCACTTGGCCTTCCTACATGTGCAGGCCCCTATTGTAAGAGTAATATTCACTTATTGGTCAGTAAGCAAATATTGTGGGTCACAAATCCCACTGAGGTTTTTCCCACACCGGGTTTCCTCATTAAACTACTATGTTATGATGTTCTTTTAATGTGGTTATTATTATTTTTGTTTGCTACATTATTCTTGGTTTACCGGTATACAGTATTGATAAGCTTTACATGTTTTAATTCAAGTAAATTCAATAATCGGTTAGATACTGATTCACCCCCCCCCCCTCACTATCTTTGAGAATCCTAACAGTGCAGTGGACCTATAGTTATTCACTTTGATAACTCCACTGCTATTGATATATCAAAGAATCTGGTATTTCATTCTAAGACAAAGATCATATCTATCAAGTACAACTTTATAAAGGAAAAGGTGGAAGAAAATAAAGTTAGATTGGTTTATCTGAACACTAAAGAGAAGATTACATATATCTTCACTAAACCTTTGCCTAAGGAATCATTTGAGCACTTCAGAGACAAGTTGGGAGTTTTTACCCCTCTGGTAGAGACTTGATTGATGCAGTTTGGCATCAGTCTGGTATGCATGATCAAAGATACTATTCATTCCAGCACTGATGTGGGGATGATACTTCTTAGGGGGAGTAGTTAGCTTTGTGATTCATAGGTTTGTTTTTTTGTTTTGATATTTTTGTCAGATTATTGGTATTGATCTCAAAGGGGGAGAGATATTGATGTGAAAAAGGAAAACTTAAGGAGTTGTATGCATTAGGGGGAGAGATATATGTGTAATTTAGAGCTCTACAGAGATATCATTCACAAGGGGAGTTTGGTCTTTGTTTGAGAACTTAATTTCTATTTCTTTGAGTGGACAATTGTTGGTTGTCTTCCATTAGGGGAGGATTGTTTGGCATTTCTTGGTACTTTGATATTTTTCACATCTAGTATTGTCATCAATGCTAAGGGGGGGATATTTTTGGCCATTTGGAGGAATTGATTATGTGTTGCATTGATGTTTTGTCATTGATGTCAACACTAGCTATTTGGATGCTTTACCGGCACCCTTCTGGTCCTGGTAAGATGAGTGGTTTTGGATTCGACATGATCTGATAGGCTTCAGTATGATTTGGTTATAGAATTGGCTTGTTCATGATACTCATGTTCATAATTATTTAGTTGGTTTTGGTTTGGTGATCGAATGATATCCTGTTTGCTTGGAAGCTAGAGCTTTTGTTCAAGATCTTTGTTGAATTGCATAAGTGGTATTGGTGCAACTTCCGGTATGGTTTCAAGATGTTGATGGTGATCATGTTTGAGACTTGACATATGGAGATCATTTATTTAGCGTGTGGACCTATATTGGGTCTTGATTGATCTAGGTTATGGATCATCTTAATGTAATGTGTGGATTGGACCTCTCAATGTGTTTTTGAGATGTCTTATGTGTTAGATATTATTTTTTTTGGTCGAAGGCCGAAATGTTTTGAAATTATGTAATTGGTTTATTGTCTGGTGGCCGACTTGATTATTTCTGGTTGAGGGTTTGTATATATATGATGTAAGATCTCATTGTAGATTATGATATATACAGGATAGGATAATGGTATGTAATATGAGAATAATGTAATATCATTTAGGCAAAGGATTTGGTCAATTATTGGAGATTGAGTTGGGTTTATATAAGAGGATTCAGTCCTCTAGTATAGGGCTTAACTAGAACTATACTCAGGCATAGGAGATGCTATTTTTATAGTTCAATCACTTCTTTGGATTGTAGTTTGTATTTCTATGTAGTCAGTGAGACTCCTTTTATGATGAACAGTGCACTCTAGGCTATTAGCCTTCCTGCAAGTGGAGGTTACTCAATTGTAATTCACATACTTACCGAAGAAGTATTATTTGACTGTGGGTGGGCTTCTCACCATGGTTTTTTCCTTTATTAGGTTTGAGCAGGATCGTGCATGGAGTTGATGTGTGATTTGTGATATCCGATGGGTGTTTTTCTCCTCTGTGAGTTTGTTTATTGTCAGAGGGGTTGTGAAAGAGAAGTATTGCCAATGGGGGTGTGAAAGCCTTTTCTTATCAAGAAAGGCCACGCATGGCACATCCTCTGCTTCTACTCTACCACTCGATGGCAAGAGGTTCGAAGAAGGAGCCCATAGAGGAATGAAAGAAGGATTTGTTTGGGTGGGGAGTGGTAGCCAGTAATCTATGTGATTGCATGGAATTTGTGACCCCTCCCCAACATATTATGTTTCTCCTTAGGCTCCTCCTTCCACTTTCTCTAATCCTAGTCATGAAGGGTAGAGCTCCTCTTCTAGTTTAAATGTGACTTTTGTTCTTGTCGAAACCTAGTATCCCTTCGGATAATGGAAAAACTTTGTTGAATAGAACATAACATCTCACACTCCATCCAAAGGCATCAAGGTGATAATAGCATGGCTCAAGCAATTTTTCTTCTACCAATTTTCAGTTAAAAATTTTGATTCATGGGTGCCAATGCATGGATATAGAATATTTTTGTAACAAAATTGCATATGGCCTTTTAGGCCTAATTGCTAAGAGTAAATCTTCTATTGAAATGTGTCTCTTGGTCTGAAGCTTGTTTCTCTTTTTTCTTCTATAAAAATTGGAAATCAAGGCCATTAGATGAGTTCTAATTTGGGGAGTCTCTTGAGGGTTCAAAATTTCTAGTTCTTTTGGGTTTCCTTGTTTGGTTCTAGTAGTGAGTTTAAGTGAAGTGAGAAAGTTGTAAAGTCATTTACAGACAAATGAAAAGAATTTTTTAGTGTCAATCTTTGTTCAAGTTCTTGAAGGAGTTATATGTAAATTTATTCTATAACATAAGTAGTAATTTTATTCAATAGAAATAAAATTATGATCTATTTCTCTCTAGTGTATAATTCTGTCATCTTTCAAATGAATAGAATCTAGGTTTTTTTTTCATTTGTTGCATTGTTATGATGTATGCAATTTTTTATTTCATGCTTTGACCTAAGGGGTTGATTAAATGCTTGAGTGGGATTACAAAGTGATAGGGCCTATGCGGGGATTTAGATAAGTAGTTTGGGTTGGGATTGTAAATGAAATAATATTGTAAGACAATATTATCTTACATCTTATACTATTAGATAAAATTCTATCGCATTTTTAGTTTATATCATGTATCTTCAAGTACCCAATGGAGTAAGGAACTCATCACAACTTTTAACTGATTTTAAATACCAGTCTTGTTTTCAAATTCACTAACAAATCGCTATAATTTGTTGATTATCAGAATAACTTTCATTTCATGTTTGCTATTGTTTATCCTACCCATCACATTCTCTGATTAGGTTGCGGATCACTGGAGGAATTTCCATCCTTGATCATTCTCCCTGTCATTGAGCCCATGTATGAGATCATTTGCCTTGTTTCAGTGAATATTTGAGTGTGGTGCAAAGACCATAAAATTCACTAAAGGGATCACCCTCTCAGGTTTTGTAGATGCCTTGTTAGTTGGCCCAATCCTTGTGATAATTTCCAAAATTGAAGTTGGTTGCTTCATAGAAATTGGAATGAGTGTATTGGTTGATTTTAAAGCATAAAAACCATTTTGGGAACCAATAGGCAAAAAGAATGATGGTGTGCAAACCAGAAGAAGACTTGCCCAAAATGATGAACAAGTAAATTTTTGCTTCATGAAAGAAATGGAACCTAGAACATTCAATGAAGCCAATAAAAGTCAGAAATGGATGGATGCAATGGAAGAAGAGCTACAACAAATTGAAAAGAACAAAACTTGGGAATTAGTTCCTAGACTAGCAGATAAGAATGTCATTGGCACTAAATGGGTCTACCGAGACAAGATTAGTATGCAAATTGTATTCCCAAGTAGAAGGAATAGATTTGACGAAACATATGCACCGGTTGTAAGACTTGAAGCCATTAGAATGTTTTTGGCATTCTTTTCCTACAAAGGATTCAAGGTATATGAAATGGATGTTAAATCTGCCTTCTTAACTGATAACTTAGAAGAAGAAGTTTACGTAGAACAACCACAAGGCTTTCTACTACATGATGATGAAACTTTTGTGTACTGGTTGAAGAAAGCATTGTATGGTTTGAATCAAGCTCCAAGAGCATGGTATTCAAGGTTAGATAAGTATCAAAAGGAGCAATGTTTTAGAAAGGGAAGTGTAGATAGTAAGTTGTATATTAAAGTAGATGGAAAGCACATGATTATTGTGGTTGTATATATGGATGACATAATTATTGGTGGCAACAAAGACACTCTATGCAAAAAAATTGTTGATCAGATGCAATCAAAATTTGAGATGTCAATGCTTGGAGAGTTGTCATACTTTCTTGGTTTGGAGATTTTATAGCAAGATAAAGGGATATTTATATCTCAAATTAAGTATGCCAAATATATGTTGAAGAAGTTTTAGATGGAAGACATCAAACCGGTAAGTACCCCCCTTGGTGACCGATTGCAAGTTGAGAAAGGTTGATGAGTCACCGGTAGTGGATCAAATATAGCATAGATACATGATTGGTAGTCTATTATATCTTACCACTTTAAGATCGGATATAGGGCAAGTAGTATGTATGGTGGCAAAATTTCAAGTTGCACCCAAACAGTCACATGAAAATGCAATTAGAAGAATCTTTAGGTATTTACAAGGAACACTTAATTATGGACTATGGTATCCTAAGCAAGGAGAATTCACCTTTCAAGCCTACACTGATATTGATTGGGTAGGATGCATTGATGACAAGAAGAGCACAAGTGGTGGTGCATTCTTCTTAGGCAACCTGTTGGTTTCATGGCACAACAAGAAGCAAGATTCAATCTCCCTAACTATTGCTTAAGTAAAATATATTGTTGCTGCTACATGCTACTCTCAGGTATTATGGATGAAGCAAACCCTCGAGGATATTCAGCTAGAAACATCTGACCTTGTTTCTATTTGGTGTGATAATTAAAGTGCAATCAACATATCAAAGAATCTAGTTATGCACTCAAGGACAAAACACATTGCTATCAAATATCATTTTCTCAAGTAGAAGGTGGTAGAGCATGAGGTTAAGGTATAATATGTCCCTATAGATGAACATGTGGCTGATATCTTCACAAAACCTCTACTAGTAAGCTCATTTGAGTATCAATTCCACAAGTTAGGTGTGGTTTCAGCTACTTCATGCACTTAAATGTGTATGGAGATTTATGGTTCAAAAGGAGTTCACTGCCATATCTTTTGATTCTTACACCAGTTGATGGACAAAGGGGGATATTTGATCAAGGGGGAGATTGTACCGATTGTGTACATGCAGGTCCTTGTGGTTTTCTATATTGGAAAAAGAGAGAACACTTGTTTATGCCCTTTGTCATTGTTGTCAAAGGGGGAGAAGAAACTTGTTTAATAGTGGATACTATGTGTGTTGACATCAATGCCAAAGGGGGAGATTGTTTGTATTGTATTGTCATTGATGTCAACTGGTGTTGGAATTGTTGTTGGCATGGTGTTCTCATTGGTGTTACAGATATGCAGGTAGGAGTATTGTCAACCAATAAACAAGAACATAGAGGTGATCAAGCAACCAGTACAGATGATTGGAGAGGATTCAAATGTTGCTGTTCAAAATATATGCTCATAACATTGGCATGAGTCTATGATAGAAACCACATCCAGTTTGGTGAACTGGAGAGCACATTTATAATTGACTAATATGTACTGTATGAAAAAGAATGATTATTAGTCTAGTTTGCAAGTAGGTGTTGCATCAATTGGTAACCATGCAACAAGTAAATAAGCAAGACTCCCACTAGATGAAGATTCTTTCACCAAATGAAGAGAAGGAATAATGGGCTACCAAGACATAAAAGGAAGGATAAGAAGTGATGAGTTTCCCTCTATGGAAAACCAGTTGAGATGAGGTCCGGGCTAATAATGATCTAGTTGATAGAACAGAGAAGAGCATGGCTTGAAGAGTAATAGGTTAATGGATAACTAGTAGGAAAGAAGACCGATAGTATAAGGTGTATACCAGTATGATTTTTTTAGTCAGTGACTGATTCTGAACCAACATAGTCAATAGAGATAGATGCTAATGAAGATGACACATAGGATCCAGGTGGCTAATGTGTAGTGGTGAAGATTGCATCGGTGACATGGTTTCTGATTAAGTCCATATTAATTGTTGACTATAGAAATCATAGAGGAGTTGCAGAGGATTTAGGCTCAAAGCTATTCAAAGGATAAAGATTTGATTCTTTGTTGTCGTGATCAAAGTAGGATGGTTGATTGACTAGTTGATCTAGAGAAAGGAACTACAAGATCATTTATGGTGATTGCTAAATATAGTAAACGTGTATTGGAAGAAACAAATATGGAAGTGTTGTTAGATTTGCTGTAGGTTATCGATCTCGAAGATGATATCTAATTTGATTTGATATAGTTTGGGTCGGTGCTGAAAATTCTAGGGCAAGAGGTTTAATTGTCTATTTTGACAGGAACTCCTGAGTATAAATATGTAGATTGAAGATCTTAGTGAGTGTTGTTGTTGATGTTGGTGAAGTGAAGGTGATTGTTGAGATTAGAAGAGTGATTATTCTAAGTGCAAGAGAGAAGTATACAAGTGACTAAGTGTTGGAGAGGTTTAACCGGTAAGAGGGGTTTAACTGGTACAAAACAAAGCAGCCGGTAAACTGTCATAGAGTTGACAGTCAAGTGAACTAACAGTGGTTGAACCAATAGAAACGAATTAGAGGGTGAATGAATGCATAGTAAGGATCAGAGGAGTTCAGGAAAGGCAGAGGCTGACCGATAAGAGGTTAGAGAGAGTGAACAAATAATCGGTAGTAAAAGAAGCTGAGAGGCAGAGGAGAGATAAATCAGTAGAGAGTATTGATTGAAGGTGTTACAAAATCCATTTGTAACAAGATGTAGATTATTGTATATTTATTTCATTGTATTTCATTGAGTGGGTGCTTGGTGTAGGGATTGATGCTCCTTGAGTTGGTGCTCAAAATAGTGTAGGGGTTGGTACCCATAATTTTCTAGGGGTTGGTGCTCCTTGGGTTGGTGCCCTAACTATTGTAAAATTGTTAATCCATTGTGAGGCTAGATTGGAGCAATAGTCTCCAACATAATTTCTCAATGAGGTTTTTCCCACATTGGGTCTTCCTCGTATATCCAGTGTTGTGTGATTTACTATTTCTGTGTGTTTGAATAGTAGCATTTTCATTACTTTCCTAGTTACACACATATAGTTAAAAATCATTTATAATCACTGGTTCAACCCCTCTTAGTGATATCTTGTATTCTACATGTTGTATATGGCATTGATGAATTTGATTATATTCTTTGCAATGTTGAAAATATGAAAAATTGTTGGCTTGATGATGATAATATAATTATAATAAGATGTTTGATGACTTTATTTATGTCGTCATTGATGGAAATCATGTTTTTTTAGTCATCTTGGTCATCTAGAGCAACTGGTATAGCCTAATCAATAGTGGAATCAATTAGACAATAAAACTACTAAGTTGTTGTCAACCGATAAATAGGAACATAGTGATGATCAAGTGACTAGTATGGATGATTGGAGAAGATTCAGGTGTTATGGTTTAGAATATATCTTCATAACTTTGGCATGATTCTGTGATTGAAATCTCATCAAGTTTGGTGAACCAGAAAACACATTTATAATTAACTATTATGAACTTTGTGAAGAAGAATGAATACTGGTATCAAATCTTTAACTAGTAAAGATTTAAGGTTTGGTGGTGGATTTTATCATGAAGATAACTTAATGATGACATGTCATAATCTATGTGTTATGATAAGAAGATATTTGAGCATGTACAACGATCATATTTTCTAGGAAGGAACAAAGTTATTAGAAGAATGAAACAAGGGTTTGATTGCTTATCAAATCAATGTGCGGTGAACACTCAACAATGAAAATCATCTAGAAATTTATTGTAATAATTTGTAATGTATTTTGGCAGAATTTTTTGTCGCGCTAAATGTAAATTCATTGTATCTTGTTGATATAATTAGATTTTATAGCCACCCTAACCGAAAAGTGTATTTAGGGATAGTTGGAGAAGAAGGTATTGCCAAACTAGTTTGAAGTGTCTACATGTGTCTAGTAGAGTTGTGCTGAAAAGGATCTATACTAGAAAGAAACAAAGTGTTGTAGTCAGATCATTTGCCATGTTGTTCCCTAAGAGTTACAACAATTTTAAATCCCTTAACCAGGTAGATCCTAATAGATCTGATATTGTAAATCCCCTCATCGGGTGGCTCATTTACTTGAGTTTGAAATCCTCTAACAAGGTTACTCTTAATAGGCTAGAGATCCTAACACGGCTGAGGCAAAATCTCTTGACCGGGTGACTCCTAATAGGGCCTACTCTTAACCAAACATATAGTAAGCTCTTAACCGGGCTATGCCTTTAACTGTGTGCATTCCAAAAGAGTTCAAATACATATTGTGCATGCTAATTCCTACTATGGTTTCCCTAGTTGGGTTTCCATGTCAAAAATCATTGTGTTATGGTCTGCATGATTTTTTGGATGTTTGCTTATGTGGTTATAAATTTCTTGCATGCTAATTTATTTTCAAGTTTGTGAAAGTTGTTATTAGATTTATTAAGCTTTTTCTTGCACTTATTCACTCCCCCTTCTCAAAGTCTTATAAGTTTATCAATTGGTATTATAGCCTAATTCCCTTAAGGCTTAACCACTTGGGAATGATCTCTATGGATGACATGGGGGAAGGTTCAATGAGTTACAAAGAGATTTCAAATAGGCTTGGAGAATCTCAAGAAGCCCTTGATGAACTAAAGGTCAAGTACAAAGCTTCATTGGCTAAGAGAAGAGAGTAGGCTGAGCAGTTGTTGGAACTTAGTGAAAGTAGTTCATCTGAGGAAGAAACCATTGATGCCTTGTCTAAAGAGGTGGAAAAGGTGAATGATGAAAAGAAAAATCTAAGGGGAGAGTTGGAAGCCCTTACCATTAGGATAAGTTGAGAATTGGAAGCGAGGAGGGCAACTGAAGACAAAATAAGAGATAAGGAGCATGAGATATTTAAGCTGAATAAGGAGAATGGTACCTTGCATGCACATCTTCAGTAGACCAAAGAGGAAAAACAAGAAATACAAGTTGATCTAGACATGGCTATGTCTCTTAGAGAAAGTCTCACAAAGAAGAATGAGGAGCTTACCAAGGAGTTGGCTAGTGCAAATGAGTTATTAGCTAAATTCAACAAGACCATTGTTATTCTTGATGAGAATATTCAGACACAAAGGTAGAAAGCAGATACACATGGCTTGAGATACACAACCTTTTAACAAGGAGAGACATTTGGTACCAAGGACACCAAGAATGAAGCCAAATCTGCACTAAAGACCAAGAAGAACACTACTAAGAGAACCTACAAACCAATATGATTTAACTACCATAAGGTAGCTCATACTACAAATGTTTCTAGAAGTAGATCAAGTACTTTTGATGGATATAGACCTAATGCAAATGAAGGATATAAGCCTAGTATTTTTGATGGATATTGCTTCAATTGAAACAAGTATGGGCATAAATATGTTGAGTGTAGTCAAAAGTAAACAATCAAAAATTTTACATGGATCAGAGGTCTAATGATGAATGGTAGAGATCTTACAATGACCGAAGAAACCCTACTTGATAGAAACCTTATGTGAACCAGTCTAATGCATATGAAATTGAGAATAGATGGAATGTGACATGTTCAATCTGTAACAACTATGGTAATGTGGCTATGAATTGTTGAAAAAGAACTGATAGAGGCAATGGTGGACCCTTGAGAGCATCTGGAATGGCATGTTTCCACTAGCATAAATTGGGACATATTGCAAGGTTTTGTAGAGCTAGAATGAACCAACCAATTAATCAGTCTGTTGATTGAAAAGGAAAGAATAAGGCAGATGTGGAAGAAACTAGAAGTGAGATGAATAAGATATGGAAGGAGAAAAGTGAGGAGAAGCCATCAAAGGAATCCAATTATTCACTTGGTGTGGATAATCCCTCTCACAAAAACTAAGCTATGTATGAACCTTAGTGGGAGCATATTGTGAGATACATTTCTAGACCCCATAAACGGTGTGTGGTAAGTCAAAACTACAAGTTTTGATGCAACATGATGGTATGAAGTGATTTTGAGATGTAACTAGTGAATTGGATGTGATATGTGAACCAACAATAAGTTTTGGGATTGAACGATGATTTGGGTATGTTCAGCTAGTTTAGCATGAAATATAGTTGGTAAAAGGAAAATAAAAGGTTATTTTAAGTCTCATTTTTCACTTAGCATTTTCAAGAGTACATTTGGAGAGCGACAAAAACATAAAAGAGAATTTGATTGCTACTTTGGTGAAGTTGATACCATATTGTAAAGATTTATGGAAAATTGAATCAGTGGAAGAGAATTAAGATTGGAAACCCTAGTTGCAAAGAAGTCTAATGCTTTCAACAATTTTAAGGCATTCAAATGCTTAATGGAGAAAGAAACTGGTAAGAACCTAAAGTGTCTAAGATTTGACTGGGGTGGAGAATTCACATCAGATGAATTTGTTAAATATTGTGATGAAGGAACTCTCCTTGGTTACTAAACTAAGTGAAAAGAATTCAAGTGCTTTAACAAAAGAACCAAGAAGATTGTAGAAAGTGTTAATGTGAAATTTGATGAGTATTATGACAAATCTGATGATGCTAGTAATTCTGATGTAGTAGATGAACAAAAGGTAGTGATCATTGAATTGAAAGTTCAAAATGATATTGAGCAAAATAATGTGGAGGATGCTTCTCAACCGATGGAAGAAGAAGAAGAAGAAGAAGAAGATGAAGAAAAGGCTTCTAGACTGGAACCAGTTATACCAAGATATGTAATGTTGAATCACTCTTCAGATCAGATTATTGGAGACAAGAATGTTGGAGTACAAACAAGAAGAAAGATTAGAGAACATGATTGTCTAATTTACACAATTGAACCTAAGATAGTGAGGGAAGCTCTAAAGAATGATGATTGGATAAAGGCTATGAAGGATGAGCTTGATCAAATAGAGAAGAACAACACTTGGTCACTTGTCCCTAGACCAGCTGATAAAAATGTGATTGGTACTTAGTGGGTGTTTAGGAACAAGGATATACTAGTTTGCACAAGATATGCACAAGAAGAAGTTGAGGACTATGGAGAAACCTTTCCACCTATTTCTACACTTGAAGGAGTAAGAATGCTACTTGCATTTTTTGCATTCAAAGGTTTCAAGGTATACCAAATGGATGTCAAGTCTAAATTTTTTAATGGAATTCTAGAATAAGAGGGTTGCATTGAACAACCGGATGGGTTTGCATTGACTAAAGACAGGAACATGGTGTGAAAACTTCATAAAGATTCATATGGATTAAAGAAAGCTCTAAGGGAATGGTATGGGAGACTCCATTCACACTTGATAAAGATTGGATGTCAAAGAACCAACGAGGACAACAACATTTATTTTAAGACAGAAGGAGACAAGTTATTGAATGCAGAAGTGTTTGTAGATGATATCATATTTGGAGGAGATGATGGGGTGAACTCACAATATTTGTTCCCACTTTTTGGTACATCTTGATTTTTGCTGAAATCATACATTTTTTAGAAAATATAATGATTTAAGCTTTAAGAGGTCCCTTTTGAAGTAGTTAATTGAAGATAGTTATATCAAAGGCTCTTACATCAAAATTTCTTGGATAGAACCTCTCTACTTCTAAATCATACTTGCAATGGAGTCTCATTTGCATCTATCAAATGCTGATAAAAACCTAATTTTACATTAGCTTTTGGGGGGTCAACTGAATTCATTGAGAAGTTTTTTTTTTTAGTATTTAGTCCTCATTATAAGTTTTCCAAATAGTATAATTTTTAATATATTTAATTTTATTAATATATTTTTGTTTTATTTCTTATGAATGTAGGTTTTTCACTGAACATGAACTTCTTTGTTCAATGCATTCGGAAAAATAGTAAACTAATTCAAAAAAATTCTAAAAATTATTTATGCCCTAGGCATTGATGTCTTCTTTCTAACAAAAATAATAAAATTGAATTTTGATATATATAGAACAAGTTATGTGTTCAAACATACACCTATATCTATATTATAATTAGCCGAGATTCAAAACTTAATAAAATGAAAAATATTCAACATATCACTATCAAACCAACTGCATACCCTGGGTATTGATGTTACAAACAAAAATTCAAAAGAATTTAACTTATGCATTTTAGGATGCACATCACTCTTAAAAAGTGTTGTTTGCTATAAAAAAAACTAATTTTTGAGGGAGATGGAAAAATAAATAAAAATTATTAAAAAAAAAATTGAAAAAAATATATTTAGAATCTAGAGACAAGATGTTACAAATCACTAGTCTACATCATCTTCAAATTCTTAACGGTTTAAAAGTTATAGGTATTAGAAAGTGAACATTTTTTTTTAAATGTTCATCTAAGTGTCAAAGTTCATCAAAAAGTGAAAACCAGTATTGTGAGTTCACTCGATGACATGAGTTTACATTTTGCAAAAGAAATAAAAAAAGAATTTGAAATTTCTTTGATAAGTGAAATCAAAATTTTCATTGGTTTGCAGGTCCAATAGATTAAAGGAGGAATCTTTATCAACCAGTCCAAATATGTCAAGGGGGTATTGAAATTTTTTCGAATGGAAGATTCTAAACTAGTTGGAATCCCTATGGTTAATGGGTGCAGATTATCCAAGGAAGATAATGTTAGATAGTTCAAATAACCGAAAGCCAACTAAGAGAGGGGGGTGAATCAGTTGTCACAAATTACCAGAACCATTAGCAATTTAAACTTTAATACCAGAACCCAAAACATTAATACCGAAATAGTAGTTAAGCTAATTAAGCATAAACAATAATCACAAAATAAATACCATCCACATGACACAAAGATTTGTATGTGGAAAACCTCATAAAGGGAAAAACCATGGTGGGAAGCCTACCCACAGTCAGATAATACTTGTGCAGTAAGTATGTGAATTACAATTGAGGGGTCTGCACTTGCAAGAAGGCCAACTACCTAGAGTGCACTACTCATCACAAAAGGAGCCTCACTGACTACATAGAAATCTAGACTAAAATCTGGAGAAGTGTTGAAGTGCAAAAGATAGCATCTCCTATGCCCGAGTACAGTTCTGGTTTAAGCTCAATACAAGAGGACTAAATCCTCTTACATAAACCCAATTCAATCTCCAATGATCGACCAACTCCTTTACCTAAAGGATATTACATTATTTGCACATTACATTCCTTGACCACGACCTCTAACAATAACCATGATGATCTACAATGATGTCTTACATCTATATATACAAATCCTCGACCATAAACAATTAGGTCGGCCACCAGACAATAAACCAATTACATAATTATAAACCATGTCAACCTTAGACCAAACAAATAATATCAACACATAAGACATCTCAGAAATACATCGAGAGGTCCAATTCACATGTTACATTAAAGTCAGTCCATAACCTAGATCAACTGGGACCCAGTATAGGTCAACACACTATAGTAATGATCTACATCCACCAAGTCTCAAACATGATTACGAACATCATCCTTGAACTCCACCAGAAGATGCACCAACACCACTTATGCAATTCAACAAAGATCTCCACCAAAAGATCTTCCTGTGAAACCCTCGCCGAAATGATGAACCAAGCTTCTAGGCAAGCAAGAAAACTTCCGATCACCAGACCAAAATTAACTGTTCAAATATGAGCATGAATATCATGAACATGCCAATTCCATCACCAAACTATACCAGAGTCTATCGGATCATGCCGGATCCAAATTAATGAGAAACCACTCAACCTACCGGGGCCAGAAGGGTGTCGGTAAAGCATCCAAACAGCTAGTGTTGGCATCAATGACAAAAACTCAATGCAACACATAATCAACTCCACCAAATGGCCAAAAATCTCCCCCTTTGAAATTAATGGCAATGCTAGATGTGAAAAATATCTAAGTACTAAGAAATTCCAAACAAGTCTCCCTCTATGGAAGACAATGAACAATCTCTCGCATACTGTTCTAAATATCAATATCTCCCGTTGTGAATAATATCTTTGTAAAGCTCTAAATTTCTTTTCCTTTTTCACAACAATATCAATCCCCTTTCTTTTTCTTTTGCACTTTCTTTCTTTTTCTTTTTCACATCAATATCACTCCCCCTTTGACATCAATGCCAGAAATCTGACAAAAATATCAAAGGAAAAAAAACATAAACCAGTGAATCTCAAAGCTAACTACTCCCCCTGAGCAGTAGAATCCCACATCAGTGCCAGAATCAATAGTATCTCTAATAGTGCATGTCAGAATGATGCCAAACTACATCAATCAAATCTCTATCAGAGGGGTAGAAACTCCCAATCTATCTCTCAGGTACTCAAATGATTCCTTGGGTAATGGTTTAGTAAAAATATCTGCAATTTTCTCTTTCATGTTCACAGAAACCAATCTAACTTCAGTTGTTTCTACCTTTTCCTTCAAAAAGTTATACTTGATAGATATGTGTTTTATTTTAGATTGAAATACTGGATTGTTTGTTGTATCAATAGCAGTAGAGTTATCACATTGAATAACTACCGGTGCATCACAATCCACCTTTATATCCTTCAACATTTTTTTCATCCATAAAAAATGTGTACAGTTAGTAGTAGTAGCAACATACTCAAATTCAGTAGTAGATAAAGAAGTACATGGTTGTTTCTTGCTGATCCATGAAACCAACTTCTTTCCAAGAAAGAAAGCTCCACAAGAAGTACTTTTCTGGTCATCAACATCTCCAGCCTAATCAGCATCTGTATATGTACATAAAGTAAAGTTATCATCCTTGGGATACCACAAACCATATTCTGATGTACCTTGCAAGTATCTAAAAATCCTTTTCACCATCATCTCATGATTTTCTCTAGGATCACTCTAAAATATTGAAACAATACAAACAACATTCATAATGTCAGGCCTAGTCTGAGTCAAATAAAGCAGACCTCCAATCATAGATCTATATCTTGTAGAATTTATCGGTGCAGAAACATATTTTCTTGTCAATTTCTCACTTGTAACCATAGGAGTACTTACTGGTTTAGAATCTCCCATACCAAATTTCTTCAACAATTCTTTAGCATATTTAGTTTGACAGATGAAAATACCTTTGTCAATATGAGTAATCTCAAAACCTAAGAAAAATTTCATCTCACCAATCATAGACATCTAAAATTCTTTCTCCATTTTATTAGAAAATTCTATGCACAACTTATCTTCACCTCCAAAAATAATGTCATGAACAAATATTTCAATAATCAGTATATCATCATCAGTGATCTTATAATATAAATTACTATTAGCACTACCCTTAGTAAAACCAAGCTTCAAAAGATATTTATCCAACCTTGCATACCAAGGTCTAGGTGCTTGTTTCAATCCATATAAAGCTTTCCTTAACTTGCAAACCATATTTGTATCATCTAATAGTGGAAAACCATCAAGTTGGTCAATATAAACTTCCTCATCAAGATCCCCATTCAAAAATGCACATTTAACATCCATCTGATAAACCTTGTAGTTTTTATAAGCAACATAGGCAAGAAATAATCTTACAACTTCAATCCTAGCTATAGGTGCAAAACTCTCTCCATAATCAATTCCTCCCTTCTAAGAATATCTTTTACAAACCAATCTATCCTTATTCCTTATAACTTGACCATCCTCATTTAATTTATTCCTAAAAACCCATTTAGTTCCAATAGAATTTTTATTTTTAGGCCGGGGAACCAAGGTCCACATGTTATTTTTCTCAATCTGATCTAATTCTTCTTCCATATCTTTCAACCATTATTCATCTTTACATGCCTCAATTACTGATACTAGTTCAACTTGTGAAATTAAACATACCTCATTAGTTGTCAATCTTCTTCTTGTCATCACTCCATTGCTCTTATCCCCAATTATTTGTTCTTCGGAATGATTCAATCTCACATATCTAGGAGTCTTTAGACTTTTTGTTCCTCTTCCCTATTCTTCAGTTATTGTAGAGTTATCTAATACTACCAAAGTAATTGGTTCAACTCTCTATTCTGGTAAAGGTTCTCCTAGTTCAGATATAAACATTTTCACTATCGGTTCCTTCTCATTAATTCTGATTTGACTTTTGTTCAGTTCATCTACTTGCACATTAGCACTCTCCACAATTATTTGCAATATCTTGTTATAACATCCATATGCTTTGCTTTCATTAGAATAACCAATAAATATGCCTTCATCACATCTATGATCAAATTTCCCAATGATACCATCTCTCCTAATATAACATTTACTACCAAAAATTCTGAAATACTTAACAGTAGGTGTATTGCCAAACCATAATTCATAAGGTGTCTTATTGGTTTCTCCTTTGAAACATACTTTACTGAATATATAAATCGTTGTGCTCACTACTTCTCTCTAGCAGATATGAGGTAGAATAGCCTCCATCATCAATGTTCTAGCAACATCCAAGATAGTTATGTTCTTCCTTTCCACAACTCCATTTTGTTGAGGTGTTCGGGGAGCGGAAAATTATCTTCTTATACCATGCTTGTCACAAAAGTTATTAAACTCACTAGATATGAATTCTCCACCATGATCTCATATCGAACATTTAATCTTCAATTCTATCTCAGTTTCCACTTTAGCCTTAATGATCTTAAAATTCTCAAATTCTTAATATTTTTCTTTTAGAAAAGTAACTCACATCATTCTAGAATAATCATCAATGATTAGCATGATATATCTATCACCTTGAAAACTTTTAACTCTAGCAAGGCCACACAAATCAGTATGAATAAGATTAAGAACATCATTTTATCTATCTTGTATACTCCTAAACGAGGTTCTAACCTATTTACCCATTTGACATTCTTTACATATCGGATTATAGGGCTTCATAATCTTAGGTATATCTCTAACTGCCTTAGTTGAACTGATCTTCACAATGCAATCAAAATTTACATGACATAGCCTTTTATGCCATAGCCAACTCTCATCAATCTGTATAATCAAACATGTCTTCTCACTGGAGTTCAAATGAAATATATTACCTTTTGTTTGTGTACCAGTTGCTATCTCTAAACCAAATCTGTTAATGATTTTGTATTTTCCATTCTTGAATTGTAATTGAAGTCCCTTATCTACCAATTGTCCTACACTCAAAATATTATGCCTTAAACCTTCAACATAATAAACATTATTAGTATTGTTGTTACCATCCAATGATATAGTTCCTTTTCCTTTGATCATATAAGCCTTGTCATCTCCAAATCTAACTAGACCACCATCCAATTCTTACAAAGATAGAAATTATTGATATGTGGTGATTGATTAGCAAAGTACTATACACTCAGCACATATTCTCGTCGGGGTCCAGATACATAATTTTTTTGGATGTTTTTTGTTGATGAAAACTGACATTGTAATAAAACCCTAAAAAGGCCAACTTTGTTTATTGCCCTAAAAACACATGTTATAAGCGGTTGGGATGCTTAAGGCATTGAGAGGTTTATGTACTATTTTTGCTAGATAATAAGAAAGATTGAACGACTGTGTATGGTGGACGTAACCCATTCTGGGTGAACCACGTTAAATCTTTGTGTTATCTGTGTCTTATTTTATTCCTTTATCTTTTGTATTTAGATCTGCATATAATTGTTAGTTCATATTTGCTTCGGATCTACTTGAACCCCTAACAAAAACTTCCCTTTATCTCCACTCATATGATGTGAACAACCATTGTCAATTATGCATTCATCCTTGTCTTCAATTTTAGCATAAAGTGCCTTCTCTTTAGGTACATTCTCTTCCAATGCCAGATCATCTTCCTTGATAGCTAGGAACACCCATTCCTTCCCATTGTCAGATCCACTAGCAAAGACTTTTGCCGATTCATCATCAGAATCAGTAATGCCTTCCTCTTCTATGTAGGATGATTTGTCTCTATTTTTCTTGTATTTATACTTGTTCTGATATCTAGGGTTAGGTATAAATGATCTTCTAACTCTTTCTTCAAATCTTGAATTTCTTTCAGGACATATAGATGCAAAATTATCAATCTTATTACATGTGAAACATTTAAAAGGTGTTTTTCCTTCATACTGACTTCCTATCGGTCCTTTAGGTACTCTTTTAGCAAATAGTTCTTCAAGTTGATCAAACTCATCATCTTCCCTTTTCATATCGTCTAATTCCTTTGCATACAAAGCTTTCTAGTCTTGGTTACTGGTTAGAGATGTCTATGCATGAAAAGAAGGTTCATACTTCATAGCTCCAGAAGGTCCAAATTCTTCAAGCTCAAAAGAACACAGTTTCCCAACCAATGTATCTATGTTGAAAGATGTATTAGCCATTGTTCTTAACTCATTAATAGCAATAGCCTTCTTTTTATAAGCTGGTGGTAGGGCTTTCAGGACTTTAGAAACAATTTCATCTTCACTCAAAGTTCCACCATAACATTGAATTCCCATAACAATCTCATTTACCCTTTCGATGAATGCAGTAACCCTTTCATCTTCTTCCATCTTTAGGTTTTCATATCTCACTTGATAACCATCAAGTTTAGCAATCTTCACTCTAGGGTCACCTTCATCAAGCCTCACAATATCTCTTTGAATGATATCTAAAATATAACTAGATGAACTTGAACTGTTAGTCACCATAGGATCTTCCTCAAGCAGTTAAGCTTTATGCAGAGAGGACCAAAGCTCTGATACCAACTGTTAGATAGTTAAAATAACTAGAAGAAAACTGAGAGGGGGGGGGGGTGAATCAGTTGTCATAGATTACAAAAACCATTAGCAATTTAAACTTTAATATCGAAACCCAAAACATTAATAGCGGAATGTAGTTAAATCAATTAAGCATAAACAATAATCATATAATAAATACTATCAACATGACACCAATATTTGTATGTGGAAAACATGGTAAAGGGAAAAACCATGGTGGGAAGCCTACCCATAGTCAGATAATACTTCTGTAGTAAGTATGTGAACTATAATTGAGGGGCCTACACTTGCAGGAAGGCCAACAGCCTAGAGTGCACTGGTCATCACAAAAGGAGCCTCACTGACTACATAGAAATCCAGACTACAATCCGGAGAAGTGTTGAACTACAAAAGATAGCATCTCCTATGCCCTAATATAGTTCCAGTTTAAGCTCAATACTGGAGGACTAAATCCTTTTACATAGACCCAATTCGATCTCCAATGATTGACCAACTCCTCTGCTTGAATGATATTACATTATTCACACATTACATTCCTTGACCATGACCTCTAACAATAACCATGATGATCTACAATGAGATCTTACATTTATATATACAAACACTAGACCATAAACAATTAGGTCGGCCACTAGACAATAAACCAAATACATAATTACAAATCATGTCAGCCTTAGATCAAACAAATAATATCAACACATAAGGCATCTCGTAAATACATCAAGAGGTCTAATCCACACATTACATTAAAGTCGGTTCATAACCTAGATCAACCAGAACCTAGTATAGGTCCAGACGCTACAACAATGTTCTCCATCCGACAAGTCTCGAACATGATTACCAACAACATCCTGGAACTTGACCCAAAGCTGCACAAGCACAACTTATGCAATTCAACAAAGATCTCCACCAAAAGATCTATCGGTGAAACCCTTGTCAGAACCAGAAACCAAGCTTCTAAGCAAGTAGGATAACATTTGATCACCATATAGAAACCAACTATTCAAATATGAGCATGAGTATCATGAAAAAGACAATTCCATAACCAAACTATATTGGAGCCTACCGGATGATGTCAGATCCAAGTTACCCAGAAACCACTCAACCTACCGGGACCAGAAGGGTGCACGTAAAGCATCCAAACAACTAGTGTTGGCATCAATGACAAAAAATCAATGCAACACATAATCAATTCCACCAAATGGCCAACAGATGATTTAGATCCAAAGGATGAAACTAAGTATAGATCAATTATTGCTAAACTACACTATGTTGTTCATAGCAGACCGAACATTGTTTATGAAGCTGGTATAGTGGCTAGATTTCAGAAAAATCCAAAAGAGACTCATATGGTGGTAGTGAAGAGAAATTTTCAAGTATCTTATAGGAACTATTAATTATGGATTATGGTATCCATACAAAGGAAACTTCTCTATGAATTTTTACATAGATGTTGATTGGGTAGGTAATATAGATGACCAGAAGAGAACAACCGGTGGTGCACTCTTTCTAGGAGGAAGATCAATATCTTGGACTAGTAAGAAACAAAGTTACATTTCTCGGTCTACAATAGAAGTAGAGTATGTGGTTGCATCTATGAACTATACTCAAGCAATATGGATGAGACATGTATTAGAAGAATTTAAGGAGAATATGACAGAACCAATGGTCATATATTGTGATAATAGAAGTGCAATAAACATTTCAAAGAATCTTGTATTGCATGCTAGAACAAAGCATATTGAACTGAATTATCATTATCTGAAAGAAAGACTGCAGGTAAAGAAAGTCAAGATGGATCATGTGTCAAGAAAGGAGCAGTTGGTTGACATTTTTACTAAGTTATTGCCTAAAGAAACCTTTGAGTATCTCAGAGGCAAGCTAGGGGTTATACCGCTACAAAAGGTCAACTAAGATGCTATTGTAGCATCAATCCAATGGACTAATTGAAAATATTTCACTGTGGATTGATGAGAGAAAGGCTACTCGTTAGGGGGAGCAGCAGAGATGAAGAAAACAGTAGCATCAAAAGATGAATTTGACACTTTGCACCTTTGGCATTGTTGTTAAAGGGAGAGAAGAAAAGTAAAGGGGGAGAAGATGACCAGTAAAGTTAATATGATTAGGTATATGATGTCAAGGGGATATTGTTGGCTTGATGATGATGATATAATTTTAATATGATGTTTGATTACTTTATTTGTGTTTTCATTGATGGCAACCATATTTGTTTAGTCATCTAGGTCATCTAGACAATATAGCCTAATTAGTAGTGGAATCAGTTAGACAACAAAACTATTAAGTTGTTGTCAATCGGTAAATAGGAACAAAACAATGATCAACCAACAAGTATGGATGATTGGAGGAGATTCAGGTGTTTTGGTTCAAAATATATGTTCATAACATTGGTATGAGTCTATGATTCAAATCACATCAAGTCTGGTGAACCAGAAAACACATTTATAATTGACTATTATGAACTCTTAAAGAAGAATGAATATCGGTATCATATCTTTAACCAATAATGATTTAAGTTTTGGTGGTGGATCTTATCATGATCAAAACTTAGTGATGACATGTTATAATCCATGTGAAATGATAAGAAGGTATTTGAGCATGTACAAGGATCAGATTTCTTGGGAAACAACAAAGTGCTTAGAAATCGATGTGTGGTGATCATTCCACGATGAAAATCATCTAGAATTTTTTTGTAATGATCCGTAATGTATTTTGGTGAAGTGTTTTTCCGCACTAAATGTAAATTTATTGTATCTTGTTGATATACTTAGGTTTTATAGTCGTGCTAATTGAAAAGTGTATTTAGGGCTAGTTGGAGAAGAGTTTTAGTGTCGGTAATTTGAGAACAAGGTATTGTCGAACCATTTTGAAGTGTCTACATGTGTGTAGTACAATTGTGCTGAAAATGATCTGTACTAAAGTGTTGTAATCAGATCATTTGCCATGTTGTTCCTTAACAGTTACAACATTTTTTAAATCCCTTAACAATGTAGATCCTAACAGGTCGTATATTGTAAATCCCTTCACTGAATGGCTCATTAAATTAAGTTTAAAATTCTCTAACAAGGTTACTCTTAATAGGGTAGAGCTCCTAACAGGGCTGAGGAAAAATCCCTTGACTGGGTGACTTCTAATAGGGTCTTCTCTTAACTGGGCATATTGTAATCTCTTAACCAGACTATACCTTTAATCGGGTGCATTCCAAAAGAGTGCAAATACATATTGTGGATGCTAATTCCTACTGTGGTTTTCCTAGTTGTGTTTCCACATCAAAAATCATTATGTTATGGTTTGTATGCTTTGTTGGATGTTTTCCTATGTTGTTATATTTCTTGCATGCTTATTGATTTTGAAGTTGGTGAAAGTTATTATCAGATTAATTAAGTTTTTGCTTTCACTGATTCACTCCCCCCCTCTTAGTGCCTTATAAGTTTATCTATTGGTATCATAGCCTAATTCCATTAAAGCTTAACCACTTGGGAAGGATCTCTAATGATAACATGGGGGAAAGTTCAATGAGTTACAAAGAGATTTCAAATAGGCTTGCAGAATCTGAAGAATCCCTTGATGAACTAAAGGTCAAGTACAAATATTCACTGGCTAAGAGAAGAGAGCTAGTTGAGAAGTTGTTGGAACTCAGTGAAAGCAGTTCATCTGAGGAAGCATTCATTGATGCCTTGTCTAATAAGGTGGAAAAGGTGAATGATGAAAAGATAAATGTAAGGAGAGAATTGGAAGCCATGAGGGCAGCTGAAGACTAAATAAGAGATAAGGAGCAAGAGATCCTTAAGTTTAACTGAGAGAATTATACCCTGCATGCACATCTTCATGAGACCAAAAAGGAAAAAGAGGAAATAAAAGCTGATCTATACATAGTTGTCTCTTAGAGAAAGTCTCACAAATAAGAATGAGGATCTTACTAAGGAGTTGGCTGATGCAAATGAGTTATTAGCAAAATTCAACAAGAGCACTACTATTCTTGATTAGCAGATTCAGACACAAAGGCATAAAGGAGATACACATGGCTTGGGATACACAACCTTTGAACAAGGAGAGCCATCTAGTACCAAGGACACCAAGCATGAAGCCAAATATGCACTAAAGACCAAGAAGAACATCAGTAAGAGAACCTACAAATCAATATGTTTTAACTATCATAAGGTAGGTCATACTGCAAATGTTTGTAGAATTAGATCTAGTACTTTTGATGAATATAGACCTAATGCATATGAAGGATATAAGCCTAGTAATTTTGATGGATATTTCTTCAATTGCAATAAGTATGGACATAGAGCTACTGAGTGCATGTCAAGAGTGAACAATCAGAGATCTTACATAGATCAGACGTCTAATGGTGAATGGTAGATATGTAACAATGACTGGAGAAACCCTTCTTGGCAAAGACGTAATGTGAACCAGTCTAGTCCATATGAAATGGAAAATAGATGAAATGTGACATGTTCTATCTATCACAAGTATGGTCATGTGGCTATGAATTACCAAAGAAGAATCGATAAAGGCAATGCTGGACACTGGAGAGCATCTGGAATGGCATGTTTGTAGTGTCACAAACCAAGACACATTGCAAGGTTTTATAGAGATATAATGAACCAACCAATTAATCAATTTGCTGACCGAAAAGGAAAGAATAAGGTAGATCTGTGGAAAAAACCAGAAGTGAGATGAATAAGATATGCAGTGAGAAAAGTGAGGAGAAACCATCAGAGGACTCCAATTCTTCACCTGATGTGGAGAATCCCTCACTAGAAAACTAAGCTATGTATGAAGCTTAGGGGGAGCATATTGTCATATACATTTTAGGACCCCCTAAATGATGTGCAGTAAGTCAAATCTGCATGTTTTGATGAAAAATGATGTTATAAAGTGATTTTGAGATGTAACCAATAAATTGGATGTGATATGTGAACCAGTAGAAAGTTCTAGGGTTGAACGGTTATTTGGATATGTTCAACTGGTTTAGCATGAAATAGAGTTGGTAAAAGGCAAATAAAAAGGTGTTTTATAGTCTCAATTTTCACTTAGCATTTTCAAGAGCACATTTGGAGAGCAACAGAAACATAGAAGAGCATTTGATTGCTACTTTTGTGAAGTTGATACTAGATTGTGAAGATTTGTAGAAAAGTGAATTGGTGGAAGAGAATTCAGATCGAAAACCCTAGTTGTGAATAAGTCTAATGCTTTTAGCAATTTTAAGGCATTCAATGACTTAGTGTAGAAAGAAATTGGTAACAACCTAAAGTGTCTAAGATCTGACTGGGGTGGAGAATTCACATCAGCTGAATTTGTGAAATACTGTGATGAAGGAACTTTCCTTGGTTACTCAACTAAGTGCAAAGCATTCAAGTTGTTTAACAAAAGAACCAAGAACATTGTGGAAAGTGTTAATGTGAAAGTTGATGAGTATTTTGACAAATCTGATGATGCCAACAAGTCTGATGCATTAGATGAATACAAGCTAGTGATCAATAAACCGAAAGTTAAAAATGACGTTGAGCAGAACAATGTGGAGGATACTGCTCAACTTGTGGAAGAAGAAGAAGAAGAAGAACTGAAAGTTCAAAATGATGCCGAGCAGAACAGGATACTGCTTAACTTGTGGAAGAAGAAGAAGAAGAGGCTTCTACACTAGAACTGGTTATACCAAAATAGGTAAGGCTAAATCACTTTGTAGATTAGATAATTGGAGACAGGAATGTTGGAGTACAAACAAGAAGAAAGATCAGAGAAAGTGCTTGTCTTGTTTCCACAATTGAACCTAAGAAAATGAGGGAAGGTCTCAGGGATGATGATTGGATAAAGGCTATGGAGGAGGAGCCTGATCAAATAGAGAAGAACAAAACTTGGTCACTTGTCCCCAAACCAAATGATAAAAATGTAATTGGTACCAAGTGGGTGTTCAGGAAAAAATTGAATGAAGATGGTGAAGTGGCTAGGAACAAGGTTAGAGTAGTTTTCATTATATATGCACAAGAAGAAGGTGAGGATTATGGAGAAACCTTTCCACCGGTTTCTATACTTGAAGGAGTAAGAATGCTACTTCAATTTATTGCATTCAAATGATTTGAGGTATATCAAATAGATGTAAAGTATATATTTTTGAATGAAATTCTAGAAGAAGAGGTTTACATTGAACAACCGGATGGGTTTTCATTGACTAAAGACAAGGACATGGTGTACAAACTTCATAAAGCTTTATATGGATTAAAGAAAGCTCCAAGGGAATGGTATGAGAGACTCCATTTGATAGGGAGCTTGGTGGGTAAGCACTCACAAGGTTAGTTGCTCAAAAAGATCAATTCATTGTCTAAGGACTTATAGAGTCTGTTGTATATGACTATCCAAACTATCCTATTGTTGAAATTCCAAGTCCTCTAGGGTTGACTTGCCTAACAAACTCCCTTCTAGGTGATGACTCTTGCCCATGCACAAAACTACTCAAAATACTTAACTCTTCCAACTACACTTGCTCATGCTTGGCTCATGGGGCCTTCAACCTTAGGTTCCAGTGTGTACTAGGGGTCTTCCACATGGAAATGCAAGGGCACCAAGGTAATTTTTACCTTTGAATGCTCATCATCTTGTTTGAGGTCCATAACCCTTAACTTGCTCAAATTCGCTAACAAGGCTCAACTACCTCCAAATGAGGTTGCACATGGTCTAGGAGTCCCAAGGAACACTTTTTGGACTGCTTGGAATGTTTCATAAGCCCCAAGTTTCATTTTTCAATTGGGTTCAAGCAATTCGCAAAAACTGTCAAAATTGTGTGTTATGCAACAGGGCTACTAGCTCGTGGAGGCCTAATTGGCTTGTTTTGCTCCTTCCAGTAAATGATGGACATTTTAGCCACAAAGAATGTTTTGGATGGTGTTTTAGAAGTGTATGCTCAAGGATTTTTGAGGTTTAGCCCACTATTAGTGTAGTTTTCAGACTGTCCACTTTTTATGGCATAATTGGAGGGTTTGTAGGGTTTGGAGCAAGCAATATTTGAAAGTCTCTCTCACTCCACTCTTCAAGCCTCCTTCATGGTATAGGACCTCTACCACAACTCAAGGAAACTTCCCCTACCTTTCCCCTGCAAGGAAAATGTCAAACACTTGGCAAATAAGAAGGAAAACATTGCAATGCCTCTATCACTATCTTTTTTATTGCCTTTTGATAGTCAACTGTTGTCATCATTTAAACCTGCACAAGGAAGTATTTGTATAGAGAGAATACCTCAATTAGGCCTAAGAAGAATTAAAAGAACTACTATTACATAGCGCTTAGTGTTCCAAGGCATGGATAATGCTTTGAAGCATTTCGTTTAGCAAAATGACAACAAATTTCACCAAAACAGTGAACTCATTGTTTTGCCTACAAAATTGAGAATGATTACAAGGTGTAAGCTATTATAATACATCAAGGTGGTAATTAAAATCCTTGGTCACATGTCCAGACCTCTGCCTCAATGATTTGTTCATTCCAAATTACTTTTGGATGACAATCTTGAGTTTTAATCATGAACTAGCCTAGTTGCTCTAACTTGCCTAGTTCACACTCAAATGCATCTTCAAACCATTCTTCTGGCACAAAAAGAGAGGAATTTAAATTATATACACATGGTTCAACTTGGAAGAATCCATTGGAGGGATCCCAGGTCTGGATCAACCAAGTTGACACATTTTACAACTCCAAACCCTTGGCAGGGCAACAGATACATAGTTTACAGAAATTTTTGAATAAGCACCTTGCAAAAGAAAAATCAATGAAAAAATTACATGAGAAGCCTTATTACATCAGCATCTCAACTTCCAAGAAGGTATAGTATAGATATGTACAGCTACAGTACGGACTGCCCTTCAAAAGGAACAAAAAATAGTCATAAAAGCCAAAAAAACTTGTTTTCCTTTAAGTTACTCTTGAAAATCCAATCACCAACCACCTCCAAGGCAAAGGGAGGCCTTATATGGTTTCTCCAGTTGGTTTCCATGCCCTTGTATGGACAAGAGGCTTCAATAATTACATTTTTCAAGAAAATGACAATTTTGACAACTTTCTTAAGCCAAATGACAACTTTTCTTGCTCCAAGAAGTATTTTTCACAATCTAACCTCAAAAACTTTTCTAAAGCACTTAGAAATGCTTAAAAACACTAAAAAAACATGTTTCAATGCTCTTGAAGACATTAAGAGACCTTTTTGGCAATTTTTCACATTTTTGCCAAAAATGCAAGATTTGATCTCTTAAGCCCAAAATGAGATCAAAACCACTAAACATGATCCAAAATAACCTAAAGAAACAAAAACAACCTAACACAAGACTTTACAAACATAAAGACATGAAATACCCAAAAATGGGAGTTTGACTCAACTAGGTGCTCCTGCACCACCATTCACACCTGATAAATATGGGATTTGAAAGAACCAGTGAGGACAACAACATTTACTTGAAGAAAGAAAGAGACAAGTTATTGATTGTAGAAGTGTTTATAGGTGATATCATATTTGGAGGAGATGATGTCACGAGTTTAACTTTTGTAGAATAAATGAAAAAAGAACTTGAAATGTCCTTGATAGGTGAAATCAAATTTTTCATTGGTTTGCAGGTCCAACAAATGAAAGAAAGAATCTTTATTAGCCAGTCCAAATATGTCAAGTGGGTATTGAAAACTTTTGGAATGGAAGACTCTAAACTAGTTGGAACCCCTATGGTTACTAGTTGCAGATTATCCAAGGAAGATGATTTAGATCCAGTGGATGAAACTAAGTATAGATTAATGAATGGTAAACTATACTATGTTGTTCATAATAGACCAATCTTTTCTCATGTAGTTGGTATAGTGGCTAGATTTCAGAAAATTCCTAAAAAGACTCATATGATGGCAGTGAAGAGAATTTTCAGGTATCTTAGAGGAACTATTGATTATGGATTATGGTATCCATACAAAGGAAACTTCTCTTTGAAGGTGTACATAGATGCTAATTGGGCAAGTAATATAGATGACTGGAAGAGAACAACCGATAATGGATTCTTTCTAGGATGAAGACTGGTATCTTGGACTAGTAAGAAACAAAGTTGTATTTCTCACTCTGTAAGAGAAGTAGAGCATTTGGCTGCATCTATGAACTGTACTCAAGCAATATGGATGAGGCATATATTAGAAGGATTCAAGGAGAATACGAAAGGAGTGGTCATATATTGTGATAATACAAGTGTAATAAACATTTCAAATAATCCTATATTGCATGCTAGAACAAATCATATTGAACTAAAGTATCATTAATCTGAAAGAAACAGTGCAGGATGAAAAAGTCAAGATGGATCATGTGTCAAACAAGGAGTAGTTGGCTAACATTTTCACTAAGCCATTTCCTAAAGCAACCTCTGAGTACCTCAGAGGCAAGCTAGGGCTTATACCTCTAAAGAAGGTCAACTAAGATGTTGTTGCAACATCAATATAGTGGACTAATTGCAAATATTTCAATGTGGATTGATGAGAAAAAGGCTACTCCTTAAGAGGAGCAGCACAAGATGAATTTGGCACTTTGTACCTTTGGCATTGTTGTCAAATGGGGAGAAGAAAATTAATGGTGGAGAAGAACAAGTGAAACATAATAGATGAACAAAAGAACAATACAACAGTCATAAGAGTTAGAGTTCTAGTTTTGCATAGTGAGATTTTGGTGTTGGCACCAATGCCAAACGGGGAGATTGTTGCCATAACTGATGGAGATGATGATGAGATGAGAAGATGACCAGTAAAGTTGATATGATTAGATATATGATGTGAAGGAGAGATTATTGGCTTGATGATGATGATATAATTTTAATATGATGTTTATGACTTTATTTGTGTTGTTATTGATGGAAACCATGTTTATTTAGTCATCTAGGTCATCTAGACCAGCTAGTATAGCCTAACTGGTAGTAAAATCAGTTAGACAATAAAACTGCTAAGTTGTTGTCAATTGATAAATAGGAACAAAGCAATGATCAAGTGATTGGTTTGAATGATTGGAGAAGATTCAGGTGTTATGGTTCAAAATATATGTTCATAACATTGACATGAGTCCATGATTGAAATTGCATCAAGTTTGGTGAACCAGAAAGCACATTTATAATTTGACTGTTATGAACTCTATGAAGAAGAATGAATGTAGGTATCATATCTTTAATTGGTAATGATTTAAGGTTTGACGGTGGATCTTATCATGATCATAACTTAGTGATGGCATGTCGTAATCCATGTATAATGATAAGAAGGTATTTGAGAGCGTGCAAGGATCAAATTTCTTGGGAAACAACAAAGTGCTTAGAAGAGTGAAACAAGGGTTTGATTGCTTATCAAATCGATGTGTAGTGATCATTCAATGATAGAAATCATCTAGAAATTAGATGTAATTATCTATAATGTATTTTAGCAGAGTGTTTTTCTACACTAAATGTAAATTCATTGTATCTTATTGATATAATTAGGGTTTGTATCCACCCTAACTAAAAAGTGTATCTAGGGCTAGTTGGAGAATAGTTTTAGTATCAGTAGTTTGAGAAGAAGGTATTTTCGAACCATTTTGAAGTATCTACATGTGTGTAGTAGAGTTGTACTGAAAAGGATCTATACTAGCAAGCAAGAAAGTGATGCAATCAGATCATTTACTCTGTTGTTCCCTAATAGTTACAGCAGTTTGAAATCCCTTAACTAGGTAGATCCTAAGATGTCTGATATTGTAAATCCCTTCACCGGGTGGCTCATTAACTTGAGTTTTAAATCCTATAACAAGGTTAATCTTCTAAAAAGGCTGAGGCGAAATCCCTTGATTAGGTGACTCCTAACAAGGTCTTCTCTTAATTGGGCATATTGTAAGCTCTTAACAAGACTAGGCCTTTAACCGGGAACATTCCAAAAGAGTGCAAATATGTATTGTGGGTGCTAATTCCCATCGTGGTTTTCCCAGTTGGGTTTCCACATCAAAAATCATTGTATTATGGTCTACTTGCTTTGTTGGATGTTTGTTTATGTGGTTATATTTCTTGCATACTTATTGATTTTAAAGTTGGTGAAAGTTGTTATTAGATTTATTAAGTTTTTCTTGCACTAATTCAACCCCCCCTCTTAGTGCCATATAAGTTTGTCAGTTACATCATTCTAAAAAGGTTGTACTAGGTTTGGAAAGCATTAATATGAATTTATGTGAAAGTTGTGTGTATGGAAAATAAAAGAGAGTTAGTTTTCTCAAGGATGGGAAGCAAAAGAAAGATGAAAATTTGGATCTTATGCATACGTATGTATGTGGACCAAATCAGGTATCTTGTCTCAGTGGCTCTCAATATTATGTTACATTCATAGATGATGCAACTGGGAAGGTTTTGATTTACTTCCTTAGGCAGAAATATGATGTATTTGAAACATTTAAGAAATGGAGAACCTTGGTTGAGAATGGGATGGGTAAAAGATTAAAAAGTCTTAGATCTGATAATGGTGGTGAGTATTGTAGCAAATAATTTTAGGATTATTGTTGGGCTACCTTTAAACATGTGGGCATATGAATAGAAAAATAATGGAGCTTGCAAGGAGCATGAGATTGCATGTTGGGATGTCTATAAACATGTGGGAATAGTCTATCAATACTATTGTATATTTAATTAATAGAGGTCCCTCAATTCCTGTAGATTGTGCTATTTCAGAGGAAGAATGAATAGGTAAGAAGGTGAGTAATTCTTTTCTCAAAACCTTCAGATGTGAAGCATTTTCACATATGGATTCTAAAAAGTAGAACCAAGCTAGATGCAAAAACAAAATAGTGTATTTTTGTTGGATATGGCATTGATGAATTTGGTTATAGGCTTTGGGATGTTGAAAATCTAAAAAATTATGGGAAGAAGGGATGTTGTATTCAATGGGAAGGTGTTGTACAAAGATCAATTGTAGAAGCATGAGAAGAAAGAAAAGGATTTTTGTGGTGTTGGATGATACTCTAGATAGTGATGTTTTAGTGGTTCCTCATGCTCCGCAATAGCAACCAGAAATACCACAAACTCCAATAAATGTTAGACAATCAACAAGGCTAAGTAGACCTCCTGAAAGTTTCTCCCCCTCTTTGTATTCTATTTTTTTAATAGATGTTGGTGAACCAAAAGTTTATGATGAAGCTAGACAAGTGGATATAAATTTTCAATGGGAGCTTGCCATGAAAGAAGAAATGGACTCCTTGTGAAAAAATTAGACTTGGGAATTATGTAAGTTGCCTATAGGTAAAGAGGCTTTACAAAAGAAATGGGTTTATAGGGTGAAAGAGAAAAATGGAGGTAAGCACATATTTAAAGCCCAGTTAGTTGTCCAAGGATTTGCATAGAAAAGGGCATTGATTTTGTTAAAAAAAATTCTTCAGTTGTTAAGATGACTTATATTTGTATTGTTTTAAGTATTGTGGTTGCTGAAGATTTGCATTTGGAATAGTTAGATGTGAAAACTGCCTTTCTCCATGGTTATTTGGAGGAGGAGATATATATGGAATAACCCCAATGATTTGAGGTCAAAGGTAAGGAGAAATTGGTATGCAAACTACAAAAAAGTTTATATGGCTTGAAACAAGCACCTTGATAATGGTACTCAAAATTTGGTAGTTTTATGGTTGAGCAAGGCTACAGTAGGTGTAATTCTAACTATTGTGTTTATTTTAAGAGGTATACTGAAAGCTACATTATTTTGTGTTTATATGTTGATGACATTATTGTAGTAGGGTCTAACATGTATCACATTACAGAGTTAAAATAATACTTCACAAAATTGTTTGCTATGAAGGATTTGGGGGCTGCAAAAAAAATCCTTAGTATGAAAATTTGCAAAGATAGGAAGATGAAAAAATTGACTCTATCTCAAGATGATTGTATTGAAAAGGTGTTGCAGACATTCCATATGGAGAATGCAAAAGCTGTCAACACACCTTTTCCTAGTCATTTGAAATTGACTAAGGAGATGTGTCCAAAGACAAAAGAGGAGAAAAAAAAATGCCCAAGGAACCAAATGCTTCGGTTGTAGGAAGTTTAATGTAAACCATGGTATGCACAAGATTGGATATTACACATATTATTGGAGTTGTAAGGAGGTATATGAGTAATCCAGGATTTGAGCATTGGAATGTTGTAAAATGGGTTCTCATGTATCTAAGAGGGACATGGCATAAACATTTATGTTTTGGGGGCTCTAATATTGATTTAGTAGGTTATATAGACTTAGATTTGGCAAGTGCGATAACACAATGATAAATAGTGAGTACCAAACTAGTACTAAGAGGGGGGGATGAATCAGTATAGGTACAAAAACTTTTCCTGAACTGGTTTGACTGCAAACAGTGAACTTGACTATCAATCACTAACACTAGTCATAAACCAAAATACTACCGATTAAGCACAATGAGACTATGAAAGATATAAAATGGAAACACTTATCTTACCATACAACCTACACCCTCATTCCCATATTATCCTTATGCATAGACAGGTAATCTATCAACAAAAATATAATAACTTGCTAGATCAACATGATTCACCGCTTGATAGAAAACAACAAAGCATCACATGAAAAAAGACATCACATATGACACACATATTTTTCACGTGGAAACCCAACTGGGAAAAACCATGGTGGGAATGAATACCCACAATCTGTTTTTGAACTCTTTAGAAGTCCACTCTGTTAGAAACCTAGTCCTATTAAAGACTGTTACAATAGGTTGTGTTAGAAACCTATCCTATTAGGGATCGCCCGGTTAAGGGATGGCTAGAATACCCAGTAAAGGGTTAAACCCTATTAAGGGTTACCTTGTTAGAGGTTTTTATGAACTCAATGGATTTGAGTCACCCTATTAAAGGATTATAGCGAGCTAGTTGAAGCTACCCTGTTAAGGGATTTTCCAACTATTGAAGTGGCTAGAAATCAATAAGTATTACAATGATCTGGTAATAACACTTCAACGTTAATGCAAATCCGCTTTAGTTCATTTCTTCTACATACACACTTTGCAGGTATCAATCCTCTCAATTGGTCTCATGAGAATCACATATCTCTACACATAGATACACACACAACATTTGCCAAAAACTTCAACATGAAACACAACATCGACCTTATAGGAAATAGATAGGTTGATAACATAAACCCTAAACATTTAGGTTGAGTGATTCAATCGGTTCAATCCTGACCATTGAACATTTTGCATTTTAATACAATAGTCTTGACAAGATCTCAAGACATTCTCCATCGTTCGTTCTTCACCGCTTCTTGGAGGTGATAACCCATCATGTGTTCTCCACCGTTTGCATAGAATTTACACATTCATGAGGTAGATAGGATCAATCTTCCTTCATGCAGGATCCTTCATGTGCACAAGGCTGATGTGGTAACACGATTTGATCTCCATTACAATGCTAACTCATCACACAATGCCATTGGTTGAATGACATAGGCTCGAAACACTTCAACTGAAAACTCTGAAGGTGAGACTACCAACCAGTAGTCATACCATATAAAACCTCTTTCACATTTAGCACATATACTAGTTCTCATCATTATACCAATTCACTTTGCTAGTTGCTTAACTTCAATAAACCTTTTCACTCTTCATCATGTTACTGGTTCACTCTTCAACATATTACCGGTTCTCTTTTAGCATATTACCAGTTCTCTCTTGAGTATATTACCGGTTCATTCTTTCAATATATTGACATCAATGACAACACAATATCATCATGTCAACATATTCTGCACATATGCCAACAAAGGGATATTGATACCAAGAAAAGTACTATAGGTTATGTCTTTACTATCGCTGGGACAACAACCAGTTGGATCTCTAGGTTGCAAGAGGTGGTTTCTTTTTCCACCACAGAGGCAGAGTATGTAGCTGAAACAGAGGCAAGGAAAGAGATGATATGGCTGCAATCTTGCATGGAAGAATTGGGAAAATTACAAGCTATTAGTTATTTGTTTACTGACAATCATAGTGTCATCCATCTTGCAAATAATTAAGCCTTGCATTCCAAGTCAAAGAATGTATAGTTAAGGTATTAGCTCATTCACTCTGTGTTGGGTGATAGACAATTAAGGTTGGAAAATATAGATATAGATGAAAATCCAATGGATATGTTTACAAAGGAAGTGAGAAGGAGAATTTGAGCTCCTCTTCAGCTCTAGTTGGTCTCCAAGACTAAAAATAATAAAAAGATAACAACAAAGTCCTAGGTATTTCAATCCAGAGGGAGTTGTTGGAGTAAATAGTTCATACATTAATTATTCACTTAATTGCATCAATTCACAAAATAATCTATGTCTTAATTACTAATTAATTATTGGAATTTATTATTTAGTTAATTAATTAATTAGGGATAATTAATTAATATTTATCTGCATGCATAATGAAAACAAGGAAAATAAAACTATGTTTAGATTTTGAGAGTTTCATGCATTTAATTAATCTATTATGCTATTTGTGCATACATAACTAATTCATGCATTCTATTTTAACTCTCATTCTATCATGTAAACTTGACCATTTAGGGTTTTGGTAACTCAATGATGAACACTGAGTACCAAATCGGTACTGAGAGGGGGGGGGGTGAATTAGTACAAGCACAAAGAGTTTTCCTAAACTGGTTTGATTGCAAACTATAAACTACTGGCAATCCCTAACACCAGTCCAAACCAGATTATTACCGGTTAAACGTAGTGCAACTATGAAAGACATGAACCAGTCAATATTTTTAGCTTTCCATACAACCTACTCCCTCATTTCCACTTTGTCCTTATGCATAAATAGATAATATATCATTAGAGATACAATGATTTACCACTAAATAAGAAATAACAAAAACATCACATCAAAGAGGCATCACACATGACACACATATTTTTGACGTGGAAACACAACTAGGAAAAACCACAGTGGGGATGAATACCCACAAGCTATTTTTGAATTAGAAGTCTGCTCTGTTAGGAGCCAGGTCCGGTTAAAGATAGTTACAATAGGTTCTGTTAGGAACCGATCCTATTTAGGATCACTCGTTTAAGGGATGGCTAGAATGCCTGGTTAAGGGTTAAACCCTGTTAGAGGTTACCTTGTTAGAGGATTTTATAAACTCAATGGCATTGAGTCACCCTATTAAAGGATTTACAACAAGCTGGTTAAAGCTACCCTATTAAAGGATTTTCCAACTCTTGAATTGGTTAGAGATCAACAGGTATCACAATGATCTAGTAATAGCACTTAATGCCAATGCAGATCCGCTTTAGTTCCTTCCTTCTACACACACACTATGCAGGTATCAATCTTCTCAACTGGTTTGGTAAGAATCACATATCTCTGCACATAGATACACACACAACATTTGCCAACAACCTCAACATGAAACACAACATCAACCTTATAGGAAACAGACAAGTCGGCAACATAAACCCTAAACCCTCAGGTTGAGTAATTGAGTCAGTTTAATCCTGACCATTGAACACTTTTCATTTGAATGCAATGGTCTTGAACAGATCTCAAGATATTCTCCATCGTTCATTCTTCACCACTTCTTGGAGGCGATAACCCATCATGCATTCTCCACCATTTGCAAAGACTTCGAACATTCTTGAGGTAGATAGGATCAATCTCCTTCATGCAAGATCCTTCACAACCACAAGGCTAATGTGGCAACATGATCTAACCTCGATTATAATTCTCACTTCAACTAAAAACCCTGAGATTGAGACTACCAACCGATAGTCATGCCATATGAACCCTTGATACAAAACATTCCATATATTGGTTATTGTTCCAACATACCGGGTCTGGTTCACAACATCATACCAGTTCTCTTTGTCAGTTTCTTAAATTCAATATACCGGTTCACTTAGCATATTGACATCAATGACAACATACAGTATTAACATGTCATCATACTCTGTACATATGCCAACATGTTTCTATCTTTAGAGATATATTTCTTTGTAAGGATTCCATATCCTTCATTGCAACTCAAGCAATTTCAAGGCAATTCATCAATTTTATTGTTATTGTCTTTAATTATTTTGACGTGCAATTCTCTCTTTATGTGTGATAGGTATTCTTGCAGAAGATAATTGTTCTCGTACGATTCTCAATTCATGAATTCTAACATGGTATTAGAGCTCTACATCTGAAGATTCTTGTTCGCTTTTTTTGGAGATTATTTGCATACAAATCAAATTGTTCATATTATGTTAATTTGGAGGACACCATTAGTTCTATAAGGCTTGAGAAAGTTAGGATTTCCTTTTGTTTCACTGAAATCGGATACACAGTGTCCATTTTGCAAGGGTTCCAAGTTCAAGGGTTTTCTTTATTTCAGAGGGTACCTAAAAATTTCGAGAGTTTTGGGCCCAAGGGAACCTCACCATTAGTTTCAGAAGGCCTTTAAAATAAATTTTGATATATAATTTTCCTATATTGGGTTATGGGAACCTCTGAGGCATTTTTTCTTTTCTGGGCCATAAAGTCCATACCATACGACCCCATCAAAGAAGTTTTTTTTTTCAACACAGTTTAATGGCATGTCAAGTCCGAGCTGCTACGACAATTGCTAGTGGTCACTGTAGTAGTCACTATTACCAGTTGGCAGCTTTTGCTAACCGCCATGGCCTCTACCTAAAACCACCACCAGCACTCTACTCTGTTAGGTCCTAGTGACAACTGAGAGGGGGGGGTGAATCAGCTGTCAAATAAATTCAAAGCAAAATAACTTAACCAACTTTAATTCTTAATACTAGTAAACCAGTCTTTTATGTCGGTAGATAGTTTTATCAGTTAATTATAGTACCAATAAAGATTAATGCATAAAATAGAAAGACAATAACATCCACAACACATAACACTAATATTTGTACGTGGAAACCCTGTAAGGGGAAAAACCATGGTGGGAAACCTTACCCACAATCAAGTGATACTACTACAGATAGTATGTGCATATAAATGGGGTCTCCACATGCAGAAAGGTGAAGCACCTAGAGCTCAATGCTCAAACACAATTTGGAGTCACACTGACTACAATTGGATGGTTATATCCAATAAGGATGTAATGCTCAAATTAGCATCTTTCTATGTTAGATTCAGTACTGGTGTAGTTCTGATTGTCTTCACAAAAACCCTCCTTCAACCTTCAAATGATGTCTACATGTATAGCTTTGCTTATTTTCACATATACCTTCTCACACTTCCTTTTCGCATTCCCATTCGATCTTACAAATAAGATCTTACATTTATATCATAACCTAAGACCAATTTTAGTAGGTCAGCTCTAAAGGATATTACAATAAAATCATTTTACAAATCAAACAATGTCTGATGCAATAACCAATTCAACATGTTGGCTAGATACATTTACAACAATAATAAAACATCTCTGTAACGTGCCATGCTGATCTGGAATAGATAAGCCTACCGGTGTATATCCTCAACCTATTTGTTGGTAACAACAAATATGCAAATATGAATATGCCATTGAACAAATCTCCAAGACAAAGTGTCCAAATGATGTTTTTGACATAACCAAGTGTTTTCCATTTCATTCCAAGTGCTAGTGAACATTATAACCTGTTGGTGTACCAGATACCGGTGACTATGTATAAGTCACTTGCTTGTCGATTCTCCAAAGTGCCAGAGTTGATAAGTGTTAGTAGGTGTTGACATCAACGACAAAACCATACCAAAATACCAAAAATCTCCCCCTTTGGCATTGATGGCAACACAAGATGGAAAAACCATCAAAGTGCCAAAACAAAAATGCCAAATACCAAAAACCAACAATCTCCCAAAAAGAGATTATAACCAGAAATCAAAATACAGATATAGAGAGTAATTGGTCTCTCCCAAAATAGAAATCTCCCCAAATGAATAATCTCTCCCCAAGAGATAATGTGTTTTTCCATATCAATCTCTCCCCCTTTGACATAAAATGCCAAAGCAATATTAAAAACCATATAAAATACCAACCAATTCATTATACCAACTACTCCCTCTGAGAAGTAGCTTTCTCATCAAAGTTGGAGCAAAACATTTCTCTGTTAATTCTATAGGTTGATGAAAAACATCAACTTTCTAAGTCTCTACCAGTGGGGGTATGACCCCAAGCTTGTCACTGAGATTATCAAAGGTCTCCTTAGGCAGAGGTTTAGTGAAAATATCTGCAATTTGCTCTTTTGTATTAACATAAACTAGTTTTACTTCTTTTTCTTCAACATTCTCTTTCAAAAAATTTAGTTTGATAGAAACATGTTTGGTTTTAGAATGTAATACTAGATTCTTAGATATATCAATTGCTGCAGTGTTATCACAATAGATAGTTATAGGTTCCTTTCATTTTACCTTTATATCCTTTAATATTTTCTTAAGCCATAGTATCTGTGTACAGTTAGTTGTTGCTGCAACATATTCTAATTCAGCTATTGATAAAGATGTACAACTTTGTTTCTTACTCAACCAAGAAATTAATCTACTGCCAAGAAAAAATGCTCCACCAATGGTTCTTTTTCTATCATGCACATCTCCTACCCAATTTGCATCTGTGTATGCACATAATTCAAAGTTTTCATCTCTAGGATACCATAATCCAAGATTTGTAGTGCCTTGTAAGTACCGAAAAATCCTTTTTACTGTCGATTCATGATTTTCTCTAGGATTACTCTGAAATCTTGAAATAATACATACTGCATTCATAATATCAAGTCTTGTTTGTGTTAAATACAGTAGGCCTCCTATCATAGATCTGTACCTAGTCGGATTAACAGGTGTAGATTCATCCCTTAGTGATAATTTGTAATTTGTACTCATAGGTGTGCTTACTGGTTTAGAGTTCTCCATCCCAAATTTCTTTAGTAACTCCTTCAAGTACTTGGATTGACTCAAGAATATACCTTTATCAGTCTGTGAAATCTGCAATCCTAAAAATAATTTTATTTCTCCAATCATAAACATTTCAAATTCTTGCTACATTTCAATAGAAAAGTCTTTACATAATCCATCTTCTCCTCCAAACATTATATCATCAAAAAAAACTTTTGTAACCAAGATGTCATCATTACCTTTAGAAAAGCCAATCTTCAAAAGATACTTATCCAATCTTACATACCAAGCTCTTGGAGCTTGTTTCAACCCATACAAAGCTTTCCTTAACCTGGAAACCATATCTTTGTTATCTATTAAAAAAAATCCATTAGGTTGTTCAATGTAAATTTCTTCTTCAAGATCTCCATTTAGAAATGCACATTTAATATCCATTTGATATACTTTGTAGTTCTTGTGTGTTGCAAAAGCCAAGAATAATCTGACTGCCTCAATTCTAGCTACTGGTGCAAAGGTTTCATTATAATCAATTCCTTCTTTCTGAGAATATCCCTTACACACTAGTCTTGCTTTATTTCTGATTACCTTACCATCTTCATTAAGTTTGTTTATGAATACCCATTTTGTTCCAATCACATTTTTGTCTTTAGGCTGGGGAACTAATGTCCATGTGTTATTTTTCTCAATTTGTTCTAGTTCCTCTTCCATAGCTTCAATCTAGTGTTTATCTTCACGTGCCTCATTAACTGATGATGGTTCAATTTGAGAAATAAGATATACCTCTTCATTTTCAAGTCTTCCTCTTGTCATAACTTCTTTATACTTGTTTCCAATTATCTGATCTTCAAAGTGATTCAGTCTTACATACCAAAGTGTCTTTGTTTGTTGTTGTTCCTCAGTTACAGTGGAATTTTCGGATGACACCGGTGTAACTGGATCTTCATTCTATACTGATGGGTTCAATGTAGATTCATTTGTTAGAATCTTTGTTGCCGGTTTAGAATCTATATACCTTGAATTTTCTCTGAATTGTTCATCAATCTTTACATTTGTACTCTCAATAATTTTCTATAATCTTTTGTTAAAACATCTATATGTCTTGCTCTTAGATGAATAACCAAGAAATATTCCTTTATCACTTCTAGGATCAAATTTGCCAATATACTCATCTCTTCTAATATAGCATATACTTCCAAATATTCTAAAATATTTAAGAGTAGGAGTAATACCAAACCATAGTTCATGAGGGGTCTTACCGGTTTCTCCTTTGATGTGAACTTTATTGAGTGTGTAGACCATTGTGCTTACTGCCTCTCTCCAATATACATGTGGTATATTTGCTTTAGATAACATACTTCTAGCTGCATCCAAGATAGTTTTGTTTTTCCTTTCTACAACTCCATTTTGTTGTGGTGTCTGGGGTGCTGATAACTATCTTCTGATTCCATTCACTTCATAGAATGCATTAAATTCCTTAGATGTAAATTCTCCTCCTTGATCTGATCTCAGACATTTGATTTTCTTACTAGTTTCATTCTCTACCATTGCTTTGAATAGTTTGAACTTCCCAAGTGCTTATGATTTTTCTCTAAGAAAAGTAACCCAACACATTCTAGACTAGTCATCAATGATTGGCATGAAATATCTATCACCTTGTAAACTTTTAGTTCTAGCTAGACCACATAAATCAGTATGAATTAAGTCAAGAGTATTATTTGATTTTTTTGGAATACCTTTAAAAGTAGCTCTAACTTGTTTTCCAAGTTGACATTCCTTACATACTAGATTGTGAGGCTTAACAATCTTAGGTAAATCTCTAACTACCTTAGTAGTGCTGATTTTTACCATGCAATCAAAATTTACATGACATAGTTTCTTATGCCATAGCCAACTTTCATCAATATGTGCAATCAAGCATGTCTTTTCACTATTATTCAAATGAAAGATATTACCTCTAGTTTAATTACTGGTTGTAATTTCCAAACCAGTTTTGCTCATAATTTTGCATTTTCCATTCTTGAATTGTAACTAAAATCCTTTCTCAACTAATTGACCAACACTCAAAAGATTATGCTTTAAACATTCCACCTAGTAAACATTGTTAGTATCATGCCTACCATCAAGAGATATTGTAGCCATACCTTTGATCAAGCAATTTTTATCATCTCCAAATCTTAGTAGACCTCCATTATATTCCTAAAAGTTTAAGAATTTACCTTTATCACCAACCATATGATGTGAGCATCCTGAATCAATGATCCATTCATCCTTAACTTCAATTTGAGCTGCCAAGGCCTATTCTACTGGTTGAACAGTAGGTGCCAGTTGATATTCTATTATAGAAATAAACACCCATCCATTATCCATCGAATCCTCATCAGAATCATCAGTCACTACTTCATCAACAAGATAACAAGATTTATCTGTATTCTTCTTAAATCTGTATCTCTGATATTCAGGGTTAGGCTTGTAAGTTCTACTAGCTTCTTCTCTTATTCTAGCATGTCTATCAGGGCATCTTGAAGCCATATGACCAATCTTATTATAGCTAAAGCATTTAAAGGGTGCTTTACCTTCATACTTACTTCCAACTAGACCTTTATGCATTTTCTTTGCAAATAGTGCTTCAAGTTCTTCATTTTATCTCCCACTTTCTTCAAGTTCTCTTGCATAAAAGGCTTTCCAATCAAACTTGTCAAATGATGGTGTAGATGGTGTTGATGATTTAAAAGCTAAATCTATCTTTATAGTAGCAACAAGATTAAATTCCTCAATTTCAAAAATCTGAAAGTTTTACAATCAATGTATCCCTAGTTACTAATGTATTAGGCATTGTTCTTAACTCATTTATAGAAGTAACCATCATTTTATATGCCAGTGGCAATCCTCTTAAAACTTTTGAAACAATTTCATCTTCACTTAAGGTTCTTCCACAACATTTAATACCCAAAACAATTTCACTAACTCTTTCCATAATAGAAGAAATCCTTTCATCTTCATTCAGTGTTTCCAAATGATCCGAAATAGCTTTAGCAGTTGATATATCTGATAATCCCATGATTTTCTGATCTGATAATGCGCTCAAAAGTGCTTCTTTAGCTTTGCAATCATTTTCCTCATCTTTTCCTAAGGTAGGTGGATTAGGCTGACCAGGAGTAGGAGTAGTATAGCCATTCTTTGTAACTTACCAGATGTCCTTTCCAATGCAATTCAAATGTGT
Organism: Cryptomeria japonica; assembly: GCF_030272615.1. Classification (NCBI taxonomy): domain Eukaryota; kingdom Viridiplantae; phylum Streptophyta; class Pinopsida; order Cupressales; family Cupressaceae; genus Cryptomeria; species Cryptomeria japonica. The sequence goes on along the minus strand of NC_081408.1, from coordinate 65,205,718 downwards.
CTCCATTCTAATCTTCCATATGCCATACTTGGTTCCATCAAGTTTAGGACTATCCTTCCTAAAATAGTTAGTAGACATTAGATCTCCTCAAGCTATTAAACTTCTGCAAAAGAGGACTAGGCACTAATACCAATTGTTAGATCCCGAGGACAAGTGAGAGGGGGGGTGAATAAGTTATCAAATAAATTCAAACCAAAACAACTTAACCAACTTTAATTCTTAATACTGGTAAACCAATCTTTTATGCCGGTAGATAGTTTTATTAGGTAATTACAGTACTGGTAAAGATTAATGCATGAAATAGAAAGACAATAACATCCACAACACATAACACCAATATTTGTATGTGGAAACCCTGTAAGGGGTAAAACCATGGTGGGAAACCTTGCCCACAATCAGATGATACTACTGCAGATAGTGTGTGTATACAAATGGGGTCTGCACATGCAGAAAGGCCAAGCACCTAGAGCTCACTACTCAAACACAAATTGGAGTCACACTGACTACAATTGGATGGTTAAATCCAATAAGGATGTACTGCTCAAATCGACATCTTTCTATGTTGCATTCAGTACCATTGTAGTTCTGATTTTCTTCACAAAAACCCTCCTTCAACCTTCAAATGATGTCTGCATGTATAGCTCTACTTATTTTCGCATATACCTTCTCACACTTCCTTTTTACATTCCCATTCGATCTTACAATTAAGATCTTACATTTATATCATAACCTAAGACCAATTTTAGTAGGTTGGCTCTAAAGGATATTATAATAAAATCAATTTACAAATAAAACAATGTTCGATGCAATAACTAATTCAACATGTCGGCTCGATACATTTACAACAATAAAAAAACATCTCCATAGCGTGTCATGCTAATCTGGAATAGATAAGCCTGTCGGTGTATATCCTGGACCTATTTGTCAGAAACAACAAATATGCAAATACGAATATACCAATGAACAAATCTTCAAGACAAAGTGTCCAAATGATGTTTTTGACATAACCAGGTGTTTTCCATATCATTCCAAGTGTCGGTGAACATTATAACCTGCCAGTGTACTAGATACCAGTGACTGTGCATAAGTCAGTTGCTTGTTAATTCTCCAAAGTGCCAGAGTTGATAAGTGTTAGTAGGTGTTGACATCAATGACAAAACCATACCAAAATACCAACATACTCTACCACCTCTTGGCACCTTTGCTCCACCAGAGAGCCACTACCTCTACACTGGGGGGGCATTTTTTTTCCTCCAAATCCTTTCGTGATAGGATGATGGTTTTTTCACTCTAACTTGAGCAAATGGAGGTAAAATTGGGAAAACCATATATCATTGGAATTCTCTTTTTGAGCCCAATCTAGATATGAAGGTATTTTTTTATGGTTTTTCCATTTTTTAGGCATTTTTTCTAGTTGAAGTCAAAAAAAATTGTTTTCACTCCTGGGGGCATATCTTGTGCATCTGGACTTCATTTTTCACAAATGAATATCATTAGAAAGATAATTTTGAGCTCTATCCAGATCTTAGGCCCATCTTTGTAGACTACTTACCAGACCATTTTATCTTCCTTCCAAATTCAACAGTGCTTTTTCTGGTCCTATTATGCCCTCCTATGATCAAAGCTCCACCTTTCTTATCTCAAATTTGTACTTTTTCTAGCATCATGGAGATAAGCATTTAGATTCAATGTACCTATCATACCTCACATTTTTAGCATTATGGGGGGGTTTCTACTATTAATGCAAATACTTCCTTGGTTTCATGTTGGAGGTTCTATGTATTCAATACTTGTTCCTATGTACTAAGAAGATGTAGTGGCTAGTTACCCTTGCATTTCTGTGAGATAGAATACTTACCATATGGACACTCTTGCATTCCTATTTCTAGAGGTTCTTTTTTTAGCATCATAGCAATCATTCTACGATAGTCTTTGTAGATTTTTCATGCTTCAATGTTTCTTCAGGGTTTTCTTTTGTTTCTCTTTTGGAGAGAAGTTTTGTTCCCATTAGGTTTTCTCCTTTGCTCCATCTCTAATAAATTTCATGTTTGTTAATGGGTACCTCATTAGGATTTATGACAAAACCCATATTGCATTCATGTTTCCATTATTTTTCCTACATCTTTTTTGCCGCTCTCCCTAGTTGTGCATTCAAGGGGGTGTTGGAGTAAATAATTCATACATTAATTATTCACTTAATTGAATTAATTCACTAAATAATAATATATCTTAATTAGTAATTAATTATTAGCATTTACTATTTAGTTAATTAATTAATTAGAGATAATTATTTAATATTTATCTCCATGCATAATGCAAACTATGTTTAGATTACAAGAGTTTCATGCATTTAATTAGTCTATTATGCTATGTGTGCATACATAACTAATTCATGGATTTCGTTTTATCTCTTAGTATATCTTGTAAACTCCACCATTTAGGGTTTCTATCTCTACAGATATATTTCTTTATAAAGATTCCATATCCTTCATTGTAACAAGCAATTTCAAAGAAATTCATCAATTTTATTGTTTTTGTCTTCAATTATTTTTCTATTCAATTATCTCTTTATGTGTGAAAGGTATTCTTGTAGAAGATAACTAGGCTTGTCGGATTCACATTTCATGAATTCTAACAGGAGCTTTAGGGTCAATGATATTATGATCAGCCTCCAAGTGGGAGATTGTTGTTATATGGAGCCTAATCAGACTCGGAGGTTAAATTTTTCCCCACTTCTATCAATGCAGTTTCCCTCTATTTTTTTTGATAGGGGTTTGGGTGCTAAGGATAGGGTTTTCTATATAGAATTTTGTAAAACTTTGTAGTGGTATTGAGTTGCAAGGAGATGCTAGTTGTAATCAATTTCTATTTAGTGGATAATAATATTGGACTTTGTTTGGTGGATGTAGCCCGATATTGGGTGAACCATGATAAATATTGTCTCTTCGTTGTTATTATTTCTCTGTTTTTCATTCCTACATTTGATTGTTATATGCATATAATTGATATTTTTTGCATACAATTCCTAATAGGATATAATTCAATAGTTGAGAATCAAAAATTTGAAAGAATTGAAATTCCCATTTCTCTATGTTGGGGAAAAAAATGTCTCCCAAAGGTAAGTTATTTTGCTTGGGAAACATTATAGGATATAATTTTAATAGAAAAATGGTTTAACAAGATTGTCTTTTTGGGACATCAAAGTGTGTTCCATGTGAAACTGAAGAAGAATCAACAAATGACATTCTACTAACTTATCGTTTTGCTTACAAATGTTGGAAGTGGTAATGTGCTAAATTAAGTTTGAAGATTGTGATGCCTAATGACATTTTGAGCCTTTCCAAAAGTTGGCCTATTCTCCACAAAGAAAGTTTATTTTACTCATTATGGACATCCTCTCCATCCGTTTGAAATCTGAGAGATCTGGAAGGAGAGAAACAAAATAATTTTTGAAGGGGAAAGAATGAATTGGGAAACATTTATAAATAGAGTAGAAGAAGCCATTTTAGAATTAGTAAATAGTGGTCTTCTATTAAATTCATCAGATAAATCACATTTTTTCCCATTGGGATAGTATGATGAAAATAAATTGATTTAAATTAAAAAGTCCTCCTTCTATTGGGAAAGGAGGAGAGACCATAATCAGACAAACAACTTAAAAGGTATGGGCACTTCAAAAGGAAGGATGCTTTAAATTGAACTTTGATGGAGTCTCTAGAGGAAATTGAGGTGCTTTAGGGGAAAGATGTATAATCCATTCTCTAGATGGTATGATAGTTGCTAAACTTGCCAAATCATTAGTAGAAGATACTAATAATGTAGCAGAAATTCAAGCAATTATTGAAGGATTGGCATTATGTAGGGAACTTGGACTCAATAAAATGGGATTCAAAGGCGATTCATCTATCATTATTAATCACTTAAGGACAAGTACTACTACCAACTAGAGACTTATTCCTTCTTGAGTGGAGCAACTAATTTACATAAGAATTTTGAAGCCCTGATTGTGAACTACATCTTTAGAGAAGCAAATGGTGAGGCTGATAAGTTAGCAAAAAAAGGAGAAGACAAAGTAAAAAATAAATTCATTGGTGCTTCTTATCCTTTGGTGGATGAAGTATCTGTTAACATTTGATTTAAGATTACATTAATTAATTTTAAGTACTATCATTGATGTCAATTGTAACTGGTAATTATGTTGTTATGCAACCAGTAGTTGAGCAAGTGAAGGAAACCAATATTACTATTGAAGTAGTGAGATCAATCGGTAACCCTATCTGTTGATATGCCAAACCCTAACTGATGAAGCTTGTTGAATCGGTTGTGTTTATTTATCATCAAATGGTGATCAGTGATGATTATGATACACATGCATGACGCATGTGATGAGTTTCAAGTGGTTTCTGGTACGTAGAGATAACGGTTTTATCTTGGGAATGAGTGAATACATTTCATGAAGTGGAAACCGCGTGATGAGTTATAGGAATCAATAAGCGGTGATCAAGGAGCAGTTGAGGTTGTCTTGTACAATGTGCTAATGATTTGATAGTTCTGATACTTTATATAAGTATATATCCAATAGCCAACAAGATGAGAGTTGGGGGGGGGGGGTGAATCATACAAACTTAATCATCCATAAAACATCAGATTCAACCTTGGTAACATATATATCAGTCATATAACCAAAAATTGTCAAACATGCAAACTCAAAAGCATATGAATAATATAAACCTCATAACACCAGATTTAACATGGAAACCCAAATAGGGAAAAACCACTATGGGATTTTAGGCCCACTAAGAAATATACTCTTCTAGAGTATGCTTGGTTAAAAGCAAATCTTGTTAAAAATTACAAACACATTGCTAGATGTGACCCGGTTAAGGGATTTCCCTCAGATCTGTTAGGATCTTCACTTTGTTAGAAGTGACCTTGTCAAAGGATTTCAAACGCTCAATAAGAATGTCACCTTGCTAGAGGATTTACATATAAGACTATTAAGTCCACTCGGTTAAGAGATTTCCTTATCACTTTCACAAAATAATAGTAATAAAAATCTATCTGCAACTTCACATCTAAAATGCTAAAGCAGATTCCTATTTGTTGAATACAATCTAGACATAGAACTAATCTTGTCTATTTGTTGGGCATCAATACTCTATTATTCTAACAGGTCTTCAAGATTCTATGCTTGGTGATCACTATGTAGCATCCCTGTGCATACACTTGCCCACATACATTGTTTATCAACAGTTTCCTATTTATAAATGTAGACACCTAAAATTGTCCAGACTAATTAAATAAATATTTTATTTATTTAATTATCTAAACCTAATTCTTCTATTAATTAAATAAATCCTTATTTATTTAATTAATTCATTTATCCTCTTCTAGCCTTATTTCTCATTTAAATAAATACATTTATTTATTTAAATTATCATTTTCCTAAATTAAATAAATATTTTTATTTATTTAATTGATCCCACTTCTTCTATTAATTAAATAAATATTTATTTATTTAATTAATTCATTAGCCTTTTCTACCCATGACACATGTCATTCATCTCTTAATTCATACACTACCTACCCCTTTCATTATTTTATTATTTCTTTTACCTACCCTCTAATCATAGCCGACCTCCTTTTACACCTCTCAATCTTATCCCTCCATTTCATATAGTGTCTTCTATATAAAGAGATGCTTCCTTCATTATCAAACCCTAATAAATCACCCTAATTGTTCTATGCATTCTAATCATCTTTTATGCACTTGACTACACTACGATCCTACTTGCAACCACATTCCGTTCTTTGTTGAGCTCTTGTGCACATAAAATCTGAGAGCAAATATATCAAGCAAGATCAATGGAGATAGGAAGAATGGAGATCCAAACCCTATTGGACATGTGATGGTATAATCTTTGTGATTTCATTTGATTTGCATTGTCTTAGGTAATCTTCATATGTTATGGTGGATCTTTGTTGTTGTTAGGCTAGGGTTTTGTGGTTGAATCTATTTAGCCTTTCAATATTGTTATTATTGTTATCCATTTTCACCATATACATTTTGGCACACCTGGTGGGACATGGATTTTTCTTAGATCTATGTTTTTTTGCAGATTTTTCTAACCCTATATTGCTATTTTGTAAAACAATTTGGAGAATAACCTTGTGCAGCTAGGGTTTTGGACACAAAATCAAGATCTTGGAGAGATTCAATCATATCTCACAAACGGCTAGGAAATTTTGTACCAAATGTTTTTTGCAAGTTGAAGAAAGTATCAGGAGCCTTCAATCCAAAATTCAGAATTTTTGGAGCACATTTTCATTTTCTATGAATTTTTTATGATTTTTCATAAAAAATTAATTTTGAGAGCAAATGAGAGAATTTTTTGGATTTTCTTACATTTTTGGAAATATCTCATAATTATACATAGGATCTGTTCTTTGTGATTTTAATTTGGATACAAAATATATCCCTAAAAATTGGATCTTTAAAAATTAGGGTTTTTCTTTATTTTGATCAGATCTCACAAACGGCTTCGAATTTTGACATAAAATTTTTTGTGCAGGTCAAGAAAAGTGTTAGAAATATTTAGTAAAAATTTTAGATTTTTTGGATTGATTTTGCATTTTATATGAAATTTTTATGATTTTTCATAAAAAATTAATTTTGAGAGAAAATCAGCAAATGTTTCGGATTTTCTTACATTTTTGGAAATCTCTCAGAATTATACAAGGGATCTATTATTTGTGATTTTAAATTTGATGCAAAATTATTCTTCAAAAATTAGATCTTTGAAAATTAGGGTTTTGCATTATTTTACTCATATCTCACACTTGGATTTGTTATAGAAATGTTTTTGTGCCAGTTTGGAAGACCATCAAGACTCTCCAGTAAAAATTTCAGATTTTTTCGATCCATTTTGCATTTTATATGAATTTTTTATGATTTTTCATACAAAATTAATTTTTGGAGCAAATTAGCAATTTTTTTGGATTTTCTTACATTTCTGGAAATCTCTTGAAATTTTACAAGTGGTCTTTTTTATGATGAATTAGGTATTTGAATTGGTCAACAAAACGCATTGTTGAAGGCCCCTATTTCACAAAGTCTTTTGGATCTAAAATTTACCTAACTTGTGTGCTTGCAGGAAGGGGTGATTATTTCAAACAATCCAAACTACTAATAAATATTTGTTGCAAGTCCTTGGCAAGGGTTTTTGGATTTTTATTATGTGCCTTGTTTTTATAGACTAGAAAACACTTCAATTGGTGCACTAAAATTGAATCATTGTCTTTTGTGTCTTGAGCAATAGGCTCTTTTTGTTTAATCTTTAGAGGGCCTGTCTTCCTGTGTGGTCATTACAACTACTAGTGAGAAGAGAAAGACCCAAGTGGTAGTGAGGAAAACCCACCTCTTCCGAACCACTATAAACAACTGTATTCATGGTGAAAACTATGGATAACATGTGCTAATTAGTTCATACCAACACTATGTCTCCCCATAAACCCGTTTGATCAAATTTATTTGATCAGTTGTAGGGCATAACCCCTACCGGCTGGGAACCTTTTGTATTTACAGAGCTGAAAGTGCCACATGTATGGCCACATAAGTGGATGCCCTTACTAGCACCATTTTATTTTAGAAGCCCAAATCCTTCTAGATGTTGGGGCAGGAGGTCGGACCTTTGGTAGTGGCTCACACACATACAGTTCTTAGTAGAGATACAAAGTTCACCATGGGGAGTTTTCATGGGGATTGATGCTTGGCTGACCCGAGAAGTGAGTGCCAAGGGTGGAGCCAGTGAGGTCAAGCATCTAAGTATCCGCTTTGAATAGCATAGCCTTGGGGGTAAAACCCCATGTGGGATCAACAACTATTGTCTTGGCCAGCCATAAGAATTGTGCTTGACTTATTTTAAACATTCAAAACAGTCAAGACCAAATAACAAAACATTGTGTCTTTTATGTCTTCAAGTGTATGCAAAACATTTTTACATCAAACAACACACTTTTCTTAGAGTCATTTTGAGTCTAAACACTTGCAAACATTGAGTCCTCATCAACATTGTGTCCTCATCAACATTGTGTCCTCTTGTCACGAAAAATAGTCAAGCATTCAGATTTGGTCACAACTTCACAAATTGGAAAAATTTTACAGTCCAGCAAACAAGAGCAATCAGTTTCAGAATTCTTGAGCTTCCTAGGTTGTTTCTCCAGGTTTTCGTCTAGCATTCAACTTGTCTTTGGGTCTCACAAAATCCATCATTGCTTTACACCTTACATTACATTCACATTTGTATAAACTTGAGTCAAAAGGTCACTTGCTTGTCCTCATCATACTTTGTCAACACACTACATACAACAACACTTTGCTAAGTGGTCCCTCATCAAGGTTTCTTACCTTTGGGTCTCATTTGGTTTTACTTAGAGTCAAGGTCAACTTACCTCATCAAGAGAAACTATCCTCTCTTTGGAAGTCACACCTACTCTACTACATACATACTTGGTCTTACACTTTGGGCATTGCAAGTACACTTTAGACTCATTTACATTCCATTCAACTCTGGTCTTCCATACTCTTTCCATTTTTCATCTAGTCTCTCACATTTTGGTCAATACCTAGTTCATGGTTGAAACCCGTCTTCAAAAATCTAGGAGAGAAACTAAAGAGGCTCAAGAGTCCGCAAACATGAGTTCTTATGAGTATGACAATGATATCTTTTTCAATTCTGATCATACTACATTACCTGACATGGATGTCTATAGAAACATTCCAAATGTTGAGAACATGGACACTATAAACAACAATGCTACACACAATGACAATGTGGACAACTTTTTAGTACATTCAGCAGATGTGGAAGAATCCATTATGAATCCCCATTTTAATCGATTGGTTGAGGAAATAATGAGGAGGGATAGACAATACTTCTTACAAATGATGGCACAAAGTGGAGCCAAGATACCTCATGATTTTGACATGTCTCAAATAATGGAAAATTGACCTTTGCAACAACCGCACTCCAATATGGATCAAATGAGACCTAATAGTGGAGGAAATAGAGGACAACACATGGTACCTGAATCACCATCAGCTTTGCTTCAAAAACCAGAGGTCCCACATACACATGGTCAAACATATGATACTTACCTTCGTAGACCATTATGGAAGTCGTATGCAGAGAAATATGCTCAATCACATATCAATGCTAAGGATCAACCACCACAGCAATTGGATATTCAAAGGCATGCTCAAAATTTGGACACAAGGAAACCCCATGTCAAATTTGGGGGCAACACATTAGAACATGACATGCCTGTAAAGTATGGTATACATGGACAAAATAGATATGGCATTCCTCAACATGAATCTATACCAAGTGGTCCATATACGTAGCGTCATTACAGACCTCCTCCATATGAACATGTGTATGATCAATATCATCCATATATGCAACATGCTCCTCCTCCAATTGGTGCCTCAAGCATGGGGTATGGTCCAAGAAGTCGATCTCCACCTAAGAGAAATTTGGAGCAACAAATTAGGGACTTACAAAAGAAAATGGAGGACATAAATACACCAAAGCCAACATACACAATGAGAGACATATGTCCTTATCCATTTGACAAGAGCATTCCAATGCCTCCTTTTCCTACACACTTTGTGACGCCTAAATTTGATAAGTATAGAGGAAAAGGGGATCCTAAGTCACACATAAGACAGTTTTTCACAGCTTGCATTGAGGTAGCAGCAGAAGAGACATATTTGATGAGATTATTCCCACAGAGCTTAGGTGATCAAGCTATGGAATGGTTCTCCCAACTCCCACCTGGTATTAAGTCATGGGGTGACTTAGCAGAGGCATTTATTCAACATTTCTCCTACAATATAGAGACAGACATATCAGTCACTACTTTATGCAGCACCAAGCAAAAAGAGGGAGAGTCTTTTGCATCATTTTTACAAAGATGGAGAAATCTAGCCAGCATATGCTCTTGTGAAATTCCACAAAAACAAATGGTAGAAATGTTCACCCAAAACGTTAACAAAGAGATTGGCTATGATCTAAGGAAAGCTTGTTTGTCCACCTTCAAGGACATCATTGAAAAAGGCTTAGCAATAGAGAAGGTCCTAATTGAACAAGGAGTCATTAAGATATTCAAGGAAAACAAAGATGACTTTAAAGGAAAAGACAAGCCAAGATTTTGGAATAAAAACAAAAACACAGTCAATGATGGTGTTGTTGATGCCAACACAGTGTGACCCAAATTCATCTTTTCGGGATCAAGTTCTACAAACAATCAAGTGAATACTCAGACAACTTCTAGATCATGAAGGAAGTACACTCCATTGGGAGAACCACTTGAGTCAGTTTTCAAAAAGCTAGTGGCAAACAAGGTAATCACAGTTCCAGATTTTCCTCCATATGAACCAAAGGTTAAACCAAATTGGTGGAATGATGATGAGTATTGTGAATTTCATAAGAGCAAGGGTCATAAGACAGGAAATTGTCATCGACTGAAGAACATCATACAAGATCTCATTGATAGAGGTGACATTGAGATTGAAGGACACTCATCTAATCAAGAACATGAGATGTTTAAGGAACCATTCCCAAAACATGACAAAGGAAAAGCTGCAGCCACAGATGACCAAACCAACTATACCAGAGCATCTTATAACTATGATTCAACTATCAATCACATCTCGATGGACAATTATGTCTCTACCATTATCATCAAGGACAAAACCCCTGAGAATTCTACCCAAAGACCCAAGATTGTCCTAAGAGGCATTGGATCTTCTTCCGAACCTACCTCTGAATGTAATGTCATAACTCATCAAGGTAAATTCACTTTACAAGGTGATCCAACTAAAAACACTTCTTCATCAACCAAACCTGAGTATGACCTTGTAGAACAGTTAGGGAAGACACCCGCACTCATCTTCATCCTTGAGCTCCTACGCATATCTCCCGCACATAAAGCCATTCTTGACAAAATCTTGAGAGACACTACCATTCCTACTAATCTGAATGTGGACCAGTTTCAAGCCGTGGTGGGATACCTTTCCTTTCCACACTCCCTTACATTCATAGAAGCTGATGACACCTCCGTAAGTCAGCCACATAATGCACCATTACACATTGAAGCCTTCATACACAAACATAGAATCAAACAAGTCCTGATAGATGGAGGAGCAGGTCTAAACATTTGCACATTAAGCACCATCACACAATTGGGATATTCTGATAAAGCTGTAAATTCTACAAACAAGATCACCATTAAGGCATATGATGATGAAGAGCGTTCATCTAAGGGTACAGTCATCTTAACTCTCAGAGTTGGACCAGTTACAAAGGATGTGGTTTGTCAAGTCCTAGATCTAGATCTCACATACAACATACTCTTGGGACGTCCATGGATTCATGAGATGAGCGCAGTCCCACCTACATATCATCGATGCATCAAGTTTCCTCACAATGGAGTTGAAGTGACCATCAAAGCTGACCCAAATTCATTCATATATTGCAACAATATGTGACATAGATCAGAAATAACAATACTAGTCAATTGAGAAGCTATTCCTTCATCGGCATATGTGGATCCAGAATCATTAAAAGCTTCTACATCCAAACAAGCAGAGCTAAAAGAAAAGTTCAAGATTAAAGACCTAGGATGTGGTGAGTATATATTTCATGTTGATCAACTCCCACTATCTCATAAGACATTCAGTCGAAAAGAACAATCTATAAACAATTTACAAGGAATTGGGTGTGAACCACCTAGTGTTGTGGCTACTAAGTCCGAATGCAAATCTCCTCTAGCGGTGCAAGCAACTCTTGATATCAATAGTCCTAAGAGTGATTCCAACAAAGAACCTATTGAGTCTATCGCCAACCCTCTTGATAACTCACATAGCTCTACTATTTCATCTACTCATTCCATTTCCAAACCTCTCCCAGACTTGGATCAACAAGAGTTACAAAAGCCCTTACTAATCGAGGATCAAAAATCAAGCTTTGAAAAGAAAAATCTAAAACTCAATAATAAAGAAAAGTCCTTTAGTCCAAATCAAAATCAAAAGCTATTGGACTCTGCAAAAATCAAAGTCAAGGATAAAAATCCTATGAAAGAAAAGGAACAAGAGTTGATCTCCCCTAATATCAAAATAACTGGGGGCAAAAATTATACAATTGCAAGTCAAAAAGATTACTTGTTGATCCTAAGTCTCCATCATGCTATACTACTTTCACTTCTCCATCACTCATCCACTTGTTCCACACACCCTTTCCCTTCTGATGATACATCATGGATCTTTAATGGAACTTCCTCAAGGGACTTTGTTATCAGGGATGCCCAAACTTCTTCAGGTGACACGCACACACTAGTAATTCTATCTCAGTTCCTTTATCAAGGAAGACAGTCGCTCAAGCTACATATCATTCAGTCAAGGAACAATGCAGCTACAATCATAAAGTCAAGCCTCACACATTTGAGGTAGGTGACTTAGTTCTCAGAGAAAATCCCAAAAATCAGCAAGACAGAGAGAAGAAGGGCAAGTTCGAACCAAATTGGCTTGGTCCTTACATCATTACAGCAGCATATGTATCTGGGGCATATCAACTCTCAACTATAGAAGGTGAACCTTTGGAGGATCCTATCAACAACATGCACCTTCGCAGGTTCTACACATAGCTCTTCAGAGTATCCTAATTCAAAAAATACAAAAAAATCAAAAATTTCAAAAATACAAAAAAAAGAATTTATAAAATAAAAAAATCGTTACTTGGTAAAAACCTGGCAAATAGGTGCCTTGTGACACAAAAAACATTGAAAAATCAAAAAAGTAAAGAGAAAAACATTTCGTCCAACGGTGAAAACCACTTCGATGGCACCTTGGGCAAGTACCATGGTGAAAATTGGGTCACCAGTGCCATGCGTAGAGACATTGCTCCTCCCTCCTTCAGGATTCACTTTACACACACTCACAACCTATTCATTCATAATAAACTTACCCATTCCCATCATGGCTTGTCAATTGATCTACCCAAGATTGGTTAGCCATTCATACTAAACATTCCTTTTCATCCCTTTCCATCCATAATAAATCAGATCCTATCTGTGGCTAAGGCAAAATCCTACGTCTAGTAATGGGTGTGGAACTGAGAACATCACACATTCTGAGGAGTATAGTTTCTTCCAGCTTTCTTTAGTCTATCTGCGCACAATCCACAATAAAGCAGCATTTGCATCACAGATCCACAATAAAGTTTCATCTTCTCCGCAATAAAGTATCAGTTTCATGGATTCAGTTAGTTTCAGATGAGACACAACAGCAACAATGGGCTTCAACGAATCAAATCTTTCAATAGACTCAGACAACATTATGGTTCAGTGCTATCTATCCTTTCTGGGAAAGTAAACATTGTGACCACAATCAAATAAGACTTATACAGGTGACAAGAGACACTAAACTTGAGGACTATAGTGGATGTTGGTGTCGAGTCTTGGTTTTCTTTTGATTTCATCTTTTTTTTTTTTCGTGACATGTCTTTTAGCTTTTCCAGGATGTCTTTGACTAGAGATTCTATCTCCAAGATGTCTTTTGACTAGAAAGGCGAGGATGGGGTATCATCACCTATTTGTACTTGCTATCTGTGGATTGTCTTTTAGTAATCCTATGACTTGTCCAAGGATATGAGGACATTGTGAGTCTAGTGTGAACTGGGGCATTCCTTTTTTGTGACTGTCTTATCTCCATGCAAATAGGTACAATGACTTTCTGGGTCAAACATATGCCTCGATTGTCATAACCTACTTGCCATAATAAAGCTCAATGATGATAACCCACAAGAAGCTCTTTCACTTTCATATCTTCTGTCTTCCATCCCCCTTTCTTGATTGACTTCCATCATCCTTCTCGATTCCGCGTAGCTTGCTATCACATGACTGAGTATAATGACACACCAAAAACATTTGTGATGCTCTGCAAAAAGGATTGGAAAATCTGTTTGATGGCAACACACACAAGAGTACAAGAAACAAACGTTAGTGTTAGCAACAAAAGATTATCCTAAACAGGCATATCAAAAGAGATATTAAGCATGAAATAGAAAGCATATAAACATAGAATAAAATAGCTAATCAAGATGCTCATAGTTGCTCCTCCCTTGTTCCTCTCCTCTCCAAGTCCCAAATGAGTGTAGCTCTCAGCTTTTAGCACTAGCCATGGATGCCATATGGAGATTCAAGATGGTTGAATATGATAAGAAAATACTATGCAAGAGTCGATAGTGATGCTATGAAAAAGCTCTATGCTAATGCCAATATAACAACAATACTCTAATGCTTCCTTTTTGGCTTGAGGAGAAGGGTTCTATTTATAGAAGAAATGGGGAAATGAAGGGTTAAGATTGAGTAATCTTAACAAGGGTTAGGATTGAAAGATATTCAATCCATGTGAGACTTTCAACCCAATCACATGTTGACAAGTGTCACCATGAGGAGGCTTGAGAGGAGAGATAAGGAGCATTAAATGCTTGAGGGGACATGATGGTTACCCTAGTCAAAGAAAAAATACTTTGAACAGACACATGGGTTACATGAGGGTTAAGCTAGGGGTCAAAGTCCTTAACCATGGGTGCAAGTGGAATTAACCATTAATGGTCATGTAAGAGCCATAAGTGGTTTGGAAGACTTTAGAGGTTAATTTGTTGAGCACACAAAGCATTAATTGATTTTCAAAGACTTTAGAGTCTTTGAGAAGTGACTCCAATTTGCTTAGGAATGTGACAATATTTAGGGGATGGATTAGGTTAATTAGGAAAGGTTTAGAAGAATCTAGAAGGGGTTTAGGCATGCAAGTGGATTTTGTAGGAAAATGCAAGTGGGAGAAATTTTGGTATTTTCAATTAAAATAAAATCATTTATTTCAATTAAATGGTGTAATTTGCATTTGGATAAATATTCAAATAAATATTAATTTATTTAAATGAGAAAAAGGAAGATAAAGCATTAAAATGCTTGAAGACTTTGAGGGAAACCATTAAAGGCTTAAGAAGACTATAGAAGGAAGCCATCAAGTTTGAAGACTTTAAAGCCATCAAGTTTGAAGACTTTAAGGGAAACCATTAAAGGTTTCAAGTGGGTGAGGATAAATAGGATTTTAAATAAATAATTTATTTTAAAATAGTTGTGCAACTTGCTTTTGTAGGAAAATACAAGTGGGTGGAGGATAAAGGTGATTTAAATAAATTATTTATTTAAAATAATTGTGCAACTTGCATTTGTAGGAAAATGCAAGTGGGTAGAGGATAAAGGTGATTTAAATAAATCTTTTGTTTAAATGTGAGAGATGGGATTTTGGGGGATTCAAATAAATATTAATTTATTTAAATGTGAGAGAATATTTAATTAAATAAATATGATTTACTTATTTAATTAATGGTCTGAATTTGGTTAAGTGAATTAAATCAAATAAATTGAATAATTTATTTAATTAATAGGAGAAGAGGGTTAAGATGAATTAATTAAATATTAATTTAATTAATTATTAATTGATGGTTAAATAATCAAATAAATACTAAATATTCATTTTAATTAAGTGGACAGATTTATGTGACTACATTTGCCCCTCTTTGAGACGGTGCAGTTTATCGCGTCATTTCAAAGAAAGAAAAATAGGTGTGAAGAAATGCCCCATAAAATGTAAATTTAATGGGTGGTATTAGGTGTGAAGAAATGCTCCATAAAATGTAAATTTAATGGGTGGTATGCCCCCTCGAGAGATGTGCCGAATTTGTTTTTATTTTTTATTTTTATTTTTTTTTGAAAAATCGGGCGGTCTCTCAAAAAAGAATGAAAAGTGGAGGGGATGTAGAATAGAAGAAATTAGAACTAATGATGAAAGAATGGGAGAAAATGGAGTGAATATGAAGAAACAACAAGCCAGCGAGTACCCTGAGGTCATGCAAGAGATACATAGCAGATGTAGTGTGGGGTTTGGATTGATGCTATACAATTGATCAAAATTGGTTGGACAATCTCGTGCAATCGGTTTAATTACCCCAGTCAAGTCAAAGCGTGACAGTTGATGTCAGTTGGTCACTTGGACAAGATAAAGTCTGAGTAAGTGAATCAAAGTGACCTGATGGTGACTTAGACAATTGATGTAATTGCCTGATGAAGTCAAGGTATATGAAGCAAAATACTCATTGAGACGTAGACAATTGATGTAATTGTCCATTGGATTGTGTTTGATTGGTTGATCAATTGATAGTGTGTACATGTGATGGATGGTTGTGGGGAATCATGGCAACCCCGTTGAGATTAGGTCATTGTGATAAATGCCTGATGTAGTCTAGGATTACCATAATCGATTACCTATTGAGACCCGAAGATACTTGATCAGAGTATCTATTGAGAGTCTAGGTGTGTGGGAGTCGATGTATCTGTGTAGATAGAGTAACTGGCTTAATTTTGTGGATGAGTGAAGATGGGAAACACAATCCCTCCTATTTAGAGATGGATGGTGATGAACGTGGCTTGATTAGGTTGATTGGGACATGATGTAGGGTATGTGATGGTGATTATCGAGATGGGCAAGGTGGGGGGGGGGGTTGAATGTTAGATAGAAGAAATGGAGGACCTATTACATTCCTATGGAAGAAGAGGAAAATAGAGTATCCATTGTCATTACTATGTATGAATGATATGCAACTATTTATGAATGTATGGATGGATGGAATGCAACGGAATGCAATATATACAAATGAGATGGAATGATGATCCATGGTGCTTTAATTTTCATCATTGAACTTTAAAATGTTGTAAGAAAATACAAGCAACTTGACATAAAGATTCAAGATGACCAGAGTATTTCTTACATGGATTTTGATATAGCAAGTTAATACAAGCAACTTGATATAATGGATCAAGACCTGAGTATTGCTTGCAGAACAGGCAAGGATTATCTCCTTTCATGCATGACTTGGATCGTCCTCCTTGATCTTAGGCTAATCATATCTTGAGACAAGTGCATACCATAATAAGAGATAAAACCTTTATCCAGTTTGGATGAGGTAGGAGGAACCAAAGAAAAAACATTGTACCTGCAAACAAATAGTATATACATAAAGAATAAAGAATATAGATCCTTGGTAATGGTTCATGCTCATATGGTCGAGGTATACGTCGTAGTCAGCAAGCCGTAGTGATCTATGACTGTATTTCTACCTATGATCACATAGCTTAGTGAAATTCCCACGTAGACACCATTAGTACATGCCCCAGAACTTCATCGGAAATAAATTGCAGAGGATACAAACAATTGCGGCAAGAACCTAAAATAAATAACCCATAAATCAATCAAGTATATGATAGCTTAAACAGAATTTTCTTGTCAAAGAAAATGTCATCTTGTCTTTGTTTTGGTAAGGAAGGATGCATCCTTGTTGAAGACAGTTTGTTGTGTAGATTGTTGATGCTGTTTGGTTTGATTGATAAATGGTCATTTAAGTATGTCACAATGTTTGTTTGGGATCTGCTCAGATGGGTATGTACAATGTATTGCCATGTTTTTTTGTTTGATTTTTTGATGTTTTCTGATGTTTTTGGATTTTGTGAGTCATTTTTGAATGTTTTTGGATTTTGTGAGTCATTTTTGAATGTTTTTTTGGATTTTGTGAAATAGTTTTGAATGTTTTTGGATTTTGTGAAACAGTTTTGAATGTTTTACCCAATGAATCTCTAGTAATGTAGAATTCACTTCCACCAACTAGATTTAAGGGCATTGCCCCCAAGTGTAGACATGACTATGACAAATCGGGATGCAAGACGCATGAAATACTTTCTTTGATTACAAATCAAATAACAAGCCATGGTGTAGATGGATGGATGTGTAGATGCATGAATGTGATTGCAACAAATCTGAAAGATACTGGAGCCATTGTCTTTACGAGTGGCGCCTATTTGCTAGGTTTTCACCATCGCACTTACCCAAGGTGCCACCGGAGTGGTTGTTCACCATTTGGATACATGATTTTTCTTTACTTTTTGAATGTTTTTGTATTTCTTTAGGACATTTTTCTAAATGTTTTTGGTATTTTCTGATATGCAGGGGAGCCTGATGCTATGTACAGCTTAGGTATAAAACCGTTTGAGGTGCATGCTATTAATTGGATCTGCGAGCGGTTCTCCTTTTGATGTAGCCAACTGATATGCCCCAGACTCGAATACAACAGTGACAACATATGGGCCTAGCCAGTTTGATTCAAACTTTCCCTGATGTTCTCTATGTGGTTGGTTGCAAGGATTCTCTCGTAGAACAAGATCACCTACCTCAAATGTATGAGATCTAACTTGGTGATTCTAGCTTCTACTCATGCGCTGCTGATAGGCTTTGAGGTGATTGTATGCAGCTTGTCGTTTCTCATCAAGTAACTCTAAGTTCTGAAGATGGGATACTCTATAGGCTTCGTCATCGATGAGATTGTGCAAGGAAACCCGTAATGATGGTATCTCAACCTCAATAGGCAAGATAGCTTCTGCACCATAGACCAACGAATAAGGAGTTGCACCTGTAGGGGTTCAAATGCTAGTTTGATATGCCCATAGTGCTGGATTTAGTTGAACATGCCAATCACAGCCAGCATCATTGACTATCTTCTTGAGGATTCTTAATATGTTTTTATTTAATGCTTCAGCCTGACCATTGCCTTGTGGGTAATAGGGGGTGGAGAAGTGATGTTGGATGTGAAATTTCTCACAAAGTTCATGGACATCCTGATTTTTTAAAGGAAGACTGTTATCTGTGATGATGGACATGGGCACACCATACCGACAGATGATGTAGTTGAGGATGAATGAGGCGATCTGCTTGCCAGTGACTTGGGTAAGTGGAACAGCTTCAATCCACTTTGTGAAATATTCGGTGGCGGTAATAATAAATTTATGGCCATTGGATGAAGAGGGATGGATTTTACCCACAAGGTCAAGGCCCCATTGACAAAAAGGCCATGGTGTTGTGTTTGGTTGTAATTCTTGGGCTGGTGCATGTATCAAGTCGCCATGAACTTGACATTTCTTGCATTTTCTGACAAAGTAGTAGGAGTCTTTTTCCATAGATGGCCAATAGTATCCATTATGCAGGAGTTTCTTGGCTAGTGATGGACCACTTGCATGGGTTCCACAAATTCCCTCATGGAATTCTTCCAAAGCCTTTGTTATCTCATCTTGTTCCAAACATCGAAGGAGAGTACCATCAAGACTGCGTCGGTATAGGGTTTCAGCAATAATGGTATATCGAGCAGTTTGGCGAATGAAGGTTTTACGTTGGTTATTTGATTGGTTGGGAGGAAGGGTTTGATCACAGAGATAGGTGTAGAATTCACCGTACCATGGGGATTCAGAACCGACAAGGTGACATATCATCTCGGATTCAGGGATATCATTAGCGGGGATCCAAAGTTGTTCTACAAAGAACTCGTAGCATGTTGAATTTTGTGGAAGATCTAGGAGAGATGCGATGGTAGCCATAGTGTCAGTAGCTCGATTATGATCTCTTGGTATCTGCTCAAAAGTGATAGTAGTAAATGATGTCTTTAGAGTGTCCACCATTTGCTTATATGGCATGAGTTTATCATCTTTGGTCTGATATTCATTTGTTGCTTGTCAAATGAGTAGTTGGGAATTGCCATATACTTGTAGTTCTTGTAATTTCCATTGTATGGCTAACCTAAGTCCTGTGATCAAGGCCTCATACTCTGCTATGTTGTTTGTGCATGGAAATGTGAGCCTATAAGACTTCAGGATGCTATCACCCTAAGGTGTGATAAACAGAATGCCTACCCCCAAGCCGTGCCTAGTGTATGAACCATCAAAATATAGTTTCCATGGTTGTGTTGTTGTGATCATGAATATCTCTTCATCTGGAAAATTGGAAATGAGAGGATGATCACCTATGAGAGGCGCATTGGCCAACTGATCTGCAATAACCTGCGCTTTGATAGATTTACGATCGACATACTCGATGTCAAATTCACTTAGAATCATCACCCATTTGGCCAAGCGACCTATCAATGCTGCTTTGCTGAGTAAATACTTGAGTGGATCAATCTTTGCAATGAGTTGTACCTTGTGTGTTAACAGATAGTGCCTCAGTTTAGTGGCTGCCAAGATTACTACTAAGCAAGCTTGCTCAATAGGTGTGTAATTGAGTTCATAGCCCACTAGTGTGCGAGAGATGTAGTAAACAGCACACTCTTTTCCTTCTATATTATGTTGTGCCAATAGTACAGCCAATGTTGTACTTGTTGCTGAAATATAGAGTAATAACGGTCTACTTGGATCTGGTGGGATCAACAATGGTGGATTCATGAGATAGTCTTTAAGTGTCTGAAATGCTTGCTAGCATCGGGCATCCCACTAAAAGCAGGTGTTCTTGTGTAGCAGGTGTGTGAATGGGTGACACTTATTAGCCAGTTGTGCAATGAATCTTCAGATGGATTGAAGCCGTCCTTGTAATGTCCTTAGCTGACTGATATTCTTTGGAGGTGGCATGTCCATGATTGCTTTTACCTTTGCTGGGTCGACCTCAATACCTTTGCTTGAGACAATGTATCCTAGAAGCTTCTCGGAGGTCACTCCAAAGACACATTTCTTTGGGTTGAGTCGAACATGGTATTGTTCCAGTCTATCAAAGATTTTATCTAAGATGTGGAGATGCCCTTCTCTGGTGAGTGATTTTGCTAGTAAGTCATCAACATAATCTTCCATCATGGTATGCATCATGTCATGGAAGATGGTGGTCATTGCTCTTTGATAGGTTGCTCCTGCATTCTTTAGACTGAAGGGCATTACATTCCAGCAATATGTGCCCCATGGACATGTGAAGGCTGTCTTATGTTGGTCCTCTGGTGTGATCTTTATTTGATTGTATCCTGAAAAGCCATCCATGAGTGAAAGCATGGCATGTCCTACTGTCAGATCCACTATGATGTCGATATTTGGTAGGGGGAAGTCATCCTTAGGACATGCCTTATTTAGATCTCTGAAGTCAGTACAAATGTAGATGCCCCCTTTTGGTTTGCCGACAGGAACAATGTTGGATATCCATTCTGCATAATCAATTGGTCTAATGAAACCAACATCTAGGAGTTTCTTGAGTTTTGTTTTGACTAGTACTGCAATTTGAGGATGCATCTTACGAAGCTTCTGCTTGATAGGTTTGGCTCCTTCTGTGACGGTGAGGTGATGCATGACTAAATCAGGATCAAGCCCAGGCATGTCTACATATGACCATGCAAAGTTGATTTGACGCTTCTGGAAGAACTCTATAAACTTAGGTTGTTCCTCTGGAGTGAGAAGAGATGCTAGATGTATGAGATGAGGATTTTCAGGAGTCCCCACATTGTATTCTTTGGTTTCGTCGATGAGAATCATTGATCATTCCTGTTGTGCATTAGCAGGGAGAATGTCAAACCCTTCATCCTCAGGTGCCTCAGAGAGGTTTTCACCATCGGATACGCTCTTTCTTTTTACTTTCGTTGGATCAAACAGTGCCATAGTGTGGTTTTCACTGGAAGATCCATGTTTTATTGTTATATTTTTGGAGCTGAAAGGTTTGGCATCTGCCCCGAAGTATGCTGTGCTATTAAGTTCAATGGCGAATCCAGCTTTGTGATCCCCGCTTGGTAGGTTATCCCTTAATTCCAAAAAGTCAACGATGGCCTCATCATTTTGGAAGAGGTCAAGACATGGGAGATTTGGTTGGTTCCATTCGATGAGTTCAGGGTGGATAATGGGCATTACTTCATCGATTAGGTTAAGTGCGGGAGATGTATAAGTGAGGGTTAAGACATTATGGTGAAGGTCATTAATGGTACCCTCCCTGTGAGAATCAGGTGTAGGATGAGACATAGGGTCTGTGGAAGATGTTTCCAGTTCGGGAACTGAAGTGGTCTTTATCTATGCTTCTCCATAAATAGGGATATCTTTGCATGGCAGAGGTAGTGATGCATCTTCCTCATCTGAAGTATTAAGTTGTACCAAATCAAATTCTCATTCATGTGAGTCGGTCTCTGAATCACTTTCCAGCATCCGATTGCTATACCATACTGGAATGTCTTTTGAGTTAAACACTACAGGTGTGATTGGTTGATGTACCTTTGTAGTGATTGGTGCTACAGGAAGTTTGATGGGGATAAAAGAATCTGGCATAGGAAGTATCGGCAGTGTTGACTCAGTGGCTTCTGCAGGAACTGCTGGTACCATAGATGCTGCTGTGGGTTCTGATATAGTTGCTATTGCTAAGGGTACTGTGGATGTAATGGCTGCTGCGAATGGGATTACTGGTTTGATTGGTGGGATGATTGGTATTGTAGATGGTTGTGTTGGGCTTGTGAGCCTCGATGGGGCAGTCGGGATGGTGCTTGAAGCTACTTTGATAATGAAAGGTGTCCTTTTTGCAATAGGTTGACATAATGGTTTGGTGGGTTTTCCTTTGAATTTGAGTTTAGGAAATATCTCTTTTTCAAAGCCTAGGCCTGTATTACCTTTGGGCTTTAATTCTGGTAGCAGAGGTTCATGTCGTCCTTGTTTGCAATATCCTAAAGCACTCTGACCATCATATCCCATTCTTTGCATAATGAGGAGACCTTTGCCATACTGATCTGTAGGAAGTCTAACTTGTGGTATATTAGTGGTGATGGGATCTTTATAGATCCAGTCTGCTAAGTCCTCATCTTGGGTTTCTTCTTCTTGACTCTTTCCAAGGATGAAAGGCATCAAAGCACATGCAGGCGTGTTTAGTGGTTGCTGGAGTAACTACTGTGGTTTACCATGTGTTCGAGGAGAAGTGGGCATTTGTCCCACACAAAAGAGTTGACTCAAGTTGTATTCCCCAGGACCTTCCTCTGCTATTTTCATCTTAAGCTTTTCTTGCTTTGGTATAGTGGTGTTTGAACTGGGAAGAGAGGCTAGACTTATATATGATGTGGAGGAAATGGCTTTTCTATTATTAGGAACAGTAATCTTTAGTTGATGGCTGATATTATGGCAAAATGCAAAGGGGTTTGCATCGCCCAGGATTGTGATCTCCACACTGTTATGTGGGAACTTGATACATTGATGGTAGGTAGATGGAACGACTTTCATGGCATGTATCCAAGGTCTTCCTAACAATAGATTGTATGGCAGAGGAAGGTCCAGAACCTGATAGATGATGTGTTTTACCACGGGGCCCACTCGGATTGGGAGTACCACAACTCCTTTGGATGAATGCTCTGCATCGTCATAGGATTTGATTGTGATCTTCTTATGAGGATCCACTGATTCTACCGCATATCCCAATGCTGTGACCAATTTTAGTGTACAAATATTTTAGTGTACAAATTATCGATCAAGACTCGCTTGATCCTGTGTTGGTTGATAAAGCCTTCAATGTGTAGCGAAGCGTTATGAGGTTGCTGGAAGGAAGAGTTGTCACTTTCAGAAAAAGTGAGACAAGGTGATGACTTTAGACTTCCAACCATTGCTTGAAATTGGTCTGTATTCAAGTTTGTAGGAACTGACACCTCTTGGAGTGCTTGATCCACGATAGTTTTATGAGATGGCGATAGACGCAAAAGCTCTAAAATGGATATAAGTGCAGGGGTTTTGTCTAATTGCTCCACAAGATTGTACTGCTTTGGGATGGAGGTGGTGCCTTGTGGAGTTGCCTTTATGGTAACTTTGCCGCGATGCGTAACAACATTGCAATTTGAGTTGGGATTTTTGAAGGTTATAGTTGCAACTTGTTCATTGGCATCATACAGATGATTTACAGTGTAATTATATGCAGCCTGTGTATAATCAGTGGTATCAGTGCCTCGCCTAGAAGTGGAAGGACCCCTTTGATCTTGTGATGGAAGTGGATTTTTGAACATCAGATGATCATTATTTGTTGTTTTTGGGTCATGTCCTTCAATTTCAATTTCTCCTCGATCAATAAGATCTTGAATGAGATCTTTCAATCAGTGACAATTACTTGTCTTGTGCTCTCTTCCTTGATGGAATTCACAGTGTTCAGTATCTCTCCACCATGCTGGTTTGACCTGAGGCTCATAGTTTGATAGTTTAGGTAGAGTGACCAAATTTTGAGAAAAGAGTTGTCGCAATACTGTTTCAATGGGTTCCCCTAAGGGAGTGTATGTGCTTTTCTATTTTTGCTAATGAGGTCTAGGTTCATCGTGAGATGTGATGCGACCTTGATTAGAAGGAACATTTGTGTTGTTTTGAGGTGGAGGATTTTGTCGTGCAAACCGAACCACAGGTTGTGCGTTTTGGATAGTTCGGGCATCCACAACCCCATCGTTGACGATATTCTTGTTTTTATTCCAGAAGCTTAGTTTATCACTATTGAAGCGCGGGCGAGGACCATCTTTTGGTTCATTAAAGATTTTGATGAGTCCTTTCTTGATGAGTGCCCGTTCACATTTTAAACCCTTGGTGATCATATCATTAAAAGAGTCTGTGTCTTTGATATCCAAGTGAAATTCCATTTCTTCGTTTAAGTTGGAAATGAATATTTCCACTAGTTCTCATTCAGGTAACTGAAGAGAACGTCTGCTAGATATTTGGCACCATCATTGTAGGAATACTGAGAATAGTTCACCTGGTTTTTGTTTGGTGTTGCACAGATCAGCCATGGTGATGTCGCGTTCAATGTTATGAGAGTAATGAGCGAGGAATTTTTGGATAAGTTCCTCAAATGTTCTAATGCCACCTGGTAGTCGGGAAAACCATGATGTGGTTGTTCCTCCCAAGCTTTGGGGAAAAAGGCGCATTAGGTATGTGTCTTCATATGCTACTTCGAGACAAGCGGAATGAAATTCTTGGACATGATCGCGGGGATCCCCCTTTCCTCTATATTTTTCAAATTTGGGTGTTTTGAATCCTCGTGGAAATGGTGGCATGTAAAGATTCCTATCAAAAGGATAGCGACAGATGTCATTGAGTGAGAATTGGTTAGTCTTGACACCACTATGAAGCTGTTGGGCGAGATTCTCGACTTGTTACCGCAACATCTCCATTTCATTTGGAGGAGGAAGTGGAGGGTTACCTCGAGGAATGTTATATCTGATGGGATCTCTACCTCTTTCCTCTTCATGGCGACTTTTTCTTTTTGATGCTTGTCTTAATTGGGCAAGATCAAAGTCAGAGGGGAGTTTTTCTCCTTCTTGAGCGAGTCTTAAGAAGTGAGCATCTGCATTGCTCCTGAGTATTTCATCAAAAAGTTTGTTAAAGAGAGGGTTATGTTGAGCCCTTTCTATTGTTGCAGGAGTGGGAGTACTTGGGTTTTCATCATCTGCATTTCCTCCAAGTGCTTCTTGAAATTCATTGAGATTTTCCTCTTCTTCTTCTTCCCTTTCTATTTCTCGTTGCCTAGACTGTGATTAGGTTTGGGCCATTTTGTTTATAAGCTTTTTGTTGAAGTTGTGTGAAAATGATGATGAGTTTTTGTTGAAATGAGAGATTGATGGTTGGTGAATTGTGTTGCACATGGATCTCTAACACCTTTAAGGTGGATGTAACCGAAATTCCTTCTTTGAATTGCTTCTTTGTTTGATAAGTTTTGATGTGATAAGGTGTAGAGAAATCTAAGATATGTTATAGATTTAACTACCTAGTAATGAGAGGATTCACTCATGAACTAGTTTTAACTTGCATAGATGTGTCTCTTAGGATGAGCTTATCCTAGATGTAGAAACAATCTAAAGATTGATGTGGTGTTTTTGATTTCAAGCAATATCTAAAAGAGAACTTGGGACAAGAACCTCTTAATTTTTTGAGAGTTGGGACGGATTGATGATGAAGTAATGATGTATGAGTGAGATGATGGATGAAAATGTTTTCAACTTCAATAAAAACTTTGTGCTACAAATGGGACAAACTCTATCTCTTCCCTTTCAGGTGTTGGTGGTATTTCTCAAGCTATGTTGTATGTGATACAGACATTTGGGAAGGAGTTGGGATTAATCTTTCCTCCTTGGTTTTTGTGATAACTCAGAGCTCTATATTGCATAAAAGCTCTACGGTTCAATGATTCGGAATCAAATTCATTTGTTTTTCCTTGAAGGTAGAGACGCATGTGACGCAGAAAGACTCTATGTGAGACAAAGATTTGTCTATTTATATAGAAGAATTTCTTCCTTTTGATCAAAGCCTTTGAGCTCAATGGTCTTCTTTTCAAGTTGATATTCTGATGACGCTTCTTCTTTCGCAAGATGTGAAGAATGGTCATAAAATTTGACTCTTTGTTGTTTGTACCTTGTTTTTGATGTTTTTGGTTGTTTTGACAGATGTTTGGTTGGATGAATACTTTGTTTTTGCAAAGTGATTTTCTTATTTTTCTTGGACAAGAAAACAAAGCAAGCACACAAACACAAGAATGTTGCCTAAAAGGCACAAATGAGTATGGGTCTAGATCAACCCAATCCTTGGACTTGTATATGACCCTTCCTTTAGATGTATTTTAAGGTGTATTTCCAAAGCCTGAAGTCGGCTCAATTTACACTTGGTCTTGACTAAAATGAACACACTTCAAACACTTTTTATCCCTAAGGTCAAATGGCCAGTTGTGATAAATTTAGCCCACATCTTGATATTTCTTTGACTTTGGTACTACATACCTTATGAATCCCGCCTTGGCAGGTAAGGATGTGATATACTAAGTCTTGCACAAGCATAACAAATAGATGATCCCTATGATGGGGGAGTCACCACTTTTATCAAGCCACAAGTGACTTTTCAAAAAGCTATGTTTCTACTCAAGGAAATATGTATGGTGAGTATCTTGAGAGCAAAACCATCTATGCTCTTGCACTAAATTATATCACAAATATCCTCAATCAATAGAACGGGTGGGCTACTACTTAAAGGTGTTTAGTCATGTTCGATGTTTTTGGACATAAGTTCATTCTGCAGTGACTCACTTAAGAGCCTTGTAACTAGTGGTGGGGCCCATTTGTCCTTTCGGCCAGTTACACTATAGGAACAGCTATACCCAAGGCTACAGCTTTCACTCACACCTAATTTCTATAGCGGCTCGAAGGATTTACCACTCGAGGTCATTCCCAAGAGTATCGATCCCTTGGCAGGCCTCTCCTAAAAAGATAAAATTTTGAGTGTTACTAACACTTTTCTCTTGCACCTAGGACCACGAAAACCAAGGGAGAGGATACTGTGTGTTAGAAGTAGGACCACTCGACCAACTCTTTGCACAAGTGTGCCAAGCACGAAAAACACTTGTTCTTTTTAATCTGTCATTGCAATGTGATCTAACTATTTGGAGATGTTGCTCCAACAGTCATAGTGTTCTTTTTAACTTCAAAGGCAAAATATTTTGTAAACTAGGAACTTTGAAATCCTAGTCAACTGAATTGAAAACACGTCTTGCTTAAAGTAAAATTGTTTTTGATCTTGAAGGAAAAATGGCTTGTTCTTTTTAGATCGCCCAAAACAAAGTGTTGATTGTAAATTTCTTTTAAGTTGATGCAAGAAAATAAATTTTGTTTTGTTGATTTTAAGCACCAAAATGAAGTTTGTTTCCTAACTTGCAAGAAATAAAGTTGTTTTGTATAAGTTTGTGGTTCTTTTTACCTTGGAACAATGAAATTCTTTTTAAGAGCCCCAAACAAATGTGTGATTCACTTTTAAAAGCCCAAATTTGAAATGTGAAGTTAATTTTAAACCAAAATAAAAAGTGAATTCATTTTTAAAACCAACTTCAAAAACAAGTTAGTAAAAAATATAAATCTACTTTTTAATCTAATTTAAATCTGCACAAAAGAGAAAAATAGTTAGTAAAATCTGCCTCTTTGGTGGGCTTCTACAAGCCTAATTTTTTTTTTTTGGTTACAAGGTGATTTGTACAACGTTCTATTACAATAGCGCTAGTCTGCGTTTGAATAGAGGCACTATTTAACACAAACGCACTAAAAGAAAGGGAAAGACAGAGAAGGAAAAAGCATTGAAACAGGGTGAATAGTGCCAAAATAATGTCAAACGCACCAAAACAGTGTCAAAAGCCCAACCTGTGTGACATTTTCAACATTCAAACATGTTATTGGTTAAAAAAAAAGGTTGATCTTTTTGGTGTTTGGATTCACATCAGGTTCACCAAATGATGCTCTGTAAAAAGGATTAGAAAATCTGTTTGATGGCAACACACACAAGAGCACAAGAAACAAATATTAGTGTTAGCAACAAAAGATTATCCTAAACAGGCATATCAAGAGAGATATTAAGCATGAAATAGAAAGCATATAAACATAGAATAAAATAGCTAATCAAGATGCTCATAGTTGCTCCTCCCTTGTTCCTCTCCTCTCCAAGTCCCAAATGAGTGTAGCTCTTAGCTTTTAGCACTAGCCATGGATGCCATATGGAGATTCAAGATGGTTGAATATGATAAGCAAATACTATGCAAGAGTAGATAGTGATGCTATGAAAAAGCTCTATGCTAATGCCAGTATAACAACAATACTCTAATGCTTCCTTTTTGGCTTGAGGAGAAGGGTTCTATTTATAGAAGAAATGGGGAAATGAAGGGTTAAGATTGAGTAATCTTAACAAGGGTTAGGATTGAAAGATATTCAATCCATGTGAGACTTTCAACCCAATCCCATGTTGACAAGTGTCACCATGAGGAGGCTTGAGAGGAGAGATAAGCAACACTAAATGCTTGAGGGGACATGATGGTTACCCTAGTCAAAGAAATAAATTCTTTGAAGAGACACATGGGTTACATGAGGGTTAAGTTAGGGGTCAAAGTCCTTAACCATGGGTGCAAGTGGAATTAACCATTAATGGTCATGTAAGAGCCATAAGTGGTTTGGAAGACTTTAGAGGTTAATTTGTTGAGCACACAAAGCATTAATTGATTTTCAAAGACTTTGGAGTCTTTGAGAAGTGACTCCAATTTGCTTAGGAATGTGACAATATTTAAGGGATGGATTAGGTTAATTAGGAAAGGTTTAGAAGAATCTAGAAGGGGTGTAGGCATGCAAGTGGATTTTGTAGGAAAATGTAAGTGGGAGAAATTTTGGTATTTTCAATTAAAATAAAATCATTTATTTCAATTAAATGGTGTAATTTGCATTTGGATAAATATTCAAATAAATATTAATTTTTTTAAATGAGAAAAAGGAAGATAAAGCATTAAAATGCTTGAAGACTTTGAGGGAAATCATTAAAGGCTTGAAGACATTAAGGGAAGCAATTAAAGTCTTAAGAAGACTTTAAGGGAAGCCATTAAGTTTGAAGACTTTAAGGGAAACCATTAAAGGCTTAAGAAGACTATAGAAGGAAGCCATCAAGTTTGAAGACTTTAAAGCCATCAAGTTTGAAGACTTTAAGGGAAACCATTAAAGGCTTAAGAAGACTATATAAGGAAGCCATCAAGTTTGAAGACTTTAAAGCCATCAAGTTTGAAGACTTTAAGGGAAACCATTAAAGGTTTCAAGTGGGTGAGGATAAATAGGATTTTAAATAAATAATTTATTTTAAAATAGTTGTGCAACTTGCTTTTGTAGGAAAATACAAGTGGGTGGAGGATAAAGGTGATTTAAATAAATTATTTATTTAAAATAATTGTGCAACTTGCATTTGTAGGAAAATGCAAGTGGGTAGAGGATAAAGGTGATTTAAATAAATCTTTTGTTTAAATGTGAGAGATGGGATTTTGGGGGATTTAAATAAATATTAATTTATTTAAATGTGAGAGAATATTTAATTAAATAAATATGATTTATTTATTTAATTAATGGTCTGAATTTGGTTAAGTGAATTAAATCAAATAAATTGAATAATTTATTTAATTAATAGGAGAAGAGGGTTAAGATAAATTAATTAAATATTAATTTAATTAATTATTAATTGATGGTTAAATAAATCAAATAAATACTAAATATTCATTTTAATTAAGTGGATAGATTTATGTGACTACAATTTGCATTTCATGTAGTTGCACCTGCATTACCACATATAAGCATTTCATACATACATATAGATATCACAACTGCATCACATCCTACACACAACACCTGTTAGTACAATTTACATTTGCACTATCATATTCATTTGCATTACATACATTCACATTTGCATCATGCATACACATATAAAACATAAATGAACAAAAAAAAAAAATATTGCATTGCATCATATACATATTTGCATCCATATCATAAGCATCACATAAGAACATCTCATCACATAGGTACACATGCATATAGCTATTGCAAAGATGAATCATCTCATACACACACACACACACACACACACACACACACACACACACACACACACATATATATATATATATAATGGCATGATACAATGATGTCAAAATCATATGACTACAATCACCCACAGGTGTCTACATCATCATACAAAATGGTACAAAATTGATACAAAGGAACTCACTGATCACTCCTACCAACACTATTGGTAGTGCTAATCCTATCCATGTCATGGTATCCCATGCCACTTGTCCCACCCTCATCTCTAGTCCTGGATCCTAGAAAACTCATCTAAGGGCATCCCTATCTCCGTCTCGATCGTACAAAATCAGCTCCCCATCAATTGGTATTCGCATAATCTTGTAGACATCCTCTAGGGTGATTGTCATCTCCCCCATCAGCAAATGGAATGTGCAAGTCTCGGAGTGCCATCTCTCCACCAGTGCAGTCAGTAGTCCCATGTTCGCCCAAAACTCTGGCACATACAGAATATGTCACAGACCCATAAACTCAATCATAGCTCTGTCCTCGAAGGTCAGCTCAGGTTGCAACCTCTGCGTCGACGGGAATCTCTCCCATGACTCTAGCATCGGCAAACACTCCTGCAGTCAAACAACTCAATCATGTCAGTTATAGTGGCATTCACTGTTTATCACAAAATGCTACTCGCTATCTAAATGCATATGGCTATCTACCCTAGTGACACTCACTATTCATCACAAAGTGTTGCTATTTATCCTAGTGGTACTCACTGTTCATCACAAAGTACTACGTGTGTGACACTCCCTGTTTATCACAAAGTGTTACTCACATTTGCACTTCTTGTTCATCACAAAGTGCTGCTCATATTTTAGTACTCCCTGTTCATCACAAAGTACTCTATTTTGGTACTCACTGTTCATCACAAAGTGCCTTGATCTATCCTAGTCTTCCCTAGAGGACCTGCTTGAGTGTATCCTCTTAGTAGCATATCCAATTGACAATGTATGTTCATCACAGAACTGCTGATTTGACCTAGAAGACATAAATTCACATTTTTAGACACAAACGCACTTACCTGACATAAACGTGCTCAAAGACTGCATAGACATGCCTGAAAAACATAGACACGCCTTCTTGACACAGACGTGCCTATGCTTTGCACAGACGTGCCTGGACATTTTTTGACACTTTTTGGACCCTAGTCTAAGCGTATTTATTACCCTATTCGACATGCATTAATGACAAAAAATTAAATGCGTCAAAGTACGAGGAGGTTTGGTGGTACTTACTGGCTCTCCTACCTCTACTAGCCTCTGAAATCGGCGAACGCGGTCAAATTTGTGAACGAAAGCCATCGCTGCTGACTGCTCCTGCTCTATTTTCGCTCTGCAATATGCTCTTGTGAATGTGTAGATGACAATGAGGATGTATTTTCCCCCGTGGTCTATCTTATAGCCTACCCTAGCCCTCGCCTCCCGAGTCAGTCTTCATTATCCTGTGACTCTGTCACTTTATCCGGCTAGTCCATTCTATCCTGTCTTTCTTATCGAGAGATTGTCTGCAATCTTTTCAAACATTTTCATCCAATCTCTCGAGGGGGCATATCATTCCCATCTTGGGGCAAATTTGTATCAGTTCATCTTATCTTCTTTGAAATAATGCGACAAGCCGCATTCTCTCAAAGAGGGGCAAAATGTAGACACCTAAAATTGTCCAATCTAATTAAATAAATATTTTATTTATTTAATTATCTAAGCCTAATTCTTCTATTAATTAAATAAATCCTTATTTATTTAATTCATTCATTTATCCTCTTCTAGCCTTATTTCTCATTTAAATAAATACATTTATTTATTTAAATTATCATTTTCCTAAATTAAATAAATATTTTTATTTATTTAATTGATCCCACTTTTTCTACTAATTAAATAAATCTTTATTTATTTAATTAATTCATTAGCCTTTTCTACCCATGACACATGTCATTCATCTCTTAATTCATACACTACCTACCCCTTTCATTATTTTATTATTTCTTTTACCTACCCTCTAATCATAGCCGACCTCCTTTTACACCTCTCAATCTTATCCCTCCATTTCATATAGTGTCTTCTATATAAGGAGATGCTTCCTTCATTGTCAAACCCTAATCAATCACCCTAATCGTTCTATGCATTCTAATCATCTTTTATGCACTTGACTACACTACGATCCTACTTGCAACCACATTATGTTCTTTGTTGAGCTCTTGTGCACATAAAATCTAAGAGCAAATTGATCAAGCAAGATCAATGGAGATAGGAAGAATGGAGATCCAAACCCTATTGGACATGTGATGGTATAATCTTTGTGATTTCGTTTGATTTGCATTGTCTTAGGTAATCTTCATATGTTATGGTGGATCTTTGTTGTTGTTAGGCTAGGGTTTTGTGGTTGAATCTATTTAGCCTTTCAATATTGTTATTATTGTTATCCATTTTCACCATACACAATAAACAATTAGGTAACCGCTTAATCTCATTGATCACATTTCCCATGATCAATCATAGCCATCAGATCTTTAATCTTGTCCAGGTTCAATGTATCTTTCGATCTGAAAACATTTTACCCCACCTTGGAACTTGCATATTTGCCTTGGAACTTGTGTTAGGGTATTGCGGTTCAATCTGAGCTGTAGATCTTCCTATCGACTTTCCATTGCCTTAGATTCGTTAACAAACTTCTTAAATGGCTTACCAATCATTGATCCACTCTAGCTCATCAGCTTCTTTCATTAAATATCACATGTAAACATTTAATGCATTTTGTTATAGCTCGGTTGTAACTCGATAAATACTAAACTTCACTTGGTAGACATTCTGCCTTCATTAACCAATAGAGATAACCTTAGGGTTTACCGACTAGGTTCTTTGCCTGGTAACATAGTATAGTATTAACCTTTACATTTTACAACATATGGATGATGTTAAAACAATCTAAAACATCATGATCTCATCATTGTCTGACTCGGTAGTATTTTCCCATTGAATAACTTATCCCCTTATTCATCATATTCTTTACTGTGTCTTTTATCGACTTCTTTATAATCTTCATATCATAATTCTCAAGATATGGCAACATCACACTGAATTAGAAAATCAATTTCTTGACATCAATGACAAAATAATAATATCAAGATAGTAAAACATCTTTAATTAGTTATGTCCATAATCATCAACAACCTTCTCAATATCCTTATTGAAATGTCAACAATCTTTCATTGTCTGTTATAATGTAATATTGCCAACATGATTGCTATGTGATCTAACGGTCATGTTTGAACTGATTTGTTCGTAATCTCTATGAGATCTTAGGTTTTTGATGTGTGACAGACCTACTATTTTTCTTATAAGGTCGATGAGTTGTTTTGTAGTAGTGTTGACAATTTTGGTTAAGTGTCAGTTTGATTGATTGCCAAACCAAAAGGAGTATCTACAGGATGTTTGAAGGCAGATAGGAGAATGAAAAGGATTTGATCAAGAAGAGTAGTTCTATTTACCAGATCAACAAAACCCTATTATTCTCTAACAATTACAATAGTTAAATCCCTTAACAAGGTAATATTTAATAGGCTTAGTGCTATCTAAATCCTCTAACCAGGTAATCCATTAGCTTGGATTTCAAATCCTCTATCGAGGTTAATCCTAATAGGGTATTGCTTCTAATAGGGCATTATGGTCAATCCTTTAATTGGATATTCATCCCTACTGTGGTTTTTCCCATTTGGGTTTCCACATCAACAATCATTGTATCAAGTGGTGAATTGTTCTTGTGGTTATGTTTTGATATGGTTAATTTGTTTAACTGGTAAATCCACTTAGATGTGTTAAGATGACCGATAGTAATCTGAAATATGCTTTTACTATTGCTATTAAAGTATTGTGATATTTTGGTTAAATGGTTTGAGAATTTCAGAGCTATTACACTACTATTTTGTTATGCCACTCAACTAGTTAACTTGACAATGCAGTTGCAGTTTGTTACTTAGTGTTTGAATGATTTAGTTCAGTGATTGATTTGTGAGTTGGGTTTTGAGTTTGGTGAAAGTTTAGTCAGTTTTCATCTATTGATTCACCCCTCCCCCCTGTCAGTAGTTGTCTGGATCCTTATTGATTCATCATATCATTAATTGGTATTAGACCATTTCAGGTCCTCTAATGTCTAAGCCTAACAACTTGAGTTAAAGATCTAGAAGAACATGATGAAGAAAGAAGGTTTGAAGTTCAATAGGGAAAATTACATAATATGGAGTGATAGGATGAAGAGCTATATCAAGAGTCTAGGAAGTCAAAACTGGGAACAAGTTGTTACCAAATATACCTTGCCTAGTGGGATTCTATTTAATGATCAAAAGAAAAAGAAACAAGAGAATAATCAAGAATTGGAGGCTATTATCATTTCTTTGTTTGATTCAGAGTATGTTTATGTCCATGATCTAGAGACTACTTATGATGTGAGGAAGAAACTTGAGGATATCTATAGCGATGATGAGCATGTGACAATTGCCAAAGAAGAGAGTCTAAGAGATAAATTTGATGACATGCGGATGGCTGAAGGTGAGAATATTCAATAGTATGGTCAAAGGATCAAGGAGATAGTCGGTGAGATCAAAAGTGATGGTGGTAAAGTGGAGGATACCATAGTGTTTAGTAAGGTGTTGAGAACCCTTCTACCGATCTACGCTATCCGATTTGCAACCATTCAGGAACTCAAGCCTATTAAAAAAACAAAGGTAACTCTTGACTCCATCATTGGTAAACTTACTGCATTTGAATTAAATGATTATGATGGTAGTGCTCAGAAATCTGAATCTGTATTTAGAGCTTCAGTTTCTAACTCACCTGTGAGGAAAAGCAAAGAAGCCAGTCACAGATATGAGTCTAGATCCAGCAAAGAAGCTGATGATGAAGACAGTCTGATCAAGGTTGAAGCATTGTTTTCCAAGAGGTTACCCAGAGGTATGGGTAAGTACAAAGGTAAATTACCTTTGAAGTGTTTTGCATGTAAGCAGATTGGACATATTGTTGCTAACTATCCTAATGGAGATAATGAGCATAAGCATGAGAATTATAAGAAGTACAAAGGAAAAGGCAAAAGAGATCATGTCATTGTAGTTGATGGTGGAATCACTGATGAGGAATCTGAGGGAGATGCAAATGAAGAAATTGTCTTTGTTGCCATTAAAGAGGAGGCATCTGATCAGAAGGAATTAGTTTCTCATATGGATAGTTCTGATGATTGGATCATACATAGTGGTTGTTCACACCATATGACTGGTGACCAGGGTAAATTTCTTAATTTGAAGGAATTTGATGGAGGAGTTGTGAGATTTAGAAATGACTCACCCAACATGGTAAAAGGAAAGGGAACCATTTCTCTTACTGGAAAGAGTAGTGCAGATGATGTCTAATAGGTTGAAGGATTAAAGCACGATTTTTTGAATGTCACTCAACTCAATGACAGAGGTTATCCATTGGAATTCAATAATGGACTATGTAAAATCTATGGGAGCAAAGGTGAACTGATTGCAACTAGCAAGCAAACAAAAGGTAACCTGTTTCACCTAAATCCTAAAGTCAACAACTATTTAATTTCTTAAGTAGATGATAGTTGGCTTGGGCATCGAAGATTTTGTCATATAAATTTTGATAACATTTTCAAAGTCAATAAGTCTAAGTCAGTAAGAAGTTTGCCTCAATTGGACAACCCGATGAATGCTTTGTGTAAGGAATGTTAGTTAGGAAAGATGACATCCTCAAATTTTAAGAGAAAATATTTCTCAGCAGAACATTTGCTAGATCTGGTTCATACAGACCTCTATGGACCAATAAGGACTAGAAGTATTTGAGGTGATAGGCATTTTATCATCTTAACTGATGATTGGTCAAGAATGATGTGGGTCACATTCTTGAAGGAAAAAACAAAAGCCTTTAGTATGTTTAAGGCATTAAGGGCCTTAGCTGAAAAGGAAATTGGTAAGAAGATAAAGTGTCTGAGAACTGATCAAGGAGGTGAATTTACTTCAGAGGAATTCACTAGATATTGTGAACACAATGGAATTAAGAGGCAACTTTCTGCACCTAGGACACCACAACATAATGGTATTGCAAAGAGGAACAACCGGTCAGTTGTTGAAGCTTCTAGAACTATGCTAATACAAGGAGGTGTAGAAAATTTTTTTTGGAGAGAAGTTATCAGCACAACTATATACACTATGAACCAAATATTGGTTAAAAGAGGTAAGGATAAAACTCCTTATGAATACTGGTATGGTAGGTCGCCTAATGTCAATTATTTTAAGATTTTTTGCAATAAATGTTTTATCAAAAGAGGTGACTATGTTGGTAAGTTTGATGTTAAGAACTTGATGAAGGCATATTTCTTAGTTACTCCACCAAGAGTAAATCCTACAAATGTTACAACAACCAGACAAAGAGAATCATTGAAAGTGTTGATGTTCAAGTGGATCAGTTTCCTGAAGATACAGGTGAAACTAGTGAGGATAAGAAGGAAGATGAACCTTATATTTTGATTTTGGAACCAGAACCAGTGAAGCCAGAAGTTGGTGAAGTGAATGTTGTAGTTCTATTTCAACTGGAATAGGTAGATTTTCCAGAAGATGAAGATAGTGAAGAAGAATAACTTGAAGATAATGATCATGTCATTCCAAGGTATGTAAGAGTTAATCATAATCCTGATTAAATTATTGGAGATAAAGATGCTAGAGTGTTAACCAGAAGAAGAATTAGAGAGAATTCTTGTATGATCTCCATTATTGATCCTAAAACTACTAAAAAATCCTTTGGAGATGATCACTGGATCAAGCATATGGAAGAAGAGCTAGACTAGATTGAGAAGAACAATACATGGACCCTAGTACCCAGACCGGTGAACAAAAATGTAATAGGTACTTAATGGGTATTCAGAAATAAATGAATGAATATGGAGTAGTAGTCAGAAACAAAGCTAGATTGGCATGCAAAGGTTATGCATGAGAAGAAGGAGAAGACTATGGTGAGACATTTGCACCAGTTGCTAGATTGGAAGGTGTTAGGACTCTACTTGCATTTGCAGCATATAGGGGATTCAAAGTATATTAGATGGATGTGAAGTTAGCATTTCTAAATGGAATACTAGAAGAGAAAGTATACATCGAATAGCCAGATGGATATGATTTGACTGATGCAAAGGAAATGGTGTGTAAAATACACAAGGCACTATATAGTTTGAAGCAGGCACCAAGAGAATGGTATGAAATAATACATTCACACCTGATGAAGATAGTTTTTCAAAGAACAAGTGAAGATGACAATATATATCTCAAGACTTAAGGAAATAAGATACTGGTTAGTGAAGTGTTTGTGGTGATATAAATTTGGGAGGTAATTATGACATGAGTGATGATTTTGCAAATGAGATGAAAAGTAAATTTGATATTTCTCTAGTAGGAGAAATAAAATTCTACATAGGTTTGAAAATTCAACAAATGAAGAGTGGTATCTTTAGTCCAAATATGTGAAAGAGGTATTGAAGACATTTGGAATGGGAGACTATAAACTAGTTGGGACACCAATGGTTAAAGGCTGTAAAATGTCTAATCAGGATGATGCTACATTTGTTGATAAAAAGGAGTACAATTCAATGATATGGAAATTGTATTATGTTGTTCACAGCAGACCGGATATTGCTCATGCAGTTAGATTAGTTGCCAGATTTCAGAAGATCCCAAAGGAGAAACACATGATTGAAACTAAAAGGATATTCAAATATTTGAAAGGTAATGTTGACTATGGATTATGGTATCCATATGCTGGTAACTTTGATTTGAAAGTTTATACAAATACGGACTGAGCATGAAATGTTGATGGTAGAAAGAGTACAACCGGAGGTGCATTCTTTCTTGGAGGAAGACTTGTATCTTGGAGCAGCAAGAAGCAGAGTTGTATATCACAATCCACTGCTGAAGCTGAATATGTTGCAACATATATGAATTGTACCCAAGCAATTTGGATGAAACACGTTCTAGAAGGATCCAAGTTGAAGATCACAAAAGTGGTAAATATTTTATGTGATAACACTAGTGCAATAAATATCTCAAATAACCTGGTATTGCATGCTAGCCCCAAGTACATTGAGTTGAAATATCATTTCTTGAGAGAGAAAGTGTAGAGTAAAGATGTGTTATTGGAGCATGTATCCACTAAGGAACAACTAGTGAATATCTTTACTAAACCTCTGCCTAAGACTACTTTTGAGTATCTTAGAAGTCAGCTAGGGGTTATGCCCCTACATGAGGTCAAGTGAACAGATGTGGAAGACATCAATCCCTAAGCCAATTGAAGAATCTTGAAGCAAGATTGGTGTAGAGTGGAGCTAGTCCATAGGGGGAGCATCTTGATGCAGAATAGTGAAGTATGACATTGCATGTTTTACTTTCACTTTGGCATTGTTATCAAAGGGGAGAAGAACTGTATGATTATGGGGGAGAAGAATTGTATGATTGATAGAGAGAAGAATTGTATCCAATTACAAGCTGAGGACATGGTGACTCAGTTGAAGGAGACTACATGGTAAAATGTAAACTAGGATTCCTATACCTATGTATGTGCATTACTCTCAATAATCACAATCAAGGGTATTGATATTTGTATTGCCATCAATGCCAAAGGGGGAGATTGTTGGCATTTGATTGAAGATTGCATTAATGAATTTTAAGTATTGTCATTGATGTCAATTGTAACAGGTAATGATGTTGTTATGCAATGGGTGGTTGATAAAGTGAAGGAAACCGGTTTTACTATTGAAGTAGTGAGATCAATCGGTAACCCTACTTGTTGATATGCCAAACCCTAACTGATGGAGCTTGGTGAATCAGTTGCATTGATTTATGATCAAATGGTGATTGATGATGATTATGCCATGTATGCATGATGCATGTGATCAGTTTCAAGTGGTTTTTGGTGCATAGAGATAACGGTTTTATCTTGGGAATGAGCGAGTTCATTTCATGAAGTGGAAATCGTGTGATGAGTTACAAGAATCGATGAGCGGTGATCAAGGAACAGTCGAGGTTATCATTTACAATATACTAATGATTTCTATGTTATTTAACGGTCATCTTTGAACTGATTTATTTGTAATCTCTATGAGATCTTAAGCTTGTGATGTGTTACAGACCTTTTGTTTT
This sequence comes from Cryptomeria japonica, assembly GCF_030272615.1. NCBI lineage: Eukaryota > Viridiplantae > Streptophyta > Pinopsida > Cupressales > Cupressaceae > Cryptomeria > Cryptomeria japonica. The sequence continues at coordinate 65,166,220 of NC_081408.1, read as the reverse complement.
GCTTATAAGGTCGATGATTTGTTTTGTAGTAGTGTTGGCAACTTTGGTTAAGAGTTAGTGTGATTGATTGTCGAACTAGAAGGAGTAGTTGATCAAGCAGAGTAGTGCTATTTACTAGATCAGCAAAACCTTATTGTTCTCTAACAATTACAACAGTTAAATCCCTTAAACGGGTAAGCTTTAAATAGCTTAGTGCTATCTAAATCCTCTAACTAGGTGATCCATTAGCTTGGATTTCAAATTCTCTAATGAGGTTACTCCTAACAGGGCATTATAGTCAATCCCTTAACCGAGTGGTCTTTAACCAGATCTATTCTTAAGAGGATATTTTGTAATAGCTTTAACAGGCTTGGCTCCTAGCAGGGCGAACTTCAAAAGAGTTCAGAATACTTGTGGGTATTCATCCCCATCATGGTTTTTCCCATTTGGCTTTCCACATAAAAAATCATTATGCCAAGTGGTGAATGGTTCTCGTGGTTATGTTTTGATATGGTTAATTTATTTAACTGGTAAATCCACTTAGATGTGTTAAGATGACTGACAGTAATCCGAAATGAGTTTTTACTATTTTAAGTAAAGTATTATGATATTTTGGTTAAATAGTTTGAGAATTTTAGAGTTGTTACACTGTTAGTTTGTTATCCCAATCAACTGGTTAAATTGACACTGCAGTTGTTGTTTCTTACTCAGTGTTTGAACCAGTTAGTTCAGTGATTGATTTGTGAGTTGGGTTTGAGTTTGGAGAAATTTTAGTTAGTTTTCATCTACTTATTCACCACCCCTTAGTAGTTATATGGATGCTTATTGATTCCTCATATCATCAGTCTCTGCTCCCATCCAAGGGCTATTCTTGTAATCTAAAGGGATCAAGTATAATACAAATAGCCAAATATAAAAATTGAACTGATTTTTGTGATGGCATTGGCTAAATAATGTTCAAAATAAAAATAGCTTTCAAAATTATGGTTGATCAAGAAATGAAAAATCTAAACTATTGCTTAATCTATTGTCGGTGTATATGCTATTAAAGAAAGGGTTTGCTAGAGGGTTATTGCAGGATCAAGGGGGGCCAAAAAGTGGCGATGTGAAAAAAAAAGCCTTCCTCAGTTGCCTAAAAATGCGAAAATCCGTGTTGATTTTTGCTTGGCCTGGGTGTCAGTACACCTTGGCCTGGTAATTACCTATGCGAATCAGATATCCGATTTAATTGGATATCAGATTTTTATTTGTAATTTTAATTTAAAAAATATATTATATGTTACATATTATATGATACGTATTATATAATATAATATATTATTATATTATATTGTATTATAATATAATAATATATTGTATAATACGTATTATATAATACAATATTATATTATATTACAATATAATATAATAATATATTATATATTATATTATATATAATATAATATTATATTATATTATATTATATTATATTATATTCTATATAATATAATATAATATAATATAATATTATATTATATCATATATTATAATATATATAATATAATATAATATAATATAATTTTATATTATATATTATAATATATATAATATAATACAATACGTATTATATAATATAATAATATATTATATAATATATTATTATATTATATATGTTATTTAAAAATAATTTAAGTATAAAAATCAGATATCCGATTTTATCCAATTTTCTAAGACTTTGATATTTCGACAGTGACAACTCATGAGTCATTTTTAACTCAAGGGCCGCGCGATTTCATCAAAATCTGATATCTGGTGTTTTGGCAAAAAATTACTAAAAAATAAATTGAGAGGTAAGAATTTAATCATTTTCAATCATTTTCATTCTTTTTTTGTATTTTTTGTTAATGTTTATTTGATTTTTCATTGAAAATATGGTTTTTTAAAATTAAATACCTAATTGTTTAAATTTGTTAACTAAATTTAATTGTTTACATTCAATTAGGTTAAAAATGGGAGATAACAATGAAAACCCTAACCAACCACAACTGCAACAACCAAACACCCCCTTAATTGAGGATTTGATTGCACAAAATTTGAATTAATTGAGGGGGATTGCAGAAGTATATCGTAGGATCCCTTGTCTAAACCCAATGTTTGATCCTCTCACGTCAATCATAAAAAGTATGGAAAACATGACTAAGGAGCACAATGTCGCCCTTTTGTTGCAAGATTCTATGAGGGAAAAATATGCAGATGGCTTGTCGTATAAGGATATAAAGGATCTTGAGATATCCAAAGCCGAAATCGCCTCATTGTTTGTCAATCCCCATACTGGTCAACCCGTAGATCCCCCCCAAAAAAACTTTCTATTAAATGATGCACAAATGATGGGATTGTGGAAAACTTTTGGGATCGTTGGTGGATGGTTTTCGACAAACCACCCAACAAAAATCTTGATATCCCCTTCTATTTCATAAAAAAATTGTATGTTGAGTTTGTTTTAAACAAACATGTGAAGTACTTTGACATCCAACCTTTCCAAGGTGTAGGTTTAGGTATGCCCCAAAATAGACCTGGGGCAGTCAGAGTAGTCCAAGGCCCATATGTCCCCCCTCCTCCTATTGATCCCCACCTGTAGTGCAGCATCTTGATATCATTTGTGAGGCAGCTTCATAGACCATATCGGCTATTCACTCTTTGAGTAGCCTTTTGGTTTCTCAAGCTGCATCAGTAGCTCAACCTACTCTTGATGGTAGCGGTGCACCTGGTGTCATTGACACATCATCCTCGACTCCACACATATGCATGCCCCATAGTTGTGTCATGTGTGGGCACATATGCTTGGGTCCAATTGGATAGCCCGTTAATCCTCCTGTGGACAATGCAGATTATGAGGTGCATGAGATGCATGATGCACCAGATGTTATTACACAAACTGGAGGATACCCTGGGGAGTCCTCACATGCTAGAGGCAAGGAGTAACCATCATCATACATTGATGATGTAGTGGTAAGATTTGTATTTTCACAGTTCATGTTATATTTTAATTAAATATTTATAAATTAGATAATATTAAGTACTAATTTTTATTTACATGGTATATTTAACAGTTGATGATCGAGGATGAGTTGAGATAGATTCAGGAGGGCACCTTGTCGGCCATTTCATTTGGCCTTGAAAGCTTGACAGTACATATATTATTGCACCTAGTCATTTGTATTTTATTGTACATACATGCTCATCATTTATATTGGTATTAATTAGATTATGTAGTAACTTGCTTGTATATCTTATTTTACTCTTGTAGGGTACGAGCAGCATGAGTGCAGGGTAGTGTGATTTAGGATCTGGTAGTGCAGTTGGAGACAAGGGAAAGACAATTGAATGCAAATATGATTGAATGAATAGTTTAAATAACTTATAGTGATTATACATGTCTAGACATAGATTGATAGTTTCATATACTTGTTGTGTATATATACAGAGAATTCTTGGCTTCACATCCTTGATGACTACACTCAGTATACATGAAGAAGAAGAAGAGATGCCTCGAGTAGATGTGTGTTTATTTTATTTTTTGATTAGTAGATATAATTTGTTATTATCAGTGACAATTATATGCTAACTTGTATCAATGTCATGTGTCTAAACATATGTAGGTTGTGTATGAAAATATTCCAAGCATACCTCCTCTACCGAAGACATACATCAAGAGTCCTGCAAAGTTGAAGAGAAAACATGGAGATGAGGTAAACATGAATAGTTCAATTAGTTCATTTTTATGTTTAACTTTTTGAATGTAAATTATATAATACAACTAATATTAGTCATGGTTTGTTTTTCTTGTACAGGATCCTTTAGAGCTGAGCAGTGCAGCGAAGAGGATCGATTTTGATGATCCATCAATAGCTTAGGATGTTATAGATAGTTTTGGGATGCGGACATGTCTAGTTGGCATGTATATTTTGTATATGGACATACATTAACGTATTTAGACATACATTTTGTTTTAGTTGGCATTTATGCCATATTTGTGTATGGACATACATTTGTAATCATTTGACATTTTTATATATATAGAAGTTGATATTCGATCATATAAATTGTTGCTCATCTGTGCATGGTGTTCTCATGGAAATCTTTAATCTTCATTCCAATAATTAACAATGGTTAATAATGGCTACTAAATGAACAATACAATTCATTTTAGTTCATCGTAAGTGTTGTTTTTATAATGAACAATATAATTCATTTAATGAACAATACAATACAATTCATTTAATGAAAAATACAATTTATGAACAATACAATTCATGAATAATATAATTCATTTAATGAACAATACTTAATACAATTCATTATTACCCTATGCATGGTCCTATTTTTCCCCCCACCTCGGTCGAATGCTTGGGGTTTTATTAGGGCAGCAATTTTTCAGTTGGTGAAAAAATCATCAGTCTCACTCAATTGAATGTTGTCACATGGCCGATTTCTCATTTTGATCATCGCGATAATGAACCATTGGCTCTGACATGTCTAGTTAGGCATTATTACCCTACACATGCTCCTATTTTCCCCCCCACTCAATCCAACACTCGGGGTCATACCCTACCGGCATCATCCCTTGAGCACCCTAAGTGCTCAAAATTGTCAAACTTTGACGGGCCCTAACTCAGAATCCATGGCACCTACAAACAATCTGTTTGAACCTACAAGGCCATGAGAGGGATCGCTACAAAAGCCTATCTTGGTTTTGCAATTTACTCTACGGTTTTATTGGGGCAGCAATTTTTCAGTTGGCAAAAAAATCATCAATCTCACTCAATCGAATGTTGTCGCGTGGCCGATTTCTCATTCTGCTCGTTGTGATGAAAAACCATCGGCTCCAACATGTCTAGTTAGGCATTATTACCCTATGCATGCTCCTATTTTTCCCCCCCACTCAATCCAATGCTCGGGGTCATACCCTACCGATGTCGTCCCTTGAGCACCCTAAGTGCTCAAAATCGTCAAACTTTGATGGGCCCTAACTCGAAATCTGTGGCACCTCCGAATGATCTACTTGAACCTATGGGGCCATGAGAGGGGTCCCTACAAAAATCCTATCTCTTTTTTTCATGTTTCCCTACGGTTTTATTAGGGCAGCAATTTTTTGGTTAGCAAAAAAATCGTCAGTCTCACTAAATCGAATGTTGTCGTGTGGACGATTTCTTATTCTGTGTTGGAAATATGGATGGAGTAACTGAGAGGGGAGGGGTGAATCAGTTACCACAAAAATAAATCCACAAGTCCCTTAGATGTCTTAAATGTAAACTGTTGAAACTCGGTAAATTAACTTATCATTGTTCATTAAACATTAACATGCATAAGACAAATAACATGAACACAAGTAACACCAGATATAACGTGGAAACCCAATTTTGGGAAAACCACCAATGTAACTAGTTACTGATTTTCACTCTTCTGAAGTGAGCCCTGTTAGGAGCCAACCCTGTTAAAGGTTACAAAACACACTGTTAGGTGTGACCCTGTTAGAGGATTCGATCACCCTGCTAGGAGTGGCCTTGTGAAAGGTCTTAAGAACAATTCAACCGAATTGTCACCTTGTCAGAGGATTTACAAAAATGGTTGTTAGACCAACTCTGTTAAGAGATTTCGGTATCACTGCTACAATGGTTAGAAAGCAACAATGAAGTGATCTGAATTAAATACAACTTATCTTGCTGATACAGATCTCTGTTCTACGCCAATAGATCCTTACTGATCACATATATCTTTTCTGCACCTCAAGGATATCACTGATCCTTCATCAGAATTCGCACATTTCTGCTCCTTCACATTTCCATACTTTTCACACTTCACCACACTTCGAAATCGCAACTTGATCTCTCATATATACCATTCAGGTTACCAAGTCAGCCTAATTACAAGTTAAAATAAATATTACATAGGTCGGCTACATATACAAGTTTCAATAAATAAATATTGCTTCGGTCGGCTGCATAAACATTTCACTGATGCTCGGTGAACACTGCTGATTCTTCGGTAACCGACTGAACTCGGTAAAGACTGCGAACTCGGTAAAGACTGACTTTCCTTCACATATTCTTCGAAGACCGACTGAACTCGGTAAAGACTGACTTTCCTTCACATATTCTTCGAAGACCGACTGAACTCGGTAAAGACTACGAACTCGGTAAAGACTCTGTCTAATTGCCTTGCCGAACATTCTGAACTCGGTAGACTGATATGACATTTGTGTAACATCAAAGACAATACACAATTAAACAATTGTATCCAACAATCTCCCTCTTTGGCATTGATGGCAACACAACATGTCATAGCAGAATGAAATTTGAAAACAGGTCTTTTCTTTTATGACAGCAACATGCCAACATAACTTTCCCTTTGGATAGAGAACACTCCCTCTTTTAATAATCTCCCTCTATGAAGTAACTTCATCTTTGGACGGTAAAACTCGCCCTCTTTATCAAACAACTCTCCCTCTTTATCTTAATGAACTTTCTTTCAAATTTTAGTAGGATATGACAGTAACTCTCCCTCTTTGACAACACATGCCAAAGACAATAAGACTTCATCTGAGTTATAATGTACCTTTTGTATTGATTCATATGCAATATTTTCCTGATTATACTGCATCAACTAGTAGATTTTTCACTTAGGATGAGTTGATGCATCACTAAAACTTTTCTTTAGTGAATTTCAGATAGGGGAGTGACCCCTAACTTACCTCTTAGATACAAGAATTCATCCTTAGCCAATGGTTTTGTGAATATGTCAGCAATTTGTTCCTTTGTGTGAATATATTCCAATCTGATCTCCTTGTCCTGCACCAATTCTCGGACAAAATGATATTTTATTGCAATGTGCTTGGTTTTGGGATGCATCACTGGATTCTTGGACATGTCAATTGCACTTGTATTATCACAGAACATAACAATTGGTTCTTTGATTTCCATTTTCATGCCTGCCAATAGCTGTTTAAACCAAACAACATTTGAACAATTTACTGCTGCAGCAACATATTCTGCCTCTGCTGTAGATTGGGATATACAGTTCTGCTTTTTGCTTGTCCAGGAAACCAATCTCTTTCCTAGAAAGAATGCTCCTCCGCTTGTACTTTTTCTGTCATCAATGTTTCTTGCCCAATCAGCATCAGTAAATACTTTCAAATCAAAATTTCCTCCAAATTTGTACCATAATCCATACTCTTCAGTTCCTTTCAAATATCTCATTATTCTTTTGATTGCCGTCATGTGACTTTCTCTTGGTTTTGCTGAGAATCTTGCAACAATACCAACTGCAAGAGCAATATCTGGCCTAGTATGAACAACATACTGCAGCTTTCCAATCATAGATCTATACAGTGTTTGATCTACTTCTTGTGATTCATCTTCCTTGGTAAGCTTCAATCCAGTACACATAGGAGTTCCAACTGGTTTACAATCTTCCATACCGAACTTTTTCAGTATCTCTTTGATGTATTTTGATTGTGTAATGTAGATACCATTTTTGTTCTATTGAATTTGAAGACCAACAAAGAATTTGATCTCACCAAACATAGACATTTCAAATTCCTTATTCATTTGTACTGAAAATTCTTTGCAAAGATCATCATTTCCTGTGAAAATAGTATCATCTACAAATATTTCTGCTAAGACAATTTTGTTATCTGATCCTTCCTTGATATACAAGCTACTATTATCATTAGTTCTTTGAAATCCAATCTGAATAAGATAGTTATGCAATCTTTCATACCATGCTCTAGGGGCTTGTTTCAAACCATACAATGCTTTATGTAATTTGCAGACCATGTCCTTCTTTTGTGGATCAACAAAACCTTCAGGTTGTTCAATATAAACCTCTTCATCCAATATACCATTAAGAAATGCAGATTTAACATGCATCTGATAAACTTTGAATCCTTTGTAGGCGGCATATGCAAGTAAGGTTCTGACTCCTTCCAATCTTGCAATAGGAGCAAAAGTTTCTCCATAGTCTATTCCTTCTTGTTGAGCATATCCTTTGCATACTAGTCTTGCTTTGTTTCTTGAAACATTGCCATCTTCATTCAGTTTATTTCTGAATACCCACTTAGTTCCAATGACATTTTTATCCTTACGTCTGGGTACAAGAGTCCATGTCTTGTTTTTCTCTATCTGTTCTATCTCTTCTTTCATAGCCTCTGTCCAACTATCATTTCCCAATGCCTCTGTGACATTTCTAGGTTCAAAATCAGCAAGTAAACAAGTACTTTTCAACTTACCTCTTGTCATGGTTCCTTCAGATTTGTCTCCAATGATCTGATCTACTGAGTGATGTCGTCTGACATACTCGGCTAATACAGGTTTCTTGCCTTTAGAATGAATTTCATCATTGTCCTCTTGTTCTTCAACTGGCTGGTCTGGCTCGGTAAATATTGGCTCGGTTTCTTCAGACTCGGTAGACACTGGTTCTGGTTCATCAGACTCGGTAGATACTGGCTCGGTTTGCTCTTTCTGTAACTCGGTTACTGATGACTCGGGAGTAGAAGATTCCTGATTTGCAGATGTATCTGGTATTGTATCAGGTTCAATAGACACAAATCTTCTATAATCTTCTGGTTCTCTTTTGCTTTCTTCTTCAGATCTTTCTGCAAACTCATCAACTTTCACATGTGCACTTTCTATAACTTTATGAGTAGACAAGTTCAAACATCTATATGCTTTACTCTTGCAAGAATATCCGAGGAATATACCTTCATCACCTTTCACTTCCAAATACTTTTAGGTAACTTACATTAGGTTTGTAGCCATACCATAATTCATAGGGGGTTTTGAATGAGTCCTTCTTCAGCTGTACTCGGTTCAAGGTATGAACAGCAGTGCTGATAGCTTCCTTCCAGTATTTGATAGCAATATTCTTTTCAATCATTAAGGTTCTTGCACAATCCATGATAGATCTGTTCCTTCTTTCAGCTATTCCATTTTGCTCAGGAGTTCTAGGGGCTGATACTTGTCTTTTGATTCCTCTTTCAATGCAAAAGTTATTGAATTCATGAGAGATAAATTCACCACCTCTGTCTGACCTTAGACATTTAAGTCTTTTACCTGTTTCTTTTTCTATTCTAGCCAAATACCATTTGAACTTTTCAAATGCTTCTGATTTGTTCCTTAAATACATGACAGTCATCATTCTTGAGTAATCATCAACAAAAAGAATGAAGAACTTTTCTCCAGTATAAATTTCAGTTCCTATGGGTCCACATAAATCAGTATGCACAATTTCTAATATATCTTCAGATTGATAGTTTTTGCTTTTGAAACTAGTCTTTCCCATCTTTCCAATTTGACAATTCTTACATAGACCGACCTCAGGTTTCTTTATATCTGGAATACCTCTTACTTTTCTGAATTTACTTATTTTCACTAGGTTATCAAAATTTACATGACATAACCTTTTGTGCCATAACCAACTTTCTTCAACTTGAGCAATAAAACATGAATTTTCACTTGTTTCAAGTCGGAACAAATTACCTTTTGTTTGAGTGCCTGATCCAATCAGCTTTCCTTGATTATTTAGCAGTTTGGCCTTTCCATGCATGAATTCCACCTTGAGTCCACTATTAAGTAGCTGTGCCACACTCATCAAGTTGTGATTGAGACCTTCAACCCAGTAGGCATCATCAAATACAAGTTCTTTGGTTATAGGGATTCTACCTTTTCCTTTTATGTAGCGAGGTTCATTATTACCAAACCTTACACTACCTCCATCATAGTCTATCAAATGTTCAAACTTGGTTTTATCACCAGTCATATGATGAGAGCAACCACTGTCTATGATCCAAATATCATTTTTGCTTATATGAGAAATAAGTGCCATCTTATCTTCCTCATCATTATCAGAATCATCTCTTACAGCAATATAAACAATTTCATCTTCACTATTATCAGAATCCTTAGCTATAAACCATGTTTTCTTACCTTTGAATGATTTGTAGTCCTTTTTGCCATTCCATTTGTGATCTTTCTTCTCATCTTTGCTCTGCTTGTTTGGGCATCTAGTAGCAATATGACCGACTTCATCACATGAAAAACAGATTAGAGGAACTTTGCCTCTGTATTTTCCTCTGCCTTTGGAATATTTCTTTGCTAGAAGAGCTTCAATTATTTCAAGATCATTGTCTGAACTTAGTTCTGATTCATCTTCACTTTCTGACCGAGATTCCTTTTTCTTTTTGCCTTTCTCCTTGAGTGAAACCTTAGCTTCAAATGCTGATTCCATGTTTTTGGAAGCTGGAACATAGTTGTCATAGTTGTCTAACTCAAATGCAGTTAATCTTCCAACTATGGCCTCTAAATTTATCTTGTGATTTGCTTCACATCTTCTTTCTTGAATTGCAGAAACTCTGATTGCATAAATGGGTAGTAATGTTCTGAGAACTTTGCTTATGACTATTTCCTCTGAGATATCACCTCCAGAAGCTTTGATTGCACTGACACTGGCTTTGACTCTTTCAACATATTTTGCAATATTTTCATCCTCACTCATTTTTAATTGATCAAACTGTCCTCTCAAGCTTTCTGCTTTGGCTCTTCTCACATTATCATCACCACCATAGATATCTTTCAGCTTGTTCCACATTTCAAATGCAGTTTTGCAATCTTTGACATCATCAAACTCTTCATAGCTTAGGGCAGATGCAATGTCTATCATCATGGTGTTATGAGTCTTCTTTGCAGCAATATCCGCAACAGTTAGTGTACCAGTGGGTGTCACATATTCTGTGTCAAGATGTGTCAATCCTGTATCTCCAATGGAAGCCAAATGGAGTCTCATGAGACCTTGCCATGCTGAAAAGTTATTTCTGTTTAGCCTTGGAATTTCCCTCTTGTAAGACATCTTGATCTTTATCTTAGATCCTTGAAATCCTTCCTACAAGCACCGAAAGCTCTGATACCAATTGTTGGAAATATGGATGGAGTAACTGAGAGGGGAGGGGTGAATCAGTTACCACAAAAATAAATCCACAAGTCCCTTAGATGTCTCAAATGTAAACTGTTGAAACTCGGTAAATTAACTTATCATTGTTCATTAAACATTAACATGCATAAGACAAATAACATGAACACAAGTAACACCAGATATAACGTGGAAACCCAATTTTGGGAAAACCACCAATGTAACTAGTTACTGATTTTCACTCTTCTGAAGTGAGCCCTGTTAGGAGCCAACCCTGTTAAAGGTTACAAAACACATTGTTAGGTGTGACCCTGTTAGAGGATTTGATCACCCTGCTAGGAGTGGCCTTGTGAAAGGTCTTAAGAACAATTCAACCGAATTGTCACCTTGTCAGAGGATTTACAAAAATGGTTGTTAGACCAACTCTGTTAAGAGATTTCGGTATCACTGCTACAATGGTTAGAAAGCAACAATGAAGTGATCTGAATTAAATACAACTTATCTTGCTGATACAGATCTCTGTTCTGCGCCAATAGATCCTTACTGATCACATATATCTTTTCTGCACCTCAAGGATATCACTGATCCTTCATCAGAATTCGCACATTTCTGCTCCTTCACATTTCCATACTTTTCACACTTCACCACACTTCAAAATCGCAACTTGATCTCTCATATATACCATTCAGGTTACCAAGTCGGCCTAATTACAAGTTAAAATAAATATTACATAGGTCGGCTATATATACAAGTTTCAATAAATAAATATTGCTTCGGTCGGCTGCATAAACATTTCACTGATGCTCGGTGAACACTGTTGATTCTTCGGTAACTGACTGAACTCGGTAAAGACTGCGAACTCGGTAAAGACTGACTTTCCTTCACATATTCTTTGAAGACCGACTGAACTCGGTAAAGACTGCGAACTCGGTAAAGACTGACTTTCCTTCACATATTCTTCGAAGACCGACTGAACTCGGTAAAGACTGCGAACTCGGTAAAGACTTTGTCTAACTGCCTTGCTGAACATTCTGAACTTGGTAGATTGATATGACATTTGTGTAATATCAAAGACAATACACAATTAAATAATTGTATCCAACATTCTGCTCATCACGATGATGAACTGTCAGCTTCGACATGTCTAGTTAGGCATTATTACCCTATCCATGGTCCTATTTTCCCCCTCCACTCAATCCAACGCTCGGGGTCATACCCTACCGGTGTCGTCCCTTGAGTGCTCTAAGTGCTCAAAATTGTCAAAATTTGATGGGCCCTAACTTGAAATCCATGGCACCTATGAATGATCCGTTTGAACCTATGGGGCCATGAGAGGGATCCCTGCAAAAGCCTATCTCGGTTTTTCAAGTTGCTACGGTTTTATTAGGGCAGCAAATTTTTGGTTGGCAAAAAAATCATTAGTCTCACTCAATCGAATGTTGTCGCGTGGTTGATTTCTCATTCTGCTTGTCACGATGATGAACTGTTGGCTCTGAAATGTCTAGTTAGGCATTATTACCCTACACATGTTCCTATTCCCCCCCCCCACCATTCGATCCAATGCTCGGGGTGATACCCTACCGACGTCGTTCCTTGCGAGCTAAAATTATATATAAACAAGAATTACACTGTAGACACATAATGATCATCAATATTTCCATGTATTGTATACACATAATTACCATTACACTTGCATGTGACATCCATGAAGGGATATGCAAACATGATTTTTTTTTGCATTATCAATACAACTACACCAATATACTCATGTACAAATACATGGACATTATCATCAATATAACTAGATCAATTTGCTCATGGACATTGTATATCATCATAACAATGTTACATCAATTCACATCCATATACAAATACAACATCCTACGTCATCTGCATCAGACATCCTCATGTCCTAAGAGAAAAGCTTACGTACAACAATGCCTGCATATAAATGAAGACCAAAATAAGTAACCTTTTTATGCGGAATGAATGTGCTACAAGAAACAAATTATAACACTTAATAAAAATTATTTTGGCAAATTATAAATAGATCATTTCAAACATTTTTAAGACGCACAAGATTGTATAATTACGAAACTTACCAGTTTCTTTGCAAAGTATACAAGCATAACTTTGAAGAAAGATGCATGTTGATTAAAGCCCTTCTCACTACATTTCTCTTCATGGTTGAAGACGATGGTAGATAAGGTCATTTCTAAATAGCAATACATTCACTTGACTTAATGTTTATGCACAAAATTTTATCTCAATAATGCACAAAAGAATATGTACCATCACCAAGAAAGGGTCTTGTCAACGGCGAATGATCTAGCATGAACCTGTATATCATCAAAAATCATAATGTGATGTACTATTGTATATCATCAATAAAGATCTGCATGAGCATAAAGGTTTTATGATAATTATATCATCAAAAATTGTAAAACTCATCAAATGCATGATAATAAGTAGTGTTGCAAAAATACGTCCCTTCCGATTATATCGTGTACCCACTATGTGCATGCAAAAACCATGTTCCCAAAAAAAACATTCATCAATAGACCTACATTTTCAAGACATCTTTAATATACACGTAACAAACTTGATCATTAAGGTTTAATGATCATTGTTCGAAATGAAATGCATGATAAAAAAAATAAGGCACCATTAAAGACCTAATACTCAAGTGTGCTTGAAGGGTCATCTCTTTGTTTAAGAGTATCCAGTATTGCTTCATGATCAACAGTAGTCACTGTCCAGAGCTCTTTGGTCTTCGGTTTTGCTTGATTCTTCAACAACTTGACATTTGTAGCTATAATAAGGTCTGAATACATTATAATGGTTTTGTGTCTCTCATAGTCTTGAAATGCAGGTATGCCATTCTTTCTAATCATGTATGTTCGCAACCAAGTTCCCACAACAACAACTGAACCTGTAGGATATGTGAACCTATCATCATTTGTCATTGGTTGTGTTAGCTTTTGTTTTCCTTTTACACATCGTGCCAACCAATATTCTGATCTCTCTTCATTCCCTTGTGGTGCAACAACTGCAAAAACATGTCCTGGCAGTACAAGATCTGATAGAGGATCATACTCAAGTGAACTTTCCATGTCATCATTTGACAAGGATATTGTTTGAGATAAAGGAGTTAGATAGTGGGGAACCCACGTATCAACCCACTCACTTGACTCACATTGATCTCAATCACACTAAACACAAATCTGACAAAAACAAGCCAACGCTCATGTCCAAATTGTCCATGTACTTGCATCTGAGTTGAGAAATGAATGCATCTTTGAAGAATCTTTAATTGTTTGATAATCCAATTGTAAAGCGAAAAATCACGAGTGACCCCTAAGTGTTCCCCCCACCACTCCAAGGAGAGGGGAAGGAGGTCACTTAGGATTGTCGGTTTTCACTTAGGAGAGACTTTACATTCAAAAGAGGGGTTGAAACCCACAAGATCCAATCCCACACAATGCAAGATTGGATTCTAAATGAGTTTCAAGGGTTAAGACAGCAAGGCTACCCTCTTTTGTAAAGAATGTAGATAGAAGAATTAAGCTAGGAATGCATGAAAAGTGAGAAAGATTTGCTTATAAACTGAGATAGGAATATAGGATGAAGTTGCAGACCTGGAATTAGCAGTAAAATGTTGAGACGGTGCTGTCCTGCAAATTTGAGCGAAAGTTGATGGGACGATGGTGCCCGGCGTGTACACGGTCCTCCGAAAAATCTGCGAAACAAAGGGGGATCTGTTCATCTCTGCACAAGGATTCCAGATCTTCAATTTCAGCCACGTACCTCCAATCTACACACAGAAAAGCGAAGACGATTGGGGGGTTAGAGATTAGGGGTTTGCCCTTAGGTCAAACCCCGGTTTTGGAATTAACCAAGAAATGAGAAATGTTGTAAATGTAAATGTTTGTAATGCAAAACAAGTACTAGTACCTTGTTGTAAGAATGTTTGTATTCTTACATTCGAAGGTGTAGATGTCATTGTATGTTGTATGTTGTATGTTGTAGTATGTGATCTCCTCTTCAATGGTTGAATCCTTGTCTTGAATGCAACACTTAGCCTTGAATGAAGACTTAGAATGATCAATTGCTTGAAGGAATGCTTGAATGCTTGAATGCTTGAATGTTTGAGTGTTTGAATATCGCTTCCACCTTTTTTCCATCTTACCAAAATGGGAGAGGAAATGTAGTTTATATACTTGTCAATTAGGGTTGATAGATTGATTTTTCCGACCTTGGGCCGACAAGGAAAGAGTATTTTCCAATTTGCAAACATAAAGACCCGAAGCCCCATAGGAGACCGGGCCCAAAATAGGGCCAGGGACCAGGGCGCTGGGCGCTCTGGTCCCACCTCCCGGGACAGCAAGGTGCAAGGAGGATCAGGCCAGGGTGCAAGAAAATGCAGTTTTTGATGTCATGAACAAGTTTCGGGGTCTCCATTCAGGTTCCATGTTGCATTGCCATCGTAAAGACCCAAATGCAGTCGAAATTGCAAGTGTCACAATTTTAGGACGCTACATTTAGCCCCCACTTTAGCGGGAGTATAAGCATACGCTCATACTTTCGATAAAGTATAGGGAAACAACATTGAAAGACTTTCACCACGTCAAGGAGGCAAGACACACCAAGCCCCCAGTGGACTAAGGATCTTACGACTTCGATTGACAAAGTAAAAGGGAAGATCATGAGGGAGAACCATGACTATCAGTAGTAAGGTTCCCTCACTATGAGTCATGTAAGAGAAATACCAAAAATTTTCAAGGCAAGGCTAAGTTCACCAAGAAATTTTCAAGTATCCTGAAGGGATAGACGGGGTGTATGCCCCCCTATGTTAAAGCGATCGCACATGCCTCAACGGGGGTGATTGCTTTAAGGTAGTGATATATATAGGAAATGAGAAGGGAAAGGAGCATGTTATCGCAAGGATTTAGCCCCCAAGTGTGAGATAAACCCAAGGATAATAGATACAAAACACAAAGCACGAGGTGACTTCACTTTCCTCGGGGTCAGTATGCTGTATGATAATTCATGTATATATATCATATGTATGTATGCATAATTGTTCTTCATTCCCCAATCAAGGAAGGTCACCTAGAAGAAGGGAACACATGTGTCTTTTGAGTCAACATGAGAGAGACCAAAAGAGATCTCAATGCTTTGCATCGTTCTCAAGTAGACAACACTAAGGACAACAAATAGAAGAATGAGAATAACACATAGAAGAAGTAACAAAAGAGAGGAGGAGAGAATCTGCTATGCTAATGAAACTAGTCTAGCACGTCATCTACCCCCTGATCTTGCTGATCAATGTTTCAGGAAGGCAGGGAACACGCTAGAGGAGGAACATCCAACACAGCAAATGGAGCTATCACAAGATCCAAACAAGGGCTATGTTCATGTTCCAAGCCACATTGTTCTTGTCTAGGAGCTAGGATAAGTGCTTTAGAAAATTCATTAGATAGATGGTTATCAATATCAACAAGTTCATATTCACTATCAGTAGCAAGAGAAGTAACATTTTCATCATGAATAACATTTTCATCTATATCATCATCAAGATTTATAAAAATAGGGTCTTTAACTCGCACAGGATCAAGACCATCATGCATCTTATGTTTTGGAGATTTTGGAGAAAATGGAATAATGCTTGTTGAAGGTGTTTTTGGAGATTGCGAAGTTTGAGAAGCAGCTGCCTGAGCTCTAAGGTGACGCTTTCGTCGGCATTCATGTGCAGAACGATTTCGTCTAGTCTTAGTAGGAAGTGGAGAAGATTGAGGAGGAGGAATGTTCTCATCCTTATCACTTCGGTGTTTAGGTTGTGGTCTCTTAGGCTGGATAATAGGAGAAGAGGAAGGTCTCTTCTCTCTATAAAAGGATGGAGGAGGAACTGCTCCATATAAAGGAAGAATTTTTGGTTTAGGAAGGAGACCCAGTCCATCATGACGAGGAGGTATAGGTCTACTTTTAGAAAGTTTATTAGGCATAGACATAGTCACATCCATAGGGATGCGTTGGGAATCTTCTTGAGGAAAGACATTAGTTTTATCTTTCAAAGGAAGGTCTTCCTTCTCAAGAACGATAGGAATATCAAGTTTGGGTGTTCTAGGTTCACTTAGAGATAGGATCATATCTGTTTTCCACTTTTGATAAGATTTGAAAAGATGATCACTTCGCGGAGGAAGAGATTGGAATTGTTTAGGCCAAAAATAATCAATAGGAATGCTAGAAGTTCTTTCAGCTAGTTTAAAGAGACTATGATTGACAGTAACAACTTCACCATTATGGGGAAATTTCAAACATTTGTGAATAGGACAAACAATAGCTTTCATGGAAGATAGCCAAGGATAGCCAAGCTTCACACGAAATTGTTCGGATGAAGGAATAATAGCAAAGTTTACATCAAGGGATTTGTTATGGACCTCAATAGGTAATGTAATAGAACCAATTGTAGGAGAAGAAAATGCATCAAATAATTTCACAATCACATCTGTTTTGTCATAGATCACTTGATTCAATTGCAAAGTAAAAAGAAATTCTTCAGTAATAACATTAACCATGCACGAAGGATCAATAAGCACTCCACGACAAGGTGTATTCTTGACTTTTGCAACTATATATAAAGGACCATCAGGTACCCTGATAGTTTCACTAGAATCAAATGTGATGGAAGGTTCTTTAGGGTTTTCTTGCTGCTCTACAAAGTTAATCACATTCGGAGTCATAGACACAAGACCATCAGATGAGAAAGAAGAATCATTAGTCTCAATCGCATTAGAGGTATGAGAAGGTAATGGATCAGTAAAAATCTGAAGATTTTGGTTAGGAGGAGCTACAGATGTGTTGCCTTTATCATTCACTCCCGAAACAGAGATACTATTATTATCAATCAAATCTTGAATTTTACCCTTTAAAGCCAAACATTTTTCAGTATCATGCCCAGGTTGACGATGAAATTGACAAAAAGATTTGTTATCAAAATAGGGTGAATTAATCTTTGCAGGATCTATTTGCCTTATAGGAGGAAGAGTAAGCACATTTTGTTCCAATAATTTATTCATAATACTATGCAATGATTCATTCAAAGGAGTAAACTTTCTTTCTTTCTTGAAAAACTTAGAAATAGGAGGCACACCTGATGTTGCATTCACATTGTTGTTGATGATGTTTTCATTGAATTTGATGGACTCTCTGTTCGGTTTAAACTTCCCAAATGGTTGTTGACTACTATCACCCTTATCACTTGGAGCCATAGGATGTGATTGTTCCATTTGACTCACAATCAGTTGATAATTGTGAAGAGTTGCACACAACTGTTGGAAAGAAGTAAACTTAGAAAATAGAAGTTTATCTCGAATATCTTTTTGTAAATTAGAAATAAAGATTCTTTGAATATCATTTTTAGGCACTGGAAAAGAGATTTGAGCATACAAATTCTTATATCTACCAATGAAATCAGTCACTTTTTCTTTAACACCTTGTTTACAATGCATTAAATCAATCAAAGTAACTTTACGACTTATATTGTTTTGAAATTATTGAATGAAAGCATTTGCAAGTAGTTCGAAAGAAGTAATAGAATAAGAAGGCAACGAGAAATACCATTGTAGGGCTTTGTCTCTTAATGTTCTAGTAAACAGTTTTGCAAGCAACCTTTGGTCATAAGCAAAATTGGTACAGATTGTTTGAAAAGTCTTAACATGTGTTAGAGGATCACCTTTACCATTATAAAGCTCCAAATGCGGGATTTCAACATGTTTAGGTGGAATAGCTCGAACAATGTCAAGAGAAAGTGGGCTCGCAACATCAAATGTGGGCACACTAAACTTAGATTGATTCATAGAGGCAATTTGTTGTTGTAAAGAAGAGACAGTTTGTGCAAGATTATTAATGGTCGCTTCAGTTGAAGAGTTCATATTAGACGTGTTAGATTGTGATGGAGGTGTTATGTTATTGAAAGAAGGTAGAGAGTAAGGTGGTGGGACACTATGATAGTTAGTCATAGGAGAGGATTGGAAAAGAGGAACACTACAAGGAGGAATGGAATGGTTGAATGAATTGCCCCCTTGCGTCAGGTTCATTTGTGGAGATGTAATAGGAACACTCATTGAAGGAATGAATGAAGAAGTCAGATTAAATGAAGGAAGAGGGTTAATTGAAGAAGAAGGATTGCCCCCATGACTGGTGATCATAGGCGGAATGTCTTGTATAGAAGTAGTCATTATGTTTGATGTAAAAGTAGGTATACTAGCAATAGAAGTTGTTAAAGGAATAGAATGATTGACTTGAGTGGGAGGTTGTGTATATCCTAAAGTTTCGGCACAACTCTTCATAGGCATCACATTCGAATCCACAATGTGTGCAATACCACGCAAAATATCAATTCCATTCTTATCACTTTGAAGCATATGTTTTAGACCCTCAATTAAAGGAAGAGCTTGACTATCGGGGTATTCTTGAGACATCCATTGTTGAAAATCGTCAAATTGATTATCCAATTTCGAAAGTTGTTCTACAAAAACCTCATGGAGAGCTTCTTCATCATTAGGAGGATTAGAGGAATTACCCATGTCCTCATTAAAAAGGCTATTCAAATTAGGTTCCATCTCCTCAGTAATTAAACCTTGGAAAGACTTAATTCTAAGGCTTCGTCTAACGGGAATAGTGTAAGTAGGGCTTTTTGTTGTAAAACTCATGCACTAGAGAGAGAGAAGATTTTGAATGTAGAGGTAGCAAATTTCAATAAAATCAGCCAATCTCCTAGATTTAGGCTGTTAAATGCAATCAGGACAACCTCCTGAAATTTCGGAAAAAATGTCAGGGACCGTGGCGCTCGGAGTGCACACGGTCCTCGCAACTTTTTTTGAAATTTTCAGGGATGAAAGTTATGATGATTTTAAAGATAATCTAAAAAAATTGAGTGATTTTACGATCTGTAGATAGGCCAAATTAAAGTTGCAATCTCAAAATTGAACCCTACCAAGATTGTTGAAAAATGCAAAATTTGAATTTTGAAAAAGAGAGGGAAACTAAAATTTTGAATTTTATGATTTTAGAGGGAATACCAAATGCAATGCAAGTTTTGAATTTTAAAAGTTGACTCAATTTCACGCAAAATTTAATTTTGAAGGCGGAAATCAAAGTTGTTATAATTAAGCACTTAATTTCAAAAGTCACAAATTGCAAGAATTTGAATAAAGCACTGAAATTTTGAATGAATGCCAACACACTTTTCAGATTTAGGATAGTAAGAATAGAATTTTGACACAAAATTTCAATTTCACCAATTTTTGAATGATTAGAAGCCTTAATCCAAGCAATCCCTAGACCAAGTTTGACTTTAATTTTGAAAGTGTTAGAATTTAAAATCAGCCAAAATTCTGGATTTTAGCAGAAAAAGACAGTCAGATCTAGCTCTCGAAATTTCGGAAAAAATGTCGGGGACGATGGCGCTCGGGATGCACACGGTCCTCGCAACTTTTTTCCAAATTTTCAGGGATGAAAGATATTATGATTTTATTGCAGAATCCAAAGTTACAGCCGATTTGGAAATGTTTTGATCAGTGAAATTATCAGTCAAAGGTTGAATCAAGAAGGTTTCAAAAATTAGGGTTTTGATGCTTAACCACTTAATTTTCAGAATTAAAGCACAAATATGAATTGACAATTTGTAATAGAAGGGTAGATCTAAAACAAGCATTAATAATTAAACATTTTGCAAGCTCAATTACTAAAAAGAAAATTTAGGGTTTTTTATGCAATTAACCTCTAAAATTTGCAAAAGATGAAACATGGAAATGTAATCAAGGAAGCCAATTTTCAGATCTAACCATGAATAATCAGAAAGGATGTTCACGTCGGGTTCACCAAAATGTAAAGCGAAAAATCACGAGTGAACCCTAAGTGTTCCCCCCACCACTCCGAGGAGAGGGGAAGGAGGTCACTTAGGATTGTCGATTTTCACTTAGGAGAGACTTTACATTCAAAAGAGGGGTTGAAACCCACAAGATCCAATCCCACACAATGCAAGATTGGATTCTAAATGAGTTTCAAGGGTTAAGACAGCAAGGCTACCCTCTTTTGTAAAGAATGTAGATAGAAGAATTAAGCTAGGAATGCATGAAAAGTGAGAAAGATTCGCTTATAAACTGAGATAGGAATATAGGATGAAGCTGCAGACCTGGAATTAGCAGTAAAATGTCGAGACGGTGTTGTCCTGCAAATTTGAGCAAAAGTTGACGGGACGATGGCGCCCGGCGTGCACACGGTCCTCCGAAAAATCCGCGAAACGAAGGGGGATCTGTTCGTCTCTGCACAAGGATTCCAGATCTTCAATTTCAGCCGTGTACCTCCAATCTACACACAGAAAAGAGAAGACGATTGGGGGGTTAGGGATTAGGGGTTTGCCCTTAGGTCAAACCCCGGTTTTGGAATTAACCAAGAAATGAGAAATGTTGTAAATGTAAATGTTTGTAATGCAAAACAAGTACTAGTACCTTGTTGTAAGAATGTTTGTATTCTTACATGCGAAGGTGTAGATGTTGTTGTATGTTGTATGTTGTATGTTTTAGTATGTGATCTCCTCTTCAATGGTTGAATCCTTGTCTTGAATGCAACACTTAGCCTTGAATGAAGACTTAGAATGATCAATTGCTTGAAGGAATGCTTGAATGCTTGAATGCTTGAATGTTTGAGTGTTTGAATATCACTTCCGCCTTTTTTCCATCTTACCAAAATGGGAGAGGAAATGTAGTTTATATACTTGTCAATTAGGGTTGATAGACTGATTTTTCCGACCTTGGGCCGACAAGGAAAGAGTATTTTCCAATTTGCAAACATAAAGACCCAAAGCCCCATAGGAGACCGGGCCCAAAATAGGGCCAGGGACCAGGGCACTGGGCGCTCTGGTCTCACCTCCCGGGACAGCAGGGTGCAAGGAGGATCAGGCCAAGGTGCAAGAAAATGCAGTTTTTGATGTCATGAACAAGTTTCGGGGTCTCCATTCAGGTTCCGTGTTGCATCGCCATCGTAAAGACCCAAATGCGGTCAAAATTGCAAGTGTCGCAATTTTAGGACGCTACACCAATCTATCTCCCACTGTTCCCTCCTCAACCAACCAAAAGAATCTACTCACTGTTGAATCAAGAGTACCTCCATGTGACAATGTTGAACTACACCAATCAACAATAGAACGTGCATCAAAGAAATTTGCAGCTAAAATCCATAATTGCTCCTTAACTAGAGCTCTCTTCAAACATGCACCTACTCCATCACGCTCTTCCTTCCCATGCCTTGCCTCAAAAAAACACCAAATATGAGGTATACGCCTCTCCACATGCATTCTACTCAACCAATAAAACATACAAGCATTCTCGAATTGACCCATACAGTTATCTGACCATATTATATGTCTGTTAATTGCAATATCTTTCTCATGCAAGAACTCAAAAAAATTCTCAAAAGAATGGTGCATATACTTGGAGCAGTGTGATCTATCATCACTCATATAAAAATGATACTCCCTAATTATATTCTTGTCCTCTTCTGTACTATCAGGAGCATGTCTATATGTAATGTGAACAAAAATAGCAATTTGGATTGAATTTTAGTACTGAGACTATACCTCATTTTGTGGTTGTAATTTATAGTTCTCTACAAAATCAACCACCAATACAATAGTGCCAATTGGGAAAGAGTTCTTACACATCCTGAACTATTGATCCAACCACTAAGACCTATGGGTGTGCCTTGCATACCTGTAGAAAATATTTTCCTTAAAATCCAAAATAAAATCAGCAATACTCACTTCTCTTGAAACTAATTCGCATCTAGAACCTTCACCTCCACTCTTCAAAGTATATATCACTGTCTCGCATCTTTTTTTCTCAACATAATTATTTCCAAACTCGTGTTCACTTCCCTCATGAAAACATGAAACAAACTTTGACTACCCACCACCTTCTGAGCACTTCTCATTCAAACAATCATTTCTATAGAAATAGCAGCCATCATCTCTAGGGCATAAAAATAGATCTTGCAAGTCTCTTGATGATCTCAGAAATAACATTGCACCACACTCCTGCAACATCTCATTAGTATGCATCATAGAACGAATATGACATAAAAGTTCATGGTACATGGAAAACTCCACATGGTACTTGCAACAACAGGTATTGCGAATCTTAAGAGGAACACAATAAAATGGTTTCAAAGATTCAAATGCCCTTTGTGATATTTGCAAAGTTGGATGTAATTCACAAAAAAATTTGTACAACATTGTTTGGCTTGATTCCAAGAAATGTTTGGGATGCGGTGTACGATCTCGGTTTTCGATTCTTAATTTCAAAACGTCCTTTACATTTGGTGACACTCTAGAATTAGAGTGCCAAAATTGTTGAATCTCTTCCTTCACATTGTCAATCAACTTTCTATCAACACGTGGAAGCCTCCCACCAAATGCCCATGTATCTTGTTGAAGTGGATCGTCAAGTCTTTGTCTTTGTTCAAGTGCTCTATCCAAAGTTTTATGGTTTATGTTAAAATCAACACAAGTTTGTCTCATTTGATGAGCCTTCCTCAATTGATGTCTTACTAAGGAGGTTGTAATCACTCTTCGAGTGGCTCTCTTATCTCTTTCTTTGGTATTCTTTCTAATAGAATTGAGAGCGTCAAATAGATTTTTTGTAATAATAGAATTCCTCTCCATCTTCTTGTTCATACGAATCTTCAATTTGTTTAGAAATGGTCTCATCTTTATCATCTTTAGCAATTGAACAAAGAGTTGGCATTGCTCAGTCAATGTCTTATTGCTAAAATTTTGGTTGAAAAGTTGTGTAGCCCACAACTGAATGGTTCTTGTTGACCTCTTGCCTTCAAGATTCGCAATAATGTTCTCATTGATTTCAAATAACCATTTTGGGGTTCTTGAAGGTCTTGGATTTGGAATTTGTCTTTCATCCATGAGAGAGTCTTCATTTCTAAAGTAATTAGGTGTTACATATGGTTCACTTGGTTGAGCAATTCCACCTTCAATGTTAAATTTTTCCACATTTTCACCTCCTATGTCAAAATTTTCCACATGTTGAGCATTTTCATTATCACTTTCAACATTTTCAAAATTTTCAATATTTTCACGTTCAAAATCTACATTTTCATTTTCAATAACTTGTGGTACATTTTCAAATTCAATTTCCTCTTCTGTTGAAGTAACATTAGCAATATTTAACATACCTTGTCTTCTCCTCCTATGACATTCTCTATCTCTTTCTCTACACACTTCAATTTGGTCATTTGAAAGTTAACTTTTGTGTATAGACTTCCGATGACTACTACTCCCCATTTCTCTCAACACATGCTCCTTTGTGATTGATAATGTAAGTTTTCACTTTAAGAATCTCCCAAAAGCACAAATTTGTCTCTAGCTGTCTGAAAACCCGTGATCCTTGACATAAAACAGAATATGCAGATTGTGGGCCATTGGAATCTACAAAATGGCCCACAAACCCTTTTTTTCCTAGTTTTTGTACTAAAATCGGATATCCGATTTTAGTACAAAAATTTGTGGTCCCCAAAAAATTTCCCGTTGCCACCATTTATTTAGTAAATTGCCACATGGCAAAAATCCGATATCCGACTAAATCAGATATCAGATTTTATCAGTCATATTTTAGAGAGAGAGAGAGAGGGAAGGAGAGGGAGAGAGAGAGAGAGAGAGAGAGAGAGAGAGAGAGAGAGAGAGAGAGAGAGAGAGACCATATGACCCCTAATGACATGATTTGGTGTCTTAAGGAGTCCTATGGTGTTGTTAGGGGTCATATGGTATCCATAGGGATCATATGGTGTCTTGGGACATCACGAGACCCTTTAAGATACCAAATCATGTCGTTAGGGGTCATATGGTGTTCTAATAGGTCATATGGTGTCCCATGAACCCTTATGATCTCTTAGGACACCATATGACCCCTAAGGACACCATATGACCCCTAATGACACCATATTGGGTTGCTTTGGGTCATATTGTGTCCTAAGGGGTCATATTGTGCCCTACGACCCCTTAGGACACCATATGACCCCTAACGACATGATTTGGTGTCTTAAGGGGTCATATGGTGTCCATAGGGGTCATATGGTGTCTTGGGACACCACAGGACCCTTTAAGATACCAAATCATGTCATTAGGGGTCATATGGTGTCTTAACGGGTCATATGGTGTCCCATGAACCCTTATGACCTCTTAGGACACCATATGACCCCTAATGACACCATATTGAGTCGCTTTGGGTCATATTGTGTCCTAAGGGGTCATATTGTGGCCTACGACCCCTTAGGACACCATATGATCCCTAACAACATGATTTGGTTTCTTAATGGGTCGTATGGTGTTGTTAGAGGTCATATGGTGTTCATAGGGGTCATATGGTGTCTTGGGACACCATAGGACCCCTTAAGATACCAAATCATGTCGTTAGGGGTCATATGGTATCCTAAGGGGTCATATGGTGTCCCATGAACCCTTATGACCTCTTAGGACACCATATGACCCCTAATGACACCATATTGGGCCGCTTTGGGTCATATTGTGTCCTAAGGGGTCATATTCTAGCCTACAACCCCTTAGGACACCATATGACCCCTAACGACATGATTTGGTGTCTTAAGGGGTCCTATGTTGTCGTTAGGGGTCATATGGTGTCCATAATGGTGTCATAATGGGTCGTATGGTGTCCCAAGATACCATATGACCCCTATGGACAGCATAGGACCCCTTAAGACACCAAATCATGTCATTAGGGGTCATATGGTGTGCTAAGGGGTCATATGGTGTCCCATGAACCCTTATGACCTCTTAGGACACCATATGACCCCTAATGACACCATATTGGGTCGCTTTGGGTAATATTTTGTCCTAAGGGGTCATATTGTGTCCTAAGGGGTCCTATGGTGTCTGAAAACACCATATGACCCCTATGGACACCATAGGACTCCTAACAACACCATAGGACCCCTTAAGACACCAAATCATGTTGTTAGGGGTCATATTGTGTCCTATGACCCCTTAGGACACCATATGACCTCTATCAACATGATTGGTGTCTTAAGGGGTCCTATGGTGTCATTAGGGGTCATATGGTGTCTTGGGACACCATAGGACCCCTTAAGACACCAAATTGTGTCTTTAGGAGTCATATTGTGTCCTAAGGGTTCATAAGACACAATATAACCCCTAACAACATAATTTGGTGTCTTAAGGGGTCCTATGGTGTCGTTAGGGGCCATATGGTGTCCACAGGGGTCATATGGGACACCATAGGACCCCTTAGGACATAATATGACCCAAAGCAACCCAATATGGTATCATTAGGGGGCATATGGTGTCCTAAGAGGTCATAAGGGTTCATGATGTCTTAATCTCTCTCTCTCTCTCCCCTAATATTATAAGGGTTCATGATGTCTTAATGTCATAAGGGTTCATGATGTCCTTTGATGTCTTAATCTCTCTCTCTCCCCCTCTCCCTTAATCTCTCTCTCTCTCTCCCTCTCCCTCTCCTTCTCTCTTTCTCTCTCTCTCTCTGCCCCCTAATATCTCTTTATCCCTCTCCCCTAATCTCTCCATCTATCTCTATCTCCCCTAATCTCTCTCTCTATCTCTCTCTCCCTTCCCCCTCCCCATCTCGCTCCCTTTGTCTCTCTCTGTCTCTGTCTCTCCCCTTATCTCTCCACTAATATCTCTCTCTCTCTCTCTCTACTAATCTCTTTATCTCTCTCTACCTTCCCTCCCCTCCCTCCCTCCCTCTCTCTCCATCTCTCTCTCTCCTTTCCCCCTCTCTCTCTCTCTTTGTCTTTGTCTCTCTGTCTCTCTCCCCTAATCTCTCTCTATCCATCTCCCCTATTCTCTCTCTCTCTCTCTCTCTCTCTCTCTCTCTCTCTCTCTCTCTCTCTCTCTCTCTCTCCCCCTACCCATCTCTCCCTTCCCCCTCCCCATCTCTCTCTCTCTTCCCAAAGGTCTCTCTATCCCTCCCCCCTCCCTCTCTCTCTCTCTCCCTCTCCCCCCCTCTCTCTCTCCCTCTCTCTCTCTCTCTCTCTCTCTCTCTCTCTCTCTCTCTCTCTCTCTCTCTCTCTCTCTTTCTCTCTCTCCCCCTCTCTCTCTCTCTCCCTCTCCTCCTCTCTCTTTCTCCCTTGCTCCCTCTCCTTCTCTCTCTCTCTAAAATATGACTAATAAAATCCGATATTGGATTTTATCGGATATCAGATTTCTGCCAATGCCATTAATGTAGCAGTTCAGTAAATAAAAGGCTGCAATGGGAAATTTTATGGGGACCACAAGTTTATATATTTAAATAGGATATCCGATATAATTGGATATCTGATATAATCGGATATCCGATTATATCGGATATCCAATTTTTGTAGTCAAATTTTCAAATTTCAAATTTTGGCTCGGGAATGCTTTGGTAATTGGCTTGGAAGTGACAAGCCTAGAAAGTCAACTAAAAAAATGTGTTTTTCAGTATTCCTTGATTTTCCAGACTTTACACTGGTGGCTGATGACTTATTTTGTAGCCAAAATTGATAAAACGAAAAGGGTTTTTTAAGGACGTTCTGACCTTTCCAACAATATAAGGCTTGTCTTATTTTGACTTTAATAAATAATTATTATTTATTTTCTTATTGAATTCTGACAATAGTCCTGATTGATATACTGATTGAAAAAAACTCCTAACTTTCAAACGGTATAACATTTTATGAATCCAAAAAATGTGTCACATCCTATGCTTCATCTACTATAGGGAGAAATTAAAAAAAGTTAAATTTCATAAGGTTTTCACTAAGTTAAGGTGGTCAAACGTAGGAGTTTCTGAATTTCTGAAAAGCTGTAGTAAAAAATTCATAAATAATTATTTACTTTATAAAAAATTAAAAAAAAATATGTGTCACATCCGGACGTGAGTCTAATACTTATATTAGAAATATTATAAAAAAATATTATGATTTGATTGTGATTAAGGTGGTTAGACAAATGTCTACTTCTTATTTTTTTCTTGAAATTTTAGTACCATTGCTTTGAAATTTGAAATTTTCATCAAATAGGAATTTTTTTTCCAAAAAACAACTAGTAGCTTAGAAACTACATTCAATTTTCTATATATTCTCTTCTTACATATTTTAAAAATAATGTTCACAACTTATTCAAATTTTCATGTCAAGTTGCATAACTCTGATTTTTGGAAATTTCAATGCCACTTAAGGGCCTGTTTTGGCACACCATGATCTTGCACATACCCTAGAATAGGTAAATTATTTTATAAACGTGGCTTCACTTCTAGGAGGAAATAATGATAATGCTTTGTTTTTTCAATTAAATCCTTAATGGATAAACATTAATTTTATTGTTAGAGGAGATGGAGTGCTTACTTAAAAAGATCTATTCACAATCCTTTCTCAAAAATTCAATCTTAAACTATAAGCTAGCGGATTTTTTGATTTGATGGATCTTGTTAGTCACTGGACAAAATAAAAATAGAGAAGAGAGATCTAGTGGAATGTTACGGATTAGATAATTGACATATTTGGTGGCATGGTGGGTTGGCTAATGTGACTAGTATAATGTTAACCTTTTGAATAGGCCCAATAATTCAGATGCAGAATGAGCATAAATTAAAATAGATGGAATTGACGTGAAAGGAAATTACAGGACTAGTTATACCTTCTCGAGGTTCTTCTCAGGTTTGCAAATGGAATTGGAAGGATTTTAGCTTTTTCAACAAGCCATATGTTGTTCTTTTTTCCTATCCTTGATTTCACTTCTTCTCTTCATAGCTAAAGGTTCCATCTTTAAGTTTATGTTGTAGTGTTTCACTTTTAGTTTGTAGGAGATTGACAATAAGGGATCAAAACCAATAGATACCCCCATTCAACTTCTATCTTCCAGGAGATAAGTGGCATTTTTAGGGGAAATCAATGAGAAAAGGATGAAGGAGGTTCTCAATTAATCAAATTTTGTAATCAACAGAGCACTAAAGAAAATTCTAGGTGAATTGTTTATGAGAACAAACCACAAGTATAGGGTTAACATAGAAATTTCGATAGTGTTTGTAGCAACTCTCCTTCACTTTAGTTTTCCTAAAGACAAAACAGACAAACTATGTAGAAAATAATTCAAGGAATATTTGCTTGGTAGTCTGGGAAATGTCTTGGAGAATATTGACAATAATTTAATTATCCCTCTACCAATTGACTTTAATGCCACTTGGGAATGGGAAACCTCCTCCAAGGTTTCCTATTTAATATTTTTAGGATGAAAAGATGTTTGAAGCCAAATATTTCATCATAAAAGAGAATGCCAATTTCCTCTTGACAATATTCAAATTGACAAAAGCCCCTAGGGAAAATTGGATAAGGAAATATCTAGAGTTCATGGGTTGACTGAATTAGCTCCATCTAAGAGAGTGGATGATTGGGAAAAATACCTTAAAGATATTTTTTCTCATGGGGGTCTTGAGCCATCAAAAATTATTGATTGCTTCCCAAAACCTCCAAAAAAAAAAGTGGGGAAGGAGGATTCCAACAATTGTCAATTGGGTGGACACTTCAATTGTTCCTGGTTCTTCAATCTCTTCTTCACATCCTTCTTCTACATGATGAGGTTCTTCATTGCCTAGTTTGGAAGAAAAAGATTGCTTTTCTTTTTAGTGTTTTGTTAGAATTTCCTTTGATTACTATCATACCATATGGTTTTTAAGTATTTTTTTGGTTTATGCCCATGTTGAAATCTGGACATTTCATGTATACTTTTGTTTGGGCATGTTTTATCAAAATATTATAAAAACTTTATTATATATTTCTTATTAATATTAATATAATATAGTCAGCCTCAGCCTTTGTTGATAAAAAATAAAGAAAGATCCCTATGATGTAATTATAATCCCTTGAAATATTTTTTATATATTGCAAGGTATTTAGTGATTTCAAAAAGTACACAAGAAATAGAATTTTACAAACCACATATAACAAAGTTGTAGGTGTATGCAAAAACTTTACATTCTAGCATTTTTCCTTTCATAGTGAAAAATTAATATTATATTTTATAGATGGCTCACTAATGTAGCATCCACTATTTGATAGATTGAGATATATGAAATTTAAATCTTTATTACTCTTAGAGTTATCTTCACTTATTAAGTGTTGGTGTAAAATTGTTTTCTATTTACTTTTTTCATACATTTCAATTATGAAAGTCAATACTTATGTCAATTTGACTCCATAATTAAATAGTCTAGGTCACTTGTACTTATATATTTCCATTTTAATGGAATTAACAAATTAACCATAAGAACAAATTTTCTTTGTAAACAAAAATGTACAAATACTTCTACATTGTACCTTCTAATCAATTAAAAACATCTTTTCCTAGATTTTAGTATTCCTTTTCGCGATGTGATCATGCAAACTTTTTTATTTTTTCTTTTATAAAATGATCGAATTACTTTTCTATTTGATAAGGGGCTTCAATAATTATCTCAAGTTCTACATAATTATATATATTGAGTGACAAGAATGGATTACCCACCATCTCTTTCATGAATGTACTATCCATCAATTCTCTTTTTAATGGCATGTCTTTTATAATAATTAAGCATGACTATGTGAGGTCATACATACAATGATATTTGTCATATCAAAATCATTAGAATGGAAGAATTCACAATCCAAAAAAAAAATTTCATTTCATCCATGTGTTTCTAGGTGGTCACTAGAAATAATTTATAAATTGTCAAACCTAAAAAATCTCTCCCAACATTTAATGATTACGATATGATTTTTTGCTTAGAATTAAAATTTCAAACTTATGATTTTCTCATACTCGATTAAATAATCTTCTTTATCATATTTCAAATGGCAACTAATAAATTCTTATTGTATTAATGCACTTTGAAATTTATGATTTAAAGTAATGCACATTAAGAATTTTCAATATTTTGATTGTAATAACAAGAGATAAAACACAATCTTTTAAGATCTAAAAGTTCCTTGTTTGTTATCTCTTAATATCTAGAAGTTCCTTATTTCATGTAAAGAAACATTAAGTATTCAAACATTTGTGTTGTTTCAATATGTCAATGTTACCACATTTAATTATATGAAAAAATTATCCATTCAACTATTTAAAGATATTGCAACAATAAGAATTAATGACTATATACATTTATTTTAATATATTTATTAAAAATCAGAAATAATTTAACTATAATTCATCAAATAATTAAAATTATTTTACATTCATTTAAAAAAAAAATTAATGAAAAGTCATACACGTCATTTTTCCTCATAGATTACAATACGCTAGAGCAATATATATTTGTATGGTTATCTGTTTGAAAATAAAGTACATTGGAAAGTATCTGATTTTTGTTGTCCACAATAAAAACATGTGGCTTTGTTACTTAATGATATAAAGGTTCAAGAAGACGTATAAAAATATCCTAAATATTGTTGAGCTTCACCTTCTGCAGAAGATAGGCTTGGCATTTGATTTTTTATTTTGAAATTATATTTCAGAATTAGTATTCATTATTCATCTTAAGGGAAACTAATTTCGTTAGACCTACCTCAAATATAATTAAGGGACCGTATCTGATTTTTGTTGTACACTGTAAAGTCATCATGGTTCCGGTATCCTTTCTATTGTCCACTACCTTAAACTAATATGAATATTGAAGGAGACGTACAAAAATGTAAACTCTGAATAGGTAACAGTACGGTTTAATCTGAAATGTTTTGAATTTTGCCAATGGGTAATCTTTATACAAAATGGCATTCTAAAAAAATTTTAGATTTGCAAAATATAATGTTTTTTTTGTTCGCTGTTGTGTGTAAAGATTAGCCATATCCCATTTGAACTTTACCTATAGCAAGTGATAAGCTTGGTCCCTACAAGGAGCATTTGATTTATTATTTGTAGAAAAAAAATATTGACCAAAGTTGAATTATATAAAAGAATAGTAGTTTTATAAAGGAAGATTGCATGAAAGTAAATAAAAAATTATTAGATGAGATATATATTATACAAAAAAATCTAAAATAGTTAAATTTGAAATTGAAAAACTTTTGAAGCATGTAAATATTTTATGTAGACTCTTTTTGTAGGTAGCATCTTTATTTATTTGGAAACACAACGAGGTTAGTTGTAACATAATGACAGTAATTTTTTTTTAAATATACAACAAAATGTCTTATTGAATTAGCAATAACATTCTTATGCAAACCAATAACCAAAACTTATTTCTAGCCCAAAGCATAATAAAAAATAGTAGGAAACTAGTCAAAAATTACTCTCCATTTCATTTTAGTCTAAAAGAAGCCCCAAAAGGTATGTTATGTTTTTTGTTGACAAAACAAGCACTTTAGAAATTCACTCTTTCCCTAATAGGCAATTTAAATTGTAAGATCTTCTCTTCCAAGGTTTGAGCATTAGCCTGGGCTCTAGACCTCCATATTTGTGTGCTTAGACTCCTCCACTTTTCTCTTTAAAATTTCAGCCCCATTTGATTTTGATGCATGAGCATCCCTAGTTCTTTGCAATCTTATCTCAACCAAAAAACATTTTTTCAATTTGTTCCTATTTTGCAATTTCAACATTTCATTCTACGTTTCTTTGCATTTTTTCACCAAATCTTATGGAGCTAGATTTTGATTGTGGACATATTCATTTTTCATATCCTAAGTCCACGAGATGTTTCGATCTTTTCCCAACAAGTTGTCGCTTCCAGAATCCAAGACAATTTTCTAGCTTAGAACACTAGAACCTCTCGGACATATTTTTCTATTGGCAAATCTTGCAGATTATTTCCAAAGATTGTGGAGCTTTAGTTCATTGTTTCAAATGTTCCTTAGTGTATGGCCGACCTTCCCTTAGGTCCACACTTCATCCTATGGATTTTTCAGATGGATCTTTTTGGTGGAGGTTGACCTCATTGTTGTACATTCTTCATCTTGTTCATCGATGAATGTTTCACCTTGGGCCAATGCAGATCACCCTTGATCATAGAAATCAATGTAATTAAGTATTTAGAAGGAGGTAGTTTCATTATGGAAGGCAATCCTGAGGTTAGGAGGTCCGAAGTTTGCTTGCATTTTTATTTGAGCCTGAACATTGCATAACACACATGTTTTGTACTCATGTCTATGAGCCGAATCTATGATCCCAGATGTGGCCAGAAGTTTGTAATTGATTTTTATGATATAATATAGTCTTTTTCTGCATTGCCTCCATCACTTTGAGTTGTTTCTGTTGTGTAACTCTTGATGCACGGTCCAGACTGTTCTCTTTGAGGACCCTCCCATCGTGACTACACCAAGGGGTATTAAAGTGAGAATTCATTCTAGAGATTGTGTTGTCCTGTAAGATTTTGTTGTAGGATGGTGGATTGTAGATCGGTCCTATAGCTGTAGAGGACTTGCATAAAGATGATGCAAAGAGGAAATAGAAATGGTGGAGCGCACAAATATGTAGACCCTACTATGATGAAAATGTTGAGAGGAATTGCAGCCCGATTAGAAGTTGTTTAAATGACCAAGAGAAGAGGTCAAGATATTGAAGATGATGATGAAGAAGAAGTGATAGCCAGAGAAAAAGAAGTAAATCCACTAGCGAACAATCTGGATGAAGAAAGGTTTATAAGAGCATTGTCAAGAGTGAATACTAGACCACATTTTACCCCATCAGATTATGATGGCAAGTTGGATTCAAATAAATTGTGGGATTGGATAACAAAAATAGAAAAGTATTTTCATTTTTAAGGAACCACTGAATATAGAAAGGTGATATATGTTGGCAACAATGTAGTAAACAGAGATGGGGGTGAATCAATTTGCACCAAAACTTACTACAACTTAAACCACAAAATAGATATGATAATTAATTGTTAAAGCATGAAACAACACCACATCAATAACACACATAACACCAAGATTTTTGAGGTGGAAAACCTGATTGAGAGAAATACCATGGTGGGAACCTACCGACAATGAGATAATACCCTGTTATGACTAAATGTGAATATTACAATGGGAATGCACATGCATTCATGCACACCTCCTAGAGCTCACTACTCAAAATAAGAAACCCTGAAAGGCTACAACCTTAAGGGAAGGCTCACTACCTTATAGGAAGTCTCACTAACTCACAAAAATATTCTGAATACAATCCAAATGATATGAACTGTTAAAATAGCATCTCCATATGCTTGAGTACAGTTCCAGTTAAGCACATAGTCTTCTCTGTAACATTTCTATTCTACTTCACAATTTTGAAAGATCAAATCACTTGTTTGCAAATTAAAATTAAATGTTCACTCGCATACACAACGTAGACACTCACAGACACATCTTACATGATTATTACATATATTTATACAAGACATCAACCCATGAAATAAAGGTTGGCCAAATTACAAAATAATATCCTCACATGCTAGAGCAATACATGCGGACCAAAACAATGCTAGCTAAGACATATTCTGTACCCAAATCAATACCGCAAATACACAACACATCCAAAAAATATGCCTCGATCATCTACAACACACTACAATCATTGAGAATATCGCATGACACGAAGAACATCACCAAACAAGGAAAATCTTCAATAACACACACAATAATTAATGTGGACCACCAATATGCATAGAACATGATCTAGAGACATTCACAAGCAATGTGAATTGCATCACAACTGCAACAACTTAGATTACCAGAATTATTATCATCTTTCTAACGGAGCATAAGAACATTACCATAACTAACTGTCAAACTAAAAGATTTTCTTGCAGACCTCCAAATCATGAACCACTCAGATTGAGGATAAACATCAATATCTAGAACACATCCCACACATCCACAACCAAAGATATAAAGCTTACGAAGCAATACAGAGCACATACTAGGATACCAAATAACATGAATGACTGCATAATATCCTTAATACCGGATCTCATACCTTGATCAAATCATCATGAAGATCTCTACAAATGGGAGCGAACAATCTATAGACAATATATGCTAGAAATAATTTAAACCACATCAGCTCATCTGCAATACACATGCTAAATCAACTAATCAAATCAAACTGCAACACTAGAATACATAGAAAACTATCCAACAATCTCCTTGTCAACAATCTCCATGTATGTTGACATCAATGACAACACATCAATACAAACATATCAACCAATATCCAACAATCTACCCCTTTGGCATTGATGGCAATATATGAATGCGAAAAACAATCAATGCAAAGAAAGAAATTAACTCTCAACAATATCCCCTTTTGATAGACAATTTAAATCTAAAAATGCTCTACTCTCTTATAGATCTCTTCACATGCTTCTCTCCCCTTTTGAAATCAATGAGAAAAGATTAGGAATTGGGATTCTCTCCCCCTTTGATTTAGCTTCACAAATCTAAACATTTGAAATACTAACACTAACACTGACTACTTCCCCTGAGTAGAAGCCTCACTCACCAATCCAGAGCATAAAATTCTTCTATGAAATTCACCTGACTGATGCAAATCCATGCACCTTATTTCTCATCAGGAGGGACAATTACCCCTAGCTTCTCTCTAAGATACTCAAAAGTATCTTTAGGCATGGGATTCATAAAGATATTTGTAATCTATTCCTTTGTAGATGCATACTCTAATCTGACTTCTTTTTCATTCACTTTCTCTCTCAAAAAATGAAACTTGTTTGATATATGCGTTGTCTTAGAATGTAAGACCAGATTCTTTGAAATATTGATAACACTTGAATTTTCACAATATATAGCAATAGGCTAATCATAAATAGCTCCTATATCCATCAACATATGATTCATCCAAATTACCTAAGTACAATTGCTAGTAGCAATAATGTATTTGGATTTTCTAGTAGATAAGGAAATAACATTCTTCTTCTTACTTGCCTAAGAGACAAATTTATTTCCCAAAAAGAATGCACCACCTATAGTACTTTTTCCAATCATCAACATCACCTACCCAATCATCATTTGTAAAAGCAGTCAAAGTAAAGTCATCATTCTTAGAATACCACAAACCAAAATCAACTGTCCATTTCAAATATCTAAATATCCTTTTTATAGTTGTAACATGAGATTCCTTAGGATCAACTTGAAATCTAGCAACATGACACAAATAAATCATTATATCAAGTCTAGTCTGAGTTAATTACAACAAACCACCAATAATAGATCTATATCTGGCCTGATTAACTTTTGAAGAGTCGTCATCCTCTGTCAGCTTACATTAGGTCACCATAGGTGTACCAACAGATTTAGAGTCTTCAAAACCAAATTCCTTCAACAATTCTTTCACATATTTAGACTGAGATATAATAACACCTTTATCCAAATGTGTAATTTGCAATCCTAGAATGAATTTCATTTCACGACTCAAAGATATTTCAAATTCACTCTACATCTCCTCAACAAATTTCTTACATAGGCAATCATTTCCTCTAAAAATAATGTCATCAACAAAACCTTTAACAATCAAGATATTAACCTAATCAATATTGAAATAAATATTATTGTCAGTAGTACCTTTATTGAATCCAAGCTTCATCAAATACTTAGCCAATCTGGCATACTAGGCTCTAGGGACTTGCTTCAATCCATACAATTCCTCTAAAGATAATGTCATTAACAAAAAATTCAACAATCAAGATATTATTCTAATAAATCTTGAAGTAAAGATTAGTGTCAGTAGTACCTTTATTGAATCCAAGCTTCATCAAATACTTATCCAATTTGGCATACTAGGCTCTAGGGGCTTGCTTCAATCCATACAATGCTTTCTTCAACTAGAAAACCATGTCCTTTTCATTTGTCAGTTGAAATACATCTGGTTTCTCAATGTAGACTTCTTCTTCCAATTATCGATTAAGAAAATTTGATTTGACATTCATCTTATAAACCTTGAAATCTTTGTGAGTAGCATACGCAAGAAATAATATAACAACTTCAATTATAGCCATCAAAGAAAAAGTCTCCTCATAGTCAATTCCTTCCATCCATGAATAACCTTTACAAACAAGTTTGGCTTTGTTTCAGAAAACTTCACCTTGTTCATTAGTGAATCTGTAGTTACAGGATCATATTATTTTATAGAAATTAACACAAATTCATCTCCTAGATTACCCTTATCTAACTCATCATCTATCACACCTTCATTAACAATATAATAACACTTCTTCTGATATTTTGGCTTATATGGCTTAAATGGTCTTGTTAGGATTTCTATCTCTTTCTAGACACCTTGATGCAAAATGTCCTATCTTGTTACACAAAAAACATTTTAGAGGTAATTTTTCTTCATACTTACTAGCACCTTTAGGCAATCATCTGGCAATAAGTGCTTCAAGCTCCTAAAGCTCTCTTTCTTCATTTTCCATCTCTTTCATCTCTCTCACATATCTAGATACTCTTGTAGAACTTTCTCCTAGATCATATCATTGCTTCCCAGAAATAGTAGCATTGAATGCAAATTTAGTCTTAGGAAGAGGGTCTCCAAACTCACTCAGCTCAAAATCACCAAGCTTACCACCCAATTGTCACATTCTAGAAGTCATCAATAGAAATAGCTTTATGTTTGTAAGTAGGAGGCAAGGATCTCAGCACCTTAGCAACAATCTCAGACTCTTCTAAAATCCATCATCTCATCTGATTCAGCACACAAGCTCATTCACTTTCTACATAAAAGAAGTAATGTTCTCATATTTTCCTTTTAAGCTCTGCAACTTAGTGACTTTCACATGACTATCACCTTCATGAAAGGTCTAAAATTTTACCCTATTATCATGAGAGGTCTCAAGATCCATCACATTAGTCATCTCAAAATCTAACAAGGCACTCAGCAATGCTTCCTTGGCTCTAATATTGTATTTTGCTTCCTTTTGCTCATCTGGAGTAGTA
The DNA here is from genome assembly GCF_030272615.1 of Cryptomeria japonica. NCBI lineage: Eukaryota > Viridiplantae > Streptophyta > Pinopsida > Cupressales > Cupressaceae > Cryptomeria > Cryptomeria japonica. The sequence goes on along the minus strand of NC_081408.1, from coordinate 65,128,315 downwards.
GCACCATTCTGAGGAACATTATAGACATTCTTAGTAATATTCTAGTACTCTTCTCTAATGCATATCAAATAAACTTTCATCAAGCTCTTGCAGAGAGTGTAGTTTGTTCCATCAAATCTTGGACTATTCTTCTTGAAAGAAAAGGTTGTCATCTCATATCTCCTCAAGTGATCAAGCTTCTTTCGGTAGCTTTGATACCAATTGTTGGCAACAATGCAGGAGACTGAGAGCAGGGGGTGTCAATTTCCACCAAAACTTACTGCAACTTAAACCACAAAATAGATATGATAATTGACAGTTAAAGCATGAAAGAACACCACATCAATAACACACATTACACTAAGATTTTTAATGTGGAAAACCCAGTAAAGGGAAAAACCATGGTGGGAACCTACCCACAATGAGATAATACCTTGTTAGGGGTAAATGTGAATATTACAATTGGAATGCTCATGCATTCAAGCACATTGCCTAGAGATCACTACTAAAAATAGGAAACCTAGAAAGGTTACAACCTTAAGGGAAGGCTCACTACCTTATAGGAAGTCTCACTAACTTACAAAAACATTTAGTCTACAATCTGGATCATATGAACTATGAAAATAAATTCTCCATATTCTTAAGTACAGTTCTAGTGAGGTACACAATCTACTCTACAACACCTCTCTTCTCCTTCACACTTTCGAAAGATCAAATCACTTGTTCACACATTCAAGTTGATTCTCAACTCACATAGACAACACAAACACTCATAGACACATCTTACATGATTAAGACATCAACCCATGAAATAGAGGTCGGCCAAATTACAAAATAATATCCTCATGCACTACAATAATAAATGTGGATGAAAAAAATGAGGGCTAAGACATAGTATGGATGCAAATGAATACCTCAAATATGAAACACCTCCAAAAATTATGCATCAATCATCTATAACACACTACAATCATCAAGAATGTTGCATAACACAAAGAACATCACCAGACAAGGAAAATCCTCAATAACACACACAATAATAAACACAAACCACCAATATGCATAGAACATGATCTAGGGACATTCACAAGCAATGTGAATTGCATCACGACAACTTCAATAACCTAGATTGCTAGAATCATCATCATCTTTCTAATAGAGGACAAGAGCATCACCATAAATGAATATCAAACTAAAAGATTTGCTTTCGGACCTTCAAATCATGAACCACTCGAACTAAGGATACACATAAACATCTAGAATACAAACCACACATCTGCAACAAAAGATATACCAATTATGGAGCAATACACAACATAGACCAAGATACCAAATAAAATGAACAACTGCATAACATCTTCAATACATGATCTTATAACTTGAACAAATCATCATGCAAACCTCCACAAATGGGAGTGAACCATTTACAGATAATATACTAGAAATCATTCAAATCATATGGGCTCATCTGTAATACACTGGCTAAATCAACTTGTCTAATCAAACATCAACACTAAAATACATAGAAAAATATCCAAAAATCTCCTCATCAATAATATCCACATATGTTGGCATAAATGATAATATATTAGCCAATATCCAACAAGATATGCTTGCACTAAGTTGAAAGGTCATGCATCTCTTTGGTGGGAACAATTGCACGTAGATAGACAGAGAAGAGGTAAAGAGAAAATCAAATCTTCGGAGTGGATGGTTAGTAAGTTGAAATCAAAGTTTATGCCAGCTGCTGATCAAGTGAATTTGTTATGGATGTTGTAGAACTTGAAGATGAAGGAATCTAGTGTGAAGGAGTATACCAAAACATTCTACAAGTTGAACATCGGATCCAAACATATTAATGATGAGATTGAACAAGTTGCAATATATTTGAATGGGTTGTAGATGTCTATACAAGATGAACTTAGTTTAATCAAGTTGCAGAGTGTGGAGAAGCTTATCAATATACCCTAAAAGAAGAAGAGAAGTTGAAGAAAAGATAAGAGGAGAAGCAAAGAGGTAGAGGTTGAAGGTTTTTTCAAGGAAGATTTCAAGGAGGAAAAAGATAATCCAAAGGAAGAGGACCCTATACATATTAGAGAAAAGACAAGGAAGTTAGCAGATATGGAAGTTCATATCAGAAGGATGATAGAAATTTTTATTGGAGAAAAGAACCTAATGGATACTGGAATGAGAGATATGGAAAATATGACAAAAGATGAGATAAAAGAGTGTTTAGAGGAACATGCTTTAAGTATGAAGGAGAAGGGCATCGATATTTTGAATGTAAGAAGATCGAGAACATCGAAAGGACAACATTGGTAGAAGAAAACCATGTCAGATCAACTAAATAAGAATATGGGGAATTGTTGGTAATGAAGAGACCTTTGTGTCATACTCGAGATGATGAGGAACCCTTGTAGAGGAGGAATTTGTTCAGAACTAGATGTAAGGTATCTGGTAAGTGTTGTAAAATTATAATTGATAGTAGTAGCTCAGATAATCTTGTTTCGAAGGAGATGGTAAAGAAGTTGAATTTTGAGAGATTGAAGCACCCTAAGCCTTATCAGATAGCATGGATTCAGGATGATCATAAATGAACAACATTTAGTAAAATTAAAGACTTGATCTTATCACGATAAAGTTTTGTGTGATATCATGCCTATGAATATTTATCATATCTTGTTGGGTAGACCTTGGCAGTATGATAGACAAGCAATACATGATGGAAGGAAGAACATATACACAATTATTGCAAATGGGATGAAGAAGACCTTGTTGCCCTTAGAGGATCCTTTAAAGAGTGAAGTTTGTGCTAGTGCTAGAATTTATTTGGTGAATGGAAGAAAATTCCTGGATGGGATGAGACATGAGAATGTATGTTTTTCTTTAGTTCCTAAGAAAACTGACAATCCATAGCATGAAGAAGAAAAATCAGAGGAGATAAAGGAGTTGCTGATAGAATATGGTGACATCATTTGGACAATGTACCTGATGGATTACCACCTATGAGAAGTATCAGTCATTGCATGGATTTGATTCTTGAAGGTAGTTTGTCTAATAAAGTAGCACACCAGATGAAATTGATAGAGAATGAGCTGAATAAATAAGTGCATGATTTATTGAGAAAAGGTTTGAACATAGAAAGTTTGAGTCCTTGTGCAATTCCAGTAGTGTTAGCACCTAAGAAGAATGGAGAATGGAGGATGTGTACCGATTTCAAAGAAATAAACAAGATCATAGTGAGGTACCGATTTCCTTTGCCTAGAATGGATGACATGATGGATTGTTTGAGTGGAGTAGATACCACACAAAGATAGACTTGAAGAGTAGATATCATCAAATCAGAATCAGAGAAGGAGATGAGTGGAAGACATCATTCAAGACAAATGAAGGACTATGAATGGTTGGTGATGCCTTTTGGATTTACTAATACACCGAGTGCTTTCATGAGGTTGATGAATGAGGTATTGAAGAAATTATTGGGTGAGTTTGTTATTATGTATTTGGATGAAATTTTTATTTTTAGTAAGAGTAAGGAGGAACATATGTTGCATTTGAGACAAATTTTGCAGAGGTTGAGAGAATCAAAGTTGTTGATAAACATTAAGAAGTGAAGTTTCATGAAGGAATAATTGGTCTATTTGGGATTTGTGATATCTGCGGATGGATTGAAGATGGATCCTGAGAACGTAAGAGCAATTATTGAATGGCCTACACTAGAAAGTATTGGATAGGTCTAAGATAATTTCACAAAAGGGCTAGTTTCTACCAGAAGTTTATCAGATTTTCAGTTCAATTTGTAGCCCTATGACATAAACAATGAAAGTAGATAGAAAGGATTTCAAGTAGACAACTTGAGTAAATAGGAGCTTTGAATTGTTGAAGTAGAAGGTGACAGAGCAACCCATGTTAGCTTTACTGGGTTTTATCAAAGTATTTCAAGTGGACTATGATGCAAGTGGGAATGCAATTGGAGTAGTGTTGAGTCACGAAGGGAGACTGATAGATTATTTTAGTGAGAAGTTGAATGATGCAAGAAGGAGATATTTCATGTATGATCGGGAATTTTATGCCATAATTCAAGCATTGAAGAAGTGGAGACAATATATGTTGTCTAAGGAGTTTTTGTTGTATACTAATCATCAAGATATGTAGTATTTAAATATTCCAAGTAAGTTGAATCAAAGACATATGAAATTGGTAGAGTTCTTGTAAAGTTATACCTTTATGTTGGAGCATAGAAGTGGAAAGTGAAATAAAGTTGCTAATGCATTGAGCATAAGGAGGAAATTGCTAATATAGAAGAGAGTGGAGGTAATAGGTTTTTAGGAATTGAAGAAATTGTATGAGGATAACCCGGATTTTGTAGAACCTTGGAAAGCTTATAAGGAACCGGTTATGGTAGACAAAAGTAAGTGATTGTATTATTTCATTCAAGATAACATATTGTTTAGAGGAGTTCAATTGTGTATACCTAGAAGCTCTATGAGAGAAAGTCTGATAATGGAGAAGCATGGTCGACGATTAGCCAAACACTTTTGAGTTGATAAGACAATGGCATTGATAAGTGACAATTACTTTTGGCCTCAGATTCATAAGGATGTCATGAAATTTGTATAGATTTGCAGGATTTGTCAACTTGCAAAAGGTAATAATCAAATGTGGGATTGTATAGGCCTTTGATAGTTTCGAAGACACCTTGGGAGGACATAAGCATGGATCTTATACTTGGATTTCCTAAGAAAAATTCTCAAAGATGGAACATTTCATACCTTGTGAAAAGACAACAAATGCAACAAATGTTGCAGACCTATTTTTCAAGGAAGTGATGAGATTACATGGATTACCTAAGAGCATAGTTTTAGATAGAGATACTAAGTTTTCTGGATATTTTTGGAGGACACTTTGGAAGAAGATGAAGACAAATTTGAGGTTTAGTTCTACTTTTCACCCACAGACTAATGGACAAATAGATGTAGTGATTAGGAGCTTAGGGAATTTGTTGAGATGCTTAGTAGGAGAGAAAACTAGATGTTGGGACTTGATTCTTGCACAAGGAGAATTTGCCTACAATAATTCAGTGAATAGGAGTACTGGAAGAACACCTTTTAAGATCGTCACCAGAGCACACCTTAGAGTTATATCAAAATTGAGAGATATTAGTAATCGAGATAAGAGGAGTGTAGAAGCAGAAGAATTTGTATATCATATGAAAATAGTAGATACTCAGGTCAAACAACATTTGGAGGATATCGACAGTAAGTATAAGTAGAAAGAAGATGAGAAGAAGAGACAAAATAAATTGAAGTAGGCGATGAAGTGATGGTGTATCTGATAAAAGAGAGATTTCTAGTTAGAACTTATAACAATTTAAATATGAGCAAGTTTGCACCTTGTAAGATCTTGAAGAAATTCAGTTCCAGAAATGCATATGAAGTAGAGTTACCTGATACCTTTGAAATTTCACCTATATTCAACATTGTGGATCTACATCAGTATCACGAGAAAGAATTCAGTGAGGGTAGTGTAGCAGACTTGGAGAAGTAGATACCTCAGTGGATACCAGATCAAATTGAATATATTTTGGATAGCAGAATTTGGTGAATCACCCAGAGCAACTAGTACAGAGAGTTTCTTATGAAGTGGAAAGATAGACCAGTTAAATATTCGTCATGGATTTCTCAAGAAGAGGTAGACCATCTTCATTTTCATCTAACCCTGACAAAGTGAGGCACTCACTTTTCAATGACCCTGGATGTCTAATGCAGGAGCATCCTTGGTTCTTGTCAATCTTGTATCAACCAAAAAACATTTTCTTTCAGTTTGTTCCTATTTTCTAGTTTCAACATTTCATTCTACGTTTCTTTGCATTTGCTCATCGGATCTTGTGGAGCTAGATTTTGATTATAGACATGTTCATTTTCCTTCTCTTAAGTCTGCGAGATATTTGGATCTTTTCCCAACAATTTATTGCTTTTAGAATTTGAGACAGTTTTCTATCTTAGAACACCAAAATTGCTTGGACCTATTTTGTTATTGGTGAATCTTGCGGATTATTTCTGGAGCTTGTGGAGCTTTTGTTCATTGTTTCCAATGTTCCTTGGGATGTGGGTGACCTTACCTTAGGTCCACATTTCATCCTATGTATTTTTTGAATGGATCTCTTTGGGAGAACTGACCTGTTATTTTACATGCTTCATCTTGTTCATTTATGAATGTTTCACCTTAGGCTAATGTGAATCACCCTTGATCATATAAATCAATCTAATTAAGAATTTAGAAGGAGGTAGTTAGAATATGGAGGATAATCCTGAGGTTAGGAGGTCCAAAGTTGTCTCACATTCTTGTTTGAGACCAAATGTTTCATAACACACATGTTTTATACTCAGGCCTATGAGCCGAATCTATGAGCTTGAATGTGGCCAGAATTTTGTAATTGATTTTTATGATATAATATAGTCTATTTCTTCATTTCCTCCATCACTTTCACTTGTTTCTATTTTGAAACTCTTGCTACATTATTCAGACGGTTCTCTTTGAGGACCCTCCCACCATGATTGCACCAGATTTAAAGTTTGGGATTTAACTTTAGGTTGGGTAAAAGTTTTAAATAAACAAAAAAGTAATTTCTCAAGCCAAATTCAATATTTATAAACCACAGCCTTAGATATTAGTAAATTCTTGTCATCTACCAAATGGAAGAAGAGGCAAAGCTAAACCCATGTTAAAGAGATTCCCTCCAAGTTAAAAATCACCAATCGTTTCCAAGCCTTCCAAATGAAATGTAAAGGGAATGAAGCCTTCTTGTGAAATAAGGGAGCCATCAAAATACATCCATCCAACATATTGTCATTTTTTTTAACAGGAACAGAAGAAATATAGCGGTGAACAAATATTTTTCAAGGTTCCTCACCATTCACAACATTAATGATCCATTTTGTTGATAAATAGCCTCCTTGCATATTAGGATTCAATAGCTTGAGCCCACCTCTACCTTTAGGTTGTGTGAAACATGTTGTTCTAAAAAATGACAAAACCCAAGTTCACCTGCAATTTACCTATGAAGTAGCCAATTTCAATCAATGAAATACTCCAGGGCTTGGGACACCATAACAAGGATAAAAATCCTTCTACTCTTTAGGCTCTGCAAAACCTAGGTGGGTGTACCTTTGATGCATAAATTTAGACAAAGTACACACAAGACTACATCAATAGAAGTAGATAGATCTCATTAAAGGTTGAAAAACAAGGAGGGTACTGTAGATAGGCTAAATTTGCATTGACAACTCGACAAGTAATTTTTTAAGTAACCTCTAACTATAACAGGTCAGTGCCTCAATCCAGGCATAGATTCAATACAAATAGCTACAAATGAAATCCAAGCTGCAAATCAGATCTAGTGAAAAATATCCCTATATTAATGTTTGACATTAATACATTCTAAACCCAAACAGAGGATCATACATATCCAAATATCAATTTAGAATTCACAATTTCTTCTCATTGAATTTAAATCCTTTCTATATAGGATACCTAAGAATAGGAATTACACTCTCTCGTGTGAGGATAAACCCAAACTCCCTTGATAAATGGATTTATTGAATTTGAAAATATGCCTGAAGACAATCCAATGGAACTGCATATATGCCTTACATATATGTGACCTCCAACTAAGAACTTATAGCTAAATGCATCTATTCAATCACAAAAGAATGAGGACATTCAACAATTACAACCCAGAAAATTAAATGCATAGGACTGGAACCCCTCTTGGAAATCTCACTTCGAGAATTTCTCAAAAATTAGAACCCTTACAAAAGAGAAAAACTCAGAATATATATAAGAGGGAAAAAGATCAGATCTCCATCATGAATTGCCGAGTGTCCTCTTTTCCCTAACAGAAAACATTTTTTGTAATTCCCATGCAAACTGCTCTCCAAAACAAAGACACGTGTTACCACTGAATGCAAAAATGGACTCTTCATTTCGCAAGCTTTCCAATGGTATATCACACTTGCATATTCAGGTAAAAATAACCCGTCTAGTGAATTAATCTTGGATGCCTTTCTACACAACTAGTCATTTGAATTTTTGAATTTTTGCATGGTTGGAACTATATATTTAACATTGATTTATTTCCTTTCCTCCTTTTGTACTCCACCACGTGGCACCCCGTGATTGGCTCTAGAATCCTTGTCCTGCCACCTTAGCACGACCTCACTAACCGTCAGATTGAAGGTCTTCTTTGTCGTTGGGTCACGATGGATATTCTAACGAGAAGTTTCCCATTGCGACCTAGCAACCACCGTTGGATCAATCTTGATCTACTTGACCGTTATCTCACCTAGGCCGCTCACCCCTTATATCAGGCTTGCCACACGTCACTTCCTGATTTGTCCACGCATCGGGTTGTCTTGCCAGTTGGACCCACCACCTTGTCGCGATGGATACTCATCGAGCAGTTTCCCATCGTGGTCTAGCAACCACCATTCGATCATCCTTGATCATCATTTGATCTGCCTAACTTGCTCGACCTTTAGCCTTCTTCTCGCCAGCCTATCGCAAAATTTGAATGCCTTAAGATACTCGCGCACGCAGGGGACCCACTAGGTCGCTGAGCTTCCACTTGCCAAAAGCCCTTAAGCTTTGACAGTAGACTTATATGTGGCTTTATATTTAAATGCGAAAAATATCCTCCCCACTACCAATGTAGGATAAATGGTTTTGCATTTGTCTAAAGATTTCAATGGCGCTGCAGTAGCCAATGCACTTGCTTGGAAATTTCTTAGCCTTTGTCTGCATCATGGGAGGGCTGGGCACTTTTCCTGCCAATTTTCATTTTATTTTAAAACCTTCTTCAGCCCCTTTTCATGCCATTCCATTTACCTGCCAATAGCAGTTGTTGAAGGTTTATAAGCCATGCCAAAATGGAAGTGCAGATGCAAAATCTTAAAAATGTGCCTCTCGAAATCTCAAATTTTATGAGTCCCAACATAGTGTAACCAAGATGCTAAGTCTCATCTAACTGCCAATATTTTCTATCATATGCATTCCCATTACAATCTTCCATTAGGTAGTGATGTCTATTATCATTGTTCATCTATGTATTGGTTGTTGATGCAATGGGTTCTTTATTGCAGAATTTCATCAAGTGAGTTTAATTTAGTGTATTCATATTCAAGATTCATTAATCCCATTTTAGTAATGATAGTTTATTTATAACAAAATTATTTATTAATTTTTATTTGCTTGGTTTTGAGAGCCAAATTAGAATTTCTTGTGATTAATTGTAATTGGGTATGATGACTTAAACAAAATAGTTTGACAATTCTTGTGTAATTTATTATTTTTTCTTCTTATTTTGGGAATAAAAGGTATTTCATTATTTATCAAGTTGGACTTTTTATTATCTTAAATCTATCTCAACTCCATTTAATTTTTATCACATTAAGATAAATTGAATCAAATATTAACATTCTAGTTTATTTAGTTTTTATTTAAATTCCAACTCAAAGACTATTTTTATATTTTGTGTCAATTTTTTATTTAGCTTTGGAACATGAATATAATTATGTATTAATAAATAGTATCTTTTTTAATTAATTTGAGTATATATATAACTCATAATTATTTATTGTATTCTTTTTTAAAATAATTTATTTTCATATTATTTTATATTTATTTTGGTTCAATTCCAAGGTCTAGAAAATTAAATCTAAAATTTAGAAGTTTAAATTTAAATTCTAAATTTGTTTAGCCTTTCTCTACTTATCAATAATTAATATAACGAAGAGAGTAGAGCTCTATCTATCATGATTTACATACCCCAAAGCATAGAGTATGTCTAGGAAAATAGTTTGATTACTAAACTCATCATCAACATCAACCAAATCTCCTCATTTGTAGGCAAATTTTTTTCAATATCTAGAGTTACTCAACTATCCATAGTTATTTTGTGGATTCCACTATCCATAGACCAACAACAATTCGATAAGTTTGTGGTTTCAACTATCAAAAATCCAACAAAAATTCATAGAACTTGTGGATTCAATTATCCATAAACCAACAAATAATTGCATGCCTTCTCTTGCTCCTAAAAGGACAACAAATGAAAAGGTATTTTTCATCCAACAAATGATCCTTGAGAAAGAGTCTAGCTAGGAATGGTAGATTTCCTCCTACCTCTGTGTCCTCCAATATCATATTGGAATCCAATATAGTTTATTCATTTGATGTTTTATTTGGGTCTCTGCAAGAACAAGCATGTGAATTTGATATCTTTGCCAAACATAACATAAATAACTTGGAGAAAGTAATTGTTTTTGTAAGAAACCATATATTATATGACATGCAAAAGTAGAAATTTGATGTCAATTTCAATCAATAATGAAACCTTGTTTCTCAAAAAAGATACCCCTATCTCACCACAAAAGAATGTCTTATTTTTTATTTATTAAAATGATCTAAAAAACACCAAAACTCCTTTTCCATTCATAAACAAAAATTCAATTTTATTTTAATATTTCAAATAACCTTTTTAATAAATCTTCACTATTTATGTCTCCACCACATGATTTTTCTTTCCATTAATATTAGCAAACTTATTTATAATGCGACTTTTTTTAATAAACTTTGACATATAATGTAAGAACATCACAAATTTACACCAACTATTTCTTCTTGCCTTTAATGTGCATTTCAAATGCTATACCTCTACAGATTCCAAAATATCTAAATTCTTTTGTAGTGGCTCTATCACATTAGAAGAGAGAAAAAAAAAAAAGTGCAACAACTAGGAATAAAGAATTCTTTGATAGCTCTACTTTCCTTCAAACTATCCTCACACCAACAATGAAGAATTATTCTCAACTTATATGTTAGAAAAAATGAATAACTCTTATACAATTATTGGATAGCCTCCTCCATAATGAGAACCTCTACTATAACTTTTACAAAGTGTCATGCAATGATTTTACAGGCAAACAATCCTCCATGTACATATTCAATAATGTTTTAATATCATTGTAGAGAAGTAAAAATAGAAGAACAAAAGATTTATATTATAAGTAAAAAAAAATTTAATTATAATTATATTATTCATATATTTTGATTTTATAAAATTGTTATTTTTTTCTTATAGAAAACTTCTTACCAACTAATTTATTACAAATAAACTATTCTTTTTCTAACATAAACATGCAAATAGCTTACAGATCAAACTAGTGAAATTGTACTAGTGAAATTGTACTAATGTTTGGAGTTTGAGGTGTACAAACTTATAACTAAGCACTATATTCATAACATCTGTACAACCCCATTCCATAGATAAAAATTTATAAACATTGGTTAAAAATTATAAAGAAAGAAGACCACATAGATATCAATGCTTACTAGAAGCTCAAGCTAATGGGCAATGGGTGCATAACTATCAAAATATCATAATAAAACAAAAAGTACAGAAGTAATGAGTGAGAAGGCACATAAACTTTAACAATAGAGATTGGATTGAATTCAAATTAAAAATGGAGGAATGATGTATTAATTGAAAAATGAAGTTGACAAATCAAATGGCAGATCCCACTTCGTATTTTTCAGGATCTTTTGTTATTTTTCGAATGGAAAAAGGTAGCAAATATATAAATATATATATTTGAGTACGATTCTAGGACATAATAGTGTTTTCCATTTATAACATGATAGTCTTTAACATCTATTCAGTATAAATTAGACAATAAAAAGTAAATTTTGCACACCAACTTATTGCCTTAATTAAGACTTACATCAGTGTTACTGCTACCGCTCTAGATATTCACTCCATCTTCCTAAAATATCAACCTCACAGATTGGACCCACCAAAAATATCTATATTATTACAACCTGTCTCTGCTGTACCATAGGTTTGATCTTTCTCAGTTTCGAATTATTTCTTACCATCTCAAGCAATAAGATACTTTTATAATATTATGCAGTCGACTCCAATTACAATTCCTTCATGCTTGCAAGCTAATCAAACAAGGGAAGGTGATCTGACAAAAGAACAGGCTGTCACACAGCTAAATGCCAATTATTTTATGATAAGAAATGGGACTTGTTAACAATTTTCCTGTGTTCGGAAAAGTGTTGAGCTACTAAGAAATAACAAGTAACATTCCAATAAGAGAAATGAATCACCATCATCTTTGATAGATTTGAGTATATTTTTCTCTCCAGGCAAGTATATTGAAGAACATAAGGGGTCTGATTATAAGTTTATTCGCTAGAAAAGTTTACTGTGCATAGTAATTTTTTTTTAATAATTATTTTTTAATTATATTTTTTTATTTTTTTATTTTTTAATAATTGTTTATAATTGTTTATGATTTTGTCCGTTTTTGGATATTAAGTGTTAGTGTACAATTCCCTTCACTTTAAATATTATATACTTCTTTAAAGTTTCAAGATGATCAAGTAGTCCACAACATGTAAATTCATAATTAATGACAATGTATGATTGAACAAACTCACATAACCCAGTTAATGATAATGTATGATTAAACAAACTTAGCATATTATATTTAGTCATTTTCTCGCTATTTTTTTATCATGCTTTATCATTAAATGAAGCATATTTTGATTTGCCTATGGGCTTTCTATGGGCTTTTGTAATGGGTAGATAGGCTTTTGTTTTTTGAGCAATACTGAAGGGTTTTCTTACTAGTTCTTTCCCTTCAGTGCTCGTTGAACAAGACACCATGTAAAAAGCAAAACTGATCATGGTGGAGATTTTTGGGGAAGTGTTTGAGGGATTAAGAATAGTATAACTACAGTTTGTTGACCTTTCTAAATGAAAATGTACATTGGGGTGGCAGATCCTCTTTATGTAATAAATAATGTTATCTATGGATTTACAGATGGGTTAGAGCTCCATTACAAATGAGTTGTACATACCTTATCCTTTTGTGAGATTTGAAGTTGTGACCTTTCTTTCAAGAGCACAAGTTCTCCACCACTAGGCCAACTCAGGCTGTACTTATAGATTGGTTCATGTGATACATTTGTATAGATGATATACATACATATAGACATCTTTTATGTTATTAAAAAAATTCGATGTATTTTTCTCACAATCATTCAGAGTGATCTGTATCCCACACTTTGTATCGACTGTTTCTGTAGGGTTCTTCCTGGGCATCTGTACGTTTTGAAAACGAATCCTTGAAATATTATGAAAAAATTCTGAGTGTAGTGCACTTTGCTATATAGAGAAACAGAAAAGTACCGAGAAAAATGATAACCATACTAGAACATGGGAAAAAGCATATATCCATATGACAAGTTGACTGTAAGCTCTGTATTGAGCTGGTTTCCAATAACTCTGATGTGTAATGATCAAAGCAAATTGTTCACTAGTGCTTTCTTCCTACATTCCACTATAGATGATGATACCACGTTGGTCATTAGCAGGATGAAGGCCTATAAAAGAACTTAAAAATCTTCGTGCTCTTCACAACTTTATCTCTTGTGCCTATTTCAATTTGCATAAGATTACTTTCTGTTGAGTACTCCAAAGACAGTTTCTTCTTTTGTTCAATGGCTTTTCTTCTGCAGCTTGTGGTGGGAATTATGGGTATGGCATCCTGACCACTGCTTTATGAAGTATAAATATAATCTGGATCGTCTGGATATCTGATTTTTTTTCTGTCCTCATTCGATTTCCAGACTCTAAAAATGGTACTAGGATATGAGATAAAGGTCTATGTAAGGCCAGAATAGAATTTGTTGCTTTTTTTTTGTTGGTCTAAAATGCGATGAACATGGTTAGAATGAAGCATGGTTAAGATAGATTGAATATATTAGAATCAATTATAGGACACATGATTTGTATTCTATATGTTAGTCAGGAATAATGGAGGCTATATGATACATTTTCATCCTCAAGGTAGAGTGAATCGGTGATTTCTCATCAATATATGGTTTTTAGAATGGTCAGTTGATAATTACTATAACACAAGTCTGTATTTTGAGTTTTACATTGTAAAAATTCCATAAAAGTTGCATCCTAAAAGCATAACCTCTTCTTAACCCCCAAGGGATTATTTTGGTTACTCTTTTTGTGGGTTTTGTTGTGTATCTGATCCCCGTTTTGATTTGCATGTACAATTTCTACTATGAATTTCTTTCTGATTTGTATGTACAAGTTTCTGTGTAGGTTTCCTGCTCATTTTTATGAGCAAGTTTTGTTGTGTATTTGTGGGATTGTCGCTCATTTTCATGCGCAGGTTTTAATGTGTACTAGTTGACTTTCGTTACGTTGGATTTATATGATAGTGCAAACTAATTTTTCATGGTGGTCTCCGGTGCAGGAAATATAACTTCACTGGCACTTTTCCTGTCACCTATGTAAGTACTGTGTACATCAGATTTGTCTTAGTCAACAACTTGGGTATCAACATTTTTTTGGGGGGTTGAATGACAGCGGAAATTGTCTAATGTTTATGAGCATGATTAACATGTGAGCTTATATATAAACATTATTATATTTGGAAATGGCAGGACAACATTCTGGCGGATATACAAGCTTAAGTCTACCCAAGAATATTCAGGTCTTCTATATGTTTGTACCTTATTCAACTGTTGTCTTTGGCTACTTTACGGAGCCCCATTTGTTAAACCCCACAGCACTTTGCTGCTCACGATCAATGGTGCTGGCTTTGCCTTTGAGATATTTTATCTGCTGTCCTTTCTGACATTTGCCCCCAAGCAGGAGAAGGTAATTCATTATGCCAGCTATATGTTTGTAATTGAAGGCCATTTGGTGGCTACTAGATTATATAAACCTTATTCTAAATGCTTGACTAGATTACATGCAATAAGCTAGATACATAGTTGTAATTTTTCTCATACGGATTCCTTCAATTTATTGGCAGATAAGAACAGTGCGGTTAGCCATTGCAATGATGTTTGCTTTTGTCATAGTGGTTGTAGTTACTATTTATGTGCTGCACACATACAATGTGAGACAGTTACTGGTTGGCACTTTAGGTGTGATCCTTTCCATTGTTATGTATGCCTCACCATTATCTGTCGTGGTGAGTTTTGAATCTTATGTTCTTCTTAATTTAGATTGCTATGAAAACTGTACAAAAGAAAAGAAATACATCTAAAAATTTAGTTTCAACCCAAATTAAAAAAATTGAGCTAAAATCGGGTCTGTACCCAAATTAAAAAGCCTAATTAGGAGATGAATTCATCCTTTCATGAATGTTGATGGGTTTCTGTATATTTTGCAGGGAGGTGTTATCAAAACCAAAAGTGTTAAGTACATGCCATTTTTGGTATCCCTATTCAGCACTCTAAATGCACTTGTCTGGTCTGTATACTCTGTAATAGCCAAGGATATCTTTATAGCTGTAAGCTTCTCTCTTTTCCTAGTGCCATTTCGAATTATAGTTTTCTTGTAATTTTTGGCAGAGACTATGCACCTTTTCTCTGATTGAATT
This sequence comes from Cryptomeria japonica, assembly GCF_030272615.1. NCBI lineage: Eukaryota > Viridiplantae > Streptophyta > Pinopsida > Cupressales > Cupressaceae > Cryptomeria > Cryptomeria japonica. Next base: position 65,112,857 of record NC_081408.1, on the reverse strand, counting down.
ACTCCTTTCTTTGCACTTTGCAGGTGCCCAATGGCATTGGTTTCCTCCTAGGAATAGCTCAGCTCGTTGTTTACTTCATTTACAGAAGCCCAGAGCCTGTTTTACCTGTATCCACTGAACTTCATAAACTCCCTGAAATCAAAAAGATAGATGACATATTTGATCTGCGTATCGGTGAAGCGGAGGTGGAAGCCACAAATGTTGTCAAAGTGGCTGCAGTGAATCAAGTTTGATTTTATTCTCATTGATCAGTGACTAACAAGGTCTATACGGCCTCCTCAGACAATAACACTCTGTTCAACTGCCTGAGAATCAGCATTAGCAGATAAAGACGAGGAACATGGCAAAATATTAAATGAACCAGTACCTATCGGAGAGGGAAAATATAGAGAGAGTTTAGCCCTTGGTGGGCTTGAATTATAATCTTTTAGTTCCTATTTTAAAAATTATAACTATTTCCTTGGGAATGCAATTCAATATATTCTTTGAAGTACCAGGTTCCAAGGTTGTATGAATATGCAGTTCTGTGTGTACATTATATCCTGAGACAGAATAGCTTACAGATCAGAATAATGAAACTGGACCAATGGCTGGTGTTATAGGTATACAATGTCTTATAACTAAGCACTATAATAATAATAGCAGTACAACCTCGTGTCAATAGATAAGAAGAAAATTAACAATTGTATAGTAAAGAAAGAGACAACAAAGAAGTCAATGCTGACTAGATGCCCAAGCTAATGGGCAATAGGCATCACAGATAACTGGATTGAATTCAAAGTAAAATGGAGGAATGATGTATATTAGTTGGAAAATGAAGTTGACAAATTAAGCAGTCGATCTCATTTTGTATTTTTTCAGTCTTTTAATTTTCAGGCTTTTAATTTTCAGTCTTTTAAAGTTCGTGTTTTTTATGGAGTCAAGGACTGATAGGTATTTTTTTGTGTGGGGTACGATACGGGTTTGAGATGTTGAAGTAAGACTTGATGCCTGGTGGACTCCTTATGAACCTTTCAAATTCACTAATAGACTAGAGATCAATTATTTTCTGTGATACATGATAGTCTTTTGAGTGTATATTTAACTGTGTTCATTAATTAATGAAAATTCAAATTTGTATCATATATGATTTTTTTGATTAAACAAAAGATTATATCATATCTAAACAAAATAACTATGTTATTCATGTACATTGCTACATTATCAGTACAAAATATCACGTCTTATTATAATATGTAACTATATAGTTCTACTTAGCTTATTCAAAATTTGACTGTATATCATTCCTTGATCTTTTTATAATAGAAACTCAATCATATACTTAAAAAATAAAGAAATTTCCTTCGTAATTAGAAAAAATTAATCTTTTTATAGAATAATCTACCTTAATTAGACAATACACAATAAATTTCAACACACCAACTAAAGTGTGTTAATTACAACTCAAATTTACTGTTACTGGTTCTAGATATTCCCTCCATCGCCTTGTCTATGATCTGTTTCCTAAAATATCAGGCTAGCAAATTTGACCCCAATAAAAAGATCTGTATTATTATTACCTGCCTTAGCTATACTTTTGGTTTGATTTATCTCAGCTTCCAATTATTTCATACTATCTCAAGCAATCAAATATGATTTGATATCTTGATGGTTGCAAGCTAATGAGACATGTCATTTCATGCCACACAGCTAAGTGCCATGCGACATGAAAATTTCTTTTGTGACAAGAAACGTACATTGTTCACAATGAGGTACGCATTTCAAATGTGTAAATCATCGTTGTAAATCATCGTTGTGCTTTTAGAAAGAAAACATTAGTTTTCATCATCTTCGTGCCGGCTTATGCAAAGTTTTTCTAGTAACAAAGCTGTTGCTTTGAGTTTTCTTTTCCGAAAAGTGGAATCCATTCTGCTACAAAGCAATAACAACTAAAATTCCAATAGGACAAATGAATAGCCATCATCTTTATTTCGAAGAAGATAAAGAGTGTGCTTAATATTTTTTTTTTCAAAATATATTAATTTATTTTTAATTATTATTTTATTTATATTTTATATTGATTAATATATTATAATTTTTTTTTTCAATAAAAGTGGATTATTTCACTAAATTTTTTTATTAATATTTTGATTAATATATTATAATTGATCTAATTTTATTTTTTAATATTTTTATTCTTAATAATATAAAAATATTTATGATATTAGTTCCTTTCTTTCTTTATTTTAAATATTATAACTAGTATAATTCTATCTACTTTGAATATTGTATATGTATTCAATTTTTATGTTAGTTGAGATGTCCAAAATATGATTGATATTAATTGAATAAAACAAAATACTTTTTATATTGTACATTTGAGATTGCCAAATTATAAACAAACCTTAAGATATCATTACTCAGAAGACTTTAGAGTAGTCAAGAGTAGTTAAATTAGTTTTAGATTAGAAACATTTCTATATCTAAAAAAATTCATTTCTTTTGATCTTTTTTACATTATTCATTGTGAAAAATATAAACAAAAGATTTGATTAAAGAACAAGTTGAAATATAATAAAGTTCCATGCCCTAAAAATAGAGTATTAGTTCTTATAAACAATAGGATGTGTATTTATGGTACATATTAAACCAAAGATAATATTTTAAATAAAATAAAATTAAAAAATATTATGAATTTCTGCAAACTCATACTAAACTACACCTAAACTATTTCAAGTGCTCATCACTACATTGAAATTTTGGTATGTCAAAATATTTATAAAATTTTGTAGGGATCAATTACATATAGGAAGAGTATCTATTGGGAAATAATTTTAAGAACTAACTTGAACCTCATTCGAATCTTTAAAAATATATGGACTATTTACTTATAATCATGTGACATAATGGAAAAAAAATCATACCCATATCAGTTCTCATATTATATTTTCTCTATTTTGATGGAATACTTTAATATATAGATATATTGACAATGTTTTTTGTAATCTTGTATGCTATTTCACATGTTTCTAGAGACTAGTTTCCAATTATGAGGTTATCTTAAGGTGGAAGACTTGTTCCACCCAAATTTAAATTATTAGAGTAAATTGCATCTTACCTCTACCTAGGACCAAATAAATACAAACTTGTATTTTTTGTTTCTATGTCATTGTATCTAAATATACTCAATTTATTTAGTTCTAATAATTTTCTAATCCATGAATCATTTGAATATCATTCTAATTTACACACTTTTGATGTACTAAAATGGATTTAATTATGTGCAAAAACTGTAGGAGAATTTGCATGATTGAATATTATTGTACTAAATCATATTCATTTTTTAGGATTCATCTAGGTGAAAAATCCTTATGATGTAATTATAATCCCTCAAAGTATATTTAGATATTGAAAGGTATTTAGTGATTTTGGAAAGTACACAAGAATTAAAGTTTACAAATCACATATAACAAACTTGTAAGTGTCTAGGAAAAGTTTACAATCTAGCATTTTTCCTTTCATAGTGAAAAATGTAGCATTCACTATTTCATAAATTGAGATATATGAAATTCAAATCTCTATTAGTTTTAAAGTTATCTTAACTTAGTAAGTGTTGGTGTACACTTGTTTCCTATTTACATTTTTCATACATTTAAATTATGAAACTCAATATTTATGTCAATTTGACTACATAATTAAATAGCCTAGGTGATTTGTACTTCTATATATTCAAGCTCTTGCGGTCATTATTTAGGTTTGGGGAGACTCTATTCCTCTTTCAAAACTTCAATGTAAGATCCACTCTCACTGGTATGGAACCCTGTACATTCAAGTTTTATCTACAATTGCTTTTATTGTTTTGTTTGATTCTCCTGAAGCTAGGGATAAGGCTTTAGAGGTCCCAATTTTTTGGTTGGGCAAGAATTTGGTTTTTGTTGAAATCAGGAAGTCCTTCTTCGAGCCCTCTTGGTTTCCTTCTAAATAGATTCCTGTCTAGTTTAAACTCCCACAGTTGCCTTATGAATTTGTTGAGTCGAATGTTTTAAAGGAAATTGGGGATTCTCTTGGCAAGTTTTTAATGTCTCATTCTATTTTTGAGGATGGTTATTTCTTGGCTAAAATTTGTGTTCTCCTTGCTGCGAATGTATTCCCTCCTCGAACTTGCAATATTCGGTCCCCTACTGGTATTTGGCATCAAACTCTTGTAAAGGATTCATTGGAGTTTTCTCATTCTTCAGTTGTCATGGACTTGGCTCTCTTTTTTGAGATGAAAAAGATTAGATTTACTACTAGATCTGGAGATTCTTCTCTTGACAGAAACCCTAGATGTTTTTCTTGGAATTTTGTACCTTCTGTTTTTAAAGATTCACATATTTCTCTTGGCATTTCTCCTTTGGATATAAATGTTTCAGGTGGCATTAATAAAGATCTTGTTGCTTCACAAGTTTTGGGTCAGGAGAAGGATTCTTGTGTGGGTAATGTTAAGTCATTGTTTACTACTGCTGGGAAATGTGTGGGTCTAGAAAAATATAAGTTGGTTGCTAAGGATTCTTCATTGCTTGGTAGTCCTACTAAGTAGGATTTTAATGGTCATCCTTTGGTTTCTAATTGTCCTAGTATCATTCCGGATGATGATCATATTGCTCAAGCGAAAAATATTGTTAATAATAATAATATTGTTTTGAATTCTGATCTGGCTGATAAAGTAATAACCTTGATTAAAGCTGAATTAGGTAGGTTGGATAATGATTTATCTGCTTTCCCTATTAGTAATCCTTTCGACTTGCTCAATCCTGAACGGGTTTTGGTTCCCTCTATTTTTTCAGATTCATTGCATGCTTGTAGGGAGGAGGGTATGGATCAAGGTAAGGATAAGGTCCTTGTAGGAATTGCTCCTCCTAATGGATTACATTTGATTTAGTCTCCACTCTCACCTGTTTCTCCTTCTTGTACTCCTTCGAAGAGGGGGCGAAAACCTAAGCATATTAAAACTCAATTGGAGATTGATGTTGGTATTCAATCAACCCTTCTTGCTTCTCTAGAATCTTCCAAAAAGAATAGGTCCAATAAACCATTTAGTCCGCCAGTTACAAGATCACTAGCTTCTAAGAGGAGCCTTCAAAAAGAATTTAATGTGGGAAACATTTCCCACACTCCAATTTGTGAAAAGAGGGGAGTCGATGCCTCCCCTCTAGTCCAATGAAGATAATATCCTAGAATGTTAAGGGCTTAAATGCCCCTAACAAGAGACTCTTTATTAAGTCTTAGTTGGACTTAATGAAGTGTGATATTGTGATGTTGCAAGAAACCAAATTGGATATACCTTTAGCAGATATGTTATTTACCTCTTGGAGATCTTGGAAGTTTTGTGCCTCTCCTTCCTTAGGGGTGTCTAGAGGCCTTGCTTTTATTTGGAAAGATTCTACTGTGGACCTCTCTTTGGTCACCTCTTCATCAAATTGGATGCTTGGGTTAGTTAAAAGTAGGCTATCAAATATTAAATTTTGGCTTTTTAATGTCTATGGCCCTGTTGGGTTGGTGGAAAAAAGGAAGGTTTGGGAAAGTCTGGCCTTGGTTGCTTCTCATTTAATGAATGCCTTTTTCGTCTTTGGGAGGGATTTTAATGCAATTTCCTGTTTAGAAGAGAAATTTATGGGGATTATCCCTAATAAACACATTATTTTTTACTTTTGCCTCTTTATCAGCAAATTGAGCTTAGTTAATTGTAAACCTCAGAATGGTCCTTTTATCTAGACTAATATGCGGAAATATTTCTGTCAAATTGCTAAAAGATTGGATCGATTTTTGGTATCTGATAACTGGTATAATTCTAGGCAGGACTTCTTTTCCTTAGTCTTATCCTTTCTTGGGTCGGATTACTTTCCTATACTGCTTTCGATCCTTGAGGATAGAGCTCCTAGGAAGCTTCCTTTTAAATTTGAGTCGATATGGTCTAGGGATCAATATTTTTTGCCTCTTTTAGGGCAATGGTGGGTGTCTGCTCTGTATGTTCATGGATCAAGGATGTTTCAAATATCTAGGATATTGGTTTTTCTGAAAAATAAAATTAGAGTTTGGAATACTTCTCATTTTAAGGACATCTTTCGGGAAAAAGCTAGGATTCAAGAGGAAATAGAAAAGATTAATAAAATCGTCTTGAGCTTGAGTATGCCTTCCATGTCTTTTGATAGGCTTAAGTATTTGAAAATTCAATTGGAGGAAGTTTTAGCTAGGGAAGAATCTTATTGGAGGCAGAAATCAAGGGATCTTTGGTTATCAGAGGGGGAGAGAAATACCAATTTTTTTCACTCTTCCACTATGTTAAGGCATCAACGTAATAGAATCTCCTATATTATTGATTCTTAGGGGAATAGTTTATCAAATGAGAATGATATTGTTGTTGAAGCAGTTAATTTCTTTAAGTCTCTGCTATCGGCTGAGCTTGTTTCTTTAGATACTAATTTTATAAATTTGGTCCCCCCGTTAGTTAGTCATGAGGATAATAAGATGCTTATGGCTTCCTTCTCTTTGGAAGAATTAAGAGGGGTGGTTTTTTCCATGCATCCAGAAAAGGCCTCAAGTCCAGATGGGTTTACGACTTTATTTTTTCAAAGGTGTTGGGACTTTGTGGAAATGATGTTTTATTAGCATTGGAAGAGCCTACGACGAACAAAAATATTTTGAAGGAACTTAACAATACACTTATTTCTATTATTCCCAAAGCAGATCATCCCAGCTGCTTTTTTGATTTTTGTCTTATTGCTCTTTGTAATACTCTATACAAAATTTTCACTAAGGTAATTTCATTAGATTGGCCACAATTCTTCCTAAGATTATTTCTATTGACCAAGGTGGCTTTGTGCCTAATAGGGAAACTCCACAGAGTGCAATTGTCATTCATGAGATTTTGCACTCCATTGCGAGACATAAAATTCGTGCTATGATTCTGAAACTTGACATGCTTAAAGCTTATGATCGGGTGATCTAGTAGTCTCTTGTTGCCATATTAAAGCACTTTGGATTTTCTCATAGTTGGATTAAATGGGTCTTCTCTTGCATTTCTTCTGCTCATTTTTTGGTTTTGATTAATGGATCACCTTCTGGATTTTTTTCTTCCTCTCGGGGGGTTAGGCAAGGAGATCCTTTGTCACGTTTTCTGTTTATACTCCTAGCAGAGGCTTTAGGCCGAGCCATTTCTAATGCTTCAACATCTAGTCTATCGAGGGGTATTAGAATGGAGGGCTATCCTGTGTCACAATCCCATTATCTTTCTGCAGATGATACTCTTCTGTTCGGTTCTTCTTCTTTGACAGAGGCTAGAGTAATCAAGAAGATTATTGTTGACTACTCTTCTTTTTCTGGTCAGAAAGTGAATGTCTTAAAGTCCAAGGTTTTCTTTTTAAATGTCTCCCCTTTGGTCAAGAAGAGGCTCACTCATTTTTGGGGCGTTCAAGTGGGCGCTTTTCCTTTCAAATAATTAGGCATTCCTTTTTTCGTTGGGTCTGATAAAGCTATTTTTTGGGATAAAGTGGTGCATGTGACATCGTCTAGAATTTCCTCCTGGAACCATAAATCGCTCACAATGGCAGGTAAGATTCTTCTAATTAAGTCAGTACTTAATGCCATTCTTATATACTTGATATCTATTTTGAAAACACCTCCTGAAGTTATTAAGGATCTCAAGGTGTCTCTAAGATCCTTTCTTTGGAATGATAACATTGGGAGCAAAAAGAATCTTCCCCTTCTAGCTTGGGATAAAGTTTACCTTCGTAAAGAGTTGGGAGGTGCAGGCATTCGAGATTTACTATCTTAGAATAAAGCATTGGGGGCTAAACTTGTCTTGAAATTATATAAGGTTACATCGTGTAAGTAGGCATCTATTATGCTTACGAACTATATAAGGGGTGCCCCTAGAGAGAGGATTTTCATAGCCTCATCTCTTCCAAAAGGTTCAGCTTTTTGGAATTTTCTAGTTAGTTGTCATTCGATCATCCTTCCGCACCTGTCTTGAGTTGTTCATAATGGGAAGAAGGCTCAGTTTTGGGATGAAGTCTGGAATGGTCATCCTACATTATCTTCCATTCGAGATTGGTCTCCATTGTCTGATATTCTTTCTAATCTCTAGGAGGTTTTTGTTGCTGATTATTTTGCCATTGATTCTTCAGATCCTTATCCAGTATCTCAATGGAAGTCTATTGCTTTTCTACCCATTCAGAATGAGCTTAGAGTTGCTTTTGAGGTAGAACTTCATAATAGATCTCTTGTGTTCCAAAATAAAGAGGATATTTTGGTTTGGACTAAAAGTGCTTCAGGTTCCTATTCAGTAAAAGAGGGGTATAAATCCTTGTCTCAGTCCTCTTCTTCTTTCCATTGGCCTTCTCATCCTTTTTGGCATTCGACGTGTCTTCCTATAGAAGGTTCTTTTGCGTGGTTGGCAATTAAAGATAGGGTCCTCATTGGGATGAGATTGGATAGGTTGGGGATTATTGCGGCTTTTCCTTGTGTGTTTTGTAGCTTTTTTATGGAAACCATGGATCGTGTGTTCTTGCATTGTCCGTTTGCTATGGACTATTGGTATTGGTTATTTGGAATTCTTGGATAGTCCTCGGTTGTGAACCCCAGTTTATTATCACATTTTCGGGCCTGGCCTTTGTTGTATTCATCCTCTTTTTACTCCTCTATCTGGATTGTGGTGCCTTCTATTGTTATTTGGAGCATCTAGTTGGAGAGGAATCCTAGAATTTTTAATCATAAGTCTACTTCGCTGAAGGAGGTTATTGACAAGATCCAATCCTCTATTTCTGAGGTGGTTCTTTCTTATATCTATAAAAATCTGGAACAACTTAGGTCCTTTTCTCATTGGAATAATTAGGTTACATGGAAATGGAGCTCACTTCGAGTCATCCCTTCACATGGGGCAGTAACTACTAGAATGTCCTTGCTTGCCAAATGTAGGATGGTTAAATGGATGCCCCCCCCTCAATTCTCAATTAAGTTAAATTTTGGTGGGGCTGCTAAGGACAATCCAGGGAAGGCTAGGGTTGGGGTAGTCATTTTTTATCATAATTCTAAGATTGTTAAAGCTACTGGCAAACATATTGGTGTCTACACGAATAATGTTGCTGAATTTTGAGCATTATATTTTGGTCTCGATCTTGCCATATCCTTGGGAATTAAGGACACTATTGTTGAAGGAGATTCAATGTTGGTCTTTCAGTCAATTTCTGCTAAGAAATGTGTCTCTTGGCATCTGCAGTACTTGTTAGAGTGCATCCTTACACAGTTGAAGTGTTTTTCTACCTTTTCTATCTCTCACTGTTATAGGGAGATAAATTCTATTGCAGATTACTTGGCTAATAGGGCTATTGTTGAAGGGGCTGAATATTTGGAGGTTTTCCCTCGAGATATCCTGACCTCTTGTATTAGTATTCTTTTTTAAATAGATTGTGCATGCTTGTAGCCTGTATTACACTCCTTGTTGGATGTGGTTTTTCTTTCGCATATGACATGGTGGAGGGTGTTGTATGCCTTATCATAACTCCCTTGTTTAATGGCATATTTGGTAAGTATCTCTGTACAGAGCAAGGGGAGTGTGCAGGTTGCAATCGTGTGTCTTGTAATAGTAAAATTATTTGGGCATGATTGTAGCCCTCATTATACTCCTTGTTGGGTGTGACTTTTCTTTCATATGTGATATTGAGGAGGGTGTTGTTAGCCTTATGATTACTCCCTTGTTAATGTCATATTCGGTAAGTATATCTGCATGGAACAAGGAGGGTGTGGGGACTGCAATCATGTGCTTGTTGGCTTGGCATGTGTTGTTTTTTCTCTTTATAGGTCTGTTGTGGTTTACATCTCATGAATAATACTGTATTTTCCTGATTATGAAAGTAATTTGAGTACTCGGGTTTGTTTAGCGTATTATCTAGGATGTAAACATTAAATGTTTGTTTGTTTGGAAGGTTGTCTTGGGTATCATTGCTTGAGTATGCTTTATGCGTGTGTTTCCCTTGTTCGTTCATTTACTGATGATTATTTTGAGTTGATAGATTGATTCATGTCTAGGTATTCAGTGGGAGTTATAGTTTTGTGGCATGCTCATACCTCATTATGCTTGGATGATTTCATGCTGCCAGCCTGGTTTTCTCTTTATCCATATAAGGAATGATCTTTAGTCATCATAGTTCAATGATGAGCTTTGCACATTTGAGGAGGTTTCCCATATGAAATTGCTATTTCATAATGCTTCATGTGTGGGAGCGATATATATTGAGGCTCTGTGGTTGGCCTTCTTATTTCTCTTTCTTCTATTTTATTGTTTATTGCCTGATAAGATGCTTTGTTTTATCTGAAAGATTTTGCTTCGAATTGGTGGCCGGTGGTTGTCTTTGAGATCTTGGAATCTGTATATTAATTGGTATCTGAGATGGTTCCTCCTCTTGTTTCTCTTTTCTTCGCTGCTTCTATGGAGATTCAAGTGGTTTGGTTTTATTTTGGCTCCTCAAAGTCTCCAGCATCCTCTCCTTCTCCTCATTTGGGTTATGTTATGCTTGCTCACAACTTTTATATTGATAGGGTCTCTTAGTATGGTTTCCCTTCTGCTATGTGGTGTGATTCTAACCAGTGGTTTGGAGAATTGTGTTTCATAGACAGGGGTGGTTCAGATTGGAGTTTTTAGCAGCAATGGCTATACACCTTTCTGAGATCATACTTCAATTTTTTCCTTCTGTATGCTTCCTCTAATAGCTCCTTTATATCTAATGAGGCTTATGTAATTGGGATGGGTTTTTTGGATGAACTATGCCAATGGGCATTTTGTAATGGGTAGATAGGCTTGTGTTACTTGAGCAATATTGAAGCGTTTTCTTACTGGTTCTTTCCCTTCAGTGCTCTTTGAACCAAACATTGTTAAAAACATTTAAAAATTAATATAGTTCAATGGTGTGATCCACTTTTATCAAAAAAAAAAAAAGTATTCATTTTCTCAATCTCACCGAGCAAATTTCTTTATTTTCTTTTATAAAATGATCTAATTAGTTTTCTATTGGATAAATGGCTTCAATCCTTATCTCAAGTTTCACATATAACTATATGTATTTAGTGACAAGAATAGATTTCCCACCATCTCTTTGATGAATGTACTATCCATCCATTCTCAATTTTTTGGCATGGTTTTTATAATAATTAAGCATGACTATGTGAGGTCATCTGTACAATGACAATTGTCATATCAAAAACATTGAAATGGAAGAGTTCACAATTAAAAAGAAAAACATTTCATTCATGTGTTGGGAGGTGGTCACTTGAAATAATTTATTAATTGTCACACCCAAAAAAGCTCTTCCAATATTTAATGATTACGACACTACTTTTTGATTAAAATCAATAGTTCAAACTTATGATTTTCTCATATTCAATTAAAGAAACTATTTAGCATAATTCAGATGAAAAATAATAAATTCTTGTTGTATTAATGCCGTTTGAAGTTTACAATTTGAAGTAATGAACATTAAGAATATTTTTTTTTTTATTAGTAATAACAAGAAATAAAATATAATCTCTTAATATCTAAAAGCTCTTTATGTTATTTAAAGAAACATTAAATATTCAAATATTTGTTTTTTTTCAATATGTCAATTTTACCACATTCAATTATATGAATAAAATTTATATGAAAAAAGAATTATATTGCAGCTATAGAAATGAATGACTACTTAATATATTTTCATAAAAAACAGAGAAAAATTGACTCTAATTCATCAGAATAATTGAAATATTTTTAATTATGCAATTCATAAAAATAATTGTTATTCTTTTATTTTATAAAAACATTGACAATGAAAAATTATACCAACAAACACATCACTTTTCTTCATAGATTACAATTCATTCATGCAATATATCTTTGCATGGTTATCTGATTGAAAATAAAGTACACTGGACAGTATCTGATTTTTGTTGTCCACAATAAAAACATGTGGCTTTGTCTAGCGTGGTTATATTGACTTCCAATATCCTTTCTGTTAGCCACTATCTTAAAATATAATAAAGGTTCAAGAAGACGTACAAAAATGTCATTTGAGGACAGATAATAGTACGGTATAATCCAAAATATTCGTGAGCTTCACCTCCTGCAGAAAATAGGCTTGGCATTTGATTTTTTATTTGTAATTTTTTAATTTTAAGAATCAGTATTGATTATTCATCTTAAGGGGAATTAAATTTCGTTAGAGCTAACTCAAAATACAATTTAGGGACCGTATCTGATTTTATTACGTGAATATGCAATTCTATATGTAGTTTGTATATTTATATCAAATAGTTTACAGATCAGACTAGTGAAATTGTACTAATGGTTGAAGTATGAGGTGTACAATGACTTACAACTAAGCATTATCATCATAACATCAGTACAATCTCATTCCATAGTTTAAAGAAAAAAAACATTGGTAAAGTAAACAAAGAATATCTCATAGAAGTCAATGCTGACTAGATGCTCAAGCTAATGGACAAATGGATGTGTCTATTCTGGCTCCAAAATGGCAGCACAGATTATACCATTGATTTTGCAATAAATGGCTGCGATTGACTAACACGTCGCTATCATGATGTACGAAAGGACCATTAACCGCGGCCATGAACAGTGTGTGCATAATCATCAAAGATATCTTAATGAACCAAAAAGTACATAAGTTATGAGTAATAAGGCATATGAAATTTAACAATGGAGATTGGAATAAACTCAAACTAAAAATGGAGGAATGATATTCACAAACCAAATGACAAATCCCAATTCACATTTTTCCCAATCTTGTGTTATTTTTCAAAAGGATAAAGATAGCAAATATATAAATATATATTGGAATAGGATTATAGGACATTATAATAGTGTTTTCCATCTATAAAATGATAGTCTTTTAACATCTATTCAATATCAATTAGACAATACACATTAAATTAGTCAGTAAATTTTCCACACCAACATGATTGTCTTAATTAAGACTTACATTACTGTTACTGGTATCATTCTAGATATTGCCTCGATCACCTTTTGTAGATTTGTTTCCTAAAATATCAAGCTCACAAATTGACCCACCAAAATTATCAGCCTTACAAATCGAACCTGTGTCCGTTGTACTATAGGTTTGATCTATCTTAGTTTCCAATTATTCTTACCCTCTCAAGCAATAAGATACTTTTTATATATCATAAAGTAGTCTCCAATTACAATTCCTTCATGGTTGCAAGCTAATCAGACATGTCATTTCATGGTTGTAAGGGAAGGTGATCTGACAAAAGAACAGGTTGTCACACAGCTAAGCTAAGTGGCATGCAGCATGTCAATTTCTATTATAAATCTATTGTTGTTTCTGGATTTGATTGTGTGACTTTATCTATCATCAGGATGTTTAGAGAATGCCATGATAAGAATGAATGTGATCCGTAATGTTGATGCAAATAAAGTCACACAATCAAATCCATAAGCAACAATAGATTTATCATTATGGATTGTGGAAATCTGATGATTCTAATTTCTATTATGATAAGAAATGGGCCTTGTTCACAATTTTTTTGAGTTCCGAAAAGTGGTGAGATACTAAGCAATAACAAGTAACATTCCAATAAGGCAAATGAATAACCATTATCTGAGATAGATTTGCTTATATTTTTCCTTCCAAATAAGTATATTGAAGAAGATAAGGGGTCTAATTATAAGTTTATTTCCTACAAAAGTTTATTCTGCATTTTTTTGCTTTACAATTATTTTATTTGTATCTTTTATTAATAAAAATATTATTCAATATTTATTTTAATATTTATATTTTATAGATTGATCAAATTTAATTTTTTTATATTAGAAATTGAGAGTCTCCAGAACAAGGAGGCCAAGCCTCAGCAAAACAAAGTTGTCACCGCCACAGGACAACAAAAACCAAAGTAACAATAGGGTGCGTAATCTGCACAAAAGAGTACTAACAAACTAACTGCATCATGAGAAGTCAACAAAAGCATCAAGAAAGGATGTCATCATGGGCTTCAACCCATGTCGTCCATCCCTGAGGTCCTTCCATCCAAACAATGGTCTTCTGACTCTGAATCTATGCCAGCATCTCAACTTGGGCATAGGAGGGCTCCCTGCTATCTTTAATTTCGTTGTTTAGCTTCTTGAGAGCCTCCTCAAAGGAGGATAGGTTGTCCTCGGTGCGCCTCCACACATAACCATCCTTCATCTCATTGATGAACATGGTGGCGTGACCATCCTTGAGGAACCTCAAGAGCTTGTGCCTCTCAGCATTCATAGTAGAGGCAACCTGCACGACAATTTTGAAGAACGTGAGTCTTCAAAAGGATTCAGTAAGGGCCCTAGCTTGGTCTTCAAACCTATCAACATTCCTAATTTTCCAAATATACCAAAGAATATTGGCAGATAAATTAAACCAAAAGATATTAGCATCCTTTTTCAATCCTTTAATGTGCCTAGAAATAATTTCCATAGTATTCAGAAGATTAGGGATAGAAAAGCCAAACATTAACCAGATTTCCTTAGCAATGCAGCAATCAAAGAAAATATGCCTACCAGTCTCAGGAAGTTTACAAATAGAGAACAAATTATTATTATCATAATTCCTCCATAGAGGAAGTCTATTAAGTATCATAAGCCATTTAAAGCACTTGATTTTTGGCTCGATCGAACTTTTCCATAGCATGTTGAAGGTCTTTTGCCACTGCATAACAGGAAGATCAGAATACCATAAAATGTTAACATGCTTAATGATAGAAGCCACATAAGCTAAGACAGAGTAAATGTTACGAGCCTTAATTTTAGCCAAAATAGTACCATCACCCCATTTAAAAGAAAGAAATCTATGAGAATCAGCATCATGGTCTTTAGGAAGACCGAAATCAATACAAGCCTGCTTAATCATGTTGTAGGTTCTTTTTTGAGAGGGGGGGAGGTTAAATTTTGAGTTGAGATCTTCCCACGTGATAAGAGTATCATGTTCCAAAACATCAATAAGATATTTGATCCCTTTGCTGGCCTAGGCTCTAGCCGAGCATCCCTGAGTAAGGGCCAAGGGTTTGCCAGTGTGGAAGAGGTTCCACCATAAGGACCTCTCGCCATGAATTAGGTCACCATTATTGACACTAGTGTTGACCAAAAACCCCCTAACATGTTCCCAATCTTTCCAAATAGACTTGAACACACAAGTGCCCTGGATAGAAACAGGAAAACCACCAGCCACAAGGTTAGTGAGAGGTAAACCCTTCCAAGACTTAGCATTCTTAGGGATAGCCCTCTCAATGTTGTGTCTGATTAAAACCTTCCAAGGTTCCTGGCCTTTGAGAGAATGGAAGATCCATTTAGACTCAAGGGCAATACCTTAGATCCTAAGATCCTTTAATCCAAGGCCACCAAGAGATTTCTCAATATGACACCACTTCCAGTTAACAGCATGTGATTTATTATTACCTTTGCCATCAGACCAAAGGAAGCATCTAACAACCTTTTGAATTTCTAAGATCTAATAGTTGCTAAACATCCAAGTAGAGGAGTAGTAGATATTATAGGAGGAGAGGAATTTTTGGCACACTTGAACCCTGCCAGCTAAGGAGAGGAATCTATTGTTCCATTTACTAAGTTTCTTATCAATTTTCTCCTTAACCTAGAGCCACATATCTTTGAGGGAAGGGGCCACTGAGAAGGGAACTCCAAGGTATCTAACGATTTTGTTAGGACCACCCCATTGGTAGCCAAGGTGTCCAAACCAGTCAGGGGGGTGATCCATCTAGCTAAGGAAGGTAGACTTAGTCTAGGAGATCCGAGCTCCAGAAATTGTTCCAAAGCATTGGATTTTAAGGTTAAGGTTATCCATGTTTTGCTTGGTGAGCTCAAGAAAAAGAGTTGTGTCATCCGCAAACTGAATATTCATCAATTCATTATCATCAGGGAGCCTAATCCCATTAACCTTTGGGGAGAGGGAGTTATCCCTAAGGAGGTAGAATAAAGTGTCAGAGGCAATAATGAAGAGAGCAGGGGCCAAGGGGTAGCCCTATCTAATGGACCAAGAGAGCCTAATGGAAGAGGAGAGGGAGCCATTAACTTGAATCTGAGCAGAGGCATCTTGAAGGAGGACCTTGACATAAGTACAAAATTCACTAGGAAATCCAAAGGCTTCAAGCATTGTAATAATAAAGTCCCATTCCACCCTATCATAGGCTTTCTCAAAGTCAAGGAGAAACATAGCAGTGTCTTGACTAGAAATTTTAGACCATTCCATTGCTTCCCAACTTGTGATGAGATTTTCTAGAATATACCTACCTTTAATGAAGCTAGTTTGGGTGGGGCAGATAAACTTGGGTAGGATCTTTTCCAGTCAGATGGCCAACATTTTAGCCAAGATCTTATAGGACACATTGAGAAGGGTAATGGGTCTCCAGTTCTTAATGAGGGCCTTGTCACCATCCTTGGGTATGAGTTTATTAATGCCCTTATTGATAACATTGCCAAAGGAACCCTTACCCAGAGCCTCAGCGTATATATCAAGAAGATTAGAGCAAATCCACTTAAGATTGGCTTTGTAGAACTCAATTGGGAGCCCATCAGGCCCCAGAGCTTTGTCATTGCAGAGGGAGTTGGTGTCTTTCCGAATTTCATCAATTGTGAAATTTTGTTTAAGGAGGTCAGATTCCCCCTAGGAGATCCTACAAGGAATGATGGATTTGCATTTAAGTCTGAGGGTTTTGGCAGCCTCAAAGTCTTCAAAGGTGAAAATTTTTTGGTAGAAGAGGGAAAAGGCTTCTTTAATGTTGTCCAAACCAACAATCTCTTGATTATCAACAATAAGTCTATCAATCTTTTCCCGGATTTGCTTATGTTTAAGAAGATTAAAGAAAACTTGGAGCCTTTATCGCCAAATTGGAGCCAATGGCTACGGGCTCTAATCATTGCCCCCTTGATCTTAACTTGCTGATGTAATCTAAGGGCATCCCTAGTTTTTGCCACTTGGTTGGCAAGGTCAGAGCAAGAAGGAGTCAACTAAATTTCATTTTCAAGGTGAAGAAGATTAAGATTAAGAGTCATTTCCACAAATCTAGAGTCTTTGGCCCTTTTTTGACCAATAGTTTGCAAGAGTTTTCACCAGGAAACAACATTATAATTCCACCTATCAATATGCGAAGCTAAGTTCTTATTATCCTTATTTTGGAGTTTGATGAGGTTAATGGCAGCAAGAACATCAATATCTTTCAGTAGATTAGTGTTAAGAATGAACTTCTTAGGCCCCACTACATTAGCAGGTAAGGAGTTAGGAAGTTGGATGTGAGCTGAAATAGGGTGGTGATCCAAGAGACTAAAAGGCCAGACAACAATAGAATTGCCATGGTTACTAGCAATAAATGAAAAAACATCTTTATTGGCATAAAAATGGTCAAGTCTACGATAAATTCTATTACAACCTTTTTGGAAATTGCACCAAGTGTTCCAGAGACCCCTTGTATCGACCTTATTATGAAGAAGAGGATCAAACAGGTTTTTCTTAAATTTCATTCTATCCCAATGGGATTTTTCAAAGCCTTTCCATTCAAAAGCATTACCCCCCATTTTATCATCACAATTCTCAATCATATTAAAGTCTCCTCCAAGGATCCAGGGAATATCAGGTAAGGATGCAATCCAATCCCAAAGGGCACTTCTTTCCTTATAGTCATTGGATGCATAAATAGAGCACACCCTAATGAGGGTGTTGTCAATATTAATAGAGGCCCAAACAACCCTGTTACAGGGGGAGCAACCCTTGTCAGTAATATGGTTTGACCATCTAGGGTTAATGAGCAGGCCAACACCACCTTTACCCCTGAGGTGATTGGAGCAAATTTTGATGGAGTCTTTCCATATGAAATTAAGGTTAATATCCAAGGTAAAATTAATAGTTTTAAGCTCTTGACGCATCAAAAAGTCCAAGTCTTTATGAGAGTCCAATAAACGTTTAACAACTTGCTTTATGTCTGGGGCTTCCAACCCTCTAACATTCCATGAGATGTACTTCATGGTAAACAGGGGGGAATTACGAGCGCTTAGTAGCATGAAGGCTGCTATCATAGGCAGGGAAACCCTTGCCCTTCTTCTTCTTGTTAGAGGGGGCCTTGTTCTTTGAGCCCATAGGGTGTCCTCTTCTATTGGGTTTGGAAGAGCCCTCAATTTGATCATCATGGTCTTCACCAGAATCATCATCTCCTTGAGAGACATTTTCAGAAGGAGGTTCCGCATCGGTAGTAGGCTGGATCGAGGTATCATTCACTGCCATCCAAGGCATTTGTGTGGAGGACAGGTTAGAGGGAAAAAAGACAAAATTTCTATAAGCCCTAGTATCAGCAGTGATGACCTGAATCACATCATCAACATCAAGTTCTTTGAAGACTTTCGGAGGCAAACTCACGCTAGATTCACTAGTAATACCGATACAGGGGGTGGGATCGACGAAGCCAAGGTTATCAGAGATGCGATTAGCCCTCAAGGAAGTCACAGAGCCATCACCCATATGGAAATCACTAGTGCACCTACTAGGGGTTTCAAAATTATTAATGATACTCTTAACTTTTGAAAAACTAGCATCAACTGTAGGTGGGGTGAGATTGACATTATTCTGAGCAAGGTTAACACTGACATTATTAGACCTAATCTTATCAATGGCTAATTGTTGCACATTCTTCCTTCTGCACTTCTTAGACTTGTTTGAAACCATTAGAAAACTATCTTGTTGATCCACACCCAGTTGTACTATGTTATCTGTAATAGGGGAGCACGAGAGGGAAGCCGTATTGGTTTGAGAGCTTTTACGACATGTATCTGATATGGGTAGGTCAAGAATAGTTGCAAGGGTGTTGCTCGTGATAGGCTGAACCATAGGGGAGGATTTAGGGGGGGGATCATTGTTATCCATATGGGTTCTCCCCGAGTTCAAACTTGAGGATTTCTTATTAAGAATAGGGCAATTTTTATGGACATGGCCATCTTTTTTACAGAGGAAACATGCGTTTAAACCCCCTAAAATTTCCAAAGGGCAGGAGAAGATTTCTCCCTCAATATTGAGATTGAGAATATTAGGAAGATCAATCCCAGGTTTAATGGAGATGAGCACTCTAGCATCGAGATGGGGCACGAGTCACAAAGAGTTATCCATATAGATGAATTTACCAATGGGCTCCACAATTTGAGGGATAAATTTCCACAAAAATGGAGGAATGTTTTTGATAATTACTCACCTAGGGGACGATAGAGCCAAGATTTCTTCAGAAATCACCTCAGGAGACCAACCTAGGGCACGAAATGAAGTTTTACCAACATTCCAGTACAATTTCTTAAGAACCTCTAACTGCATTTCATGCGTATTAAAAAAAATAATGAACAGTCCTTCTGGATTTGTCTACAGAAGGAGATTAGAAATCGTAATTTTAAATTCCAGTAGTTATGAAACCAATCATCCATAAATTTTCGAGGAGGGCATTTATTAGCATCCACACAGGCAAAAAAAATTGCAGTGTCTTTCAACCTATTTTTTTCAATAGCAATTTCATTGGCCATAGAGTCATTAGGCGAAATGGAGATAGTGTTGGAGTTGAGGCCAAGGTCCATACCATCTGGACTTGCTCCACCATCTCCACCGATGGCAACGAATCTGGCATCCTACTCAATTATTGACGAAACCCTACCCACAGCTTCATTGAAGGTTTTTTTTGGTTGCAGAGGGGGTTGGGAGGAGGTAGGCAAAGGATGAGACTGAGGGTCTCCATCTATTTCCACCTCCATTAGGGCAGACAAAGATTCACATGCAGAAGAAGCAATTAAAATGGAGGACGCAAAGTAAAGAAGAGCATTAAGTGAAGAGTATAAGAAAGAATTGTTTGCAAACTGCGTGGAGGAGGGAGTCCTCCTCCAAAACCACCGAGTGTTCACGCGCCTCAATCCAGATTTGACGATCCGCTTTCAGTAGTCCTCTGTTGGATTTTGATTTCATGCAATTCACATTTTTTTCCCTTCACGCATTCGCTGTCTTCACACAGAGCTGAGAGATTAATTAGTTTTTGCTCTTCATGCAGAGTCTCATTCGCACGTTCGCCACAGACCAAACATATCGCATTTTATTAGGTAGAGAAGACATATCACAGAGAAGACATATTCAGTTTGATGAGTCGGATATTCGGTTTAATGAAATGCATACTACACTATCGTAGAGAAGACATATCGCAGAGCTTTTCCGTCAATCCATGTTTCAATTTCATTTCATCTTTGTCAATCGCAGATGAGACATATCACAAAGCTTTTTCCTCAATTTTTCGTTCGCATATGTTTTTTCATCTCTATCAATCGCAGAGCAGAACGATTCATTCGCAGACCCCTTCCTTTTTTGTTATTGCACTCTAAGCTTTACCTTTCCATCAAATTTAATTTTAAATATATACATCAATTTTTTAATCTCAATGGTTTATAATTATTTATGATCTTGGTAATTTCTTTATTTTGAATATTATTGTTAGTGTAATTTAATCCACTTTGAATATTGTATGGCTCCTAAAACTTTCAAGTTTGTCAAGCATTCCACGACATGATTAATTCTAGTTGACTAAAAGAAATACCTTTTCAATTGTGCATTTGAAATCTCATACTTAGAAATAGACCGTAAGATAGCATTTAGAAACCTCATAACATTGTCATAGAGATCATTATTTATAAAACATTAAAGTAGTGAGGCACTACTCATGATTAGGCCATTTTATCAAACTATCCAATCTTGAAACCTTTTACAAAATCCATCAATAACAATTTACATATATGGAGGATTTCAATAAGGAATAAAATTAATTTTTTTTATGATGTTTCTAGGCATATCATTTTTAAATGTCTTGATAGTTCTGATACTTAAAGATAAGTACAAATGCCAAGCTAATAAGATGAAGGGGGGCGTGGAAGGGGGGGGGGAGGGGGGTGAATCATACAAACTTTTCTTCCATAAAAACAACAGATTCAACCTCGGTAACATATACTTTAGTAATTTAACCAAAACTACTAAACATGCAAACTTAAAAGCATATAAACATTCATAACACTCATAACACCAGATTTAACATGGAAACCCAAATAGGGAAAAACCATTGTGGGATTTTGGACCCACTAAGAAATATACTCTTCTAGAGTATGCTCGGTTGAAAGCAAATCCTGTTAAAGATTACAAACACATTGCTAGATGTGACCCGGTTAAGAGATTTCCCTCAGATCTGTTAGGATCTTCGCCTTCTTAGAAGTGACCTTGTTAAAGGATTTCAAACACTCAATCAGAATGTCACCTTGCTAGAGGGTTTTACAAATAAGACTATTAAGTCCACTCAGTTAAGAGATTTTCTGTCACTTCACAAAAATAATAGTAATAAAAATCTATCTGCAACTTCACATCTAAAATGCTAAAGAAGATTCGTATCTGCTCAATATAATATAGACATAGAACTAATCTTGTCCATCTGCTGGGCTCTATACTCTGTTATTCAAAATAGGTCTTCAAGCTTCTATGCTCGGTAATCACTATGTAGCATCCCTGTGCATACACTTGCCCACATACATTGTTTATCAATAGTTCCCTATTTATAAACAATTCGCCAACTGCTTAATCTCCTTGATCACATTTCCCATGATCAATCATAGCCATCAGATCTTCAAACTTTTACCAGGATCAATGTATCCTTAGATCTGAAAACATTTTACCCTGCCTTGGAACTTGCATACATTTCTTGGAACTTGTGCTAGGGTATTGTGGTTCAATCTGAGCTGTAGATCTTCCTGCTGATTTTCCTTTGCCATAGATTATTTAACAAACTTCATTAACGACATACCAATCATTTAATTATAGCCAGCTCATCAGCTTCCTTCATTAAATAATGCATGTAATCATTTAATGCATTATGTTATTACTCGGTTGCAACTCGGTAAATACTAAACTTTAGTTGGTATACATTCTGCCTTGATTAACCGATAGCGATAACCTTAGGGTTTACCAACTAGGTTCTTTGCTCGGTAACATAGTATAGTATTAACCTTTCAATTAATAACATATGTAGGATATCAAAACAATCTAATTATCATGATCTCATCATTGTCTAACTCGGTAATAGTTGCCCATTGAATAACTTATTTCTCCCCTTATCCATCATATTCTTTCTATGTCTTTTACCAACATCTTTATACTCATCAAATCATACTTTTCAAGATATGGCAACATCATACTGAATTAGAAAATCAATTTCTTGACATCAATAACAAAATAATAATATTAAAACAATAAACATCTTTAATCAGTTTTATCCATAATCATCAACAACCTTCTCAATATCCTTATTGAAATGCCAACAATCTCCCCCTTTGGCATTGATGGCAAAACCAATTGATTTGACCTAATTGATTCAGATTGCTGTGAGATTCTAAAATGCTAAAATGCTTTCCTTTTGTCATCAGAATTCTCCCCCATACATTAGTCTTCTCCTCTTCTCCAGTCTTCTCCTCTTCTCATATGTCTTCTCCCCCTTTGACAACAATGCCAAAAAGTAAAGAACTAAAACATAATTTCTTCCTGTATGAAGTGATTTCCTGCGTTATGTGTCAACTTAGTCTCAGTCAGAGCATTATGTCTTCAATTCCTGTTCCCTATTTTGTTTCATGTATTGTTTCCTGCACACCTTTAGAAAACATCCTAAAGTGTGTAAATCAGCATCAACTCTTAAAAGATATTTTGTAGAGTCATCGAATTGATGCTTTCATTGAACTCGGTCAATGAGTAGAAGATAGGGGTAGGACCCCTAACTTACTTTTGAGATACTCAAAAGTGTCCCTTGGTAATGGCTTGGTGAAGATATCTACTATTTGTTCCTTTGTGCTAACATATTCCAACACCACTTTCTTCTCTTGAGCTTCTTCTCTAAGATAATGATATTTGATAGAGATGTGCTTTGTCTTAGAGTGCATAACAGGATTCTTTGAAATGTTAATGGCACTAGTATTGTCACAGAATATAGTTACTAGCTCGATAACTTTCTCATTTATACCTTTCAACAGTTGTTTGATCCATGCGATGTTGGTACAATTCAATGTTGCAGCAACGTATTCAACTTTTGCTGTTAATTGTGAAACACATCCTTGTTTCTTGCTAAGCCAACTCACTAGTCTTTCTCCTAAAAGGAAAGCTCCTCCACTTGTGCTTTTTCTATCATCAATGTTGCCTTCCCAATCAACATCAGTATAAAAATTTAAATCAAAATCATTTCTTTTCTGATATACTAAGCCATAATCCTTAGTGCCTTTCAAGTATCTAAAAATTCTCTTGATTGCTGTCATGTGTGTTTCCTTAGGATCTGCAGAGAATCTTGCAACTATACCTACTGCATGTGCTATGTCAGGCCTGCTGTGAACAACATATTGCAACTTTCCAATCATGGATCGGTAAAGTGTCTCATCAATAGATGCAGATTCATCATTCTTTGATAGTTTATAGATGGTAGTCATAGGAGTACTTACTGGTTTTGAATCCTCCATTCCAAATTTCTTCAAGATTTCCTTTATGTACTTGTATTGAGTAATGAAAATCTCATCTTTCATTTGCAGTATCTGTAAACCTATAAAATACTTTATTTCACCGATTAATGACATCTCAAATTATTTGCTCATTTCATTTCCAAAGTTCTTGCATAAAGAGTCATTCCCACAAAATATAATATCATCAACAAATATGGCTGAGATCAGTATTCCATTTTCATCATTTTTCATGTAAATATTGTTGTTTTCACTTGTTCTTATTAAACCAATCTTGATTAAATAAGAGTGCAATCTTTCATACCATGCTCTAGGTGCTTGTTTCAGACCATATAAAGCTTTGTTCAATTTACATACCTAATCTTTATTATTGTCTTCAGCAAATCCTTCAGGTTGTTCAATAAAAACTTCTTCTTCTAATATACCATTCAGAAATGCAGATTTGACATCCATTTGATATACCTTGAAATTTTTGTAAGCAACATATGCCAACAATGTTCTTACTCCTTCAAGTCTTGCCATAGGTGCAAAAGTCTCACCATAATCAATTCCTTCTTCTTGAGCATAACCTTTACAAACTAGTCTTGCTTTATTTCAAATGATCTCTCCTTTTTCATTCAACTTGTTTCTGAAAATCTACTTTGTACCAATTACATTTTTGTCCTTTGGTCTTGGGATTAGTGTCCATGTGTCATTCTTCTTGATTTGATCAATCTCTTCTATCATAGCATTTATCCAATCTTCACTGTTAAATGCCTCTTTCACTATTCTTGGTTCAAATTCAGATATCAGACATGTGTTCTATCTTAGTTTGTTCCTTGTCATCACTGGATCATCCTTATCTCCTATAATTTGACTTGGTGCATGATGTCTTCTGACATATTTGGCTAATATAGGCTCGGTAGGTTCTGTATGATCTTCTTCATCACTCGATAACTGGATATTCTCTTCATTTCCTTCAACAGTTTTCTCGGTAGGACTTGTCGGTTGAACATATACAAATCCTTCATAATCTTCTGGTTCCTTGGAATTTCCTTCATCATTTCTTTCTGCAAATTCATCAATTTTCATAATTTGCACTTTCTACTATTTTGTTAGATGATTTGATCAGACATTTAAATGCTTTACTTCTAGAAGAATAACCAAGAAATGTTCCTTCTTCACTTTTCTGATCAAACTTGCCATTTCTATCATCCTTGTGTACATAGCATCTACTTCCAAAGATTTTAAAATAACTTACATTAGGTTTCTTGTCATACCAAGTTTCATATGGTGTCTTCAAAGTACCTTTCTTCAGTTGTACTTGGTTCAGGGTGTAAACTGCTATGCTTATTGCTTCTCTCCAAAATGTTTGTGGCACTTTCTTTTCAATCATCAGGGTTCTAGCACAATCCATAATAGATCTATTTCTTCTCTCAACAATTCCATTTTGTTGTGGATTTCTCGGTGCAGAGACTTGTCTTTTTATACCATGATCATTGCAAAATAAGTTGAATTCATCAAATGTGAACTCTCCTCCTCAATCTGATCTAAGACATTTCAGTTGTCTTCTTGTTTCATTTTCAACTCTTGCCTTGTACCATTTAAACATTTGAAAAGCTTATGATTTTTCTTTTAAAAACATTACTGACATCATCCTTGAATAATCATCCACAAATAATAAATATTTATCACCATAATAACTTTGAACTTTCATAGGACCACAAAGATCAATGTGCACAAGATCTAAAATTCCCTTAGAAGTGTAAGACTTACTTGTAAAGCTTGATCTTGTCATTTTATCCATCTGGCATCCTCAACACATAGCATTCTTAGGTTTTTCAAGACTTGGTAGACCTCTTACTCGGTGCTTCTTGCTTATTTTGATCAAATTATTAAAATTTACATGACAAACCTTTTATGCCATAACTAGGTATCATCTATCTTTGCATACAAACATTTATTCCAAGTTGAGTAAAGGTGAAATGTGTTACCTTTTGTTTGTGTCCCAGTAGCAGCTAACTTTCTATGCTTGTCATGAACTTTGACAATTCCTTTCTGAAATTCTATTTGGTATCTTGTATTGTTTAGCTGTGCTACACTCAACAAATTATATTTCAAACCTTCAACCCAATAAACATCATTGCATCTTGCATTGTCAAGAAGTGCTATGGATCCTTTACCTCTTACCGGACATGGTGCATCGTTACCAAATCTTACGTAGCCTCCATCATAGTCTTCTAACATAACAAACTTGTGTTTATCACCTGTCATGTGATGTGAGAATCCACTATCTATGATCCAAGAATCATTAGTATTTATGTGAGATATTAGGGCTTTTTCTTCATACCTTTCTTCATCTGATCCATCTTTGATAGCCACATAAACTACTTCCTTTGTATCAGTTTCATCTAATTTATCATCATTGGATTCCACATCGGCTATTAAGCATGACTTTCTATTTCTTCTCCTGAAGTCTCGGTGTCCTCTGTAATGATTATCTATCTATCTATCATCTTGGTAATCTCTCTTTTCAGTAGAATCTTTGTCAGGACAGTTTGAAGCCATATGTCCTATCTTATCACAATTGAAACATTTCAAAGGTAGTTTTCCTTTATACTTACCTTTGCCTCTTGGTAACCTTCTGGCTAATAGTGCTTCAAACTCTTCTTGCTTTCTAATTTCCTCATATAGTTTGTTTACTTCCTTCATTTTCTTGCGAAATCTTTCACTTTCTCCACTGTGATCCCCTTTAGTGTACTTACTCATTCTATCATTGTAATCATTAGATTTATCAAGATGAAAAGAACTAAATGTAGATTCAACTTTATTTACCGATGACCCACTATTATCAAAGTTACTTAACTCAAATGCATGTAGCTTACCAATAGTAGCATCTAAAGAAACTAGCATATTTGGTACAAACCTTAATTCATTGATTGTAGAGACTCGTATTGCATAAGCCGGTAGAAGGGTTCTTAACAACTTACTTGTTATATTCTCACCTTCATTCATCCTTCATAGATTTAATTTGTCCTCTTAGACTATCCACTTTCACTCTTTGAACATGTTCATCTCCACCATACACAAATATGAGCTTGTCCCACATAGCCTTTGCATCATTGTAGCCTTCTAGATCATCAAACTCTAAATCGGTCAATGCAGATGTTACTTCAATCATTGCTTGGATATGTTCTTGCTTTGCTTTTATCTCTTCCATTTTCAATGGATAGGTGCTCGGTGTGATGAAATCATTCTCCAGATAATATACAACATATTCTCCAACTCCTGATAGGTGTAGCTTCATCCTTTTCTGCCATATAGAGAAACTTGACTTGTTCAGCTTCAGTGCATCCCTCTTATACATCTTTGGATCTTTTCCTCAAGTACCTTTAAACTTTTCTTCCGGAGTCCAAAGCTCTGATACCAATTGATAGTTAAGATACTTAAAGATAAGTACAAATGCCAAGCTAATAAGATGAGAGGGGAGGGGGTGAATCATACAAACTTTTCTTCCATAAAAACAACAGATTCAACATCGGTAACATATACTTCAGTAATATAACCAAAACTGCTAAACATGCAAACTCAAAAGCATATAAACATCATAACACTCATAAAACTAGATTTAACGTGGAAACCCAAATAGGGAAAAACCACTGTGGGATTTTGGACCCACTAAGAAATATACTCTTCTAGAGTATGCTCGGTTAAAAGCAAATCCTGTTAAAGATTACAAACACATTGCTAGATGTGACCCGGTTAAGGGATTTCCCTCAGATCCGTTAGGATCTTCACCTTATTAGAAGTGACCTTGCTAAAGGATTTCAAACACTCAATTAGAATGTCACCTTGCTAGAGGGTTTTACAAATAAGATTGTTAAGTCCACTCGGTTAAGAGATTTTCTATCACTTCACAAAAATAACAGTAATAAAAATCTGTCTACAACTTCACATCTAAAATGCTAAAGCATATTTTTATGTGCTCAATATAATATAGACATAGAACTAATCTTGTCCATCTACTGGGCTCTATACTCTGTTATTCAAAACAGGTCTTCAAGCTTCTATGCTCGGTAATCACTATGTAGCATCCCTGTGCATACACTTGCCCGCATACATTGTTTATCAACAATTCCCTATTTATCAACAATTCGCCAACCACTTAATCTCCTTGATCACATTTCCCATGATCAATCATAGCCATCAAATCTTCAAACTTTGACCAGGTTCAATGTATCCTTAGATCTGAAAATGTTTTACCCCGCCTTGGGCCTTGCATACATTTCTTGGAACTTGTACTAGGGTATTGCGGTTCAATCTGAGTTGTAGATCTTCCTATCGATTTTCCTTTGCCATAGATTATTTAACAAACTTCATTCATGACATACCAATCATTTAATCATAGCCAGCTCATTAGCTTCCTTCATTAAATAATGCATGTAATCATTTAATGCATTCTGTTATTACTCGGTTGCAACTCAGTAAATACTAAACTTTACTCGGTAGACATTCTGCATTCATTAACCGATAGTGATAACCTTAAGGTTTACCGACTAGGTTCTTTGCTTGGTAACATAGTATAGTATTAACCTTTCAATCAATAACATATGTAGGATATCAAAACAATCTAATCATCATGATCTCATCATTGTCTAACTTGGTAATAGTTGCCCATTGAATAACTTATTTCTCCCCTTATCCATCATATTCTTTCTGTGTCTTTTACGGACATCTTTATACTCATCAAATCATACTTCTCAAGATATGGCAACATCATACTGAATTAGAAAATCAATTTCTTGACATCAATGACAAAATAATAATATTAAAACAGTAAACATCCTTAATTAGTTTTATCCATGATCATCAACAACCTTCTGAATATCCTTATTGAAATGCCAAATGCCAACATGTCTTAGAGTCTTGAAACCTTTGCAATTTCTTGGAATCACTCCTCTTTTGAAATATGATATTATTTTTCATCTTATAGCTCTCATGGCTTCCTTCAATATAAAAAACACACCTGCAAATTCTTCTTTTGCTTCTTCTATCTTTCTCCTCTTAGCAACCTAGTTGCCTATACTCTTCCTTACAATTCTTTGGTGCAACCTGCAAGTTATTTCTCCAACCTTGTTACTATTGATTTTTCCTTCTTAAAATCATCTAAGGCTGCATTTTATAAAGATTGTAACCCTTGTGAGACATCACAAAGACGCACCCAAATATCTCTTTCATTTCCCTATAATTGTCTTTTGAAATTCCTCATTAAATGATTCTAAAATCTTGCTCCACCATATACAATGCCTTTTTGTTGTATATTGATTTGAAAAATGAATAAAAAAAGAACTAAGTCAATCTTTTGGAATTTGAAAAGTGTTAACTACTTTTACAAAAATTTATAGCTTATCCCTCCATTTTAGTCATCCGAATAGAAATAATACAACAAGAATGAAATTTCTAAGGTAAATCTTCTTATCAACACGTCCCCAATCACCCAAATTGGTCAAATTAATCTCTTAAATTTATAATAGGACAATAAATTTATTTAACCCTTGAAATGCTGAAATTGTACTATATAATGGATGCTCTTATATCAAGTAGTCATGAGAAGTTTGGCAACTTGTTATATTAGAGACATCACTAAGTGTAGCACCTTCAATTTCAACTTTTGATCATCTTATAATCATTCATTTTTAGGAAAACATAAGTAAAGTATTCGATCAAGAAACACTAAAAAAGATCATAATATTCTACAACCTAATATATAAAATTTTTAAGATGTTCATAAATATCACATTGAAATTTAATGTAGGTTTAAGAGAAAAACACAAACAAATGAAATGAAAGTGCTCTTTAACAATAGGATGTGTATTTGTACTACACACTAACCCAAAAAGAGTATTCTAAAATAATTTAAATTTTAACACACTATAAATTATGCAAGATCATACTAAATTACACCTAAACTAAGTCAGAAATTAACCACTATGTAACAAAATTATTTAATTAGAAATATTTATAATATTTTCTAGTGATGCATACCATATATGAAAAGTTGGTTCTAACTACCATTTGACACATATTTATGTACAACTATCACTTAACCTAGAACCTTATAATGGTAACCAACCTCTTACTTAAGGCCAACTAAACACAAACCTAAATTATATGTTTTTATCTCATTCTTTCTAAATGTATTCATTCTAATTATTTTTTAATTAATTAATAATTTAAGTATCCTCATTTACATGTTCTTTGGATATACTAAAATAAATCTAATTATGCACAAGCATTGTAAGAGCATGTTCATGATTGAAAATGATTCAATTTTTAGGATTGGTCTAGGTGAAAGATCCTTATGTTTATCCTTTAAAATATTCCTAGATACTGCAAGCTCTTGATATATTAAGGAAAACATAAAAAAAAAAAAAAAAGAAGGAGCAGGCAAGCTAGAGAACAAATATTTACATACCACATATGACAAACACATAGGTGTAGGACAAGTTCAAAATTAGGTATTTGTTCTTGCATAGTTAAAAATAAATATTTTATTTTATAAGTCCTTGAGCATTAATGGAGTATCTATTATTTTATATTTTGAGTCACATCAAATTGAAATCTGTATTATCTTTAGAGCCATCTTGAATTATTAAACTTATATTTAATTGCTATTTACATTTTTCATACTTTTCAATAATGAAACTTGACACTTATGCTGATTCAACTCTATAATTGACTTGTCTATGCTCTGAGTAGATTTAATCGAGAGAGGCCTAAACCTTAATATAATTACATCAAACCAACAAGTGAAGATTGAGGGCCCAAGACTAGAATGGATACTACCAAAAGGGAACAAAATCTAATAGTGAACACCACAAACTAAACCTAGACTACAGACAAACAAAACCTACAAACCAAAAAATAGAACAGAACAAACCCCCAAGAAAGGCGCCAACCAATTGCCTACTTGGTGGGGACATCACTAGCTTCCTATCCTAGCTCATATCTTTAAGTTTTTCCAAAAAGGAGAGGATTATGTTAGATCCTTTTTGAGAGGAGATAGCCAAGGGATCCAAGGTCACCTTCACCTTTGACACCGACATTTTTTAGCTCAATGATAGTGGTGGACTCCAAATGATGCCTCTTTTTGGCTCACCTCCTCTCGATTTCATCTTGTATGACTTTGTGAGCAAAGGAGTTCTTCTCGGTCATCTCCATATTCTAAGAAAGATATCCTCCATTTTCCTTTTCATGGACTTCTAATTATCATGCAAAGCCTCAACTACATCCACTAAATTCAATTGAGTAGTCGATGTTACTTGTACTTATATGTATACATTCCAATGAATTAAATTTACTAAACTCATTTTTCTTTAGATACAAAGTACATTTGATTATTCATTATACATTCTAATCAATGGAAACATATTTTTCCCTCATAATATCAAATATTTCTTTTTTCTCAATGTGATTGTACAATGTAATTAATTTTTAAATAAAATTATTTTTAATATATTTTTACAATTAAAAAACAATTTTTATATGATTCATTAAAACAATTGAAATACTTTTTAGATTTATTATAAATGATTATACCGACAACGCATCATTTTTCGTAATAGATTACAATTCACTTAGCGAAATATATCCCTGTTTAGATATCTGATTGATAATAAAGTGCATTGGATAGTACCTGATCTTTGTTGTCCACTTATATACTTGAAAGATTATATAAGCATAAAAATGAAAAGTTTCAATAATTTTTTTAAAAAAAAAAGTATATTTATCATCTTTTAGATGATTGAAATTGTTTGAAGTTAAAAAAAAATTAAAGTGATAACCTTTCAAAAAAAAAAATACCAATTTTTGTAACTTTCTTTTTAATTAATAATTTTTTATTTCTTTTCCAAAGGTAATTAATACTAATAAAATGGCAATTCTCTTCTAACATTAAAATAAAAATAAAATTTAAGAATGTCTAAAATTTCTTCGCAATAGAGTCTAGAACAAACGATTACATATGTTTGAAATGTTTGATTTGGTTGTTGAAGCCTTTCACTAGAGAGATAATTTAATATTTTTTTTTTGATAAAAGTGGACGACCCACTGAAATTTAAATTTTTCTATTTTTTACATGGTGTCTGGTTCAAAGAGCACTGAAGGGAAAGAACTAGTAAGAAAACCCTTCAGTATTGCTCAAGAAAACATAAGCCTATCTACCCATTACAATAGCCCATAGGCAACCCAAATACAACCCCTGATTACATCATCAATCGCATTAGATATAAAGGAAGCTTTGAAAAGCTTGTAGGAACCAGTGAACTAGTGAAGAAGATAACATCCCAAAATGAAGCCACCATATCTTAAACAAAATTAGTGCCAGCACCCCAAAAAGCCAATCTGCCTATGCACCACATGAATCCAAGGCCCTGCAGAGAACAAAACACACAGCCAAAAGGGAACCAAGAAAAAGCAATCTTGACAACATAAAAATGGTTAGCATACATATTCCTATCCATATAAGTAGTAGAGAAGGATGGAGAAAACCCTCAGGAAATAGGGTAAGACCAATCCATAAAATAATCCAAAGAAAAAGCCATATCAGTACCAACATGATAAGGAGCCATCTAAACCACCAAATAAACTGCACTTCTCAATTCCTCAGAAAAAGTCACCAACCACCAACTTTGCCAAAAAATCTCCAAATAATGCAGAGCATTGTGTAATAGAAAGAAAAAGAACAAAAAAGAATGAATGCCATACCTGCACACCAATCCGAAATATAATAGAGAAGAGGATAACCAATGTATGATTATCTTATCATCATAAGAGAAAATGTCCAACAAGAGACCTCATAACAAAAGATGGAAATTTCCTCATAGCTTACAATAGGCCCAATCATTAAAGCAATTGCCTA
The DNA here is from genome assembly GCF_030272615.1 of Cryptomeria japonica. Lineage (NCBI taxonomy): Eukaryota > Viridiplantae > Streptophyta > Pinopsida > Cupressales > Cupressaceae > Cryptomeria > Cryptomeria japonica. The sequence goes on along the minus strand of NC_081408.1, from coordinate 65,080,407 downwards.
AATAGCAGGGCACCCACAGAACATAATGATTCAACAGAAGGATCAAGTCCACTTAATGTGAAACAAAAGCTCATGGCAAGGTCACCCATATCTATCTGCAAGGACAAATGATTACCAAAAAAGAAGAGCATCAAAGCATTATAACAAAATTCAACCACAAAAAATAATGATTAACATAGAATATCCGATGCCAAATCAGTCCCCAAGAAGTTTAAAGGAAACCGAGGTATCCATCTACCATGATTATAATCCCATAAACCCATCATGTAGCTTCATGGGACAAGATAATGCCAAGCAAAAAAAAAACCAATAATTACCAAAACTGCCAGTCGAACATAAGGTATCCCTTCTCTGACCATTTGGGAACATAATTACACAAGAACCCAAAACGATCTCACCCATATAAATTGCCAACCAACTTTCCACAAAGCTGAAAGATAAAGAAAGATCAAAAGACAATCTCCAAAGTAACAAAAGAAGAATGAAAATATCCATCAACAGGGGTATCCATAATATTAAAAAATGCAACCATAGAACAAACATGAGAATCGACCCAAATCCCATTCACTATCAAATAAGTGTGAAATGGGCTTAAATTGCCCCTCCATCCTCCATACTTAATAAGGAGCTACTACCAAAAATAGCTAGAATGAAGATGTTGTCATAAGGCAAAACAACATCCCCCCTATAGCTATACAAGGAAGTAAACTTCCCACAAAGCAAGGAGATGGGGGAGGCCAATCGAACAAAACGTAGGTCAATCTAAAAAAATAGAAACCACAACAAACTCTTTCCTTAATGAGGAGATTCTCCCAATAAATGTCAATAATAATGATATTGCCCCAAAGGCCAACACCCTCATTATAGGCACTTACGAAAGAACAACCAAACCAAGAAAGGGGGATGAAGGAAGTTTCTGAATGGAAGGACTGTTAAGAGATAAGTTTCATGCAGGAGATAGGAAAGTCCGAAGTGGCAAGTTTTATATAATCAACACCTTCACCAACAGCCTTGTTTGCAAGAAAATCTGCGAAAACATTAATCTCTCTAAAACAATGAGAAATAGAGAAAGTGGAAAAATCATTAAGTTGGAGGAGAATGTGCTCCAAAAAATACTGCAAGTGCTAAGAGAGACACTTTTTGCTAGCAACCGCTTGAAAGACCAGCATTGAATCACCTTCAATAACAATATCTTTGATGTTTAGAGAAAGACAAAGATCAAGTCCAAAGGATAAAGCCTAAAACTCAGCCACGTTATTAGTGCCATAACCAATATATTTACCAACTGCTTTGATGATTTTTGAAGAGTGATAAAAAATAATTACCCCAATCCTAGACCTCTCTGGATTTCCCTTAGAGGCCCCATCAAACTGAAGTTTGAATGAAGGGAAAGGAGGAGGACTCCATTTAGCCATCTTGCGCTTAAGAAGCAAAGAAAATTCATTTGATACAACCCCATGAGAAGGCATCAAATGAAGTGAAGACCGTCGCTAAGTAACCCAGTTATCCCAATGAGAAAAGGACTTGAGATGATCTAAATTTTTATGAATGAAAGAAAGCACCACTTCACTAATAGAGGCTTGAATTTTACCAATTATGTCTACCAAAGATGCAGACTTATGTTTGAAGATTCTTGAATTCCTTTCAAGCCAAAGATTCCAAATCACCGGAGATGGAGATACAACCCAAAGAGATGAGTAGAATGAAGAGGGAAACAACAAGGGTCAGGACATAAATTGTGAAAGTAGATTTGAATATAGAGCAGAAGACCATCTTGACATACCAAACAACCAATACCAACATTTAGAGGCAAAAGGGCATAGTAGGAAAAGGTGATCCACCGATTCCATACAATAACCTCAGAAAACACAAGGAAACACTGCTGTAATCCCAAGCCTATCCAATTGCATTCCAGTAAGGATTTAATCTTGGACTGCCAACCAAGCAAAGGCCCTTGCTTTTGGAAGACAAGCAGGATGCTAGAAAAGCTTAGTAGGCCAACAAAAAGACATAGGGGTATGAACCAAAGAATTGTACCCCTCTTTTACCAAATAGGAGCCTGTAGCATTTTTAACCCAAACCAAAGAATCCTCCTTGTTATGGAAAACTAAAGGTCTCCTACGAAGTTCTTCTACAAAAGCTAAAATAATATCATTATTAATAGACAGGGGAGGGACATCCTTCCATTTAGCCACTAAACATGGACCTAAGGTGACAATGTTAAAATAATCTACAACAAAAGGTCCCCAAAGATCCAATAGGATATCCGACAAAGGGGACTAGTCACAAATAGCTGAGAGAGGAGGATGCCCATTCCAAACTTCATCACAAAAATGGGCCTTTCTCCCATTATGGACAACCCAAGATAAATGTGGTACGACCACCTCCCTACAAGAAATCAAAAAATTCCAAAACATAGAACCCTTCGAAAGGGATGTTGTAGTAAAAATCCTTTCTTTGGATGCTCCCCTTAAATACTTGGCAAGCATGATGGAGGCCCATTTACTACAGGGGGTTGCATATAACTTCCAAATAAATTTCGCCCCCAATGCTTTATTCTGAATAACCAAGTCACGGATACCCGCACCCCCCAGCTCCTTGGGATGACAAATTTTATCCCAAGCAAGAAGAGGAATCTTCTGTTTCCCTCCTAAATTATCATTCCAAAGGAAGGTCATGATGGAAACCTTAATGTTCTTAATGACTTGAGAGGGAGCCTGTAGGATAGACATGAAATATGTAGGAATGACATTCAAAATTGATTTGATTAGAAGGATCTTACCAGCCATTGTTAGCTACTTATGATTCTAGGAGGAAATTCTAGAGGTAATAGAATGGACAACTTTATCCCAAACGGAGGTCTTATATGATCACAGAAAGAAAGGAATACCTAAGTACATACAGGGAAAAGTCCCAACTTGAAAACTCCAAAAGCGGGCAAGATTGTCCCGAACTAAAGTGGGGACATTCACAAAAAAGACTTTGGACTTCTGATTATTAACCTTTTGACTAGAAAAGGCTCCATAATCAGAAATAATTTTCTTAATAACTCGAGCTTCCCTCATAGAGACCACGCCAAACAAAAGCGTATCATCAGCAAATAAGCAATGATATTGTGAAGAAGGAAGACCATCCACTCTAATGCCTGACCATAAACCCAATGTTGTAGCATTAGATATATCCCTGCTTAATGTTTCCACCAAAAGAATAAACAAAAAAGGAGATAAGGGATCTCCTTGCCTAATTCCCCAAGGGGAAGCAAAAAAACTGGAGGGAGAACCATTAATCAAAACTGAGAAGCAGGCAAAGGATATACATGAAAAGACCCACTTAACCCAACAAAGCGAAAACCCTAAATGATGCAAGACCACCACCAGGGAATGTCAATTAACACAATCATAAGCTTTAAGCATGTCTAGTTTAAGAATCATTGCTGATGCCTTTCATTGAGATATGGAGTATAGGATTTCGTGAGCTACAATGGCACCTTCAGAAGTTTCCTGTCCAGCACAAACCCACCCTGCTCCAAAGAAATTATCCGAAGAAGGAGTTTAGACAGCCTAACTGAAATTGCCTTAGTAAAGATTTTATATTGATTTGGTTTTGGTTATTGAAACCTTTGAAACATAGTCTATCTTTTGTCATTATATACAAGCAAAAGACAGTTCAGAAATATAATGCAAAGAAAGAAAGAATAAAATCAAAGCATCTAAAAAACTGAACGCTGAATAGATGCCTAAGCAAATGCACGATGTTAAGGAATTCAAACAACATTAACAAATAAACGGTACATAAATAATGAAAAGACTACATAAAACTGTAGAAATGAGAAGAATGAAATGTATTAGTTACAAGATGGAATTGCAAATGTAAATGGTATTATCAAACATCAAAATTGATAGCAAAGACATCTATTGACCTTACAGTGTACCAAAATTTGACCCGCAACTCACACCAATGAAAAGAAAGCATTACAAATATTCCACCATGCGCATGGGGGCAGTCTCAAACTAAAGCACATATGCCATTAAGTAACAGGAAGCTTTAAATTTAGTTTAAATATATCAAAATATGGCACATGTTAAAACTATAAAGTCTGTGAGATTAGATAGCATATCAAAATCTTGTGCATGCACAGTGTAAATATTTGAATATATGGTCCATGTCTATGTGAGATTTGATAGGGTAGCATATAATAGTATCTTGATAGCAACTTTTAAAGGCTATTTTTTCCAGCAATTTTGTAGGGTAGCAACTTGTTGAATCCAAAAGTAGATTCCCTGTGCTTGTTTTATAGGTTATTTTTTTCAACAATTTTGATTGAGGAGCAAATATTATTATTTCTAATCACGAGAACTTTGTTCTCTTTTTTTAATGATGATGCATTCAATAAAGATTGATTTCGTGTAGGTTGTTTAAAGTTTTTAATAATTCTTTTACTGTCAATTATTAATTAATATATTAAAAGAATACATTTAATTTGTTGAAAATAATTTAGTGATGATGGTGGAATGTTTTTTATTATGCTATTCTTTAGGATTTTTGGAGGTGTAATTATAAGAGTTGAGATTATGATTGTTTTTCATATGATTTTGGCAAATGAATGATTCTTGATCTTCAATTTTTGAGAAAAAAATATTACCTTAGACTCATTATCCTTATAATAATAGATTTAAAAACAATCTCAATATATATATAATGAAAACCATGATTCTAAATTTAGCAATCATTCATAATCATTAAAAAAAATTGAAGAATTGATTATTTAAAAAATTCATTTATATTTATCTTCATTTATGTTATCAAGTACAAATTTTAAATGGCTCATTCTCCACATAATTATAACATTTCTAATATACATTTATATTTATATCCTTGTTCTATGATAATATGTACCCCTTTCAAATTCCAAAAATCAGAAAAGACTTGAGAAAATCGCCCCTTTGCCATCTCCACCACCATATACTTGAAGATGTCTTCTTCATCTAAACTTTCCTTGAAATTGTTCAAAAACAAATAGATTTCTCTTTGCCACATCATAATATAAAGTACACGATTACAAGAGACAATTAGGTTAGTCCTCAGTACAACATAGTTCTATAGTACAACATAGTTCTATCTTTCTTTTGGGAACGCCATTAATGAAATTATATACTCACAAGTGGTATATTTTTGTGCTAGATTTTGGCTCATGTCTCTCTATCTATCACTATTTTCTTCCACTTTTACTCATTTTCACATATCTATGAAACTCCATTCATGCTTAGCTCAATGGATTCACTCTTAGCCCTAGAATAATTGCTTGTTTACCTAGCTTAATTTTTGTGCTAGTTGAAATTGATTAGTGTATGACAATGACCCTAAAATTTTAAATTTTCAATTCAAGTTCCAACTATCCAGCCCCTTTTTCACTAGCCATTGCAATATGACATGTCATATGTTTTTGCAACATATTTTTGAGTCTTATCTTAAAGACATTCAATTTGTTATTAATTCAAATGTTTGATTTTGGAAATACAAATAATTTATGGAACAAGTTTCAATTTTCTAAGAGAAAAGACACATAACATGCATTGTTTGCATATAAGCAATTTGTATGTTTGTGTTTGCTCATCATGTATTCACTCTAAGTTGTGAATCAAATTAATCAAGGAGGCTAACTTAGGATAACATGGTCCCAACTAGTTCAAAATATTCTCATAGCATGTTATAAAATATTACAATCCTTAAAAACTCATCAAACATTGGAGATCAAATTTGACAAGATTTGTCAAAATTCTATGTGAAAGTTAGATTTGTGCATCAAGATATCAACTTTGAGGCAATTGGGATCAAACTTGCAATGATTAGGATAAGACCATGGTGCATAAGATTGATCTATATAAATTTTTCAATTTACATACATTTTGAGAGAACAAGCATTTCAAGGGCATTAATTTTTTGTACCCTAGAGAACAATTCTAATATACGATCTTAGCATAACTTATTCATTATTTTTCCTATCACTAGACAGCTAATCCTTCTCATTTAAATTTTCATGTTTATTGAATTGTTCATATACTAACCTATCCTTGAAATCAATCAATTTTATTTTTTTTGACAAAAGGGTTAAAACTTTATTGAGAATTAGAAACAATCATTACAAAAAGAATCAGAGCCCCGAGGCCCCAGAGAAGGAAAACTAGCCCAACCCCAATTCAACCAGCTTCTAAGCCACCTATGTCCTTAGTGAGAGTCTTCTTCAATTCGTGACAGTCATCCCTAGAGAGATGCTCCCAACCCTCCACTTTCCACTCATTATCATGTTCTGAAGCCCACTTGGCCAAATAGTCAGCCACTCCATTCCATTCACCAGGAATATGGTTGAAGGACACCTAATCCATTAAAGAGCTAATATGAAGAATCTGCTGAACAATCCCTGCCAGCTGCCACTAAATCCCACTCACCTTCTAATCAGACAACAAGTTAACAACAATTTGTGAATCTGATTCACAAATCACCTTCCTAAAACCCCTCGCCAAAGCCCGCTCAAGTGCATAAAGAATTGCAAAACCCTCCATCAAATTATTAGATTGATATCCTTTATGCACCGAAAAGAAGAAAACAACCTCCCCCCTGCTATTCCTGCCAACACCCCCAACACCAGCAGGGCTTGGATTGCCTCTATATGAGTCATCAGTGTTGATCTTGATATACTCATCTTCAGGGGGTGTCCACCTTCCAACCCTTTGCACCTTCTTCATAGCCCGTCTACCTTTCCGAACACAGGCCGAGCCAGGAGACAACTCCTACAATCCAAGCCTACTCACAATATCTGCCTTAACTCTACCCAAAGGGAAATTCACCTCACATTTAGCTTCCACTGTCTCCCGAATCATAGCAATGATCCTATTCCAAATTTGTTGAACAAACAATTTGGCCTCCCTAAAGATCCTCCTATTCCATTCAAGCTAGATCTGCCACAGAATGCAGATAGGCCCAATATACTAGACCATCTAGAGGAAGGAGGAGGAAATAGGAGGACGAAATAGTGTCAGATCAACATAGAGAAGGGGCATCTAAAGAACAGGTGTGAGGAGTCTTCCTCTCCATTACCACATAAAACACAGATAGAGGGCCCCAAGAATCTCCGCTTGCAGATATTGTCCCAAGTAAGACATCTATTCCAAGCCAAAGTCCAGGCAAAGTAGTTACACTTCGGCCAAGAAGCATTGTTCCACACATGTTTCCCCCAGTTCACTTCTCCCTCAAGTCTTTGACTCAACAATTCCCAGTAACCACTAGCCACAGAAAAAATGTCCTTAGGATTTGGAGACCAAACAAGCCTATCCCTACCCTTCAGGGAGCTACAGTGTCTATTTGCCAAAATGCCCTGCAACTCTGCACATTCTTCCTCCATCCCCACCACCGGCCATTCATTAGGAGTCTTCCACCATTCCAATTCTAGTCGACCGCACCTGTAGACAACCTTAAAGTCACTCACCCTTGACCATCCAGCTTCCAAGAACCTCTGACCTAGGTTTCCAAGGTTAGGAAACTGATCAAGAATGGGAGGGTAACCATCCCAAGAATCATTCTAGAAAAGAATCTCTTCCCCCTTCTGCAGATCCAAAAAAGCCCTTCCTTAATGAGAGAAGCCCCCTTCTTGAGAGTGTACCAGATCGATGAGCCCTTTCCTTCAAGCAAATATCTAGGGATTTCCTCCATCAGAATCCTCTGCATATATTTGTTGGCCAAAATCCTGGCCCAGCCTCAATCCTGCTCAACACATCACCTCCAATACAATTTAGCAGCCAGAGCTTCGCCAAAAAGACTAGACTGCCTTAACCCAAGCCCCCTAGACTGCTTCGGCCTACAAACTAGGTCCCAATTGACTAGACTCCATTTGGAAGAGGTGAGATTACCAACCCATAAGAATTTCCTAGCCAGAGAGTCCAAACCCTTCAAGAACCACTTAGGAGCCACCTGAAGCATACATCGATAGGTCGACAAAGCTTGAACCACCAACTGAATCAAAAGATCCCTCCCCGCAAAGGACAACCATCTATGAGTCCAGTGCTCAACCTTGGATCGGAATTTATCCAAGATCCCCTACCACAACTCCCTAGGGGGGTTGCCAAGAGAAATAGGAATACCCAAATACATCACGGGTAGGGAGCCAACTTGGAATCTCAAGAAGAGCAATCCTCCTCTGAATAGATTCAAGAGTGTTGAAAAAAAGGATGGAAGATTTATCCTCATTGATCATCTAGCCAGATGCTGCAAGATAAACATCCAGGACCTTACGCAGATTCAAAGCTTCATTGATCCGAGAAAGCCCCATCAGGGTTGTATCATCTACAAACTATAGGTGAGACTGTGGCTGCAAGTCATTCCCCCATCTCCAACCTTGAATAGAACCCCGACCCACATTATGCTTTATCAGCCTCCCCAGACCCTCAGCAAGAAGAATGAATAAATAAGGGGAGAGAGGATCTCCCTGGCGAAGACCCCTAGAAGCACAAAACAACTCAATATGGTCTCCATTGATAAGCATAGAGAAAGAAGTGGACGTAACACAACTCATAACCCACTAGACCCACTCGTTTGCAAAACCAAAAGCCCTGAGAATCTTCTCAAGGAAGGCCCACTAAACTCTATCATATGCCTTAGCCATATCCAGCTTGATAAACATAGCTTTTTCCTTGGAAGTTGCCATAGAATGAATGATCTCCATAGCAATTACCACCCCATCCAGAATTTGGCCCCCTTCCACAAACCCACTCTGCTCCTTAGAAATAACATTCCCCAAGCACTTCTTCAATCTATCTGCTATCAGCTTAGATATGATCTTATAAATCACATTGCAGAGGGAGATCGGGCAGAACTGGCCTAACCAGTTGGCCCCTTCGCACTTGGGGATTAGGGAAATGAAGGTCGCATTCAATGCCCTAAGCATTTGTTTATTCCTTTGGGACTCCTGGACTACTTCCAATAAATCCAGCTTAATTATATCCCAGAACTCTTGAAAGAATTCAACTGGGAACCCATTCGGTCCAAGAGCCTTTCCTTTCCTCATGTGGAAGACAATCCTCTCCAGTTCTTCCAGTAAAATAGGACACAAAAGCTGCTCATTCATCTCCTTGGAGACAAGAGAAGGGATGCAATCTAGAACCAGATTCTCCTCCACTATTTCCCCCTGAGAGTCCTCCCTAAAGAGGGATTGGAAAAATTGAAGAGACTCCCTAGACATCTCCTGCAAGGATAAGCATTGCTCACCTCTGTCATTAACCAGTACAGGAATGGAATTTTTGTGTCTTCTTGCTTTCACTGAGTTGAAGAAGAAAGCAGTGTTCTTGTCCCCATCCCTCAGCTAGTCAATGCGAGCTCTTTGCTTCCAATATACTTCTTCCCGAAGCTCCCATTCCTCAACCACCTTGATAGCTTTGTCTTCCTCTCTAAGTAGTTCCTCAGACAACCAATGCTCCCTAATTCTACTAGTGATCTCATTCAATGCAATTTGAGCATCTTTCTTCTTATGAAAAATATTCCCGAAGCCTTGACGATTCCACTATTTAAGCTGAAGCTTAACAAATTGTAGCTGCTTGGCAAAAGAGTACATGGTAGTGCCAAAAGCCAATCTCCCTCTCCTCCACCAGTCCGCAACAAGAACCTACAAAGACGGGTCCCAAAGCCACATAAGTTGGAATTTGAATGCAAGAGAATGGTCTACTCGAGCCGAAGACAACACCAGCTTGATGGGCCAGTGATCCGACCCTCTCCAATCAATAATCTCAGAACTTGTGGACCATCCCCCACTAATCCAAAAATAGGAAACCAGAAAATGATCAAATCATTTAGCAATCCAATTCTCTCCCACCCTCCTGTTGTTCCAAGTGAACAAACCATTGCTAGGCTTGACGTCAACTAGCTACATCAAGGAGATACTATCCTAGAAAAGGAAAGAAGAAGGTTCCAACCGCATAACACCCCCCTTCTTTTCACTCAACTCCAGGATGGCATTGAAGTCTCCTGCCATAATCCAAGGATGAAAAGGGGCCAACCTTTGCACACCTAAAACATGAGACCATAAGCTTTGCTTACCCTAAAAAATCTATGGGAGCATAAATATTTGAAAACAAGATGAATTCCCTAGTCTCAAGACTAGCCAACACCCCAGATAAAGAGGATCTGGAGGCAACCCACCAGATAGGGTGGAGCCTTAAAGGGTTCCAAAGACAAGCCACCCCTCCCGAGGAACCAACTGCCCCAACACACTGACACTTGCCTTACTCCCACAACTTTGGCACGAGCCCCATCATACTATCCACAGTAAGTTTAGTTTCTTGCAAGAAAAGGATATTGGGTGAGTGATTCCTAATCAAATCCCGAACAACTTTTTGTGTAGGGCCATTGTTCAAGCCCCTTACATTCCATGAGAGCACAATCATTTAGGAGGGTTGGAAAAGTACAAATCCAAAGTCTTCACTGACCCTGACTCAACCAAATTTTCCCCCATCAATTTGATCTTATCCAGATCCTTCTTTCTGCCAACCTTTGAGCTTTTCTCTAAAGCACTTTTCTTAATATCTCTCTAATGTAGACCTAGGTGAATGACCGACTTATTACTTTGAGCCCCAACCAATTCCAATTTTGAAGCTATCAGAGAACCCTCCCCCTCTGCTAGGTTCACCTCAATACCAGGGGCCAGGCCCAACTGAGCCCCAACTGTCTGGTCCATCTCCATCTACTGGCTTCCAACCACTAGCAAGGTCTAGGAAGATTCCTCCATTACATTTTCTAGCACCCCTCCTGATGCACCCTGATCAAGAGGGATTAACCCCGGGTTAACTTCCTGATGGCTCAGGTCATCCAGGGCCTCAAATCTGTTAAAGGTATCCTCCTCACGTCTTTCCTGTAAGGGTCTCTTTTGTCCTCTGTTCCTATTCTTTGTCTTAACTGAGACAAAACCATCAACACCCTCCACCACATCCGACATGACAGCTTTCCCCTTCTTAGCCCTAACAAGGCTCGGATTTGACTGCTGAGGTTGTCTCACTACTGGTTTGAATCTAGGACACTTACGTTGTAAATGACCATACTCATGACACAGATGACAACAAAATGGTAAATTCTCGTAATCTAGTTGTTGAACCCATGAATAAGAGCCTACACACATATCTATAGCATCTGGAAAGGGTTTACTAAGATCTATTTCAACACAGATATGAGCAAAGGTCATTACCTTTCTCCCTAGAGTTTGCGACGAGGATCCCACTGGCCTCCCAAGTAGAGCAGCGAGCATCTGAAGCACATCCTCTCGACAACATTCCACTAGAAGATGTGGTAACCGAACCCACACCAGAACTCTATTTGGGAGCTCCTCTGAAGGATTAAAACCCACATGCCAAGGTTTGATGAATAATCCCACCTGGTTGTAAAAATACAGACCTCCTTCAAAGACCCTATTCCGATCCTCCATGCAGTTGAACATAACCATAAAATAGTTATTTGCTAGCATCATGATCTCCATTTCCCCTTCCAGTGCCCATGTCCTCTGCACCCAATTTTCCAAGAACTGCAGGGAAACCCTCATTCCCAAAAATTTGTAGTAAAGTGAGTGGTTTGAAAAGTACTCTACGTCTTCAGCTATCATCTCAGGGGGAATAACCAGCTTTGGCCTTTCACTGCATCACTTAAGACACCCATTAATCTTCATGAGGTGAGAGCTGCCAACACTTCCAGTCCCTGTATCTGAGGCGAAAAGATTATTGGAAAGTGTGTTCATATTCTGAAGTGGGGGTTTTGATCCCACCACAGCTCGGAAGTCCATGGCTGAGGCCACCTGAGAGGCTTCACCACCGAAGCCTGTCATTGGATCTCACGAAGAATAATAAGGTGACAAAAGATTGCCACCGATCAAACCCGAAAACTCCTTAAGAAAGTGCAGCCCTTCAAGAACCACCCCTACTAAACTGCTCTACCCAAGAGACCAAATGAGCCCAGCCCCCCCCCCCACCGGGAGCCCCACAGGGAACCCATTGCATACAGCTGGCCGAACCTGGCACCCCCGCAAACCCAAAATACCCCCAGCGACCACTGCAGAAGCCCCTCCTCCCGCAACCGCTCCCTCCTCTGTTCTCCCCCGACACCCTTCACCGCCCTCTCCCTCTGCATCGACTACAGCTGCACCCACAAGCTAGGGTGTCAAAACCCTAGCTCGGCCTTTGCAGCTCCCTGCACTCGGGCCATCTTCATATTCCTCCTTGAAATCAATCAAATTAAATGTGCTAAATTATTGGATTTTTTTTATTAAAATAGAATATTTATGTAAAGTGATTTAGTTCCTTACAACTATATTGTATGATTAAATTGATATTCCAGATCACAAATCTAGAAAAATGATTTCTATAAGTGAAGTTAATAATTAGAAATAAAATGTAGAGAGGAATAATAAACCTAGACAAACCAAAAGGAAAGAAGTTTTCACAAAAGAGAAATTTCCTTCTCAAGTTGTATCTCATGAACTATTATAATACTATACTACAATCTAGATGCCTTAACAAAGTTATCCTGTACAAACAACAATGTACCAATGCCAGATAGAAATTACAATTGATACTAAATTTTTAGCTTAACATATTACAACACTTGTAAATATAATAGGTTGAAACAACATAACCTCAGTTCAACCAAATCGCTAAGGAAACACTAAGATGTAATCATTACAATGAATTAAAATTCCTAAAGCTTAACTATTTCATCTTTTTCTAGGCATCTAACAATGGTTAACGCTTGCAGTGTCATACTTTAAGATGTCTTCATGACCTTCTTTTAGGTTTTTCGCACTTACTAACATTTCCTCTATGTCTCACATTTGGCTTTATCATTTTTCAACATCATGTCATTCCTCTGCATTCTTTTTCTATTTGATTCAATCTTCTTGCATTTGAATTACATCTTCTCGCATTTGAATTAGGTCTTCTCAATATCAATTTTGACTCTCAATTAGTGATCGTGATCAACTTGTCATATCATCTGGACATCGTTGTAACTCTAATCATTGTCAATTAGGGTTTTGTCCTAAATATTTGTTATTTACAATATCAATTTTCCTTCAATCAATTATCAATTTGAATCAATTTGCAATCTTCAATTATCAATCTCTTTGTCAATTTGATTGATTTGTCATCAGTTTTTATCAATCTTCATCAAATCAACCTTTTTGTCAATATTTGATCAATTTGTCATCGGTCTCAATCAATTGCCAGTCCTTGTCCATTTGGGTCAATTCATCATTGATCCCTCGTCAATTTGTTAGTTTATCAAATCAAGTTCCTTTATCATTTTTGACCAATTTTTCATTGGTCTCTGTCATTATCAATTCAATTACTCTCACGTTCTTATCAAATGACAATTGTCATCATGTGTTTATTACATTAATTATGTCTCAACCTACTTCATTTCCTAAGCCATCTCCTAGGGTTTTAGGATTTAATCTTCTATCTCCTACTAGCACCTCTTTAGGTTAAATGAAATTATTTATTTATCCTATGAGCCACAATTAAATTGATTTATTTAATTGGCTAATTTCCTTCCTTTTTGTGAGAAAAAATATTAAATAAAAAATTATTTATTTCTGCCACCTTTTTCTCGCCTAACTTTCCCCCCTAATTTCTTCACTAATTATCTCCCCTTTTTGTGCTCAAATTTTCATAATTGAAAAGCTATTTTCCCTCCCAATTTGTCATAAGTTTATGAGCCCTTTTTGTGCTTGATTTGCCATAAATCAAATGGCACTTTTCTCTCTTCAATTTGTCATGATTATTGAGCACAAATTGCTCTCCAATTTGTTATTAATCATGTCATTAAACCATGCCAATTTGTAATTAAATTCCTTTTCAATTGATCATCCCAATTTGGAGACCTTTTTCCTATTAATTGAGCACCCTTTCCAATCATTATAACAACCACACTTTGAGTACCCTGTCGAATTCATTTCATCTTGCCATCAAGTTGCTTTCAATCACATTTGCATTTTGTAGGTGAAATCCACATGCCCAAATTTGAAGGAGAAAGATGAATGATGGAGGTCAATGAAGGAAATATCTTCAAATGGTTTGCATTTCATTTGAATGTTTTGTCTTCATTCTTTTATTGAGTGTGTTAGGACTTAATTTCATTGCATTTTAGGTTTCGTGGTTGCCTAATTGATTTCTTTGATGCCTTTACCTAAATCCTATATCACACTTGTCAATCCTTGCATTCTGTAAATTTTATCCTTTTAATATTAGTTTGGAGAGAGTAATCAAAACTATTTTTTATGACCTTGCTAGATAATGACGAGCTTGACTATTTGGAAATTGTTTTATCAAATCTTTCATAAAAAATAATCAAAATGCTAGAATTTTGAATGGTTTTGATTCATCAATGTTTGAAGGACATACCTTTTTGTCCTTCTTGTTATAGTTTTAATAGTTATGATATTTTATGAGGATTCAGTTGTGTACTTTTTTACTCAAACTTATTAAACTGTATTTCATAAATAGAAAATTCACAATGTTAACTCCAATTCAAGCATGCATAACCATAAGATTTCTTCCATGATCAAAACTACTTTACTTGTCCCTCATAATATATTACATTTAACTTGAGAAATATAAATTACACATATTAAAAATATGTTAAAAGCAAACTCCATGAATAATAGCCTATGTATAAATGTATTGTTTTATTCAATCGACACACTTATATTTTTAAATATAGACTCATATAAAATTAAACCTAATATCATAAAATATTAGATTAAAACCTCCATACCATATTAGTCTTCATTAATTTCTCATTTCAAACTCTATCTTTCACAATTCCTGAAAGTGTGCCTTTATGTAACCTGTCTTTTTTTAAATATTATTATATTTTTAATTTAATAAACAATTAAATAAGATTTATTTATAGAAAAATCAAAACTCCAATAACTCAAAAATATAATTGAAATGTAACCTAAAAAATTTCATACCAATAATTGCAATGAACAGTGATCCGTTTGAATATAGGTTAGTGTTGCACAGCTGCAAATGTGCTTCACACTGGAATTAATGGGTTACTTGTGAAGATGGAATCCATATACATAGCTAAACACAATCACCTTACATTTCGTGACGCTATTAAATCCAATTTTATACACATGTATTGGAATTTTGTTTACAAATCTATGGTTTGGAAGGGAAGAAAAATCATTACCAAGTTTTTTACCTCAAAAGAAACATAGCAATGATCGTATTGCACCCTTGAACAGTTGCATAGAATGAGATGGGCCAAAAAAATAAAAATAAATACACGCAATCAAGAATAAAAAGAAAGAGTGTTCATAAAAGGGGGAAGACTCAACTGCTCAGAAGAAAGCTGATCATGTTGGCCACCTTTGTTTAGAGCCTTCTCGCTGAAGCAAAGTGTTTGCGTGAATAGTAGTAGTTTAACTGCAATGTGGTGACTTGTCTACATAAAAATGCAAATTGGGGTGGCAGATCATTTCTATGACAAGGAATCTACGTGTATTTGAGATAATGATCTAATGGCGAGTAAAGATGGTATTTGAAATAAAACTTTTAAAATGAATATATACACGTAGATATTTTTTATCTTACTAAAATATAAGAAATTCAATGTACTTGCCTACCAATCTTTCAGAGTGATCTGTATCCCACACTTTGTATCTACTATAGAACATATTGTGAATTCCTTCTGTGGGTATAGTAGATTTTACTATATCAGCTAACCAGAACATAGCTAAAAGCATACCCATATTACTCTGTATTGAGCTGGTATCGAATAACTCTGATGTGTAAAGCTGTACGCATTGTGTTCATTAGTGATTTGCCTGTCATCAAGTTAAAATACAAGTTATTCCTTTCTACATTCCACTGCATATGATGATATCAAGTTGGTCATGTTCAGGATGAAAGCCTTTGAAAGGACCTAAAAATCATCGTGCTCTCCACAGCTTCATCTTCTTCTTGTGTTGATCTCAATTTGCATAATATATTTTCTTTCTGAGAACTGCAAAGACAGTTTCTTCTTTTGTTCAATGGCCTTTCCTCTGCAGCTTGTGGTGGGAATTATGGGTATGCCATCCAGACCACTACTCTGAAATATAAATTTAATTTTTCCTGTCTATGATTAGTTGCATCATAATAGTTGGATTTATGAAATTGTAAACTTTTCATGAATAGTTGCATCATAAAAGCATACCCTCTTCTTAACCCCCAAGGGATTATTTTGCTTGCTTTCCATTCCAACAATTTGTATATGGGTTGACATTTAGGTGACTAGATGTTGGATTTGTTCTGTATCTGATCCTCGTTTTGATTTGCATGTACAAATTTCGCTATAACTTTCTTTCTGATTTGCATGCACAAGCTTTTCTGTAGGATTGTTTCTCAAATCATGTGCAGATTTTAAAGTGTACTAGTTCATTTCTCTTAAGTTGGATTTATATGATAGTGCAAACTGATGGTTCATGATGGTCTGCGGTGCAGGAAATATAACTTCACTTGCACTTTTGCTGTCACCTATGTGAGTACTGTATACACCAGATTTCTCTGAGTCAAAAACTTGTCTAATGTACATGAGCACGACTAACATGTGAGACTTCACTATTGATCAAGATAACGAGCTCATATATAAATATTCTTGTATTTGGAAATTGCAGGACAACATTCTGGGAGATATACAAGCTTAAGTCTACCCAAGAGTATTCTGGACTTCTATATGTGTGTACCTTGTTTAACTGTTGTCTTTGGGTACTTTACGGAGCCCCATTTGTTAAACCCCACAGCACTTTGCTCCTCACGATCAATGGTACAGGCTTATTTTTGGAGATATTTTATCTTCTGTCCTTTCTAACATTTGCCCCCAAGCAGAAGAAGGTAACTCATTATGCCAGCTTAAGTTCGTAATTCAACGCCATTTGGTGGCTACTAAGTTAAATGCAAGAAGCTATTTATATATTTTTCATTACTCTGATATGGATTCCTTGATTTTATCTCGCAGGTGAAAACAGTGCGGTTAGCCATTGCAATGATGGCTGCTTTTGTCATGGTGGTTGCGGTTACAATTTATGGCCTGCACACATATAATGTCAGGCAGTTAGTGGTTGGCACTTTAGGTGTGATCCTTTCGATTGTTATGTATGCCTCCCCGTTATCTGTCGTGGTGAGTTTTGAATCTTATGTTACTCTTAACTCAGATTGCTATGAAAAGTTTAATATAGAAAACAATAGAATCTTTACCCAGAAATAATTGAAAATATTTAAAATTAATCTCTGCCCAGATTTAATAAAACAGAGAAAAAATCTGGTTTCTACCCTAAAACTAGAAATGCCTAAGTAGCAGATGAATTCATCATTTCAAGAATTTTGATGATATTCTGTTATGTTTGCAGGGAGATGTTATGAGAACCAAAAGTGTTAAGTACATGCCATTTTTGGTCTCTCTATTCAGTACTCTAAATGCACTTGTCTGGTCTGCATACTCTGTAATAGCCAAGGATATCTTTATAGCTGTAAGCTTCTCTCTATTCCTAGTGTTATTTAATAGTTTTCATGTAATTTTCGGGGAGAACTAAGCACCTCTTTTCTGATTGAATTATTCTTTTCTTTGCAGGTGCCCAATGGCATTGGCTTCCTTTTAGGAGTAACTCAGCTCGTTGTTTACCTCATTTACAGAAGCTCAGAGCCTATTTTACCTATATCTACAGAACTTCATAAACTTCCAGAAACCAAAAAGATAGATGATGTATTTGATCTGGCTATCGATATAATGGAGGTTGAAGCCACAAATGTTCTCAATGTGGATGCAGTGAATTTTATTATTGCTGATCAAATTTGATTTCATTCTCATTGATCAATGAGTAACAAGGTCTATAGAGTCTCCTCAGACAATCAGACTCTGTTCAATTGCATGAAAAACAGCATTAGCAGAAAAACAGGATGAATCCTATGAAAGAGAGAGAAATAGAGATTTTACGTTGAATCAATGTAAGAAAATTATATGGAATTGGACATTAAGCAGGCTGTCGAGAAAATAAATGAGATTATACCAATCTTATGCAACCTTTAAAAAAATTGGGATAAGATGCAAAGAACCAATTTCCAATGTTTGTTCGATTTGTGAATTGAAGACAGCAAATATGTTTTTTTTTTTGTCAGAGTTTAGCGCTTGGGATCTTCATTGTAAGCTTTTAATTCAGAGTTTAGCGCTTGGGATCACTCTAGATATTCCCTCCATCACCTTGTGTATGAACTGTTTCCTAAAATATCAGCCTTTCAAATTGACCCTACCAAAAAGATCTGTATTTTTAGTACCTGTCTCTGCTGTACTATAGATATTATCTTTCTCAGTTTCCAATTATTTCTGACCATCTCAAGCAATAAAAAACTTTTATAATATCATGCAGTCGTCTCCAATTACAATTCCTTCATGGTTGCAAGCTAATGAAACCTGCCAATTTCATGGTTTTAAGGGAAAATGATCTGACAAAAGAAAAGGCTGTCACACAGCTAAGTTCGCTGCAGCATGTCAAATTCTTTTATGACAAGAAATGGGCCTTGTCACAATGAGATCGCATTTCAAAAGTATAAATCATCCTTATCCATTTAGAAATAAGGCGTTTTTGTAGTCTGTTATGTTCAATAAAAAAAGGACATTACTTTTCATCATCTTTGTGCGGGTTAATGCAAATTGTTTTTGTACTAATAAAGCTGCTGTTCTGTAATTTTAATGGGAAAAAGTGTAATCCATTCTTCTACTAAGCAATAACAAGTAAAATTATAATAGGGCAAATAAATTATCATAATTTTTGATAATTTAAATTATATTTTTTTTGTTCAAGAATTTTGAAGAAGATAAAAGAGTGTGATGAGAAGTTTATTCTTGACAAAGTATATATTTTGTATGTCAGTATTTTTTATGATAAATATATGATTTTGATGGTTAATCTAATAATTATAGTTTATAAATTGATCAAATATAATTTTAATCTTATTTATTAATCACTTTATTTTTAATAATTTAGAATTATTTGTTATAATAGTTATTTTTATCTGGGATATTATTGTTAGTATAATTCTATTTTGAATATTGTATATGTCATCAATTTTCATGTTGTTGAATAGTCTGAAATATGATTGATAATTATTAGTTAAAGCGAAAAAGCTTTTAAATTATGCATTTGAGATTGCTTACTTAAAAACAAACTCTATGACATCATTACATTAGAACATCTCATAACATCATCATAGAAAGCATTATCTACAAAGATTTAGATTAGTCAAGAGTAGTTAAAAACATTTTTAGATTAGAGACATTTCCTCATCTGGAACCTTTCATTTCAACTTTTGATCATCTTTTACTTATTTATTGTGAAGAACATAAACAAAGGATTTTGACAATGAAACAAGATGGAAGTTAATAAAATTTCACTCTAATAATTAAAATGAAAGTCATCTCCAGCAATAGGATGTGTATTTATTCCACATACTAACCCAACAATAATATTGAAAAAAATATATGAAAATATTATAGATCATACAAAATCATACTAAATTACACCTAAACTTTACCAAAATATTATATGAAAAAATTAAATAATAAAATATTATAAATTCATACAAAATCATAGCAATTTGCAAGAAATTGAGAGGTATCAAATAGAATAGAAAACAAAGGTATACAAATTACATAGGATGAACTTGTAAATATAAGAAAAGTTCACAATCAACCATTTGTCCTTGTATAGAGAAAAACAAATATAATCCAGCAAAACAATTGAAATACTTTTAGTTGTACAGTTCATAAAAATAATTAAAATGGTTTTAGATTCATTAAAAAGTAAGTAATTGAATATTAATGAAGAATTATAGTGACAAACACATCATATATCTTTGCATGGATATCTGATTGAAAATAAAGTACATTGGACATTATCTAATTTTTGCTGTCCACCATAAATTCACGAGGCTTCGTCTAGCGTGGTATATTGACTTCCAATATACTTTCTGGTATCAACTATCTTAAAATAATATAAAGGTTCAAGATGACGTATAAAAATGTCATTTGAAGACAGGTAGTACATATTGCTTCACCTGCTGCAGAAGATTGGCTTGGCATTTGAGTTTTTACTCAAATAAAATTTATTTTATTTGAGAATTAGTCTTGACTGTTCATCTTAAGAGGAATTAATTTCGCAAATACAATTTAAGGAACCGTATCTGATTTTTGCTGTCCGCTGTAGCCTTTTTGTTATCCACTATCTTAAAATAATATAAAGATTTTTTGGAGGCTTATCAAAAAAAGTCATCTAGAATAGGTAATAGTACGGTGTAATACAAAATGCTTCTGAGTTTCACCTTTTCGCAGAAGATAGGCTTATTTTTTCGGCCGCGGCTATTCTAGCTTTGAAACACAACGGCTATTTTTTCGCAGAAGATAGGCTTATTTTTTCGGCCGCGGCTATGTATATGTATATTTGCATATATATCTAGATATGCATATGTATATATGTATATATGTATACATATGTATATATATATATATACATATGTATATATATATATATATATATGTATGTATACATATATGTATCTATATGTATACATATATATCTATGTATCTATATGTATACATGCATATATATGTGTGTGTGTGTGTGTGTACATACATATATATATATGTGTGTATGTATGTATACATACACACACACACACACACACACACACACATATATATATAGTCATTGGTTAGCTACAAAGTCAATTTTGAGATATCTTCAAGGAACAATTTTTTTTCAATTGGAGTATATGAAAAAATGAATATTTCAAACTTGTTGGTTTTTTAGATTTATATTGGGAAGTTTGCATAAATTCTAGGAAATCAACTTTTGGAACTGTTCATTCAATCTTGGTTCTACTATTGTCTCATTGAGTTGTAACAAGCAAACAAAGGTTGATTTGTTATCTAGTGAAGTATAATTTTAGCAGTTGTTGTAGGAGCTTGTGAATCAATATGGCTTAGATAACTTATTGAGAATCGTCAACATGCACATCTTGATCCAACATTTATATTGTAATAATCAAAGTGTCTTTAGGACGTCTAAGACTCTAGTGTTCTATTAATTCAAGGTACATTCTCTATCATTTATTTTTCTTTTTAAATTGTAGCAAAAAGATTTTATGACTCAATAAAAGTTTAAAATATTTATTTTTTCTTGTTCCATTTTTGAGGTAAGGAAGGAACTATAAGATAATTGTATGAAAATCTAAGTTATTGATTCTCCTCTATAAAAGCAAGTTACATGATGCAGGAGCATCCCCAGGTCTTTTTCTTTGGGTTTTGATCCCTTTTGAGCCGACTGGATCCTTTGGATTGATATATATATAATTATAATTGCGCATTAGAATGTAATCAATCAGAGAATCAAGTAGCCAGACTGTGCATAGAAGATAGATCTCAAGATTCAAGGTCCCAGTTGTGACCTATGCTGTATGTTCTACCAGACCTGTGAGTCGGTATGCTGTAACCCAGTTGTTACCAATTTGATGTAATCAATTTTCATGGAATAAAACAATTTGTTCAACATTGCTTCCATCATATCTTTGTGTTTTCGTTATGTTTACTCTTGCTGACGGGTCCAGATTGATCTCTTTGAGGTTCCTCCTCACTGGTGATTGCTACAAGTGGTATCAGAGTGGTTTCATTCTAGAGGTTGCATGTCTTTTAATTTTTGTTGTAGGGTGGCAGATTATGGATCCAACCTATAGCTGTAGAGGATTGGCGTGAATGATGGCATGAAGAGGAGCTAGGAATGGTGAAGCACGTGGGAATGTAGACCCTACTGTGATGGAGATGTTGTGAGGTATAGCATCCTAGTTGGAAGTCGTGGAGACAGCTCAAAGAAGTGGCCAACATATCGAAGATGTAAGTGAAGATGAAGGAGAAAAAGCCTCGATAGAACAAGAAAACCTATCGGCGGTTGATCCGAATGAGGAAACATTTTTGAGGGTTTTAAGTAGGGTGAATACGAAGCCTCATTTTACCCCACCAAAATATGATGGGAAGTTAGATTCAGATGAATTGATGGGTTGGATCTCAGAGATGGAGAAGTATTTTGATTTCAAAAATACTGCATAAGAGATGAAGGTGAAATATGCATGTACCCGGTTGAAAGGTCATGCATCTATTTGGTGGGAGAATTTGAAAGTTGATAGACAAAGAAGAGGTAAAGAGAAGATTAAAACATGGGATCGGATAATTGCTAAATTGAAATCAAAATTTATGCCAACTGATTATAAAGTGAATCTGTTCCAGAAGTTGCAAAATTTGAGACAAAAGAAATCTAGTGTGAAGGAGTACGCCAAAGCATTTTAAAAGTTGAACATTAGATCCAGACATGTTGATGATTAAGTTGAACAAGTTGCAATATATTGGAATGGGTTGCAGATGTCTATAAAAGATGAACTCATTTTGAGAAAATTGGAGAGTGCTGAAGAGGCTTACCAGTATGCCCTGAAGGTAGAAGAGAAGTTAAACAAAAGACATGAGCAAAGGCAGAGAGATAGAGGTTGAAGATATACCAGAGGAATATTTCAAGGAGGAAGAGGATATCGAAGGTAAAGGAACCAGTATAGATCAAGACAAGGACAAGGAAGTGAACAAAGAAGGTAATTCATACTGAAAGGATGATAGAAATTTCTACTAGAGGAGAGAACCAGATGGTTACCAGAATGAGAATTTTAGAAGAAAAGACAAGAGGATATTTAGAGGAACCTAATTTAAGTGTGGAGGAGAAGGACATCTTTCATTCGAGTGTAAGAAGATAGAAACTACCAGAACAACAGTAGTGGTGGAAGAGAAATCCACTGGATCAGACAATAAACTGGAAGATGGATAACTGTTGGTGATGAGGAGAGCTTTGTGTCATACCGGAGGAGATGAAGAGTCTTTGCAGAGGAAGAATCTATTAAAGACCAGATGTGAGGTATCCAGTAAGTGTTGTAAATTTTTTATTAATAGTGGCAATTCAGATAATCTTGTTTCATAAGAAATGGTGAATAAGATGAAATTGGAGAGATTGAAACATCCTAAACCTTATCAGATTGCATGGATTCAGGACGAACATAAGTTGTTAGTAAGTGAACAATGTTTGGTAAAAATAAAAATTGGGAATTTTCATGATGAAGTCTTGTGTGATTTGTTGAAGAGGGGAAAAGAGGGTGAGGGGGATTGAATTGTTAATATGCAAATCAAAACATAGAAACACATGAAACCAAAAAGCATAAATCAATTCACATAAAAAACATGAAGAGAAATGCTTATACCTCACAACCTTTTACCTTCTCCTTCAGATGGAGCTTGGATGGAGTTGAAGTGTGCCCAAATGCCTCCAATGTGATGTTGATTTGCTCCTAGATAGCTTGATGTAGTTGGCTCTCCAACATTGTGCACAAATGGATAAAATGGATTTGAGGGATGAAATGGATGATATGACTAAGTATGGATTAAGGATAATTTGGACATGGGAAGGATGCAAATGTGATTTTCTAGGCTCAAACTAATAGCATGAACTTGCTAAAATTGGAGATGATAAGTGATGGGATTGAGTCCTCAATTTATAGGAAGAGGAGAGGAAAAATGAAGGGCTAGGATTGACCCAAGATGGAGGGTCAGGATTTCTTGTGAGCTCACACAAGACCCAAGAGGAGGTGTGGAGATGAAGAGATATGCCTTAAAGGCATTTGTTGTCTCCACACTCCTCAAGGTACATTGGGAAGACTTCCCAATGTGCCTTGAGAAGAGAAAGGGATGGGACATTTCTTAAGGAATGGAAAGGAATAATTAAAAATTCTTCGAAAAGGGATGATCATGGGGATTGGAGGAATAAGAAGGAATTAAAAATTCCTTGGAAGATGAGATGCCTAGAGGAATGTGAGATTTTGAAAATATCACATTCACCTAGGAAAAGGGCATTTAAGGAGAGTGGTTGGATGGAAGGGACAAGGAGTTGACTTTGTGGCTAATCATGATGATTAGCCACTAGCAACTCATTAGGAGGGGGATTAGAGGAGAGGTTAGGTGGGATTAGGATAGATAAGATTTGTAGGAAGATTTGACTAGGAGAGAGAATGAGTGGAGGGAATTAAAAATTAGAAGAATAATACTAAGTGAGCTTAGGGAGTTTCTAGAAGAATTTATTAGGTTAATGATGGATCAGGAAAAGATGATTTGTAGGATTCACTTAGGTTAACTAATTAATTGAAATTAATTAGTTAAGAGGAGGATTTTGAGAAGATTTATTATTGAAGATTTTTAGAAGAATAAAAGGGAGTTGATTTATTAATTAAATCAATCACAGACTATAGTGACAATATTAATTATAATTAAGTAATATTGAGGAGAATTAAAATTCGCATACTTCATAAATTAATTATGTCAGGAATTAAAAATAATTAAAATAATTATTTTGAAGTGTCTGCATTTTGCCCCTCTTTTACGCAACGGGAAATTTGGTGATGGGTAGAAGATAAAAGAAGAAGAAATGGATGCCCTAGCATAAAGCGTGGGAGGTGTATGCCTCCTCGAAAATTTTGCAAAAGAAAATTGATGAAAAATTCTTGAAAATAAAGAAATAAGAATTTTAGTGGGGGAGATAAGTGAGGAAGAAAAATGAAGCAGATGCAGAAAATCTTGATGGAAGAATAGAAGATTTGAGACCGTGGAGGGAAGGGGCCCTCGCGGGGGCCCATATAAGCCATAAAGGGCCGAATGAGGAGTCATTGTTACACACAAGCCTTGGAGCCACTCAGAGCATAGAAGAAGAGAAGGACAAATGGACCGCATTCCTATCCGTGATCATCCCACCGAGAGGATCCGATGGTTTGACAGACCCACTAGCTATGAACCACCAGTATGTAGGACCATCCCATCTTTTGGAATTTTTAGATTAGGAGTAGAATTAGGGCTAAATTTAGGGCCTAGAAGTGGCGAGGTGCACGCGTTGATCGTCGTTTCAGCGCACGCGCTGCTGGGTTAGCGTGAGTGCTAGCGAATAGCACAGGCGCTCACTGGGAGGGTCGGGTAGAATAGGATTTTAGGGGGGATGGGGGATTACTGCGGTTGCTTGCACTTTGGCACAGGCGCTCGCGCTTCGACACGAGCACCCAAGGGTTTACGCAGGCACTTGTGTTGATGGGGGTTGGAAGGAGGGCCAGGGAGGTGGGCTTTTATTTGTTAGCACGAGGGCCTATAGATTGGCGCAAGTGCCACGGTTTTGGCATGAGCACTGTTTAAATTAGTGTGTGTGCTCAGGAGGAGGGAGGTAAGGCTTAGGTTTAGAATTTTTGGGACAAGGTGAGGGTATGGTTGGTCCTGGTGGGTATAAGGAGGTGTGTGGACATGCAAGTAATGATTTGATTGTCTGGATGCAAGAAGAGATGGGGCCATTGGCTTCAAGGGAGCATTGGCTTGCTACGATGAGCCTATATCGGGAGTTAGGCCGTGATGAGCTAGAGGTTCTAGCTGCTCTGGGATTACATTATGTGGGCAGGTGGCCGAGGATACAGGCGCATATTGTGATGATCATAGTGTTAGTGGAGAGGTGAGACAATAGGTATAACACCTTCTGTCTTCCTACTGGAGAGGCGACAGTGACACTTTTGGATGTATGGAGGATCTTGAAGATCCCCATTTGTGGTGTTATCCCAGAGTATCAGTTGGATGCAGCGGATTTCTACCTTTGAGAGGTTTGTGAGTATGAGACTCCACCGATGCTAGACAGGGCAGGATGCATTTAGGCTGGGTGATGGGTATTCGGTGGATTCCTCTGGTGGTATTGGTCATTTGTGGATTTTTGAGTGGGCGGATTATTCTTGATTTCAGCAAGCATAGATTTCCTGTTGGATGGAGCAGGTGCCTTTATTTTATGGTTCATGATGGCCAGTAGTATGTGTGGGGATCAGTGATG
Organism: Cryptomeria japonica; assembly: GCF_030272615.1. NCBI lineage: Eukaryota > Viridiplantae > Streptophyta > Pinopsida > Cupressales > Cupressaceae > Cryptomeria > Cryptomeria japonica. The sequence goes on along the minus strand of NC_081408.1, from coordinate 65,054,411 downwards.
CTAGCTCAGATATACCATGATATGCATCTGGTGGTGTATATGGAGTACACCAGTTTATCTGCAAGAGTTTCACTTCTTCATATTTGGGCTTGGGAGCATATTGCAGTTACTTGGCCACTGGGGGTATAGGATAGGCAGGCTCGATAGCCATATATGGATAGATATAGGGGACTGTTGCATTATACGCAGATAGGGTCTGTATGGTTTTGGTGGAGGATTTTGGATGAGCTTATGCAATTTACATGGTGGCCATTTTTGGTTGTGAGAGATGGAGGGATTACTGGCAGCTGCATAGGGCTGGGGTAGAGATGTGGATGTTTGGCAGGTCTGTGTATATTATGGAGTATTATGTACCATCTAGAGTGGCCCGATAGCTTGGGAAGGTACAAGATATAGTGGGGGACATCCCAGTGTATCCTCGGATTACACAAGAGGTGAGATACCAAGTCCCGATGGCGAGTCCCTTGGAGGGCAAGACTAGTTTCTAGACAACATTTCATTTGGTCTAGGATGAGCGGATGGGACCAGGTGAGGATGCAAGTACTATAGGTGGATATAGGAGCTGGTGGGAGGGTCACTTGCCAGTAGGCCTTACCATTTCTGGGGTTTTGGAGGAGAAGGAGTTGTAGTGAAGGGTAGATCAGGTGGTCGATGGTGAGGATGGTGGCCCAGGGGAGAGAGTTGTGAGTGGTACAGGGCGTGGTGTAGGCAAACAATAGAGGAGAGTCTAGGTAGTATGGAGGAGGGATCCGGAGGAGGGAGAGGGAAAGGGAGAGGATGCCCCAGTAGGAGAGGCTACAGAGGCCGTGGTTGGCGGGGGAGAGGAGGTTGTACCTATGGATGCTCCTTAGGCACATGTGGAGGAGAGGGGAGAGGTATTACAAGTTGATTTTGATAGATTACAGTAGGAGCAGGATACTACTCAGGCGAGGCTTCACTCTGTTGAGAATGAGATACAGATAGAGAGGGCTGGGAGAGAGTGTATGTGGGCAGAGGTGGAGTGGCTAATGCGGGAGATATCGGATTTGATAGAGAGCCTCCATACTATGAGGACAGAGGTAGATGCCTTGAGGCAGGAGAGGGAGGAGTCAGAGAGGATGCTAGAGGAAGCCTGGATAGGGACAGCTATAGTAGGCTTTCAGGATGTTATTCATCGACAGGATGCCAAGTTAGAAGGGCTTCAGGCCAAAGTACACAGGGAAAAGGCGGATGTGACACGGCTGGGGGTGTAGAAGGATGCAGCCCACCAGGTGTTGGTTCCTGCAAGGCTTGGGCAGATATATGTTGATATTATGCAGTAGCAGGATAGGGCAGAGAGGGCATCTCAAGAGGTAGAGTATTATAGGGGTCTATATCATGGAGCAGTACCTACAGCACAACAAGCAACCTCGTACACTAAGAGTGTGCAATCTCACAGGACCTAGAGTCAGCTATCATCACAGAGTCAACAAACATGTGGATTAGTGGGTTATCGATCACCGAGAGGAGGGGAGTCATGAGAATCAGGTGGAGGAGGTACAACAGAGGGGGTTAGGGAGACAGGAGGGGAGAGTTAGCTCCATTTTTGGCTTGTGTATCATATTTTGACCCTTCGAGACAATCATTGTATTATAACAGACATATTCATCTCTTTATATATATATATATATGATTTTGTGATGATGGATGATGTGTGTACCTTTTATCATGATGGATTCTCTTTATTTTTCTTGCGATGTGATGTATGGATGCAATTATGGATATGTTGTCCTGACCTATTTGTGATGCAGTGTGGATGCTTATATATGTATGCCTATGATATGTTGTTGACATATTTTTGGATACAAGATGAGTGATTATGCTTTTTGATATGTATATATACAAATGTATGATGGATATGTAGACGGAAAATGATTTGTGATGCAATCTAAATGAATGTAATGTTACATGGATGAATTAATGTTGTTTATTTATGTGATGAAATCTAAGTGCAACCTATGTGATAAATGTTTGTGAAAGAATGACAATCTAAATGAGTAGTGTAATGAAATGAATAAGTAATGCAATCTATATGAATGATATGACCTGAATGAATAGTACAAAGAGGGAATATGCCAATAATAACACAATGATCTTAGGTAGAAAATAGAAGACTATGGAATAGACGAGGAATGGAGAAATTGAGGACTCCATGGGATTATTTGTTTTAGGATTTTATGGAATGGTGGTGAAAATTATGCACAAAAAATGTGGAGAGCCAACCTAGTTTGATACTGCCTTGAGTGACTTGCACCACTGATTATAGGAATTGGGATGCCATTAGAAACCCAAGGTGTGGACTGACTCATAGACAAATGGGAATTCCTCACACACAGCTATGCAAGTGTTGAGAAACACTAATACAAAGTTGTGGGTACGTGCAAGGAAACCCTCAAACACACTGATACCTCTTGTACACGAGAGATTAAGTGTTGATAAAAACTAGTACCAGGTCGCTGGTTTATACAAGAGACATCCAAAACATGCCATGCAATGAAAATATGCCACAGTATGCACCTATTATAAACATACCTGGATATGGAAAATCCAGGCATTCATAGATAGATGCAGTCATAGGGAAAAATATGCAAGTCTAAATGAAAAACCCAAGAAATGAATCAAGTCATTCACTCATGACCAACTGACACCTCTTGCCAAGAGTAGGATTAGGGTGGAGGATTAAGTTGCCAAGTGAGGGAAGGATTCATCCCTAGGAAAAAGTGGACTTTTGGATTAGGCAAGTGATCATATGGCTTTGAAGATTAACTTGTGAGCTTAGGACTATTCTCAAGACTTCGTGAAGCTCACATAGACCCACACAAGCTCAGTTCAATGGGACATTCCTTATTCATGATTTAGGCGAAGACTCATTATTGTAGGAGTGATTTATTGGAAGGTAGAAGGGAAGGAATGTTGCGATGGGTGGACTGGATGGGAGGGTGTTTGCAGTATCAACCTGATAGACAATGGATCCAGTTTTTATTTACCTTGGCGCCTACATGGAGGTTTTCATCAAGGTACTTGTCCAGAGCACCACAAAGTGGTTTTCACTGATGGACGAACAACTGATAAGCTCTTGATCCATATTTTTCTATGATTACATATGGTCTAAGCTAGTTAGGCTCAAACTTGCCTTTATTTTCTCTTTCTTGAAGGTTTTTCTGATTCTCCATGAGGACAAGATCACCAATTTGGAATTCATGGGTTCTAAATTTTTTGTGATAACTCATGGACACACGGTTCTGATATACACAGAGATGATTCAAGGCCTTGAGGCACCTTTCATCTAACAATTATAGCTCTTGTAAGCGGGAAATTTTGTATACTTCTTTTGGTAGGATATTTTGTAGCAATACTCTTAGAGAGGGGATCTCGATCTCAAGGGGAAGGATGGCTTCAGAGCCAAAGACCAGGGAGTAAGGTGTGGCGCCTGTGGGGGTACGAATGGAGGTGTAGTAGGCCCACAAAGCAGGATGGAGTTGGAGGTGCCGATCACGGCTAGCTTCATTGACTGTCTTTTTGAGGATTTTGATTATGGTTTTATTAGAAGCTTCAACTTTACCATTGCCTTGGGGGTAATATGGGGTGGAGAAATGATGTTGGATGTTGAATTTTTGGCAGAGATCTTTGAAATCCTAGTTTTTAAATTGTCTGCCATTATCTGTCATGATAACTTTTGGAATGCCATATCGACAGATCAGATAGTTGAGAATGAATTTGGATATCTGCTTACCAGTGGTAAAAGTAAGAGGAATAGCCTCTACCCACTTAGTGAAATACTCGGTGGTGGTGATAATGAATTTATGTCCGTTGGAGGAAGAAGGGTGGAATTTTCCAATGAGATCAAGCCCCCACTATGAGAAGGGCCAGGGTGTAATGAATGGCTACAATTCTTGTGATGGTGCATGAATCTTGTTGCTATGTTGCTGGAAAGGGATGCATTTCTTCACATAGTTATATGCATCTACTTCCATTTTAGGCCAATAATATCCTATTCTCAAAAGATTTTTAGCCAAGGTGAGCCCAATTGAGTGTGCCCCACAGATGCCCTCGTGTACTTCATGTAATGCCCATTTTGCCTCTTGTTTATCTAAACACCTTAGGAGGGAACCATCAAAATGCCTTCTGAATAGGGTGTCTCCAAGGATGGTGTAATGAGCACATCGACGAATGAAGGTTTGTTGTTGGGTTTTGGTGAGGTGTGGGGGAATGGTGTTGTCTTTTAGGAAAGCAAAGGTTTCTTGATACCAAGGGGACTCGGGAACAATGAGTACACACACCATTTTAGACTCTGGTAGGTCGTATGCCGATATAAATAGTTGCTCAACCAAGAACTGACACTTCTGACTATGTGCTGGCATCTGAAGGAGGGAGCCGATGGTGGCCATTGCATTTGCAACCCTATTGTTTGTTTGTGGGACTTGATCGAACTTGATTGTCGTGAAGTGTTGCTTAAGATCTTCAACCATGGTACGATAGGGAAGGAGTTTGTCATCTTTTGTTTGGTATTCATCATTGACTTGTTTTATGACAAGTTGGGAATCACCATAGACTTGTAATTCCCTTATTTTCTAGTGGATAGCCAAGTGCAATCTTGTAATGAGTGCCTCATATTCTGTGATGTTGTTGGTACATGCAAAAGTTATCTTGCATGACATTGGGATGCCATCTCCTTGGGGTGTGATCACTAATATTCCTGCCCCCGATCCATTTTGGGTGCAAGAGCCATCAAAGTATAATTGCCATGTGGAGGATGTGGTAAGAGTCATAATGAATTCATCCGATAATTCTGTGAGAATAGGATGGTCACCTAGAAGTGGATCGTCCACCAACTGGTCTGTGATGACTTGTCCCTTGATTGCCTTTCTTTCTACATATTCAATGTCAAACTCACTTAAGAGCATGACCCATTGAGTTGTTCTTCCAGTGAGGTCAGCTTTTGACAAGAGATATTTAAGCAGGTCAATCTTAGCAATTAGTTTTGTTTTGTTGGTCAACATATAGTGTTGAAGTTTTGTGTGCTAAACACCACTGGTAGACATGCTCTTTTAATGGGGGTATAATTGAGTTCACACCCTACTAGTGTCCGACTGATGTAGTAAATGGCATGTTCCTTCCCTTTCTCATCTATTTGTGCTAGCAATGCCCCCAATGCCACTGGACTAGCACATATGTACAAAATAAGAGGTTTTCCAGGAGTAGGAGGCATAAGCATTGGAGATGATGCGAGATATTCTTTTAGTTTTTCAAAGGCCTTTTGACACAAGCAGTCCCATTTGAATTTTGTGTCTTTGCGCAACAGGTGTGCAAATGGATGGCACTTATCCACCAATTGTGAAATAAAACATCAAACAGATTGGAGTTTCCCTTGGAGATTGTGTAGCTGTCTGAGAGTTTTTGGTGGACGCATTTCCATGATGGCTTTTACATTTGAAGGATCAACCTTGATGCCTCTATGGGAAACAATGAAACCTAATAGTTTTTCCAATGTGACCCCAAAAACACACTTCTTGGGATTTAGGCACAATTTGTATTTTCCAATCTTTCAAAGATCTTCCTTAGGATAGGGATGTGTTCCTGTCTTGTCTTGGATTTGCCTAGTAGATCATCCATATAGTCCTCCATAATTTTATGCAAGAGGTTATGAAAAATTATTGTCATGGCACGCTGATATGTAGCTCCAGCATTTTTGAGGCTGAAAGGCATGACCCGGTAACAAAAAGTACCCCATGATGTCATGAATGTTGTTATATGTTGATCTTCGTCTACAATCTTGATTTGGTTATATCCAAAAAATCCATCCATAAGTGACAACATCTCATGTCCTGTTGTAAGATCCACCATCATATCTATGTTGGGGAGTGGGAAATCATCTTTAGGGCAAGCCCTATTTAGATCTCGGAAATCAGTGCAGATGCGGATGCCCCTGGTGGGTTTACTGATAGGTACAATGTTAGAGACCCATTCAGCGTAGTCTATTGGTTTCATGAATTCTGTGTCCAACATCTTTTGGATTTCTTCCTTAACCAGGAGTGCAATATGTGGATGCATTTTGCGCAATTTCTATTTTACACGTTTTACATCGGGGTGGACAACAAGATTGCGAACCACCATGGTAGGATCCAAACCTGGCATATCGGCATAGGACCATGCAAAATTGATTTTTACCTCTGTAAGGAAGTTGATGAAGTCTTGTTTCTCTTTTTCTATGAGGGACTTGGCAATGAGCACATTTTTTGGAATGACTTCGGTGCCCATGTTGATACTATTTGTTTCTTCTATTAGCAAATTTTATCTATCCTGTGGAAGGTAACCAATGGTAGGGAGGTCAAGTCCCTCATCATCAAGTGCCTTTTCCAGGTTATCACTTTTGGATACGCCATTTATTTTTATTTTTTGTTCATCCAAAGCTGTCTCAGAGAGGTTTTCAGCAAGGGAATCATGTTTTATGCCTTGATTATCTTTTATGCGGCTAAGGGCATTGACCTGACTACCATAGTATCCCTTTTCGTGTAGCTGAATACCATCTATTCTGTTACAATCTTCCAGATTTTGCACAGTCAAGAGAGTAATGAGAGCATTATGATCGATGTAGATATCTAAAGTGGGTTTGTCTCGTTGGCCCCAGTCTATGAGTTCAGGATGGACAAGATGTAGCTCATGTGAAGTGGGAGTGGTTATGGGGGTGATGGCAATGATGTGAGAGTCAAAGTAGATATCCTTTTTGTATTCATAAGGCATTTCGTGGAACTCCTCTTCATCAACGCTTTCGATATCCAAAAAAGGACTTGAAGGGGCACCAGCGATAGTAATCTTAGGCACCAAGGTGTACCCTAAGCCTTTGTTGTACTTCTAGGAGATAGGATTTATGGGTGCTTTTCTTCCTTTCTCCTCTAGTCCCAAGCCGTGTCCTTTGCAACCCATTTTTTCAACTATAGCTAATGCTTTTGGATACATTTTTTTAGATATTTTTGTTGGATCTTCATCTTCTTCCCGATACAACCATGAAGAGATATCTGTGTCGAGGCTCTCCTCATCAAGTGGGCCCCATTGCTGGAAGGTGGTATCTTTGCATTGTATGACTGGTTTTTGATCTTTTTTGAGCTCTTCTGGTTTGCCAAATGACTTAGGAGATAGGGGGAGGTTTCCTATTAATAAGACATCCTCCACTTTATATTCTCCACAACCATTATCCAAGATCTTAATTTGTGTGTCTAGTTGGGATGAGGTGGAGGCAACATTTGATGTGTCAGATGGAGGAGTTGGCAAGGGTCTATTTAGTGGGCAACGATATGGATGTTTCCCCTCTAAGAGCTTGCAGTATTGAAAAGGTTTAGGATCACCTTTGATAGTGATCTCTCTTCCATTGAAGGGGAATTTGATGTATTGGTGATAAGTGGAAGGTACGGCTTGCAAGGAGTGAATCCATGGAAGACCGATGAGAATGTTGTAGGGGAGATCAAGATCTAGCACTTGGCAAGGGGTTTCAATTGTCATAGGGCCCACTTGAAGGGGTAAGGTGATCATGCCCTTTGAAACTCTTTCTACATCATCATATGATTTTATTGTGATCCTTCCTGATGTATCTAACAGGTCCTCAAAAAGTCCGAATTGTTTTATTAACTTGTATGTACACAGATTGAGTCCAGATCCATCGTCTATCAAAATACATTTGACCTTGTGCTTCTAGATAAGGGCTTCGATGTGCAAAGGTTTATTGTGGTCTTCATTCGTAGGAGCATCATTGGAGGAGAATACAAGGTGCTGCTGGGCAGCAAGGTTTCCAATGAGAGCTTGGAATTGGGTAGCATTGATATTATTAGGAACATGAGACTCAAGGAGGGATTGTTCCAAAATTTCTTTATGGATAGGGGAAGTCTTGAGAAGTTCTAGAATGGAGATCTATGTGAGGGGCATCCCAAGTTGGTCAAGGAGGTCATATCGACGAGTGGAAGACATGGGTGGGGGTTTTGGTGGGGGAGGAGCTCTTTGGACGATGACTTTACCTTGGCATGTGGTTACATTGCAGTCATTTTGGGAATAGGAGGTGGAAGGCATAGCGCCTTGACTGACTATCCTTGTAGGATTGGGTCTACTTTGGGAAGGGGGAGGATTAACTCCTTAGATAGTTATGACATTAACATGATTGTCTGTGGGCTCAATGCGGCCTACTAAAGAGTCAAAGTTGGTTATGTGATTAGTGTAGTCATACTTCACTGCATTAGATGATGAGCCTTTTCCCTTATCATGTTTCAGGAAGGGTTCCTGGTACATTTTAAGTTTGTCATTGTTAATACCAAGTTTTGCATTTCTACTTCAATTTCACCCCTATCAATGAGATATTGGATGTAGATTTTAAGCTTCATACATTTTTGTGTATCATGTCCCTTGATATAATGATACTCAGAATATTCATTCTAATTATACCACCTAGGTTTGGGTTGATTGGGATCGAATGGGTGAGTGATCGGAAAAACCACTGTGCTTGCTTCGACAAGTTTTTGAAACACCATTTCAATAGGCTCAACAAGAGGAGTGAAGTCTCTTGGAGTCCTGTTATTGGATCGGGGTGGTCGTCCTTGGACTGAGACATTGTTGTGGGGATTTTGGGATTGATTTTGATTGTTTTGATTGTTGAATTGATGATTAGTGGTGGTGGGTTTTGGGGGAGCGGCCATGGTCTAGACCTGTTTTGCATCAGCTACACCGTCATTGACTATGATTTTGTTTTTAGACCAAAATTTTGGTTTATCATTATGATAAGAGGAAGAACTTTGAGTCGATCTTTGGTAATGTTTCATGATTCCTTCCTCCAGCAAGACATGTTCGAGGGAGAGGCCCTTATCAGTCAATTTTTAGAAGGATTTGATACATTGAGATGTCAGAGGTCTTGAAAGTTCAGGTACCAAGTTCTTTTAAACTAATTTAATTTGATGTTGTTTTGGCATGTCCCATTGGAAATTCTTGATAAGATGTCGCCATTTTTGCAAGAAGTTGGCGAAAGTCTCTCCAGGCCTTTGGTTTGTGTTTCACAGGTTCATCATGGAAACATCATTAGCCATGTTGTAGGCATAGTGAGATACAAACTTCTCTGCTAAGTCTAGAAAGGAGACAATGGAACCTCATGGTAGAGATGAGAACCATGCCAGTGCATCTCCTGTGAGACTCTTGGGGAAGAGTCTATGAAGGTATAGGTGACTATAGGAGACTTCTTGGCATAAGATGTGAAATTCTTGGACATGGTCACGGGGATCTCCTTTGCCGTCATACTTGGTGAATTTAGGGATCTCAAATCCTGGGGGGTAGGGTGCAACTGATATAGATGGGTGATAAGGAAAAGGACAAAATTCCTCAAATGAGTAAGGTTTCCTCTTATTAGTCCCTTCTTTCATGTCCTTGATGATATTTTTCATGTCTTGAATTTCCTTAATGAGGTCTTGTTGTGGATTTTGATAATGATGGATTGTACTTTCCCCTAGAATCAGATGAGTCAAGAAAGGTGCACCACCACCAATGTATTGATATAATGAGGAGGAGGGAATGTGAGATGTGATGACCGATGTCGGAGGGATTTGAGTGATAGTTGGTTGCGGCCCACAAACTATTGTGATAGGATTGAGTGCAGCCCAGATAAATTTGGCGACATTGTTGACAGGAAGTGAAGTTTGTGGGATAGACATATGTGGTTGAATGGAAGAAGATGGTATATAGGCATGTAGGAGAATACATGAGATCATATTTTATAGTGGTATAGATGGTAAGGAAGAAGAAGGTGGGATGGAGACCACGTGGGGAGGTGCCGCAGGTGGCATTGATTGAGTTTGGATGATTGGTGGGGATGTAATTGATTAGGTTTGAATAACAGGTGCAACATTCTGCGTGGGAGTGAGGTCTCCTTGTGGTTGTTGGCCAAGAGTGGATTTATCAAAATTAGGTGGAAGTTGAGCTCCATTTTCAAGGAGGGCCTTTAGAAGTGTAGTAGGATTATGCTGGATAAATTTTTCAATCATCTCTTGGTTATAAGAGTCTGCTAGGAAAGTTTGCACTTTCAGAGAGAGTTCATCTTGGTTAACCATATTACGATTTTGGGTTTGATCTTGATTGCTAGGTTGCATTCTTTGCATAGGTTCTTGTGTAGGATCTTCATATAGGACACTAATGTATTCCATGCCATATTGTTGTTTAGCCATCTTTTTCTTTTGAGATCAAGCTGTTACCATACAAGAATAACCTTAGAAAAGCTTGGAGGAAGAAATTTTTTATGAAAGGACTTAGCAAGACTTTTGGATTCTTTGGATTTTGTCTTTGATGACAAGGGATTTTTCTGATTGGCAGGATCCTTGGATTAGAACCCAGATTTGATTAGGATTGACACCTTAGTCCTTGGATAAGGATCTTAGGTGATAGATCAAACTGCAAGCAAAGTAATGACCAAGTTGGGTAGAATTTAGACCTTGGAATGATGATCAAGGAGCCTCTTTTCCACCAAGGGTTGACTAATGACCCTAAGCAGAGAAAAGGCGTAAGTTAAGAGTCTTGATCGACTCAAAGGATGAGGCAAAAGGTACTTGGAGAGGATTCTTCTTCAAGCACAAAAGCCGAGTGATAAATGATGAGGTCTAAATGGAACTTCACAAGGCATGCAACCTTAACGTGAGGTTAAATTGGATTAAAAGATGATTGGATTTGGATTTTGAGAATTGACTTGATAATGGAGGGAGATTGATTTTGTGATTGATTAATGTACTAAGTCCTTGGGAAAAGATCGAGGATGATTGATTGAAGAGGGATGATAGTGATGATTAGAAGAAATTTTGTGACTAGGTTATCCTTAGCATGAAAATGACTCAATAGACGATTAGTTCGGATGGCAAGTTGTAAGAAGGGACACAACCACCCCGATTTTGATGATAGTTGGTGTTAAAAGACAAACCTGAACCTTGATGGAGGGCACAGACTCTTAGTTCATCACTAGCATCAAACTCATTGCTATGACCATGGATGTAATCGTGGTAATGGTGCAAGAATGTCCTATGTCTGAGAAAGAGTTTACGGTTGTTATACCAAAATTTTTGATCCCTAATGAGTTGTGCTTGTGTGAGCTTCTTCTTCTTGATAGGTTGGTGAGTTGACTTCTTAGGATGTTTATACAACTTAGGCTTATGAAACATGAGCCGGATGGAGTTTTGACACAATTTGGACTTTATGTGGATAATGACTTGGATGATTGTTTTATTTTGGAAAAATGCTTTTTTGCAAAGTGTGTGAGGATAATGATGTGTTTTAAGTCTACTCTTGGCAAGCAGGTATCAAGCAAAGCAAACACAATGATCAAATGAATTTTAACTCAAAGACACTCATGCTCATGTACAACATTCTTAAGGCTAGCAAGGACATTAGTCATCGGATCCCAATTGGTTTCCCAGCTACGCTTACCTAGAGCCGAAACTTAGATGCTTGACCCCACTGGCTCCCATCCACGACACCCACTTCTCTGGGACAGCCAAGCATCGATTCCCATGAAAACTCCTCATGGCGAATTTTGTGTCTCTACTAAGGGCCATAAAAATATGGGCGTCTTCGGAGGTCCGACCTCCTGCACCAATGACTAGAAGGTTTTTGGCCACTATGCACACAGTGTTTAGTATGGCTTCTCATTAGGAGCTACCCTTTGTAGTTGCGCAAGCACAATTGAGGTCTATAGCCCAACAAAGCACCAAGAACTTAGTAGTCACGCAAGCGTGATTGAGATCTCTAGGATCCTACTAAGCACCCAATGTGGGAGTGACTTCTCATATAGCCCCAACCATTGACCCTTTCATCATCAATGGCCTCCTTATTATAGTGAGTTGGGAACCCCGGGTCTGGGTGTACTCACTTGGGTCATTCCCGTCTTACCTTCTCAATGAGCAAGTTGGGAGGGTAGGCCCACTAAGGGTAAGCATGCAACAAACATGAAAAAATTGGAGGGTCTGGATTTCTGATCGTCTAACTAGATGAGAGCATACTCTCCTACATTTACGCTTTTCACAAAACACACAAGACAATAGTTCATTTACCCTTTAATTAAATCTAGGTGCCTAGTTAAAAAAGAAGACACAATATTTGGTTGGAACTCCTAGGCAACTTGCAAAATAGCTCAAATTAGTAGTTTTTTTTATTTTCTAGGTCTTGGATGATCGCAAAAAGTTGCAACACTAAAAAAAATGAAATTAGTACTCACTTGTCTGCACATACAGTGCACTCACTGAAGTGCAGTCATCCGTGCTAAAGCGCCTATGTAGGTGCCAAAATGTCTGCGTACGCACTCCAGCTAATAAAAACAACAAAATTAAAGATAATTTAATGCAGACCTAACTAGGATTTTATACCTCTCTATCGCGCTGAAATGTCTGTGCTCGTGTTGAAGCGCCTACGCCCATGCTGAAACTCCTGCGCTTGTGCTAAAATCATGAAAACAAAGACATAACAGGTTAGCAGGTTAAATTAAAATTTTTGCTAAGGGTGGGAGTTTTGGAAAAACAGTCACGCTAGTTAGAATTCGCTCTCACCGAAATGTGTTCACCCGTGCTAATGTGCCTCCGCATGTGTCAAACAGACAAATAGAGAGTAAAAAAAATTAAATTTAAATAGAGCAGGAAATTTTTTAAATGTTATAAATGGTCATGCTGATGTGTTTGCGCTCACGTTGATGCGCCTGTGCATGCACCGAAGGAGCTTGTCTATCATAGTGAACCCAAATTGCTCGCGCTAATTTGTAGTCTCTCACATTGCTCTGAAACGTGTGTCTCACAAATTCACAAAAGACTCAAAAAAACATTAGTTTTTAGGGACGTGGGTCCCACCGGGCGTGCCAAAACGAAGAGGGGAAAAGAGGGTGAGGTGGATTGAATTGTTAATATGCAAATCAAAACATAAAAACACATGAAACCAAAAAGACTAAATCAAATCACATAAAAAACATGAAGATAAATGCTTATACCTCACAACCTTTTACCTTCTCCTTCGGATGGAGCTTGGATGGAGTTGAAGTGCGCCCAATTGCCTCCAATGTGATGTTGATTTGCTCCTAGATTGCTTGATGTGGTTGGCTCTCCAACATTGTGCACAAATGGATAAAATGGATTTGAGGGATGAGATAGATGATATGACTAAGTATGGATGAAGGATAATTTTGACATGGTAAGGATGCAAATGTGATTTTCTAGGCTCAAACTAACAGCATGAACTTGCTAAAATTGGAGATGATAAGTGATGGGATGAAGTCCTCAATTTATAGGTAGAGGAGAGGAAAAATGAAGGGCTAGGATTGACCCAAGATGGAGGGTCAAGATTTCTTGTGAGCTCACACAAGACCCAAGAGAAGGTGTGGAGACCAAGCGATATGCCTTAAAGGCATTTCTTGTCTCCATACTCCATAAGGTACATTGGGAAGACCTTCCAATGTTCCTTGAGAAGAGCAAAGGATAGGACACTTCTTGAGGAATGGAGAGGAAGAATTAAAAATTCTTCGAAAAGGGATGATCGTGGGGATTGGAGGAATAAGAATGAATTAAAAATTCCTTGGAAGATGAGATGCCTAGAGGAATGTGAGATTTTGAATATCTCGCATTCACCTAGGAAAAGGGCATTTATAGAGAGTGGTTGGATGGAAGGGACAAGGAGTTGACTTTGTGGCCAATCATGATGATTAGCCACTAGCAGCTCATTAGGAGAGGGATTAGAGGAAAGGTTAGGTTGGATTAGGATAGATAAGATTTGTAGGAGGATTTGACTAGGAGAGAGAATGAGTGGAGGGAATTAAAAATTAGAAGAATAATACTAAGTGAGCCTAGGGAGTTTCTAGAAGAATTTATTAGGTTAATGATGGATTAGGAAAAGATGATTTGTAGGAATCACTTAGGTTAACTAATGAGGAGGATTTTGAGAAGATTTAATATTGAAGATTTTTAGAAGAATAAAAGGGAGTTGATTTATTAAATAAATCAATCATAGACTATAGTGACAATATTAATTATAATTAATTAATATTGAGGAGAATTAAAAATTGGCATAATTAATAAATTAATTATGTCAGGAATTAAAAATAATTAAAATAATTATTTTTAAATGTCTACAATTATACCAATGGATATTTGTCACCTTTTGTTGGGTAGACCATGGCAGTTTTATAGATAGGTAGTGCATGATTGGAGGAACAATACATACAGTATTGTAGCCAATGGGATGAAGCAAACCTTGTTACCCTTGAAGGAACCTTTGAAGAATGAAGCCTGTATGAATGCTAGATTTGATTTGGTAGATGGAAGGAAATTCCTGGATGGATTGAGATATGAGAATGTGTGTTTTGCCTTAATTTCTAAGAAGAATGAGAAACCGGAACGAGAAGGAGAACAACTTGAAGAGATTAAAGATTTGTTGACAGAATATGAGGACATCATTTCAGATAATGTACCTGATGCATTGCCACCTGTGAGAAGTATTAGTCATTGCATGGACTTGGTTCCCAGAGCTAGTTTGCCTAACAAAGCTTCACATTAGTTGACACTAACAGAGAATGAAGAATTGAATAGACAAGTGGAGAAGTTGTTGAAGAAAGGTTTGATCAGGGAGAGTTTGAGCCCTTATGCGATACCAACATTATTATCATCTAAGAAGAATGGAGAGTGGAGAATGTGTACTGATTCTAGAGAAATAAACAAGATCACAGTGAAATACTGGTTTCCTTTACCTAGGATGGAAGACATAATGTACTATTTGAGTGGAGATAAATATTTTACAAAGATAGATTTGAAGAGTTGATATCATCAGATCAGGATGAGAGAAGGTGATGAGAGGGAGACATCATTTAAATCAAATGAAGGACTGTATGAATGGTTGGTGATACCTTTTGGATTGACTAATGCACCGAGTACTTTCATGAAGTTGATGAATGAGGTGTTGAAAAAATTCTTGGGTAAGTTTTTTATTGTGTATTTGGATCACATTCAGATTTTCAGTAACACAAAAGAGGAGCATTTGTTGCAGTTAAGACAAGTTTTGCAGAGGTTGAGAGAAGAAAAGTTGATGATCAATATAAAGAAGTGTACTTTCATGAAGGATGAGTTAGTCTATTTGGGATTTGTGATATCTGAGGATGGTTTGAAGATGGACCCTGAGAAAGTGAAAGCAATCGTTGAATGCCCTACACCAGAAAGTATTGGAGACGTAAATTCATTTCATGGATTGGCTAATTTTTACTGAAAGTTTATCATAAATTTTAGTTCAGTTTGTAACCCTATGACTGAGACCATGAAAAGAGATATTAAGTAAAGTTGGCTTTATCGGATTTCAATAAAGTATTTCAAGTGGATTGTGATGTAAGTGGAATGGAAATAGGAGCAGCCTTAAGTTAGGAAGGGAGAGTAGTAGCCTATTTTAGTGAGAAATTAAATGATGTCCGGAGGATATATTCAGTGTATGATCAGTATTTTTATGCCATAGTTAAAGACTTGAAGAAGTGGAGACATTACTTGTTTCTTAAGGAGTTTGTGTTGTATACAGATCATCAAGATTTGTAGTATTTGAACAGTCAAAGTAAATTGAATCAGAGACATATGAGATGGGTAGAATTCTTACAGAGTTACACCTTTTTATTGAAGCATAGAAGTGGGAAATATAACGAAGTTGTTGATGCATTGAGTCAGAGAAGGAATTTGCTAAGAGAGATGAGAGTGTCAATATTAGGATTTGATGACCTTGTATGATGATGACCAAGATTTTGCAGAACCTTGGAAAGCGTGTAGAGAATCGGTTATGGTAGATAGAAGAAAGTGGTTGGATTACTTCATTCAAGATGGGATGTTATTCAAAGGAGTTCAGTTGTGCATACCTAAGAGTTATATGAGGGAGAATCTGACAAAGGAGAAACATAGTGGAGGACTAGCTGGACATTTTGGCATTGACAAAATAGTACCATTGGTGAGTGAGCAGTACTTTTGGCCCTAGATTCACAAGCATGTTAAGAGATATGTGCAGATTTGTAGAGTTTATCAAGTTGCAAAGGGTAGTAGTTAAAATGTGGGATTGTATAAACTTTTGACAGTACTAGTAATACCTTGGGAGGATATAAGCATGGATTTTGTACTTGGATTGCCTAAGACACCGAGAGGGAATGATTCTATATTTGTGGTAGTGGATGGATTCTTGAAGATGGCTCATTTCATACCTGGTAAGAAGACATCAGATGCATTGCATGTAGCAGACCTATTTTTCAAGGAAGTGGTAAGGTTGCATGGATTGCCTAAGGGCATAGTTTCAGACAAAGACACCAAGTTTGTTGGCTATTTTTGGAGAACACATTGAAAGAAGATGAAGACAGATTTGATGTTCAGTTCTAATTTTCATCCATGGACTGATGGACAGATAGAAGTTGTTAACCAGAGTTTGGGAAATTTATTGATATGTTTAGTGGGAGATAAAACCAAAAGTTGGGATTTGATCCTTGCACAAGAAGAGTTTGCCTACAACAATTTTGTGAATAGAAGTACCAGAAGAACACCTTCTAATATTTTTTACCAAAGTGCATCCTAAAGGTATGTCAAAATTGAGAGACATTAGCAGTGAAGACCCGGAGAAGTTCAGAAGAAGAAGACTTTGCAGATCACATGGAAGTATTGCATATCTAGGTTAAGAAGCATTTGGAAGACATGAACACAAAGTATAATTAGAAGACAAATGAGAAGAGAAGACACAAGGAATTTGAATTTGGCAATGAAGTGATGGTATATTTGAGAAAATAGATATTCTCGGTTGGAACTTATAACAAGTTGCAGATGAAGAAGTTTGGACCCTGCAGGATTTTGAGGAAGTTCAGTTTTGGAAATGCATATGAAGTGGAGTTACCAGATAGTCTAATTATTTCACCTGTGTTTAACATTGTAGATCTTCATCAGTGTCATGAACCAGAATTCAGTGAGAACAATATTGTAGACTTGGAGAAACAGTTTCCCCAGATGGAACCAGATCAAATTGAAGATATTTTGGATAGTAGGATTGGGCATAGTACTCGGAGCAGTCAATATAAGGAGTATCTTGTGAAGTGGAAGGACATACCAGTTGAAGATTCATCTTGGATTTCTCAGGCAGAGGTAGACTGCCTTGGTTTCCCTCTGACCCCAACAAAGTGAGAGGCTCACTTTTTGAATAAACCCAGATGTCTGATGCAGGAGCATCCCTGGTTCATAGCAATCTTGCATCAACCAAAAACATTTTCCTTTCTATTTTCTTTCTATTTGCACTTTCAATTTTTATTTTGTGTGTCCCGATTTTGGCTCACTAGATCCTTTGGAGTTGGATTCTACTTGAATATTTGATCATCTTTCTTGTTTCCAGACCGCATCGCATTTAGATCATTTTCTGGAAAGATGTCACTATCAGTTTCCTTGATAATTTCCTATTACCGGTTGGCAGTTCTTGTTACCAGTTGCCTAGACCGATTTTGGTGATCTACCAGAACCTCTTCAGAAGCTTGCAGAGCCTTGGGAGGTGATTGCGATGTTCCTTGGCGTGTGGTCAACCTTTTCCCATGATATACGTTTCATCCTTTGGATTTTTCGGAGGAATCTCTTGGCGGAGGCCGACCTAGTTATTTTACATGTTAGGTCTTGTTCTTCGGGTTTTTATCCCTTTTGGACCGACTGGATCCTTTGGATTGATATATATAATTGTAATTGCACATTAGAATGTAATCAATCAGAGAATCAAGTAGTTAGACTATGCGTAGAAGATAGATCTCAACATTCAAGGTCCCGGTTGTGACTTATTCTATATGTTCTACCAGGCATGTGAGTCGGTATGCTGTAACCCGGTTGTTACTAGTTGGATTTAATCAATTTTCATGGAATAAAACAATCGGTTTTGCATTGCCTCCATCATATCTTTGTGTTTCCATTATGTATACTCTTGCTGACCGGTCCAGATTGATCTCTTTAAGGTCCCTCCTCACCGGTGACTGCTTCATTACATCTATGATTCTTAGCACAAATAATAATGCTAAGACAGAGAGATCACGTACTTTTAAGACATATTGTTTGGTTGTTAATTCACTCAGAACATATATCAAGAAGAAAAGATGAATGAATTATAAGATCTTCTTCAATGAATAATTATGTTGCTAATTTCTTAGAAACAATATCTTGAAAAAGAAGAAAGATAGAGAATTAAGGTCTTTCCCATCAATTCAAAAGAAATCCTTTATCACCTATAACTTTTGTGAAAACATATACTTAAAAGATTGTATAAATATAAAATCAAATGTTTCGATTAAAAATTTAAAATATATATTTATTCTACTTTAATTTTTCTAAAATAGAACAGTTATAAAAAGAACCTTTTGAAAAAAATAAAAAACAAAAGAAATGAAAGCTATATATTTCTAACATAATTATAAAACCAGGCCCAAATGATTCTATATAGTGAAACATATGATTTGGTTGTTAAAGTCTTTACATAGAAATATAGTTTGGTTCATATTTGTTTAATTGTTGAAACCTTTGAAGAGAAAAATGATTTGACTGACGTTGGTTTTGTTTTTGAAATCTAAGTCTGCCTTTTGTTCAAATTTACAATGGAAAGACAATGAAAAATATTAAGTCAAGAATGAAGAAATTCAAAGTATCTAACAAAATTGAATGCTGACTAGATGCCTCAGCTAATGTATGGTGTTTAGGGAATTCAATAAATGATCTGGAAGGGTCAGTTTTAAGCATGGCACAAACACATTAAGTCTAGAGAATGTCAGTAAATTCTGAGTGTTTAATATTTTTGAGTTTAGAAATATAAACTTAATGTATGTGATTTAAACAATTAGATTCAGAAAACTATAGATATTGAAACAATAAAACATATTAGCTAAAAAATGGAATTCCAATAGTAAATTGTATTGTCAAACATCAAGATTGACAGCCAAGACATTTATTGATCTTCCAGTCTACCAAAAATTGATCCGCAACTCAAACCAATGAAAGGAAAGCCCTACAAATTTTCATGCATTCGCATGGAGGCAGCGTAAAACAAAAGCATATATGCCATTAAGTAACAGGAGGCTTTTAATTTAATTAAAATATATGAAAATATCAACTATGTTAAAATACAAGTGTTATGTGAGATTAGAGAGTTTACCATATCAGAATCGTTTAGCTTCTTGTGCAAGCTTAACTCCCTCAGGTTAATTAAGCTTTTCTTTTCGTGCTTAGTGTAAAACATAATAACAAACATGATATTCAGTATTTATATTATCTAATTCAATAAACAATGGTTTAAATCATACATTTAAGTTTTGATTTTTAGACTTAAAAATATTAAACATTCTGAATTGACTGACATTATATGCTACTTAATATATTTAAATCTGATCCTCAATAAAATATAGACGACGTCCATTACTATCAATTCATTAATTTTCTATTTCTTTACTATGTTGTTCATTTCATAATTTCTGAGGCTTTTTCTCTTACTTTCTACGCTTTTGAATCGCACATTTCTCTTTTACAAACATGGCCATTAAAAAATCGCTCGTAATTTTGATACCTATTTTTATCAGTCAACGACAATAATTCTTCTGAATGGGACCTTCGTATATATAATTACTTTGAGTGTTATGTAGCAATTTGTTGAATCCAAAAGTAGATTCTCCATGCTTGTTTAAAAGCCTATAAAAAAATTTCCAACATTTTTTTGATTGAAGAGTAATTATTATTATTATTATTTCTAATCACGTGAACTTTGTTCTCATTTTTTTTAATGATGCCGACTGAACGCACTCAACAAAGGTTGATTCCGCATTTGTTTTTCTCAAGTTATTAAATGTCAATTAGCAATTCATAATTAGAATTAATATATTGAAGGATTGCAATTTAATTTCATGAATATATCTTAGTGAAGATGATGAATTATTTTCGATTTTGTTATTCAAAAGGCATTTGGAGGTATAATAGGATAAGATTATGTTTCATATAAGTTTGGACAATGAATACCCTTTGAACTTTAATTATGATAAAAAAATATATCAACATAGAATCACTATTCTCATAATAATATATTCAAAAGATATCCTCCACTTCACATCATTCTCACCCTTTGCCACACCCTCTCTCTATGCATACATGCATACATATCGATACACACATACACAAAATAATTCTATAAATTTTTAATCTGGACTCCTTCCCCTTATGGTAATTACATAGTGAAGCTTGGGTATAAAATATTAAGGGAATAATCTTCACATAAGAACTCTAGATGCTTCTCTTTCTATTGGGTAGAAGTTGGTCTCCAGAAGGCGGGATCTTTTGCATGGTTAGCTCAGAGGGATAGAATTTTAACTAGTTATCACCTCTCCTCTCTTGGTATAGCTAGTCCCTTTTCTTGTGTTATGTGTTTTGTAGATGTGGAGACCAAGAGCCATTTGCTCCTTAATTGTCCATTTTCAAGTGAATGTTGGTATTGGTTAAGTCATAAAGTCAAATGGCAAGCTCCATTTTGTTCAGACCTTGTGGCATTGTTTGAGTCATGGCCTCTATTACATAAAGAGACATTTTTGGCTATTTGTGGAAGGTGGCACCAGCCATATTGATATGTAACATTTGGTGGGAGAAGAATAGGCAAATCTTCAAGCAAGAGAAGAACTCTCTCCAAGAGGTACTCCTTAAAATAAAGAAATCTATTTTTGAATAAGTAAGGGCATACACTATAAAGCATAAGAGCATTGATTATGTCTTTACTTCTTGAGACAACCAAGTCCTTCAGACTTGGAGTTACATTTCAGTCTCATTCAAAGGTATCTTGCTGAAGAATATGTCTATGAAAATAAATAGGAAAGAGATTAGTGGCAATGCCCTCAGAAAGATTTTGTAAACTCAATTTTGATAGTTCTTTGAAAGGAAATACTAGTATTTCAAAGCTTGGGTGTGTTTTAAGATATCACAAAGGCGATGTGGTTATAGCGTTCGCAGCTAGGTTACCCCCTAATACAAATAATATGGTAGAGACTTGCATCCTTTTGGCTAGTATCAAACTAGCAATTCAATATAAGGTCAAGTACCTAGCTATTGAAGGGGATACACAGAACATCATTTCTAGTTTGAAAAAGGTGGAAGCTCCCTATTGGAAAATAAATTAAATTCTTCAGGACGCTTGGGGCTCCTTACAATTTTTTACAAAATATTAGATACATAATTGCTATAGAGAAGACAATAAATTAGCAAATGGTCAGGCAAATAGGGGTTGTATTTTTGCAAATGTGAATCAGTTTTTGGTTAGGATAATATAGTTATAGACCTTGAATTGGCACCAATTCGGGATAATCATACCATCAGATGACATGTTGTTTTTAATAACATATTAGGGGTTGAATTTCATCAATATGTATCATGAAATTTTATATTTGACATTTAAAATTTTCCCTTGATGGAGGTGAGGATCTATTGAATTACTTGCATCTTCACTTAAGGTTTGATGAAGGTGAGGATCTATTGAATTACTTGCATCTTCACTTAAGGTAAGAGGCATTCCCATGGCCACCTTGATAGTATTTTTGTTGTTGAAATATATTAGCTTTGATTCAAATTAGAATGAATGTATTTAATTTCTTTATTTTTATAGTCAGTTTCATGTTTAGGGGTTGAATAATCCTCCCCTTGATACACACACACACACACATATATATATATATATGTATGTATGTGTATATATATATATATATATATATATATGTATGTATGTATATTTTATTTTTTTTAAATAATAAGTACTATCGTTTATAAGGATAGCGCCCTATATTGATATGGAAATAGAAATACAAAATTTGTCTTTTACTAGGCTTTACAAGACCAAACAGCCTGGTACATAACCCGATGAAACTGACTTACAACAGAAACAACGACCAAACTTATTTACATATTTCCACTAATTGCCATGTATACTACAACAAAAAATTCTCCCATAATGATGACACTGGTGGTTGACTGATCAGATAATCACCAATCATCTGATTCCGTCAACCTCCTGAAGGGAGCAAGATTTCCATTAAAGACTGCACATCAAAATACTTCCTAGGCTTCATCAAAAAATGTTATCAGCCTCTCCCACTCCTCTCTTTTGACTTCCCTACATGCCTTTTCGCGGATGTAATCACTGTCAACCGAATCACCACTTCCATCCCTATCGGAATCCTCCATGTCTTCATCCGAGGCATCAGATAAGTAGTTCTCAGCTTGAAAATATACTCACAGAATACTCACCCTCAAACCCTCCTCCAGGCTGAGAATAGTGTTGGTGACATAGTCACCTACATATGGCTTGACAAAACCATTGAGCAGCTCCACCGACCATTCCCGAGATTCTATGATGTCAACCAGAGGCAGGAGGACAACGCCATAAATAAAGGCATCTCACCAGTGCCTATCGAGACTCGGATATATGTCAATCATTCCCCGCATTGCATCATAAACAACATCCTCGGTAATAAACAGGTTCCTGAGTTGAACATCCTGACAAAAAACAGAGGATTGGAGGAGAGACACAGAAACACACACAGAAACACAGAGGAGAAACAAACACAGAAATACGCAGGAGATAGAGGAGAAACCCATAAATGGGCTCTACTAAACATAGGCCCTTACAATTGAATTTATAAGAAGATACATAGAAGACTCTAGATAAGAGTTAGTTACAAACTTAATGATGGGCAGTTGAAACAGTGACTGAAGTCTCTAGAGGTTACTGGTGTGCAGGAATTTTCTGGAACACAGAAGTTTCTAGGAATGTCTAGAGGATAATTAATTTATCTCCAACATCCCCCCATAAATTAATTATCGAATTGTTTTTGATATCCCCCCATAATCGAATTAGGATGGGTCCTGGTCTCGAACCTTTTTAGGTACCCATTTACAACAAATTTTGTTTCCCCTAATCACTTTGGGTTTTGACAGTTTACCCTTAACTGATTCACTACAAACTTCTCTTTTACAATAACTTTTGGGTTTTTCACCGGTTTACCCATAACCATTTGGGTTTTCCCCAACTGATACAATCACTTTGAATTTCACATTGCTTTGGGTTTTTTTTACCCAAACAAGTGGTTTTGGCTTACCACAAACCATCACAAGAGACTCAGCTCTAACATGGTTCCAATGACCATCGCAATGGGGAAACTTTCATCATGGGGAAATTTTTCCTAAAATTATTGAGTCCATATAAAAAGAAATCCATCTACCGAGACACATGGGTAACCAGCCACTGTGCTCGCTAGTTCTATAGGAATCCTTTTCAGATACATGGTTCATCAATATATTAAACCAAATACTTTTGGGGTGTCGGGTACCACCGATCATGTACCCCCTTACATCAGCACACTTGTTAACTTCACATTTAGAAACAACTTTTTTCACCTCCAACCAAACACTTTACACCTCATCCAATCACAACTAACTCCATCTAATATCTAGAATGCAAGACATTCACATAATTCCTTTATGCAAATCAAGCCTTCAATCTTTTTCAACTTGAGCACAACTAGCTGTTCTAGATATGCTGAAACTTCTGCAAATCCTCTGACAACAATCTTCTCCTCTCTATTTTTTTTTTTTTGACAGCCTCTCATCAATCTTCCCTTGCTATGTAAATATACATTAGAGAGCTCCTACTCTCTTGCACAAATGACACTACACAGTTTGCAATCAAGCTATGGGACTTTACTTTCAGCCTGGTATACATCAATCTTTCCCTTGGCAAGACTTCCTTGAGGAGGCGGTTTCATCTATAACACCATCTTTCATCATCAGCGATGAACACTACTGCCAGTTGATAAACACACCCTTACACTCTTTTGCTGTGGATCCTTCAATCTGCGATTTCTTCAGATACCAATGGCTTCAACGGTTTGCAACGATCTACTTCTTTAGACCTTCCATTCACTTAGTGGCAATACAATCAATAGACTCTTCTTCAAATACTCCACCAGATTCTTTTACCTCTCTAAGATCTCGAGCATCAACCATTGGCTCTGATACCATGACAAAAAACAGAGGATTGGAGGAGAGACACAGAAACACACACAGAAACACAGAGGAGAAACAAACACAAAAATACGCAGGAGACAGAGGAGAAACCCATAAATGGGCTCTACTAAACACGGACCCTTACAATTGAATTTATAAGAAGATACATAGAAGACTCTAGATAATAGTTAGTTACAAATTTAATGATGGGCAGTTGAAACAGTGACTAAAGTCTCTAGAGGTTACTGGTGTGCAGGAATTTTCTGGAACACAGAAGTTTCTAGGAATGTCTAGAGGATAATTAATTTATCTCCAATAGATCCAATCCATTATCATGATTTACGCAACTAATATCCCCAAAGTGTGCCATCACCTATCTCACCATGCATTGAAAACCTAACACGCTTTTATGAAAAGCATCTTACTGCCTAGTTACTTATAGATGAAAGGAGAAGCAGATAGATAAAACCAGAGAGAGGTCACGCAAAATCTAGGTGAATCTTTTCGCAAAGGAGGACTAGCTCCCATGAATGTCCCGAAAGCCATCAATTGGGATCAATCCAAATCCCAACACCATCCGTCAGTCCGAGTCTTGCCAAATACTTCAGATCATAAGCCATTTCCGGCTGCCACATTCCACCCAAGAATGGCAGCAAATCTAGTGAAAATGAATGTTACCCAATTCCCTCGCGTGTGGAATCGATACAATCTTTCAGACTTTGTCTTGTTATATCGTCAGTAGCAGAGATTTGACAGAATTGAACAGAGCCGTCACATCGACCAACCCCAAGATTTGCCAAGTAGTCCGTCATTTGATTGCCCTCCCTATAAACATGCGCTAACTCATAACAGACCAATGAGTTGAGATGTGAGTTAATCTAGGGCGTCCATTTACTTAGCTTCTAATTGTTAAACGAGGATTTTATGACCCCATTAGTGACTACTTGTGAATCCCCTTTGATTTTGACCTTAGTAATCTCATGCCGAATGCATAGGGGAAGACCTTCTTCTAATGCATGGATTGCCGCCTCATTGTTAGTGGCATGTCCAATGACCTCATAGAGGCCGTGAAGGATATGTCCCCATTCATCTCGGATAATAGCACCAATTCCAACTTCACCTGGGTTTCCATGGCTCGCACCATCAAAGTTGAGTTTTTCCTAGCCCGTGGGTGGAGCCATCCATCTGACCATCCTCCTATCACTCTTTTTATTGCTCGTCAGAAAATTATCGATGTCCCTAAATGACCAATGATCCTCCATTAATCAGTCCTAGTTGTTGTATGTCTTATTCACAAATTTAGTCTTGCCATTGACCACTTCCTCAATTGCTAGCTTTATTTTATCGATCAATTTATCGATGGATAGCATTGTGTCTTTAAAGATCCTTCTATTCCGCTCTTTCCATATGTGCCAGGTAATCATAGAGCGACCAATTAACCATAAATCACTCCATTTCGAATTTTGCCTGTTAGGCCAAGCGATCAGAAAATCCAAGAGACATTCATTCTTGACAGTGACCCAATTGATTATGTCGAGAATCCAATTCCAGCATCTTTCCGCCCATGAGCATCTATAAAGTAGATGATTGGTCATTTCCTCCTACTCACAACACATTATACAGTGATTGGGCCCTAAGATTCCAATATATTTCAGTCTGTCACCCATAAGAATTCTATCATGCAGAGTGATCCACAAGAAAGCACCAACTTTCGAGAGAATACTCTTATTCCAGCATAACTTGTGAGGCTAATAACCACTGGTGCCAAGCTGCCTTTGTACCTCATATCCAATTTTGGCAGTATATTCCCCAGATTTAGAACCACACCAAAATATCTTATCTTTCCCTATTGATTTCGGAATTCTCCTATATTTGATTAACTCCCATAACCTTTCACAAGACGCAGGATTCCCAATCTCAATTTTCTTCCAAATCCTCATACCGTCAGAGTGAGTCTTCTCATCCATGTAGTCATAGACGTGTCGTCCAATACAACTCTTCAGTAGATTAACCCAGTTGCAATCTTCGAAGGATTCAGAAAGAGGAGAGAATCCTTCCCAAGAATCTCTCCAAAACAATGCCGACCCCCCATCCCCAATCTGCCACGAAATGTCCTCGGTGATAATATGCCTACAATGCCATAAAAAATTCCATGTAGTTGAACCTCTTTCTAAATTGGCAATCGTAAGGATATGGTTTGGGTCTTTGGAATCTAGGTATTTCTTTTGGAAAAGCCTACACCATAGTTTCTAGGGATGTTTACACATTTTCCAGGATAATTTTGCAAGATCAATTCTCCTTAATCCGGCACCTCCTTCTTCCTTGACAAGACATAGCTTTTCCCAATTGATTAGTGGGATTTTCTTGTTATCCTTAGTGCCATTCCACACAATTTTTTTTAACATATTGTTTAAACTCTTTCCAGCATTATATGGCATTTTGAAGCATGACATACTATAGATAGGGATGGCAGAAAGGACAACTTTGATCATGATTAATCTGACAGCCTGTGATAACCACCTATTTTTCAAATTTTCAGACTTGGCTTGACAAGAGTTTATAACATCATCCTCGATTTGAGTTTGTCTGCATCCTTTATCAATTTGCACCCCTAAATATTTTAGTGGTAGCTCCATTCTTTTAATGCCTAATATATTTTCAATTCTGTCTTGAACCATTTTGTTTGTATTAAAGAAGAATAGTTGTGATTTTTCTTTGTTCATCACCTGACCAGATTGAGCCGAGTACTTGTCCAAGGTTCATTTTATACTGTTAGAATCCTGTATTGAAGCTTCCCCAAATATGATGGTATCGTCTACAAATTGTGAGTGATTTATAGCCTCTAATTGCTTGTGCACCTTGACACCTTTCCAAAAACCATCGCCATGTTTCTTTTTAATTAGCCTCCCCAAAACCTCAGTCATCAGAATAAACAAAGAAGGGGATAGGGGATCCCCTTGCCTCAGTCCATTCGTGGCACCAAAAAACCCACATAGGTTACCATTGAGAAGAATAGAGAAGTTTACCGTACTGACGCAGAATTTTATGCATTCCAACCAATCACTAGGGAATCCGGAATTAGCAAGAACTTGAATTAAAAATCTCCAAACAACCTTATCATAAGCCTTAGAAGCATCTAGCTTGATAACCATACCCTTTCGTTTATCTTTATGAAGAGAATGGATTACCTCAGAGACCAAAATAATACTATCTGCTATTTCACAACCAGGAGTGAACCCATTTTGATTTTCAGAGACTAATCTTGGTAATAGCTTCTTTAATCTTTTAGCGAATGCTTTCGAAATGATCTTATAAACTGTGTTACACAACGAAATGGGGCGGAAATCAGATGAGGTTTCACAATCAGGTTTCTTGGGGATGAGGGTAATAATGGTATGGTTGATTTCTTTTACAAATCTATGTTTCTTCCTGAATTCCTCCACCACATTAGAAATGTCCATACCCATAAAGTCCCAACACTTCTGGAATAATTTTGCCGTCATTCCATCTGGACGAGGAGCTTTATGTGGATGAAGAGCAAATGTAGCCAATCTTACCTCCTCCAAAGAAAATGGTGTAAGGAGCATTCTGTTATCATCATCTGTCACAAGTGGCTCCACGACATCCTCAATTACAGAAAATAACTCCCCATTATCAAACTCAGAACACCCCAAAATCTCCATTAAGTGCCTCAATGCGATTTGTTCAATGTCTCAAAGGGCCTATATAACCACCCCATTCACATCCTTGACAGTTCATATTTTATTATTAATCCTTCTGGCTTTTGAGGAGGCATGAAACAATCTTGTGTTAAGGTCACCATCATCAATCCACAGTTCCCTTGATTTGTCTTTCCAATAGAGCTCTTCCCACCTCAAAATTTCCATGTATTGGGCTTTGAGCATCCTTTCCAGCTCATATTCCACATTGGTCATGCCGAGCCTCATAGTCTGATTGCCAGTTACTTCCAATTCTTTCTCTATTCTAATTTTTTCGGAGTGAATATTTTTTAAGGTGTACTTATTCCAAGCTTTGATTTTGTTCTTCAGATAGTGCATCCTTTTAACAAATTTAAAGCTTGGAGAGCCAGAGTAAACATTACTTTCTTGCCACCAAGATTTCAAGTTGTCTAAAAACATAAGGTCCCGCTACCACATACTTTGAAACTTAAAATAATTTCTTTGACCTCAAAATTCCTGTGATATGGATAAAATAAGTAGAAGGTGATCCGATCCCACATGTGGGGCAATTTCGAAAAAAATGACTTGTTACCATTAATCCACCATTCCCCGACCAAGAAAGGATCCAATCACTCATAGATGTTTGTGAAGTTTCGCCTTCTATTGGTCCATGTGAATTTGCCATTTTTGGGTATGATATCGACTAAATTGCAATTGAATATGAACTCCCTGAAATCTTCCATCACTTTCGTAGGCTTCCTCAAACCCCCCACCTTCTCATCCATGTCTAGCAGGGCATTGAAGTCGCCAGCCAAAATAGCCTTATCTTTACCCATCATAATAATCTGAGCAGTAACTTCGTTCCACACCATAAGCTTGTCTCATATTTGATGGGGCCATAAATGTTGAAAAGCGGAAAAGATAGATCAGATTGTCTACAGACAACATTGCAAGCAATCCAATGATCATACAAAGCAATTGGATGTATCTCAATTTTAGAGGGATCCCACAATATTCCCAAACCACCCGCCGAACCTCTGACATCCTGAAAAATGCCTTCCCACTTATAGCAGAACTTAATAAACTCTATCGGCTTTTCTTCACTAAGCTTAGTTTCTTGCAGTAAGTCGCATCTAACTCAAGCTTGGTCAAGGTCCTCTTGACCAAGCGTTTCTTGTCAAGGGCCGAGAAGCCCCTGACATTCCAAGTAGTGATCATGCTAACAAGACCTTTCTCATTAGCCTTCTGCTCCTTGACTGTATTGTGGCTTTTCCAACCCCTGATTCCCTTTGATTTTCCAAGAATAGAATGGGCCGATTGACTGATACTCCTTGGATCGACGACATCCAATTCATCATCCTCCGCTTCAGACACAGAGGACTCTGAATTAGATTCTGGTTGAATAGCTTCATGAGGCTGATTGATTACATAGTTTGGTACCGCGACTTGATTCTCGGGATTACTAATGTCTTTCTGGTTAACAGTTTTATGACTTTCCATGGGGGTGGCATTATCCATTCCAGTAGGTTTAGGATTAGGGCCTTCCAGTAACAAGGCATTATTCGCCTTTTCTTCCTCTTTTTCCTTCCACACCTATTTATATTTCCTAGGTTGGCGATCATGAGCCTTTCTAACATAAAGTCTGCATCTAGAGATATTGTGGAACTTACTTCCGCATCTACCATAGGTAGCAATTTCCTTTTCCACTTCGATTGGCTGAATCAGTTCTCCGTCTGCCGATATTAACACAATCGAGGCAGGGACTCTTTTTACCGCCGCAATTTCCATTCTAGCGTATGAGTATAGATCTCCTTCTACAATTTCTTCGTCAATTTGAAGCAAACAGCCCAGGGATCTCCCGATTCTTTCCAAACTTGCTTCACTCCAATACTCAATTGGCAAATTATATAGTCTGATCCAAATAGATTTATCATAAACCGCAAGTCCAGTGGGATCGAATTTTGGAACCCATTGTTGAATATAGACCGGGTGCCAATCAAAAAACCAATTTTTGAGATTAATGATATGATCTTTTTCAGTTTCTTCTGGGAAAATAGCGACAAAGAAGCCTTTGGGAAGGAATTTGATCATAATGTGGTTCCTCCAATTGTCCTCAACCCAGGTGCGAATTTTCTTCCTTGGAAATTTTGGTCCTACAATCTTTGCGATGATCACATGGCGGCCGAAAATAACCTTTTCCCCTTCTACTATATCGGCTAGGTCAATTCTTATTTCGCCAGACCCAACCTTCTCCTTGGCTCGCTACCGATGTGTTAGATAATTGCTCCCATTATCTGTGGTTTCTTCTGCCTTCATTTGTTCATCCCGAATATGAACCCAGCCGACATCGCATATTTTCCACTTTACTGGATTTCGTAGACCACCTTCAGGCCCTTCGCATGTCTGCCTTTCACTGACCTTCGGAATTTCGCTCCCCTTTTTTTTACTTGATGGGCATTTGTTTTTATTATATATATATATATTTAAGGTAAGTACTATCTAGTATGGGGATAGCACCCTTTATTAAATTTCTGGAATATTACAAATAGATACATCACCCACATCAGACAAAAAGCGGGTGAGTCATATCATCCACACATCCCAGTGCTTCGACCTTGTATATATATAAATATATATATATAGATATACACACACATATCTATACACACACATACATATATATATATATACATATATATTTGTATACATACATATATATGTATATACATACATACATACATATGCACATGAATGTATGCATGTATGTATGTATGTATATGTATATCTGTGTGTGTGTATGGGTGCGCGCGTGCGCTGGCTTTTAATCTATTCGTAATAATTTTATAATTATTAATATATATCCTTGGACACTTTGCCCCATATATATTTATTTATTTATGTATTTTTTTAATGTCTATTTTATTTTCTTTAATGATTCATTTTTTATATTATTTGGGATTGAGCTAGTTTAATTTTGAAGTCTACAGAATTGAATCTAAAATTTAGAAGCTGAAATTTAAATTCTAATCTTATCAATTCAATGATGCTTTTAGATTAATCATTAAGATGTGACTTAACACATGTCCTATGGCACATATTTTTATGTCTTGTTATTAAATAAAATTCCTTTGTCTATTGGAAATAAAGCTAATGACTATAAATGGGTATTCAAAACTAACTAACTTTAAATCTAATGGTTTAATTGACAAACACACATCAATATTTTAAGGAAATACTATACGAAAGTTGAAGGTGTTGATTATGAGGTATCTTTTTCTCTAGTTGCAAAGATGATCATAATTGGAATGTTCATAGTACTTGTTTCATATTAGTTGAGAAATTCGCCAAATGGGTGTCAAATGTGAATTCCTAAATGGACAATTGAAAAAGGAGTTAAATGTCACACAATTTCCCATATATATTGAAAAATAAAAGGAGTGCATGATGTGTCATTTAAAGAAGGCATTGCATGATTTGGAGTAAACCCCATGAGCTTGGTATTCAAAAATTAATAAGTACTTTCTTCAAATAGGATGTTAAAACTCCAATGCTAATCTAAATTTATATATTAATATTTTTGACAATAAGGTATTCTCCATATGGTTAGATGTTGATGATTTTCTCATTATTGGGAATGATCAATCATTAATTCAAGTAGTTAGAGAACAAATGAAGATAAAATTTAAGATGTCATATATAAGATTACTTCATTAATTTCATGGAACTGAAGTGTGTCAAAAACTTACAAAACTATTTCTTTGTCAAATGAAGTACACTGATGAAATTGTAACACAATTCAAAATGCAATATTGTGAAGCTTCATGAACACCAATGAAAACAAGAACTTATTTGAGTGAAGAAAAAATAGTAAATAAATTAATAAAACTCCATATAGGAGTTTGATCTAGGAAATTTGATTTACTTAACTACTATTTGTCCCAACATATCTTATGCAATTGGAATCTTGTCTTGATTGGTGCCTCATCCAAAAAATAGTCATTGGTTAGTGGAAAAGTGAGTTTTGAGATATCTTCAAGGAACACAAAGTTTTTGGATTGGAGTATATGAAAAAATGAATGTTTCAAACTCATTTTTTTAGATTCATATTAGGCAATTTGCATAAACTCTAGGAAATCAACTTTTGGAACCACTCATTCAATATTTGATCTAATATTGTCTCATGGAGTTGTAAGAAGCAACCCAATGATGATTTTTAATCCAATGAAGTATAAAATTTGGTAGTTGTTGCAAGAACTTGTGAATCAATATGGGTTAGATGACTTCTTGAGAATCTTTGACACCCACAGCTTGATCCAACATTTATATTGTTATAATCAAAGTGTTATGAAGATGTCTAAGACTCTAGTGTTCCATGATCCTAAGAATAACATATTGAAGTGCACCTTAATTTATTTCATGGATATGTCTTCAATAATAAAATTGAACTGGTCTATACACTAGCTAATAAGAAGCTTGTAGATGTATTCACCAAAAAATTATACAAGGACAAGGTTCTATACTTTTGAGAAGGTATGAGTATTAAATGTTCTTCATTTGTAAATAGATAGCTAATAAATCTATTGATGATAGGTGGCCCCTATCATCTAGTTAGGTCATGTTGTGTGATAAAATAAAGTTTAAGAGTGTGTTAAAAAATGAACCATATTTAATCACACAATTGTTATGTACAATCATGGCTCATGAAAGAGACACATCTATTTAAAATATTTGTGATTCATTTATTCCATATAAAATAATTCTATTCAAGCTCTCCTATATAAACACCATTTACATCTTTAAGCTCAAAATTACTAGGTGTATTGCCATTATTATTTATATTACTAGTACTAGTAAGATTTAAAATTATATTCATTGAAATAATAGAAAAGACATCTTCTTTATTTGCATTTTTGAACTTAACTGTACATCTATTTTGTAAGCATTGCCACTATTGTTTCACTATCCTCCTAGCACTAGAAACTATCGATATACCTCTTCTAAATCTCTTTGAGGCGTGGCATCTATTGCAACTCCTCTTTTCCTAATGCATTACTTTCTCCATTTGTCCATATCCAAGTTTTTTGGTTTAATTGAAATTTATTCATACACATATGTTACATTGTGTACATTATAGTATAATCATGTTTCCATTTGCGATGGGTTAGTGCCTTGGATTCTATGGTAAGAAATATAGTAGATTGACCCGATTTGATTTGGATAAACCAACAATTATGTTGTTGTTCAAAACATGGTCTTTGGAATCATTACACATGCACTTTGATATGAATGTTTTTTTTTAAAAATAATTTGAATTTTATTTGTATTGTTTGAAATGGTTTAATTTATGTATTGTTGGAAATGTTGCAATTCTTTTTCTTGTTAGTGTGAGTTTTGTTGTTTCACATTTACACATTCATTTGTTTTAGAGAAGTTATAGAGGTAAATCTTTAAAAAAATTAATCATCAATTTCCTTCCAAATCAAAGATCTAATTTGTATTTATGGTTTTAGCACATGAAAGGATAAAGTGACCACATGTCTTTAGACATATAAGCAGATTGGTTATTGAGGTAAGAGATATATCTAGAAAAATAGGAGGAATATATAATGAAGATCTTTTGTATTAATTCAAAAAAAAAAGTAGATTAAAAAGGTTCTATAAGCATAGAAACCAAATGGCTCATTAAAATTTTAAAACTTTTATTTGTCATTATATACAAGGTTTAAGATATTTGAGGTAAGGGATGAGTTATAAATCCAATTGAGTTATAAAGTCAATTTAATCAAAATCAAAATTATTGATTTTCCTCTAAAAATGAAATTCACATCTAAGGTTCGTAGCACAAATAATAGTGCTAAGATAAAGAGATCCCATTTGTTTAAGACACAAATTGTTTCATTTTTAATACATTAATCTTCCACTGTATCAAAAATTGACACACAACTCAAACCAATGAAAAGAAAGCACTACAAATATTCCTCCATGCGCATGGACGCAAGGTAAAAAAAAAAAGTATATATGCCATTAAGGCTGGGGTCCCATGGAGGGGAGCTTCCTAAAAAATAGAGCTAAAGCTGCTGAGATTTTCTAGGAATATTTTAAAGCTGACGGTCCCATGAATTTTGTTTTGCACTTCAGTTTAAAATTTTAAGCTCCCCAATTTAAGAATGCCATGATCTTTGTAGTGCAGATCAACTTAAGTTTAAATTCTAAAATTTAAGTAAATTGATGGTAAATAAATTTATTTTTTCTTCTAAAATTCATATGATTGACAAATGGCATAATATATTCCTAAGCTAGTGGACCAATTTCCCCATTTTCACCAGCTTAAATTTTCAAGCCTAAAAAGTAGGGGCTCTATTTTCTAGGAAAAGATCCCATAGCAATTTTTTTTTTCCATGGGACCACCCCTTCGATGAGACCCTTGCCTAAATAACAGAAGGATTTAAATTTAGTTTAAATATATGAAAATATCAACCATGTTAAAATATAAATTTTATGTGAGAATAGAGAATTTACCATATCAGAATCTTCTGGCTTCTTGTGCAAGCTTAGTACAATGACATAGAGGAGTTGTTGTAATCTGCATGCAGATCTTACCTCCCTCTAGTTGGTTAGGTTTATATATGTTTTCTTTTCATGAATAGTGTAAAATATAATAACAACATGCCACTGTTTCCCTTAGAATCACATTCAATATTTATATTATCCAGCTCAAGATGTAGACGTCCATGATTGTGAAGCAATCGCTGGTTAGGAGGGACCTCAAAGAGATCAATCCAGACCGATCAGTAAGCGTAACACAATGAAAACAAAAAGATATGATGCAGGAAATGCAGAAAATATTTTTTTATTTCATGAAAATTTATTACAACCAAATAGTAACAACCGAATTATAGCATAACCGACTCAGAGGCGTGGTAGAACATATAGAATAGGTCACAACCGGGACCTTGAGTCTTAAGATATATCTTCTACGCTTAGTCTAGATACTTGATTCTTCGATTGATTACATTTTAATGTGCAATTAAAATTATATATATGATCCAAAGGATCCAGTTGGCCCAAAAAGGGACCAAAACCTGAAGAACAAGACCTAATGTGTAAAATCAACAAGGTCGGCCTCCACCAAGAGATTCCTCTGGAAAATCCAAAGGATGAAGTGTAGATCACAGGAAAAGGTAAGCCACATGCCAAGGAACATCAGAATCAACACCCAAGGCTCCACAAGCATCGAAAGGGGTTCCAGTAGATCACCAAAATAGGTCCAGGCAACCAGTAACATGAAACTGTCAACTGGTAACAAAACTATCAAGGAAACCGATAGTGATATCTTGTCAAAAAATTATCCAAATGCAATGCAGTCTGCAAATAAGAAAGATGATCAAGTCTTCAAGTAGAATCCAACTCCACAGGATCCAGTGAGCCAAAACTAGGACACACAGAAAGAATTGTTGAAACTACAGACAGAAAGAAAAACATAAAGAAAATGTTTTTGGTTGATGCAAGATTGCTGTGAATGGGGCATGCTCCTGCATCAGATTGTCAATTAATTAATTTTCTATTTCTACAACTGTGTTGTTCATAATTTTGACTTCTTTTTCTCTTAATTTCCACACTTTTGAATCCCACATTTCTGTTTTACAAACATGGCCATTAAAAACTGCTTGTAATTTTGATACCTGGATTTATCAGTCAATGACAATAAATCTCTTGTATCATATATATACATATTTTGAATCCAAAAGTAGATTCTCCGTGCTAGTTTTAAAACCTCTAAAATAATTTCCAACATATTTTTGGGTTGAAGAGTAATTATTATTATTATTTCTATTCACATGAACTTTGTTCTCATTTTCTTAATGATGCCAACTGAACGCACTAAACAAAGATTGATTCCATGTAGGTTTTTAAAAGTTATTTAATATTGATTAGCAAATAATAATTACAGTTAATATATTAAAGGGTTGTAAGTTAATTTGTTGAACATATCTTAGTGAGGATGATGAAATGTTTTCTATTGGCTTTTTAGAGGTGTAATAGGATAAATGTTGGAAAATGCACACTCTAATGAGAAATTGTAGGTGATTGAAGGTATTGTCATTGATGGCAACCTTACAATCATGTGATACTAACAGACAGGCATAAGCACAAGCATCGACAGACTCTACACTGGCATATAGATCAGCGACACCAAAAGAAAGATTACCGACACCCTGGCCGACAAGAATTTTGTATAAATATACTTTGTAATTAATTGTAAAATCTTTTGTAAGCTAACTTAGCAGATTGTAATATGACTCATATATGTATGAGATCATTGTAGATCATTTAGAGATGGAGAGATGGAAGGATTAATGCAGACCTAATATGTGAATTGTAAGGCAGACAGGATAGGGTTTATGTATGTAACAGAGCTTAAACCAGTACTGAATCTAGCATACTAGATGTTGATCTGAAGTAGTACAAGACATTGGATTTGTATAATCCATTTGTAAGTCAGTGTGACTTCTTTTTGAGTAGTGAGCTCTAAGCACTTGGCCTTCCTGCATGTGCAGGCCCCTATTGTAAGCAATAATATTCTCTTATTGGCCAGTAAGTGAATATTGTGGGTCACAAATCGCACCGAGGTTTTTCCCACACTAGATTTCCTTTTTAAAATATTGTGTTATGGTGTGTCTCTTATGTTGTGGTTGCTATTCTTATTTACTGCATTATTTTTGGTTTACCGGTACACAGTTTTGATATGCTTTTCATGCTATAATTTAAGAAATTTATTATACCGGCCAGATACTGATTCACCCCCTGCTCTCAGTATCTTTGGGAATCCTAAAAATTGGTATTAGAGTCTGGTCCTCTATTTTCAAAAGCCTAACAGCTTGAGGAAGATCTTGACACCGGTAGAGATGGAAAATTTGAGAAAGCAATTGGAAATAGCTCTTTTAGACTATGATGCAGAAAAGGTGAAGAATATCAAACTTGAGGATGATATGAAGGTTGCACAGGATATTATTTGAGGACTTCAAGAAAATTTCACTATAGAAAGGAATAAAAGAAGAGAACTTTGTGAAAAGATGTAGAATGAAGAAGATGGAAAGGTAACTCTTAATGATCTGGGGAATCAACTGAGACAAGATAACTGTACAATGAAGAATGAGATGCAAGATATGACTATGAGATTTTGTAAAGAAATTGAAGATAGAAAGAAGAATGAAGATGATTTGGCTAGAAGACTAAATGATGCTAGAAATGAAAACACAAGACTCAGTCATGAAAATGATATGTTGAAGATAGATTTGATGCATAAACAAAATGACAGAACTGAACTCATGAGATAGAATGAAATGTTGGAGAATGAACTGACTGTTGCAAATCAACACAAGGAGAAATTCAAGAAAAGTTCAGAAGAACTTGTTGACATGCTGAAGAATCAGAAACCTAATGGTGATACAAATGGCCTTGTCTTTAAAATTGGTGAAAGCTCAAGTACTGCAAACAATCTTGATCATAGTAAACCGGTAAGACAACCTAATGCTTACAAATTCAATGGGAAATGCTTTAACTGTAACAAGTATAGTTATAGAGAAAATCAGTGTAGATCTAGAAATTATCAGAACACTAATACACCCACCGGTCAATGTTCTAAATGCAACAAAATTGGTCATAATTCAGAAAACTGCAGAATGATTGTAAGATGTTATGTTTGTGGAAGATTTGGACACTTATCTAATCAATGTAGAACACATACCAGCATAGGATATGGGAAAGCTATTCAGAAAAAAAATGTGACTTGTTATACTTGTAACAAAATTGGACATATTGCAAAATTTTGTAGAAGCAAGACTTCACCAGAAAATAACAAAGGTCCCAGCTTGAAAGGTAAAGAAAAAGTTGAAGAGGTAATGCAAGAATTATCAAAACAATGGATCAGAAAGTCAGAACAAAATGTTGATGGGAATACTCCTCCACTGGAAGAACAGAGTAACACTCCAGCAGCAGGAGACTCTTCATCTAACTCAAGGAAAATCCTTTGGGGGTTTAGCAATAAACTAAAAAACATGCTAAGATACCCTCGATTGATGGTGAGAAGTTGAAATTACTGCTTTACCGGCAGATGAGTTAAATTGTGACTTAACCGGAAAGCATTAAATGTGGCAATTGGAGAAAATAACATTATAAAGTAAGTGTTTTGTCTCTTTTTCATTCACCGAGCATTCAAATCTTCGAGAGCGCGAAAATTCCCGAGCGAAGGCATCCTTAGCGAAGAAGTGAAGCAGTTCATCCAAGCACTCATCCTAAAGGCAGATTGAGGTATTTATAACTATGGCTTCCTCATCCACTCTTGAATTTATTGCAAACCCTAATGTGATTGAAGTAATCGAGCGCCCTAGACACGTATTCAAGCTTGTTCCCAAAATTGCGAAGAAAGATGATACCATAGGTGCATTTTCTCAAATTCCCAAGGGAGTAGTATATACTGAAGACCCTAGGATATACATACATTGTCATATAGAGGAATTAGGAGATGATGAAATCAAGAAAATGTACCAGACTGTGATTTGTGATGAATCTGGAAATATCAAACTGGAACATAAGATAGTTGAAACCCTAGGTTTTAATGAAATCCTTAGTGTCTCAGATTTTCCCAAAGATATTATAAGGATTGTGCTAAGCAGAGTTCATGGAGAATTCTTTTGGTTGGATTCAATCCATAAGATCACCAAAGAAGCAGTAAAGGTAGTAATAGGGTTACCTTCCACCGATAACAGGTTGACAGAACTAAAAAGGTCTCTAATGACACAGTAATGGACCTAACCGACACAACATTTGACAAAAGGTCTCTACGGGTAAATGATGTGAATGATATCAATGTCAGATTTGTCAGTATGATTTTAGGCTACAAGGCTACACATGCAAATAGGTTAAACTCAGTATCAAACCTATGTATCAAAAGTGCATATGATATGGTTAACAACAATGCTAGAATAGATGTGTGTGAATGGCTCAAAGATGAATCAATAGACAATCTGAAGAAGATAAAGAGAGATAAGAGAGGAACCTTTAGATTTGGAAATTTACTTGTATGTTTAATGTTGTACATTACTAAGAATGTACTTGGTATTGGTAGGAGAGATTTTGGTTTTGACATACCGGTAGGAAAGCAAATTTTGGATACACTAAACAACATGGGAGATAACAGGGAGAAAAACATAAATGAACATTTTCAGGCACTAAAAGCTTGATTGAAGACTAGAACAAAACCGTCACAGGCAATTGTGGATAAATATCAAAAGCAAATATGTTTTTTAATTAAGAAAGATGAAATATGGATGGAGGCAGTTGTCCCTAGGACTATCTGGGTAACTGAAATGGGCTATGAAACAAATGATAACATCATAGAAACTTATGCAAAATCCCTCCTTGAAGCACCATAAGAATGCACTGAGAAAGTCTTTGGAAATGTAGAAACAATTGAAAGTGGAATTGAGTCAAGGAAAAGGGTTAAGAAAGTTGAACAAACTGTGAAGAAGGGAACCCGACAAGCGAAGGCTATTAAGGAAGATGTTTTGAAACAAACTGGTATCAAGGAAAGTGAGCTAGAAGGACTTCAAGTGGAAGCTCATCTTTCACCGACTGGAACTTCTTCAGAGAGTGATATACCAGCAGTATTCAAAAGGGCAAAAAGGAAAAGAAAACCCTCACCATCACCCTCACCCACACTTAGGAGAACAAGGCAAAAGCAACAAGCAGTGAGGCCTCCAATAAAGAAGTTGACTCCTAAGAAGAAAAAGGTAAAACAAGACATTGCTCCACTAGATAAACTCCTTAGCGAAATAACAAAGGATGGAAAGTTGAAGAACATTAGGAAACTATACAATGCACTTTCCGTTGATGACAGAGAGAGCATAGAAAATAGTGTAATTTTAAACTTGGATATTTACAAGAATTTTTTGATGGAAATTGTAAAAATAGTTGGATAGACATTTGGTACTTCTATAGCAAAATTTTGGCCTACAAATGTAATAGAGGTCTTATTGGACTCAATAAAGAAACTCACAGAGTGTAATGCACAAGCCTATAAGGCTATTGTTGATACAATCCCCATTCTTAAATTGATAGCACCCAAGTGCATTGTGGATAAGAAAGATTCTTTAGGTCAACTAGACACATTGTCTAAATACATCACCAACAACATTTTGATAATTGATCAAATAAATGAGGACACATTTAAGGAGAAAATGAATAAAGAGAAAGGGAAATCATTTGATGAAATAATAAAGAAGTGCATGGGACACATTGGCACCCTTTTACTGGCACTAAATAAAACAATAATGGAGTTTAAGGAATTCTATAGAGATACATGCAAGACAAATGTTCTGACAACAGATATAGACAAGGAAATAAGTAAGGTACAAAAGGAGAAATTGACAATATAGTTGATAACCTCATTGGTTCATCTGAACCATTATCAGTTACAGAGCAGAAGATACACAGTCTTGAAGAAAAACTTGAGAAATTTGAAAACTAGAAAGACAAAATAAAAGGGAAGGAAAAAGACCTTAAAAGAAAACTCAACCCCAAATTGGAGTACCTCATCTCTTTGAGTAAAGAGATCTCCGACGCACTTGTTCAAGGACTAAAGACACCGGAGGAACAAATGCATCACTTCACTGGTACTATTGAAAGGACAGAGGTTGCACTAAAAGACAGTGAAAAGTTCAATGAGAGTCTAAATTTGGTATTAGCATAACTCTTTCAGATTGTAACCCATAGGATACAAGGATCCAGTTAGGAAACACACTCCACTGACAGTGAATGACAACCTTTGTCATTGATGTCAAAGGGGGAGTAGTATGATGAGAAAAATGATCAGAATAGGACATCATCAACTCAGGGGGATCATGGATTTTTGACAACATAGTTTTGGTAAGAAATCATTTTTGGGACACTTTTTTATTCTTCTCATGAGTGTTGCCATCAATGCCAAAGAGGGAGATTGTTGGCAAATGCACACTCAAATGAGAAATTGTAGGTGATTGAAGGTATTTTCATTGATGGTAACCTTACAATCATGTGATACCCGTAGGCAGACATAGGCACTAACATCAGTAGACTCTACACCGGCATATAGATCACCGACACCAAAAGAAAGATTATCGGCACCCTGGCTGACAAGAATTTTGTATAAATATACTTTGTAACTAATTGTAAAATCTTTTGTAAACCGACTTGGTGGATTGTAATATGACTCATATATGTATGAGATCATTGTAGATCATTGAGAGATAGAGAGATGGAAGGATTAATGCAGACCTAATATGCGAATTGTAAGGCAGACATAGGATAAGGGTTTATGTATGTAGTAAAGCTTAAACTGGTACTGAATCTAGCATAGTAGATGTTGATCTGAAGTAGTACAAGACATTGGATTTGTATAATCCATTTGTAAGTCAGTTTGACTTCTTTTTGAGCAGTGAGCTTTAGGCACTTGGTCTTCCTGCATGTGTAGGCCCCTATTGTAAGCAGTAGTATTTTGTTATTGGCCAGTAAGTGAATATTGTGGGTCACAAATCCCACTGAGGTTTTTCCCACACTGGGTTTCCTTGTTAAAATATTGTGTTATGGTGTCTCTCTTATGTTGTGGCTGCTATTCTTATTTACTGCATTATTTTTGGTTTACCGGTACACAGTTTTGATATGCTTTTCATGTTATAAGTTAAGAAATTTATTATACCGATCAGATACTGATTTACCCCCCCCTCTTAGTATCTTTGGGAATCCTAACAATAAGATTATATTCCACATAAGTTTGGAGAATGAGTACTTTTTTATCTTTAACTATGAGAAAAAACATATTAACATAGATTCATCTTTCTCATAATAATATATTCAAAGGATAACCCCCACTTTGCCTTATTTTCATACCTTGTTTTCCCTCTCTCTTTATATATACACACACATACATATAGATACATATATATATACATACATATATATGTGTAGTGTCATAAATTGTGCACCCTTGCTAGGGTGGTACAATTTCACACTTAGTTTAGCACTCGCCTTAGTGTGTTTTGCATCTTACATTTCTAATCTCTTTTAAGCATTTAATTAATTATTTTAATTAAATCTAAATTCATAGTTCATCACTTCACACATTATAAAGTTTGGCCGTTTACCCTAAGCATGCCCCCTTTCATCTTATTCCTTCAAAAAATCATTTAATCATAAACCCTAATTATGTCCTATTTTGACCTTTAAGGTTTGATTTTGCATATCAAAACATCTCAAAATCAATTGTAACTTTGGGATCCTCTCTAATATCATCATATCTAACAACCCCAAAAATTTGGTGAAAATTTGGTTGGACCATGTTGAAAGTGCACATGGTCCTCGACTTTTTTCTCGAAATTTCGGGAGCATAATCCTATGATATAATAATGCTTAACCCCAAAATATTGGAGGGAAATTCAAATCCTAGGTCGGCCTAAACATGAAATTAAGTTCTAGGGTTTCATACTTAAGAGCTCTCTTTCTTCATTTGAAGGGGTCTTCTTCTAAGAATCTAAGGGCAGACTTTTGGAGCATAAAGAGCCTTCTTTGCAGTGAAAGAGAAGATCTTTGAATTCTTCAACAACATTCGACATTCATCCATCAAAAATTCATCAAGCATCATTTCATCAATTGGGGGCTTTTGAAGATGTAGGAGAACAATACAAGATCATCGAGTGAAGATTGGCTTGTATCTCTCCCTTGGGGTTGGATATGGTTTCATTTTGTTTCCATGTCTTATAAGCAATTAGGGTTTACTCTTTAGGGTTTCTCTAGATTGTTAACTTTCATTTTAGGATATTGCACACACACAAGGTTCTAGCACACACATTATCTGTATATTATCGGCTATTTGTTGAGGTGGAAATCACCAAAATAGGGGTTTGACTAAGGGAAAACCCTATATAGCCACCCAAAACCCTCTTTTTCAGCTTTAGGTAGAGCTTCGGGTCCAAGCGTCGTTGGAAGTTTTAGGACCGACAAAGCACATAGAGGTTGTCCCGGGGTTCAAAACTCATCAGAAACCCCTAAGAGAGGGGCATGGCGCCCTAGTCCTATCCAAGAAAGGGGCATGGTGCCCTGGTCCTACCCAGGATAGGGACATGGCACCCTAGTCCTACCTATTGTCAGCAACATTTGGTAGTGCAACAGTTTGCAGATCCCAGAATCCAGTCTTTTAATTGCAGCTTCAAACTTGCTGAATCAGGACAGTGGAGTGACACTCTGGTCCTGGACATTTTGGCTCATATTTTAGACACAAGTGCACATCTGATTTTGCTTCCTAATCTGTACTTTTCAATAGTTTATCAGTTTTTTTCTATTCTACATTTTTAGATTAGGGTTTGCTTGCTTACTTGCACTTTAGTTTTAATTGCATTTTGAATCATTCCTCTCCCGCATTTGTAGCAAAGGAATAGAAAGCCTAATAGGTAATCCACGACCCTCTCTTTCTCACAGGTATTAGTCGAAGTGCATTACCTCCCTGCACTCTTTCTTATTCTGTGAGTATGTATGAGAGCGGGATTGGGGTTTCCATACTTAGTCTCTCTTTTTCCCCTACACAATATGTACATATAGACGCACAAAATAAATCTCTAAATTTTTATTTATTTTTTATATTCGTTTATATTATCAATTACAAACTTTGGGCAATTGATTCTTCATATAATTATAAGATTTTCAATACACATTTATATCATTGTTCCACAATAATGCATCCTCCCTTCAAATCTATGTTTTTTTGGGATTGTGATGTTTCCAAGTTAGGGGGACTTGGGGGAAATGCCCCTTGACATCCCAAAAGTACCCCCACATACTTGGAGATGTTTACAAGATCTCTTCTCCAAAGGGGGAATAATTAAGGGGCATCCTCATATTCTATAGACATTTTGAGACTTGAAGACATCATTGAGATGCTTAATAGAATCAAAGGTATCTCCCAACTACACTTGAGCTCCGTAGGTGTCCTACATAGTAGATTAGGTAAAAAGTTGATTTAATGAAAAAAAATAAAAATATTTTTGAATCTTTGAGCGATAAAGCTTGACTCCTACAATGATAAACCACTTCTATTCTCTAAGAAATCGTAAAAAAATTATATATGAAATGATGAGAAAAGGATCTCTAGGCTAGAAGCTAGGATTGTCTTTTTTTTGTTGCAAAATAGAGAGACAGTGAAGTATATGTATGTGAAATGGTAAAGCTATGGAAAAATTAATCAAATTTAAAATTATATAGAAAATATAAATAGTAAAGAAAATATGAGATGAGTATAACATCCCTAGTAATTTCCCATTTTAATATTAAAAAAAAAAGTAATTTTAAATTTAAATGAAGAAACAATTTTCTTGGAATAATCAACCTTTTAATTAAATTACAAATAGAAGATAATTTTATTTGTATTATATAGATATCCACAAATGAAAATAAATTTGTTTCATCAAATTTCCACAAATGAAGATAATTTCATTTAAATTATATATCTAGATGTGCTCAATCGAAGATAGCACTTATAATTTACATTGAGGCTTATCATGCCAAGGTTTATATTATTTAATAATAGATAATAACAAAACACAAGTACTTCTCCAAACATCTCTGTGATGACAAGGGGACAAGATTATGGTTCAATTGATTTACTACCCAACCACAAAGCAACCTGCTTTCTCAAAGTTCTTGCAATAGTACTGAATTCTAGTTTGATTTTCTCTTGCCAGCAAATTAGCAATGGCTTCATCTTTCTATAAAATGATAAATGAAACAATTCTATTTTCATCATTGGCCTTTCTTGGTTGTTTTACAATGCTTGATTGTGTTGTGACGTTTTCACACCTCGCCCCATTGCAAATGGGGACCCCCTACTTTTTAAGCCCTCTCGGTCTTTTGGTTTTTTGTTGTTGGGTCTTTTCGCGGTAGTCTCATCAGTTTCCTCAGTTTGCGAGTGTTTGGGGGTCATATTG
This sequence comes from Cryptomeria japonica, assembly GCF_030272615.1. Classification (NCBI taxonomy): domain Eukaryota; kingdom Viridiplantae; phylum Streptophyta; class Pinopsida; order Cupressales; family Cupressaceae; genus Cryptomeria; species Cryptomeria japonica. Next base: position 65,009,663 of record NC_081408.1, on the reverse strand, counting down.
AATAATTCTTCTTTTTGTTTGAGCAAGTTTGACTAAGTCTAGGGCCTGTTTTATCAATTTTAGGGTTTTTGATAGGGTTTTGGAAAAACTAAACATATCACTAGAATTTGGACCCTTCAAGGGACCTCCCAATAAAATTTAAGCGAAAATAAAGCGACTTTCAATTTTGATAAAGTTCCTATTTTTTAGGGATTTTATTGAGTCCCAAAATGTCATCATTTTGCCAAAAATCAAACTTGTTATATTTAGTATTTTCTATTTTTAGTAAGTTTCTATTTATAGTAAGTCATTATGTGTCTTGTTTTAGGGTCTAACACTGAAATTTTGAAAATTTCCTATTGTTAGAAAGATTATTTCTGATAGGACTATCCAGGCAAGCGATGAAGATAAAGCATCCACGACTACTTCTAAATCCGGAAGGTTTGAAAAGCAAATAAAAACAGTAAAAAATGGCTAAGCGTTGGAAGCCCATTCCTAAACTGGAAAGCTTGAGAAATTTATCTAATTCTGAGAAATCACATCAAATCCATATATGGTAGCCTAATACAGAAGATGCATGGAAATCATGAATTCCTTCTTCATGGGCAAAATCTGCCCAAAGTGAGAAGAGGGCGCTAAAATGACATATTCATGGAGAAAGGATGAAAATCTAAGATTCCTCCTTCATAGCCAAAATCCGCTGAAGCACTCAAGAGGGCACAAAATTTCAAGTGTCAGGGAAGGAAGGAAAAATAGTGAATTCCTCCTCACCATTAAAAATCTACCCAACACTCAAGGAGGGCGCTAAAGAGGGGTAGTGAAGGAAAATATTCTAAATCATGAATTCCTCGACAATAAAGAAATTCTGCCATGAGACAAGGAAGGGTGTCAAAATTGTAATACCCTAAAAATGGTCATCTAAACCATGTGCCCCTAATCTTGACAACGTCACCAAGGTCCTAACCAAAGGCAATTAAATCAATCTTGAGCACACAATTAATTCCTAAAATCATCAAATGTCACATGGCAAATCAATCACTCAATATTAATTAAATATTTATTTAATTAATTAATCATTCCAAGTAAATCATTTTAAACAATTATCTTATTTATTTTAATTAAATATCTTAGCATATTTAATTAAATAAATCAAATTGCCATAAATCTTCAAAACAAGGAAACAAATCAAGAAAGAGGAATTAATTCAATTAAATAAATCAATTGCGCACAAATCTTCAAAAATGGAAATAAATCAAAAAAGGAATTAATTGACAAAAAAGAATTAAAATTTGAGAAAAGAAATCAATTGGAGATAATCTTGAAAAAAACAAATTAAAAATTGATAGATAATCTCAAAGAAAAGAATTAAAACAATTAAATATTAAAATTGAATGAAATAGAGAATAAATCAGTTTTTTCTTGATTTTAATCTTAATATTAGTTCAATTTCCTTTAAATTAGTTTTTTCTTGATTTAATCTTATTTTTAGTTCAATTACCTTTAAAACTGAGAAAAGCATCCAATCACATCAATTCACCTGGATTGTGCTTCCTCTTGGAAAATCTTGACCGCTCATCATCATTTGATCTCAACCATTGGTTTCTTTCTGAATTTTCTATAAATTCAGGCTCATCTCTCATTCAAAGAGAGGCTGAAAAATATATTGTTATTATACTATTTTTGCTCTAGGATTTCATTGATATATTGCATATTAATTATTTCATATTAATTAAATCATTTAGTTTAATATTGCAAAAATGTTGTTAGATTAATATTGCATCCATCTAGCATTCATCATGTTCATATAGATAAAATCCTTCGTCTCGATGTTGTCTAGTCACTGGTATTGCTTATAATCTGAGAGCAATCTTATACTCGAATCTTTTAGAAGGCAATGGGTCGATTTGTTATGGTTTATTTATTCATTGATTATATCTGATTAACCATGCATGTAATGACTTAATTGAAGTGTTGTGTCTTGCAGATACAGATTCTCATACCACTTTTCACACACACATTTCTGGCGCCCACCGTGGGGCTTAAACCCACAACTACAAGATTTATAATGTTTCTTGAACAAATTTAATGTTTGATTTTTATAACTAATAAACTTGTGTTAAAGTTGCAAATAAAAATCTTTCTTTTTTATTGTTCTTCTATGACAGTAAACAATGGTCTCGGTTTGGAGAGTATAAATTTTTATTGAACCATTGGATCTTAACTAATTTTTGATATGTTTTGTAAACTCAAGTTTTCTACAGGATCACCGAAGGGATTTTCCTAAATATTTTTGATTTGAAAGTTACTATTGACAGAGTGTAGGACTATCATTTTACTCATTCTTCTATGACAGTCAAAAATGGTCTCGGTTGGAAGAGAATAATTTTTTATTGAACCGTTGGATCTCAACAAATTTTTGATATGTTGTTGAAAATGAAGTTTTATACAGGTTCACCGAACGGAGTTGACAAAATATGTTTTTTTTGAAAGTTATGATTGACAGAGTGCAGGACTGTCATTTTACCTATTCTTCTGTAGCAGTCAAAAATGGTCTCAATTCGGAGATCATAACTTTTTATTGAACCGTTGGATCTAACCCTAATTTTAATATGTTTTGTAAAAAAAAGTTTTCCATATTTCTACCGAAGAGATTTTCCAAATTATTTTTAGTTCAAAAGTTATAAGCGACAGAGTGCAGTACTATCAAAAATTGTCATAACTAGGATAGTCATAAAAAGGAAATTTTTGTTAGATTAGTTTAAAGTTTACATGATAGAATTTTCTTTTGATGATTTTTTTATGTTATCTTGGAAACTAATTTTGAGATTTTAATATTTTCAGGACGCTTGTCAAAGAATCTATCAATCAAACATACGCATGCCAAAGAATCAAGAAGAAAATGACTATTGACATATTGGTTTTGCAGGTTGCCTAAGGAGAATCGACTAAACATTGTGTATTCATTTAGTATTTTCTTAGGCACTTAAATTGCTATTTGGTTAAAGAACAAATCTGTCTTTCGTGTTTTCAGAAAAATCTAAGAGGTAGGAGAGTATGCTCTTATCTTTTATAGACAATCAGAAATCTAGACCCTCGAAGTTTTTTTCTAAGTTTTGAGATTTGAGTACCTTTAGCAGGCCTATCACAGTGGGAAAAAGTAATCACCCTGTGAGAACGACCCAAGTGAGTACAGCTGGACCTGAGCATTCCAACTCACTATAATAAATAGGCCTCTAGTGATTAAAGTCTCAGAGGATGGGATTATTTGAGTTTTCTCTTTGAGATCTCTCATATCGAGCATTTTGTAGGGCCTCACGGTCTCAATCACGTTTACATGACTACATCTTGTTTCGGTACCTTGTTCGGCTATAGGCCTCAATCATGCTTGCATGACTTCAAGGGGTAACTTCAAACGGAATTCCTGACTAAGAACCATAAGATAGAAACTACCTGATTCACCTCCGAAAGGTTGATAATCTTTGTGCAAGAGAGATAGTAACTCTCCCAAGACACTTGCCATATCGTGCCCCCATTAGCGTTTGGAGTCGGCTAATACGGCGTTGAGAATCCATTGCGTGAGACTCAGCGGCCGTATTCTGATTAGCTATTGGGTGTGTACCTAAGTCAGCAAGCAAAGGTTTTCTTCTCTAAGCCAACTTCCATAGGGTTAGCATGCTGTGATTGAATTATTATATATCTTGTGTGTTTTCTATGTTTTCATCCCTAAAACTAAAACTGGAATACCAAAACTGGAGAAAACAACAAACAAAGTCAGTGATAAACTCTGTCTGTGTCCAAACTGGTCTCTGTTAGTCATTGAAACATCAATCCTTATCAAAAACTAGTAGTCGTCTGTCATTGAAACTCTGTCTATCAGAATCTCATCTCTGTCCAATCCTCTGTCATATAAATTCTTGATCCTGTTAGTCAAAATAGTCAAAGTTTCCTAGATCAGTCTACAGCAAGCCTAAAACTGGTTATCATCCTCTTGAGCATAAACAACCTTGATAGTGTACCTCTGTCATTGCGTTGCACGATTTTGTCGATCATCTTTAAGCTAGTTCAAACGAACATTTTATCAAACCTAAGTCAACTTAGATAACGTCTTACACAGGATAGATCGTTCCTGAAACCAGACCAGATCTTAAGTTACTTCTCTTAATTACTACGTTAAACAAACTATTAGCTACAATTTGATCTTGACTTCTGCAACACATCTCACTCTCGGTCCTGTCGGTTGGAAATGCCTGTTCAAACCAGAAATTCTCGCAATAAAAAGGACAAAGAAGAAAAAACCCCCTTTTCAACCAAAGACAATCCATTCTTCAAAGAAAACCCCTTTTACAATAAACTGTCCTCATCACAGATACCATCCTCATCACAGATACCAGTTTATGATATACCAATCTTTGATTAGCCCCTATCTCCCACCATGTCTAGGGAAAGACAAGAAAGAGAAGCTAATAAACAAAACACTCACAACGACTTCAGCAATCATGCCACTGACAGTGATTCATCAACTGAGTCTGAGCTTTCTTAACCTCCTAAAGATGAAGTACATAGATGTCAGAATAATAAAAAATTCCGAAAAATGATGAAGGTCATCATGGCTAGGGAAAAAGAAGACTATTTCCTAGAATTAGCAAAACAAGGTGCCAAACTCCCTACTGGTTATAATGTGGAGGCCCTCATTGCTAAAGAGGAAGAGACACCATGGGGAAAAATGAGCAAACAAATGCAAGCATTACAAACTGCAGTCACAAGAATAGAAAACAAAGATAAAATGCCAAAACAATATTCTTTGGACACAATATGCCCATTCCCATTTGACAAAAACCTTTACATGTCTCCATTTCCTTCACAAATTGAGATACCAAAATTTGACAAGTATGATGGTACCTCAGATCCTCAAGACCATGTCAGAGAGTTCTGTGCCGCTTGTATGGAGTTCATGCATGATCAAACGTACCTCATGCGCCTTTTCCCAAGGAGTTGAGGAGGTCAAGCAATGGAATGGTTCGCAAGTCTATCCAAAGGGATAAAAACGTTTGAAGAACTAATCGAACTATTTTTACAACAATACTCATACAACATTCATCATCCAGTCACTATGATAGAGCTTTGCAATACCAGACAAAAGACAGGAGAACCCTTTCTCACTTTCCTCCAACGATGGAGAAAGATGTTCTCTAGATATTCACGGACTATCCCAGATCTTGAGAAAATGGACATCTTCGTCAACAACTTAGTCCCTGAATTGAAATACAGTGTCCAGATGCAAGTGCACCCTTCATTCAACAATATGGTAGATAACGCCCTCAGAATGGAAGATGTACTTATAAAAAAGGGAGATATATCACTTTGGAAAGAAACATTGCAAGGTTCTAGCTCTAAAGAAAAGAGTAAATACTAGAAATATAGCAAAGACAACAACAAGAACATTGTTAGCGATGGAGTGGTAGATACTATTCAAGAAAAAACAAAATCCACAATATTTAACTTAGCCAGTGGCACACAAGCACTCAAGGCAGCTGAAACTACAACAGAGAATCCCCCAAAGAAAACAAGAGAGTGGTTTAAAGACAAACCTTGGGTCTCAAAGCCTAAGCGTGAGTTTACTCCTCTAGATGAGTCATATGAATCGGCTTTTAAAACTTTATTGGCAAATAATCTGATAACACTGCCAGACAATTCCCGACCCTATGACCCAGAAGTTAGACCCAAATGGTGGAGAGAAAATGAGTACTGTGACTACCATCGGAACAAGGGACATAACATAAACCACTGCATGAAACTCTGGCATGAAATACAAGATCTCATTGATGCAGGCAAGATCGTTGTGGGAAATCACGCAACTAATGCTGATCATAAGGCCTTTAAAGATCCCTTACCCACTTATGAACAAGGAGATTCCTCAAAATCCAAGGGAGGAGCTAGAGTCAATTATACTTACACTAACAATGATAATGTGATCAACATGATTGAATCTGTTCAACCTGAATATTGCAATGTGATCATAGTCCAGGATCATCAAAATCAAGCACAAGCTGCTAATGCCATGACTCGTGCTCAAAGGAAGATTTCTCTCCCAGGAGATAGTTCCTCCACTTTTGATCAAACAACATCAAAACTGCCAAATAAACAAACAGACACAATCATGGCTAAATTAAAGCAACTAGTTCCATCGTCTTCTCCTGGCTATAGTATTGTTGAACAATTAAAGAGAACCAATGCTTAGATCTCCATTCTAGAACTGCTTAAGATCTCTTCTGCTCATAAAGAAGTCCTAGACAAGGCTCTACTTACCACCAGTGTTCCGAAAGATTTAGACGTAGATCGATTTCAATCTATGGTAGGTCACTTGATCTCCCCTCATTACCTCACGTTTTCTGAAGAAGATGATAACTCACTGAGTCATGCACATAACCAGCCATTACACATTGAAGCCATGATCCATAAACACCGCGTTAAATGTGTTTTGATAGATGGAGGAACTGGGTTGAATATTTGTTCTTACAATCTATTAACACAGCTGGGATTCTCTGAAAATGTTATCGATCCAACAAAGAAGATAACAATCAAGGCTTATGATGAAGAAGAAATAACTTCTAAGGGACTGGTATCATTACCAATAAGAGTAGGACCTATGGAGAGAGATATCATTTTTCAAGTCCTGGATCTTCATCTTTCATAGAACATCTTACTGGGTAGGCCATGGATTCATGAAATGAAAGCAGTACCATCTACGTACCATCAATGTCTGAAGTTTCCTTATAATGGAGTAGAGGTCAGTATTCCTGCCAATACAAGCTATGCCTGCAATGCATTAACGCAAGGTGCTGATGCTTTTGTTCCTAATAATACAGCAGCTTCCGCAGCTGAAAGTTTAGAATCTCTGCTAAAAGATTTGGAAAAGAAACTGAAAATCACAAACACTGAAATGGATGGTTACAAGATAGAGCCTATACTCTCACTCATGTCTCTTCCTCCATCACCAAGACAGTCAGGAAAACCATCAGAGGGCATGAGGCCACAAACTTCAACTCCAAAAGTCATTTATGATGGCAGCTTTATACAATCCTCTACTTCTCTTGCAGATGAAATAGAAGGGGATGATGTCCTTAAATCACTCTTCAAAGAAGACAGTGCAGATAAAGAAATACGACATTGTGAGATTTCTCCAATGCAATATGGTCCAGGCTATAAGATGCTTCAACACATGGGATATTCAGGTATTGGTTCTCTCGGCAAATGTCAAAAAGGTATTGTCGAACCTATTCAGCTACAAACTAAGTCAACCAATGATAAAGATGGACTGGGATATGATCCAAGAAAGTCATCAGATCAGAAGCACACACCTTGCCATCAACGTAAGTGGAAGAAAAAGGTACTACCTCTAACAACACAAGAAATTAATACTCAACAAACTCAGGAGGAATGTGATGGTGAACAAAAAGAATTACCCACCCAGGGAAAGGAAATAGATGGTAATCAAGTTCCAGTTGTATCAGCTATGATACCACATGAAGTAGACGCTCCAGAGAATATGAGAGATGAAATATACAGAATCAGAGAATTGTTTGCACCACTGAACATTTCGGTCACATATACTGGCAGACAACAGGTAGATGACTCAGAAACTGATTCAAATGAGTATGAATGGGGTCTAGATCACATCTCAGATACATCTACTACAGAAACACTTGAAGAACTCAGGGATACCGTAGATGACGCACAAGAGATGATATGCCTAGGAATGCAAAAGGAAATAGAAGAAATCAGATTAAAACGACAAGAAGACTATGACCGACAACTGAAGAAAGAAAGGACACAAGCAAGTCCTTCACTTACCAATTATCCTAATGAGATAGGACAAATCAAGTATGGAATCACACAAGAAGAACTAGAAGCTAGAGCAAGAGAACCAGTCATTAGTCCAAAAGAAGTTGAATGGAACAGACGACAGGGGTTAACAGAATCGTCAAAGTCATATCCACAAGTGTGTCAAATGCAAGCAATCACTGAACCAAATCAAGAAGGAACTTGCAACATCAAGGATGTGGGTGTTGATACTATATATACCTTCACTAAACCACTTGAAGATGAGTCAGCAACTCCATACTATGACTCTGATGGCTCAAACAGGAGCTCTATCTATGACAACAACTATTCAACAACACATTATGACTACTCTATCATGAATAATGAAATATTGTCTACTGTTATACCACGGTATGTAGCCCAGTATGAAGTACACGACGATGCTAGAAGTAGGTCGGTTGAGTTAGGTCCAATAAATACTAACATGAATGACGATAATCGTGTCATAACTCTTCTTGGTCTCGAGACACATACGCAAGGTAGGATTCTGGAACTTGACTGGTCAGTTCGAAACAATGATGATAGTACCGTGAACTCCCTTGAGCCTGTACCAACCTTATCCTTAATACATCCAGAACTGATTGATAATACTCTTTATAACCAACCCTTGAACGTGCCTATTTTTGCCAATGACTATACACTAGCCTACTATCTCAATGCAGTTGAACCCATGTACTCTTCCACTAGCGAACAAAGTGAAAACATGACTGAAGCGAATATCAAGTATCTTAGTCGCAAAAACAAGAAAAATAAGAATAAAAGATCTGATAGCGAAAACCACATTGTGGCAGTGTCAGACTCTAAAAAAGAGAAAATAAAGGACGTACCCAAAGGTGAAAACCTCTATGAGGCACCTAAAGGTGAGGTACTTGATATACTGCCGAGCCACTTCCAGGAGAGATCTTCCATATTGATCGAACCAACTCAGCCAATGAACATTGGGAGTCAAGAGATACCGCATGTCATTCATTTAGCCCAATCACTGTTAGCAGAAGAGTTAAAAGATTTCACCAATCTATTTTTAGAAAAGAAGATTAACTTTGCATGGACATACTCAGATATGCCAGGACTAGATCCTGATCTCATCATGCATCATCTCTCTATTATACCAGGAGTTAAACTAGTCAAACAAAAACTCCGAAAAATGCATCCTCATGTGGCACTACTAGTCAAGGCTGAACTAGAGAAATTGCTAAAAGCTGGATTTATCAGAGCTATAGACTACGCAGAATGGATATCCAACATAGTACCTGTATCAAAAGCAGACAAATCTATTAGAGTTTGCACAGATTTCAGGGATCTCAACAAGGCATGTCCAAAAGATGATTTTCCATTGCCCAACATTGACATGATAGTAGATATGACTGCTGGATATGAGATGTATTCATTAATGGATGGATTCTCTGGTTAGAATCAGATCAAGATAGCACCTGAAGATCAAGAGAAGACAGCCTTCACATGTGCGTGGGGAACCTTCTGCTGGAATGTTATGCCGTTTGGTCTAAAGAACGCAGGAGCAACCTACCAAAGAGCAGTAACGACTATTTTCAATGATATGATGCATAAAAACATGGAAGATTATGTAGATGACACCCTGGTAAAAACTATGAAGAGATCTACACACATTCAAGAGCTTGGCCTCATATTAGATCGAATGGAAAGATTCAAGCTCCGCTTAAATCCAAAAAAGTGTGCATTTGGAGTCACATCAGGAAAATTACTTGGTTACATAATTTCAAAAACGGGAATTGAGGTTGATCTTGAAAAGGTCCAAGCTATAATGGACATGCCTCCACCCAAGAATATCAGTCAGATGAGAAGTCTACAAGGTCGTCTTCAGTCCATAAGGCGTTTTATATCTCAGCTAGCTGACAAGGCTCAACCCTTCACGAAGGTATTAAGGAAAGGGATTCAATACAACTGGGATAAAGATTGTGAACTACATTTACAACAAATCAAAGAATATCTTTCTAATCCACCCATATTAATGCCACCGATTCAAGGTAAGCCACTGATCCTGTACATATCAGCTACAGATACTTCACTGGGGGCACTTCTGGCATAGCAAGATGACAATAAAAAGGAACGAGCTATCTATTACATCAGCCAAACATTGGTGTCATATGAAATGAATTACACTATAATAGAAAAAGCATGCTTAGCATTAGTCTTTGCATCACAAAAATTAAGGCACTATATGTTGGCACATTCTATTAAGCTGGTAGCCAAGATTGATCCACTTAAGTACCTTCTCAGTAAAGCAACGCTTACAGGAAGACTAGCCAAATGGGTCATGGTCCTTACAGAATTTGACATTGAATATGTAGAACGTACAGCTATCAAAGGACAGGTTATCGCAGACCAACTTGCTGAAGCTCCACTTGAAGATGATTAACCCCTGCATATAGAATTCCCAGATGAATCAATCATGCACCTTACTGAACAATCATGGAAGATGTTCTTTGATGGGTCTTTTACTCAACATGGCTCTGGTGCCGGGATACTATTTATTACTCCCCAGAAATACTCAATTCCAAAAGCTTACAAACTTCTCTTCCCTTGCACAAACAATATTGCAAAGTATGAAGCTTTGGTAAATGGGATCAAGTTGGCCATCGAGTGGAAGATCATGGAATTACACATCTATGGAGATTCTCAACTCATTATCAACCAGATTAATGACCTATATCAGATGAAAGATGAGGAACTGATGCCTTACAAGAGGATGGTGGATGACCTCAAGAAATATTTCACCTCCATATCATTTCAGCAGATACCTAGAATAGTAAATAGAGCGGCAGATGCAATGGCCACTTTGGCATCTATACCACAGCTACAAGAGTCTAATTTTCGCTTTGAATTCCTAGTGGAAGAGTTACATTACCCTGCCTATGATTCTCCTGAGTCCCAGGTAGTCTGTTCTATTATTTGACATGACTCATCTCGTTATAGTCACATTTACTCTTACCTACGTGACCAAGTTGTCCCTACCAATCTTTCCCAAAATGAAAAAAGAAACCTAATCCGAAATGCGTCCCGGTACGTCATCATTGCTAACGACTTATTCAGGCGAGGTTTAGATAATACTTTGCTTAGATGTCTAGAAACTGAGGAGTCCCAACGCGCATTATCCAAAGTTCATGAAGGTGTTTGTGGATCTCATTCAAACGGTCTAAATTTAGCACGAAAACTACTAAGGGCTATATACTACTGGCCATACATGGAGAAGGAAGCCATAAAATTTGCTAAAACATGTGAAAAGTGTCAGTTACATGGGCACCTTATCCACGCTCCTGCAAGGGATCTTATACCATTTGTAAGGCACTGGCCCTTCAAATAGTGGGCGTTCGATCTAATAGGCCAAATATATCCTGCATCATCTAATGGACATAAATTTATTATCACTGCCACTGAGTACTTCACTAAGTGGGTAGAAGCAGTTCCACTCATCAAGGCAACAGGAAAACAAGTAGCTCTATTTATTCTTAACTATATCATCTGCAGGTATGGTATACCTTCATCAATTATAATAGACAATGGAGGATAGTTTAAGAACAAAGATCTAGATGAACTTTGTGAGAAGTTTAAAATCAAACAACACTGGTCCTCAGTATATTACCCTCAAGGTAATGGACAAGTAGAGGCATCTAACAAAAACCTACTGACTATCTTGCACAGAACAGTGAACAAATCTGGGAAGGATTGGCATCTGCAGCTCAATCTTGCACTGTGGGCTTATAGAACAAGTATCAGAACACCTACTGGGGCTACACCTTTTTCTTTGGTGTATGGGTCCGAAGCAGTATTACCCATTGAAGTAGAAATACCATCTCTAAGAGTTTCCTTGCAAGGTCTTGTTACTGATGAAGACTATAGAATATCTAGATTGGAAGAGCTTGAATTGCTGGATGAGCGTCGGCAAGTGGCATTTGATCATCTCAGAGTGTATCAAAAGAGAATGTCCAGAGGATATAACAAGAAAGTTCGACACCGAGAATTTCAGGTTGGTGACTTAGTTCTCAAAGAGAATCCTAAAAATCAACAGTTTCGAGATAACAAAGGGAAGTTTGAACCCAACTGGCTGGGTCCCTATATCATCACTTCATCTTTCGGCTCTGGTGCTTATCAACTCTCAACATCATAAGGAGAACAGCTCCGTGAACCGATTAACACCATCCATCTGAAGAAATTCTTCACCTAGATATTCTCTATTCCAGCAACTTTCATAGCGGAAAATGTCCTGAAGAAATCCTAAAAATCAGAAAATGTCCTGAAGAAATCCTAAAAATCAGAAAATGTCCTGAAGAAATCCTAAAAATAAAAAAAAATGTCCTGAAGAAATCCTAAAAATCAGAAAATGTCCTGAAGAAATCATAAAAATCAGAAAAAATCCTGAAGAAATTCAAAAAAAAAAGAAAAAGAAAAACAGAAAAAAAAAAAAAAGGAAAAAAGAGAGAAAATGCCCTGGTGAAAACCTGGTAAACAGGCACCTTGGTAAAAAAAAAAAAAAAGAATCTTTGCCAAGCAGGTGAAAACCTTGTAAACAAGCGCCTCTTGTACTCAAGCGCTCCATCTATCAACGCAACGTTGGCATTCTTTCTTTCCTGCATATTTTCTTTCACTTGTACATATTTCAGTCACTTTTGTGACATCCTGGTTCGTTGGAACCCTCATGGCTTGAAATCGATCAATGTCCTAGTCTTAGGTAATCCACAGAGCACATTATATGTCCTAAGCAGTATCAACCAAGTCAACCTTATGTCAGTGAAACCTGGTCATCCACTCCGAGTCAGTTACCTATCTCTTGACTACTAAAGAGTTTTATCACTGAATTAACAAGCAAAACAACATAACTGAAAACAATCACTAATCTATTTGAGCTATGCATGAAAATTGTATTTGTGTGCTGTCTTTTATATTGGTTTTTTATTATTATCCCTCTGAGTAACTCGAGGAAGTCTATCTTGACTAAGAGGAGCAAGGATTGGGGGCATAATATTTTCTTGTTTGCTACTTGAAGGAATGATCCCAATGATCTGGAAACATCTAAATTAGCTGGGTGTCTATGATAAGAGCCTTCACATCAAGGTGGAATCGCCTCACATACCTCGACTCCACTTATTTGAATGCTATAGGGAGTTTCCCATCATTTCTTTGTTTGTTTTGAGGGAATTTCTTCATTGTGCAATCCAGGTCCATGCGTAATTTGTCCAAGGATATGAACGAAAAAAGGGTCATTGTGGACAAGATAATTAATATTGCACATGAAAAGAAATGAACTCTATTCTGCTTGCTATAACTGTAAAACGCTCAATGATGACAATTAAGCTTTTCAAAGTCCAGTGACTAGGTTTAGGTTGCATCTCATTTTGCATCTCATCTTGCATTTCATTCTGCATTTTGTGAATTTGGAGTGATTTCGGTATAGTAAAAATGCTTCCTCTTTGTCTGCTGAATGAGAGTTGGAGCGTCATCATTTCTTCGCTAAGTGGTCTCTTTTCATCATTTCTCCGATCGAGTACTTGTGTTTTGAGATGTTTAGCTGCATACATAAGCATATTATATAGATTCATACATTCACTATCATTCATTTGCATTCATCTTATTGCATAGAAAGATGAAAAAATTTGCATTACTCATTCTCCTTACTCATTTGCATTATCATTTATTTGCATATGAAAAGAAACAAAAATAGACATCCATGATCATTTGCATTGCATACATTCATGCTGAAAAGAAATGCATACATATAGAATAAAGCATATAGAACAACATCTCATAATCCATCAACACAAGTACAATGAAATCAAATCACGAGCTTGTAAATCGGTTGTCCTGAGTCCATTTTCAGGATCGAAATCGAAAATTGAGATCATTTTGCTAGTCAATTTCAAAATTTGGACCACTTAATGCTTTTCATCAAAAGTTCATTCTCTCTTCTAATTGCGCTCAATTTCTCGTTAATCAACGCTGAATCTCAATTTAATTTCTACAAATCAACTTTGCGCTCAATTTCTCGCTAAAATTTCAAAAATTCCTCTAAATCATTTGTGCTCAAAACAACTTATCATTGCTCAAAATTGCCTATAATCATCATGAACCCTTGCTATCTTTCGATTTCGCTCCCGAGGGGGCATACTCATGACCTTATGACCTCACATTCTTCAATGTCGAGAAATTTTTTAAATCTTCATCGAAAGTCGAGCAAAAATCTTTTCAACTAAAGAAAATCAAATAAGACCTCATCGCTAGGGGCATCTCAACTTCATCGCTTTATATCAAGTTGAGATTTCTCGATCATCTCATCCAAATCAATCTGCATATCAGTTTCATCGCTTCATATCAAGCTGATATTTGTCTTTTATCTGAATCAAACTCTTTACGTTAATCAGTTCCATCGCTTTTCATCAAGCTGATTTTTCATTTAAACTCAATCAAGGGTTTAAAGAGTATCTTCTATCATGCTAAATCTAAACAGGTGTTACGTTTTATTCATTTCTTGATCAAGCTAAACAATTTATCTTCATCATATCTTGATCAATCAAGTTCAAGATCAATTTTTATCATCACTCACTGTATCTAAGTTCAATCAAGTTCTAGATCAGTAAGATCCGCTTCTTGATCAATCAAGTTCAAGTTTGGTATCTTTTGTTTCCTATTGTTCCCAAGTTCAATCAAGTTCTGGAACGGTATCACATTAATCAGACTTTATTCAGCTTTGTCGCTTCGAATCAAACTAAACACCTCGCTTTTTTATGTAGTTTGTGATCAATCAAGTTCAGAATTGACATCTCCTAGACATCAACTATTCTTTGAACCAACGCGCTGCTTGCACATTAATTCAAAGAGGGGCAAATGTAATACCCTAAAAATGGTCATCTAAACCATGCGCCCCTAATCTCGACAACGTCACCAAGGTCCTAACCAAAGGCAATTAAATCAATCTTGAGCACACAATTAATTCCTAAAATCATCAAATGTCACATGGCAAATCAATCACTCAATATTAATTAAATATTTATTTAATTAATTAATCATTCCAAGTAAATCATTTTAAACAATTATCTTATTTATTTTAATTAAATATCTTAGTATATTTAATTAAATAAATCAAATTGCCATAAATCTTCAAAAAAAGGAAACAAATCAAGAAAGAGGAATTAATTCAATTAAATAAATCAATTGAGTACAAATCTTCAAAAATGGAAATAAATCAAAAAAGGAATTAATTGACAAAAAAGAATTAAAATTTGAGAAAAGAAATCAATTGGAGATAATCTTGAAAAAAACAAATTAAAAATTGATAGATAATCTCAAAGAAAAGAATTAAAACAATTAAATATTAAAATTGAATGAAATAGAGAATAAATCAGTTTTTTCCTGATTTTAATCTTAATTTTAGTTCAATTTCCTTTAAATCAGTTTTTTCTTGATTTAATCTTATTTTTAGTTCAATTTCCTTTAAAACTGAGAAATGCATCCAATCACATCAATTCACCTGGATTGTGCTTCCTCTTGGAAAATCTTGACCGCTCATCATCATTTGATCTCAACCATTGGTTTCTTTCTGAATTTTCTATAAATTCAGGCTCATCTCTCATTCAAAGAGAGGCTGAAGAATATATTGTTATTATACTATTTTTGCTCTAGGATTTCATTGATATATTGCATATTAATTATTTCATATTAATTAAATCATTTAGTTTAATATTGCAAAAATGTTGTTAGATTAATATTGCATCCATCTAGCATTCATCATGTTCATATAGATAAAATCCTTCGTCTCGATGTTGTCTAGTCACTGGTATTGCTTATAATCTGCGAGAAATCTTATACTCGCATCTTTTAGAAGGTAATGGGTTGATTTGTTATGGTTTATTTATTCATTGATTCTATCTGATTAACCATGCATGTAATGACTTAATTGAAGTGTTGTGTCTTGCAGATACAGATTCTCATACCACTTTTCACACACACAAAAATGAGTTGTGCATGAAGAGATGGAGAAAGAGTGCATTACATGCTAAGGGTGAAATAGCCCCCTAGGTTGGAGGAAGGTGCCAAACTCAAGGTGCCCTGGAAAATGGAGAAAGTTTGAAATTCCATGGCAGGGAAGAATCAACAGCCTGGTCAAGGAAAGGCATTAAAATGGCTAAGGCAAGGATGAAATGATGAATTCCACCATGAAGAGTTAATTCCACGCCTAAGATGGGAAAGGTGAAAATTTGGCTAAGTGTTGGAAATTCCTTCCTTCGGGACACAATTCCAAATAAGGAAGAAATCACACCCAAGGATGAATTGAAGATAAAATTTCTAAGGCAAGGAAGGAATCAAGGATGAACTGAACAAGAAATTTCCCCCAGGGAAATTTTTTGAAAAATCCACTGTCGAACATCAAATCACATCCAAATTTCAAAAAAAATTCAGATTTGGATTCGTAGGAGAATTCTCTCCCTCCTGGACTTGAAACCCTAATTTTTGGAAAATTCCTTAAAAAAAGGAGATGGTGAAAATTGATGGAAAACCTTCTCCAAAAAGTTAACGTTGAAGAGACTTCAAGAAAATTCTTTCTGAATCAAATTTTCTCTCTGCAACAATTCTATATGTGCAGGAGAAGATATATGATGGAAGGGTTCACTTGCAGAGTGAGGATCTATTGAACGCATGGAAATATGGTGACACATTCATTGCCGAAATATTTGACCAAAGGGCGACCCAGTCATTGCATGTTCAATTTATGGCAGATTCTTTTTGCATGCAGTCGCCGCAAGTGGAAATGATGGAGCATTTATGACATAATGGGGTGATTTTTGTATGGATGAAAATTGTATGCATGTTGGGAGAATTTGAAAGAGGTGGTACTTTTAATGCGCAATGGACGCCTTTTTTGGTAGGATTGTAATTAATTGTATATGGGCTTGGTGGGCATTAATAGTCGATTTCCACCTTGTTGCATCTTGAGTGGGAAATCTTTAGAGTTTGCATGTAATCAATGCCAGGAGCCTATTTAAAGGGGTGACCCCCCTCATTTGTAAGGAGGAGAGATTATTGTTTGAGATTGTTGCTAGGAGTATTTGAAGAAAACACTTAATACAATGCTCTATTGTTGGTGTGTTCTTGTGTTGTTCTGGAGCTTGCATGGTCTCACTCTTTTCATAGATTTTATTTTCTTTCATCTTATTAGATGGACTGGATTTGATAGGATTGCTTGCTACAAGATTGGTGCTCATACTTTTTGTGTGCAGCTGATTGTTGCATACTGTAAAAAGTTAGCCCGAGCCTGCGTTATTTGTGTATGTTTAACTTTGATTATCAGTACATATTGTTCGATTTGATGGTTTCTATTGACGATTTGAAAATATTTAACACACCCTTTGAAGATTGCACCGCCTTCGTGTAGTTGTACATTAATGGCGAAGTGAAGTGTGGTTGGATATTGCATAAGTAATCCTATATCTATGTTCATAAGATTAGATAAACCTTAGCTTAGTCCCCTAAACCTTTCCTCATTTACTTTTCCACATCTTTTAAATCCAAAAAATCAAAAGAATGGGGCTTTCATTGCAAATCATTCACATAGAAATCCTTAAACTCGCATAAGTTCGTTATCCTCTTCAAGTGAATATGTAAGGCCCCTTGGGTTAACATCAAACCCATCAATCAACTAATTTACATCCACACATTGAAGGAACTGTATGCATGTAAAATTCATATTAATAATTTTGTATGAATTATAAATAAAGGGAAATCACGAATCCCTATTTAATCAAAGAATCTAACAAACAAGACAATGAAATAATGCAATATCAAGAAATAAGAATTATAATAATTCAATCAAAAACTCCCTATTCCAAGATTGCATGTCGCTTCCATTGCTCTTCTCTTCTCCATGGTATGATATGTCTCAGATATTGCACTGGTAACCTGCAAGTGACACAAAGATTCAAAGTTCATGATTATTGAAGATGGAGATTGGATGCTTAATTTATAGATTTTTGGAGAGGATTGATTGAAAGGTGGAACAAATTGATCAAGAGGTGGAACTCAGGTGAGCTCAAATGAAAATCGATAGCTGAACTGTTGATTGTAGAAGTGAAACAAAATAGATTGAATAGATTAATTGAGTCAACTCATTGAGAAAAAGCTAACTAAAGGAAGAAAAAGAATGATTGGAGGAAATAAAGAGGATGACAAAGAAAGCTTAATTTAGAAAAAGGTAACTGAAAGATGGAAATAGAGACTGGAGAGATAAATGATTTAATTAATTAATTGATTGAATTAATTAATTTAGCATGTGCTTGCATTTAGATTTAGATTATCAATTTAATCTTTGCATGATATTTATTCAAATAATTGAATTTATTTTAATTCAATTTAGCATCTGAATATATTTAGAACTTGACTTTGATTTTCAATTTAGTTTTTGAAATAATGCACATGTGTTTGAATTTGGAAGAAATTAGAAGAATGTGAAATTAGAATTTGGGGATTTGGAATTGAAGAATTAATTAGTTAATTAAATAATTTAAAGAAACTATTTAATTATGAAGAAATGGAATTTAATTAAATAATAAAGATTATTTATTTTAAAGGATTAAATCATAATTAATTAAATAATTAATATTTAATTAATATTTAGAAGACGGTTGAATGATTAAATGATTAGAGATAGAAATTGAATAATTAGTAATTTATTTCAATAATAAATATTATTTAAATTGGGGAATTAATCAGAATTAATTAGATAATAAATATTTAATTAACATTTAGAAAATGGTTAAAATGATTAAATGATGATAGAATAGAAAATAGAATAATTAGTAAGACGATGAGGAAATATGAAATTAGAAGAATAAGATTAATTATCTTAATTAAATAACTAAAGAATTATTTAATCAATTAGAGGAATAATTAGTACATGATCAATGAGACATTTTTAGGTGTCTACATTTGCCCCTCTTTGAGACAAAGTTGGAATGCCATTGTTTCAAAGAAAACAAAAAATTTTGCCCCAGTATGCCTTAGTATTGCTATATAGTGTAAATATGCCTCCTCAGAAAAGGTGGTCAAAAAATTCCAAAATTGAGACCATGTTTTCGATATCAATGTAACGAGGAAGCATATGAAATTTCATGCAATTTCGAGGTCGTTTGAGTAGGCTACAAGGTGTTTGAAGATGGAAAGGACCAAGGGCGTCGAGGTGTCAAAAAACCCTAATTTTTTGCTATAAATAGATATTTTTAGGTTTTCATTTGCTCATTTGCAATTTGGTAATTCCTTGGTTTTCTCTGCAATTTGTGTGCTTTTTTCTGAGTATTTGATCATCATGGCTAGTTACAGAGCTCGAGTGCATCTGTCTGACTGAGTACATTCATATCAGAGACCTCCTCGGACTGGCGGCATGGTATTTTTCCAATTTTTTCGTGATTTATTCTTGTTTTATGCTATTTTCCAAAAAAATTTCCATGATCAATTTTTGCACTGTGTCACACAACCACTTATCGATGTTTACGCATTCAGTGTTAATGTATTGCAAACACTCTAAATTCTATGCATTCACCTTAAGTATTACACATTCGTGTTAAACATGCCACATTCGCTCATTTCTTTACACAATAATGTGTATTGTAACACATGCACTCATTTCATTATGCATTAGCCTGTATTGTCATGCAAGAGTCATAATTGTGCCGCATTAGTCATAACTATCATGCATTCATTGTATTTGTAATTTTAGTCATGCATTTGAGATATTTTATGTTTTTCGGGATCCAATATTTGATATTTTCAACATTTTCTCATTGCAAGAGAACATTGGAGTGTTATACTGTTGACAGAGCAGACCTAGTGGACTTGATAATCGAGATGACTTACTTGATGAGGAGATTGAGCATATCCATAGCTTGGTCTATATCATGTTTTACACTTGCTAGAGGTTACGGCCAACATGGCCATGATTACAACTTTGATAGAGCGGTGGCACTCAGAGACTTGTTCATTCCATCTTCTGACTGGTGAGGCATCCATCACATTAGAGGATGTATGGCATATACTACATATTCCTATTCATGGTGAGAGAGTTGTATATGACCATGATGATGGCATTGCTGGACTATGTGCACTTTTCGAGTGTGAGATATAGGACTTGCAGATCAATGGATGTTATGACATCCCTTGGACCCAATTAGACTATGATGACATGACTATTGTATTATGTGGTGTTGTTGGTGGTTTACTGATACCTGACAAACGAGGTCATGGGTTTCTAGTTGGATGGGGCAGAGTGCTCCATGATATGATTGTTCATCGTCGATTATATGCATGGGGTCCTTGTCTACTTGCCATGTTATACTATCAAATGCATGGTATTGTGTACCTTGGATACCATTCTATCAGTTGGGTTGTGACTTTGCTTCAGACATGGGCATGGGAGCACATTTCTATTTATAGGCCTGTTATTCATGTAGATTTGCAGCCTGGTGAGCCTTATTCTTTCAGGTACACAACAGGTATTAGACACAAGAGTTCATGGAACACCTTGTATTGGAGACATTAGTTAGACATTCTACAGCATTTTATTCGGAGACCATACTTGGATTGCCATGGTTGGGAGGATGATGCAGTGCATTTTCCTTTCTGCCAACAATAGAGATACCTTATTGGTAGGACCTTTGAGACCCAACAGATCATTGAGATGTATCTTCCAGGGTAGGTTCTAAGATAGTTTGGTGAGGTACAGGTGGCACTAGTGGTTACTGCTTATTTCGTGCGTGTATCACCGGAGTTATCTGATTGGGGTGTTTGCATACAGCCACATGTTGCTTCTGTTGAGTTTGATTCTCTGCATCCATTACTCTAGGGTTGGGGTAGAGGTGCAGTGGATCCAAGGACAATGGCGGAGTATGATGCGTGGTTTGCTAGGCATAGGCCAGTGCCTTTGACTGATCATGTTGTTTCGATTACAACACATCAGATTCGCCATCTTAGATAGCGGTTGAGGATAGATATAGGGGAGAGAGCTGAAGGAGGAGGAGAGGGTGGAGCGGAGAGAGGAGATGAGTATGATGAGGGAGGAGGTGAGGGAGGTGAGGGAGATGAGGATGTAGACATTGGTGGAGACATCGAGTGTATTAGCAGTGGGGATAGCGATGATTCTTCTGGGTCATCAAGTAGCGAGGATGGAGATGATGATGAGGATATGCCTGAGCTAGATGATGTGCCTAGGACTGAGGGTGGGAGAGGACAGGTTGGTGAGGAGGATGAGTTGTAGACTCTTAGAGCGTAGATCCAGAGTTTGGAGGATGAGGTCGCTAGACAAGATGTTGAGCAAGATACCTACCATGCAGATTATGGTGCCCTTGAAGCTGAGAGAGATCGTCTTCAAAGGGAGAGAGATGAGGCAGTGCGAAGATGTCAGATTACCATGGATGCCTTTGATCATCTTTTTAGAGCAAGTATAGATGCACGTGACCAGGCAGAGAGATAATTCACTACTGTGTAGGAGGCTATTTATTATAGACATGTATATGAGATAGCCATCCCTGAGGATCAGAGAGAGCCTAGCTTCAGTGCATTTATGGGGAGAAGATAGAGTAGATCTATTTAACGACGGACTAGCAATGGTGGCATTATGGGACCACCTCGATATCCGGGGGTAGGATCTAGTGGATAGGATCCACTTGTTGACAGAGGTAGTGTTGGTTGAGACATTATTTGGATCATGTTGTCTGAGCCTCTAAGCCTATTTATTGTATTCACACACATTATCAGTTTTGAGTTATATATATATGACATACGAGTTTCGATAGTGATCTATTTATGTTTTGCTTTCCATGTATGCTTATATGATGTTATGAGATTTATGATGCTTGTCTATTTGATTCTATATGATTCTAAATGCAATGGTAGTTCATGTATGTATTAATGGTGCAAATGAAATCTAAATGAATGCAATGAAATCTATAATGAATGCTTCATATAATCTATAATGAATGTTTTTTGTATGATAATGGTTGAACCAATTTTAACTCAGATACACCTTAAAGAAATGTTAGTTAGATGATAGAAAGAAAAATTTATGATAGAAAGAATGTTAGAAAGAATATAATTTAGAAAGAAGATGAGAAATCAACAAACTATCAATAAGAAAATGAGATGAGAATGAAATTGAAAGAATCACGAACCTATGTCACATATTTTATTGTGTCAATATATATTCATCACTGAGCCTAATTACTGAACTATCAAGTTTAGCACATCAGGGTATAAGGAACCAAGATGCAAAGATATCTCATTTTAGAAACAAACACGTAGCAGACAAGGAGTGAACCCTCCATTCTGGGAATTATGCTAGGGGTCGAGGTATGTGTGGCATCCAATAGCTGGAAGCTCCTATCATAGACACCCACTAGAGAAATTTCCCTAGAATTTCATCAGTTCACACCACAAATAGCAAACAAAGAAAAAGGTAATGCCCATCATAGCTCCTCTAGTCACTTGTGGACATCATTGAGTAGCATAGGAACAATATCTATCGCCAAATGATAAAAAGATAAAGACTGACCCAGAACAAATTCAACAGCTATACTGACCTTGTGCCTTCGTTTTCAGTTGCTTAATGTGATGGTTGATAATGTCTGATCTTAGAAAGTTGCGGACCCCATTTAAGACTGAGTCTGATTTCGAGTGTATCCTCTTCTATTTAAGACAAGATAATTATCACTTTAATATGCATATGATACGATTGATAAGACAATTTGTTCAGTTGATTGCAGATGTTTGACTGGATAGTTGCATCCTTTGTTAACTTCGTGCGAAGTGTTTGTTCGATATCTGCTCGGGTATTTGTTTCTCACAAGATATTTTATTGTAAGTTTTTTTGATTGATTGATTTTTGATTTTTAGTTCTTTTCGAAGAGCTTTTTCAATGTTTTTGGATTATGTAGATTGATATTTGAATGTTTTTGGTATATTTTTTAAGGACATTTTTTAGATGTTTTTTATTGTTATGTTTTCCATTTTTGAATGTTTTTGGATTATTTTTTCAAGACATTATATGAATGTTTTCAGTATTTTTTTTTTTAGGACATTATATGGATGTTTTTGGTATTTTTTTCAAGACGTTATATGGATGTTTTTGGTAGTTTTTTTAGGACGTTATATGGATGTTTTTGGTATTTTTTTTTCAGGATGTTATATGGATTGTTTTGGTATTTTTTCAGGACTTTATATGATTTTTAGGATTTTTTCAGGACTTTATATGACTTTTAGGATTTTTTCAGGACTTTATATGATTTTTAGGATTTTTTCAATTATGCCCCCAGTGTGTAGACCTATATGACATGATGATCTGTAGAATGTATGTGGAGACAAATGACTTTTTCGACATGACTTATGTGAATGCAATATGCAGGATGAAGACGCATTTCCTACTCAAACAAGGTTGACTGTGTTTGTTTTTGCATTTGTAATACACCAATTGAAATGGAGGTGCAAAACATTTCATAGATAACAGGTCAATCAATCCCTAAGGCCCTTTGGAATATTCAAATCAATACACTTAGTGACTAGGATTTACAAATGGAGACGCGGAAAACATCCCCATTGGTTCTCAAAAGTTTGATCTCATTTTTCCCATGTGTGTGAATATGAGTTAATTCCTACTCTTGTGTTCACTAAAGATCCTTAGAATCCTATATGACTAGCTACATGGATTATTCTAACTTCAAAAGCATCTCTAATAGAGCCTCTCTTCCAGCAAGCCTTGAGAGCTCCAACAAGGTTATAGACTGTAATTGCTCAAATATTGCTCCATTGCCAGTAGGCATTCATAGCCCTGATGGAGTTACTTGCATGTTCCCATAGTCAAGCTTTTTGTCGCACTTGCATGCGTGATATTTCAGTTATATACCATTTCTCTTTCGCCTTGAGATGGATATTTGGCATATCTTTTTTTTTGCTTGCCTTGACTTGTAAGTAATGAAACCTACTTGGGTGTGACAATTACAGCGGTGCTGAAGTAGAATTTTAGATTTTTCACTAGTCATATGATCAACTAGGTGTCTCGAGTGAATTAGAGATTTATTGTGTTTGAGATATAGCAATTGATAGAATTTTGGGTTAACAAGTCTCAAATAGTGAAATCACTACCCAACCATAAGTAAAGCATCGTCACAGGGTAATATTGAAAATTAATGACCTTAGGACCTCAAAGAATTCATGTCTGAATATCTAAGAAAGGGGATGATCCTTGCTTCTCTTAAATGTAAACGAATGATAAAATTGGACAATTGCCTTGTATTATTCATGTTGCTATATGCTAATGCAAAAACGTTTGCAAATGTGACTTCTAAATATGATGGTGCTTGGAAAGAAACCGTATGCAATGCAGCGATTTTGAGTGATATGATATGCAATGCGGAACGTAAAACCTAAACTAACCCAACCTTTAGGTATAATATTTGTGTAGGTAGTTCATTGGTCTTTGTTTGAAGAGTCGGATATAGATGTGTTTTCCAACAGGATATAAGGACTCAACTAAGCGTACATGTTCAGCATCTCCAATGTTGATTTGATTAGTTTTTTGATTTTGTGGATCATCATAAGGAAATCTAGCTATAGCCTTATCATTTTCAAAGAAATCCAACCATGGTAGATTCTCTTGCCCCTAGTCTTTCAAGTGTGGGTGTATGAGGCAAATTGATTCTAGTTCTGAAGTTGTGACATGAGAGGGTGTTATGCTTGTTTTTGTCCCTACATTAGCATTTGATGATGGCACACATACAATTGTTGACAAGTTGCTTCTGTGTAGTATGATTTGGATTGGTGATTTCATTGATAAGGGGTTCATGAACAACTTGTGTACAGGAATTGGGATCACTAGGAGAAATGGTAAGTTTGTTTGAGAGGGAATATTGTGAAGAACATGGAGGATTATGACATGGAGGTGAAGGGATGGAGGGACCTTGATCAAGATTTGGAGAAATAATGGGATCTTGTTTAGGACATCAAGGTAAAGGTATGATTTGATCTTGGTTTGTAAAGGGATTATTAGGGAGGATGGAAGGTATGTCTTGATCTTGCTTAGGAGGTGGATGTTGGATGGGACTTGAAATGACACTTTGTTCTTGAGATGGAAGGGTTTGATTATGAATGGAGTAGAAAAGAGCGAGGGGATCATCATAAGATTCTTGGTCGGTGGGATCTTGATCAAAAATTGGGTAGGATGGAAGTGGTTGTTCTTGGTATTTATTTATTTCAAGACTCATTACTTCTGATTTTGGATCATCCTCTTGACATGGGGAAGGAGTTTGGAAATGCATGGGAGATTGTTGGAATGTTTCAACATATTGGCCTGATGAGGAAGAATTTTGAATGAGATCCTTTGAATCATGACTTGAATTAGATTGGATTTGTATGATGGATAGCCCTTGGGAGGTTGTGTTATTAGATAGAGCTGGCATGGATTGGTCTTGTGTGACTTCAGGGGATGATGAAATGGTGGATAGATATGGTTGATTTGGGATTTGGTTGAAAGGGATTTGATTTTGGTTGAAAGGAGTATGATTTTGGGTGAAAGGTATTTGATTTTGGATGAAAGAAGTTTCATTTTGGGTGAAAGATGTTTGATTTTGGTTGAATGAATTCTGATTTGGACTTTGGTTGAAGGGGGTTTTATTTTGGTTGAAAGAGGTTTGAATGTTGGGTTGGTGTGAATTTTGATTTGTACTTTGGTTGAAAAGGGTTTGATTGTTGGGTTGATATGATTGGTATGATTGATATAGTGGGTTTAAAGAAAAAGAAGGTTTACGTGACTCTAATGTTGGCTGAATAGGGGTAGGAACGATTTTGCTGAAGAATGAAGGTTGGCATGGTTGAATGGTCTCAAAAGAATAAGAAGGTTGGTCTAATACTGATCCCCCCATGGCCATTACTTCTGTCATCATTTTCTCTAACCAGACCCTATGGTTGTCAGGACTAGCCATGTCTGTCACTTGTTGTTGCAAAGTTTTGATTTGTTGAGCTAATATATCTATGGATGGCCATGGAATAGGAATGGATGGGATGAATCCTCCACCTTCCCTACGAAATGTATAATTCCAATCCATGATGTTTGCTTGTTTGGTTTGGACCTAGGATCACAACATGTAAGATATTTTCTCCATTTCTCTAAATGTGATAATGTTTGATTGAACTTGACCAACTTGTTTGAGTTGAGGTTAAGTTTGACTGATCGTCTAATTGTGTTTTGGACGTTTGGGGTATGAATTTCTGAGATGATTATGGAAATGATGATGAACTAAGAGAAACGTATATTTGGTCTAGGCAAGGACGTATATGAGGATGATAAGGAGGACTATGCAAGGACTATGCAAGGACTTCCTATGGTCATAAGTGTGTTAAAGAATTGAGTTTTGACATTTCAAAAATGGACCTTATTTTCAGTAACTCCGTGTGTGTGACAAGTTTTGTAGTTTTCCAAATCTGAGAACAATTGCTTGGAGGTAGGTATAGCTGACTGACTCAATTTTCATACAATCTCAAAAAATTCAAAGATACATAGGATAGGGCCTGAATTAGCCCAAAGGACTGACTCAATACTGGTCTAACACAATGATACATAAAAAAGCATGGAATACAATCTTAGGCTAGAAAGTGGACACCATTCAATGAGGCCCTCATAGCAAAATACTGAAACAAGATGGACAGATAGAGAGTTTGGCAACACTGGCTCCACTCCACGACACACACTTCTCGGACATGCTAATATTTCTTACCCCAAAGATCTTATCACCGAGGGATTTTTCTCTCATAATGTAAGGTACATTAAGGGTATCTATGGGGTACGATCCGCACTCCCCCAATCATTGAATGTAGCATTTTTGCCAACTAAATTGGTTCATAGTATTAGGTTTCGAGGGGTCCCGATCCAACAACGGATTCTCAGAGAAAGCCACTTAAGACTTTAGTTGAGCTTATCGGTGCAGGGAAGGCCCCCACATACGTCGAAATCACTCAACACTCTAGCCGCCTGACCAGTATATTTATATAGTGGCTTGAAAAACCCACTTGAGAGTATGCTACGAGAGATGATATCCCCAATGCATCCCAATTCGAAGTACCTTTGTGGGGTGATGAAATCCCCAGTCAAAGATACCCCTCACTACGTAAAATAAAATAAAAATTTGGATGTCGTTGTAACCTTCCTCCTTTCTCCCAAGACCCCAAAGGCGGGTGGAAAGTCAGTTAGTGCAATAGTAGGTCCACCCTAGAGACAATAAAATTTATTTACCTTCAAAAAATAGAAAAAAGAAAAATGATTTAATCTAATCCAACCTAATTCACGTTCATTTGATAGCCTAAATTTAGGTGTTAAATACACATGTGCATGTCCATTTTAAACACCAAATCGAAATATGAAGGGATACATGTAAATTTTAACCATTTGTTGTTTTTAAGCACCAAAAGACCAAGTGTGAGATACATGCATGTCAATTTTAGCCTATGTCCATTTTAACTGTTGTTGATTTTAAGCACCAAAAAATGAAGTGTGAGGTGATGCATGCAAAAAATACTAATCGAATCCTCTCTGCAAATCTTCCATAGGCTGTAAAAAGAAGATTACTAGTAAATTCCAACCAATAGAAAACAAAAACTCAAAATTTGACAGAAACGAATGCGTAATCCTACCTATGCAATTGCGTGATACTTACAGATCGAATGCGTGAACCTGATAGAGCGAATGCGTAATTCTAAGAGATCGAACGCGTGATGATGGCTGATCGATTGCATGATAGACAGGTAGACAACAACAAAAGTTAAAAACTAAAAAAAATAAAAGAAAACTAAACCCGATCAGGAACCTGCAAAACTAATTGTGAAGCCCTAGCCAAATCTCTCATCACCCATTCAATATTGATTAGATCATATTTAACCTGATAAGAAAGAACTAAGCTACTATCTATCAAAGGCCAGTTGCTCTTTTGAATCCTGTATCAATTTTTCTGCCTGGAGAACCTTTTGATAGTGTTTGGCTTCTCTTCTTTGTTGTTTCATCTTTCTTGCACTTAAAATCCCGAATTGTACTTTTCTTGTCATAAACTGTTATAATCAAATCATGAAATAAAAGAAATTTGATCCCAGATTAACCCAATTTGAGATAGAATTAGACAAATGAAATAACAGATGGAATAAAAAATTAGACAACAGTTTTCCCTGCGAATGCATAATCCGGAAAGGGCAATTGCGTGATCTGAATAGGGTGATTGCGTGACCCTGTCAAAGGGAATGCATGACCTTGAGGGGTTGAATGCATAATGTTGTCTATGCGATTGCGGGATGATGTAATCATGATTGTGTGACAGAATATTTGTTCTCAAAATCTGTGCAAAATCTATTTTAAAAAATGCAAAAATTCGTACGACCTATAAAAATTACATAGAGAATAGAGAAGGTAAGTTAGCTATGTTTCACGTCGGGTTCAACAAAATGTAGTGCATGTAAAATTCATCTTAATAACAATGTATCAATTAGAAATAAGAAGAAATCACAAATCCCTATCTAATCAAAGAATCTAACAAAGAAGACAAAGAAATAATGCAATATCAAGAAATAAGAATTATAATAATTCAATCAAAAACTCCCTATTCCAAGATTGCATATCACTTCCATTTCTCTTGTCTTCTTTGTGGTATGATGGCTCTCAGATATTGCGCTAGTAACCTGCAAGTGACACAAAGATTCGAAGTTCATGATTATTGAAAATGGAGATTGGATGCTTAATTTATAGATTTTTTGAGAGGACTTGTTGAAAGGTGGAACAGATTGATCAAGAGGTGGAAGTCAGGTGAGCTCAAATGAAAATTGATAATTGAACTGTTGATTGTAGGAGTGAAACATAATAGATTGAATAGATTAATTGAGTCAACTGATTGAGAAAAAGCTGACTGAAGGAAGAAAAATAATGATTGGAGGAAATAAAGAGGATGACAAAGAAAGCTTAATTTAGAAAAAGCTAACTGAAAGATGGAAATAGAGACTCGAGAGATAAATGATTTAATTAATTAATTTAGCATGTGCTTGCATTAAGATTTAGATTATCAAATTGATCTTTGCATGACATTTATTAAAATAATTGAATTTATTTTAATTCAATTTAGCATTTGAATATATTTAGAACTTGACTTTGATTTTCAATTTGGTTTTTTTAATTCAATTTAATTCAATTTAGCATTTGAATATATTTAGAACATGTGTTTGAATTTGGAAGAAATTAGGAGAATATGAAATTAGAATTTAGGGATTTGGAATTGAAGAATTAATTAGTTAATTAAATAATTTAAAGAAACTATTTAATTATGTAGAAATAGAATTTAATTAAATAATAAAGATTATTTAATTTAAAGGATTAAATCATAATTAATTAAATAATTAATATCTAATTAATATTTAGAGGAGGGTTGAATGATTAAATGATTAGAGATAGAAATTGAATAATTAGTAATTTATTTAAATAATAAAGATTATTTAAATTGGGGAATTAATCAGAATTAATTAAATAATAAATATTTAATTAACATTTAGAAAATGGTTAAAATGATTAAATGATGATAGAATAGAAAATAGAATAATTAGTAAGATGATGAGGAAATATGAAATTAGAAGAATAAGATTAATTATCTTAACTAAATAATTAAAGATTTATTTAATCAATTAGAGGAATAATTAGTACATGATCAATGAGACATTTTTAGGTGTCTACAGGAACCTTGGAGTTAACCATTTGAACTTTTCGTACAATCTTAGCATACAGAATAATTTTGTTCAAGAGAGAGTAAGGTGACCATTGGTAACTTTATTTTGTGTTTGACACTGTCATAAAAAAACCGTCAATAGAATTGGAGCCAGAAGGAGGGCTGAATATGCGAACTCCATATTCTATCATTTCAAATTTGCAGAGGTTATCTCAAGCCATTTTTTTGCCCTATTCCCTAGCCAAAAAAATTGGTGCTAGAAGGAGGGATGAATAGGCAAAATCCTGATTCTATCATTTCAAATTTGTGGAGGTTATCTCAAGCCATTTTTTTGCCCTCCTTCACAGCCAACAAAATTGGCGCTAGAAGGAGGGCTGAATATGCGAACTCTTGATTCTATCATTTCAAATTTGCGGAGCTTATCTCAAGACATTTTTTACCCTCCTCCATAGCTAGCAAAATTGGTGCTAGAAGGAGGGTTGAATACGCAAACTCTAGATTCTATCATTTCAAATTTGCGGAGGTTATCTCAAGCCATTTTTTTACCCTCCTCTGCAACCAACAAAATTGGCACTAGAAGGAGGGCTGAATACATGAACTCCAAATTCTATCATTTCAAATTTGCGGAGGTTATCTCAATCCATTTTTTAACCCTCCTCTGTAGCCAACAAAATTGGTGCTAGAAGGAGGGTTGAATATGCAAACTCCAGAATCTATCATTTCAAATTTGTAGAGGTTATCTCTAGCCATTTTTTATCCTCCTCTGCAACCACTAGAATTGACGCTAGAAGGAGGGCATGAACATCAAATCATTCATTTTTAGAAGTAGAAGTTTGAGTTGGTTGGAACCAGTATGATCTTTCAAGTGCCAAATCGAAGATATGTTAGATCGCTTATATGTCAAAAAAATGCAAAAATATCAGAAAATTGAAAATTAAAAAAAAAAGGATTCCTTAATGGAGTGGCATCACCAAAATGAGCAAAAAGTTGACATTCTTCAACTATGGTGGAGATTGAATATGCAGTTACATCCATGGAGTTTTTCTGAATTGTATCAAGGAATAGTTGTAGAATTCATAACACTGGCAGACATAATGAGATGCATTGTTTAACATTTCTATCAAGGATGGAATTAGCCTTGCAAGGAAAAAATTCCTTATAAAAAGTTCTTGAGCCCATTGTACCGGTAAAAGTGGAACCCAAAGATGGTTAAGAAAGGATTAAGTATTGAGAAAGACTTGTGCATATAGGAAATCTTTCTCCCATGTTGGTGTAGGATCCACAATACCACTCATTCCGAAGTCACATGTCCATTATGTAGGGAAGCTATTTACTAAGCTAAGGTCCAAGGAGGTTGGAAGAATCGTCAAAGATGTACATTATAGAAAAGTGGTGGAATGTTGACCTTCAAACCATTGACTTAGCATCAAATGAAGAAGGTATTACTGCAACATCTTGTAGTGAAGAAAATACAATTGATTGGGACAATCAACACAATTCAATCAAGAGAAAATTTGCGTACCTTATGTCAAGGAAACAAACACCCGCTGAAGCGAAGGTTGACAAAGAAATTGAATATGATCAAATAAATGCAAGCAATGATTCCACAATCAAGCAAGAAGAGATGCTCCTTGATGATGAAGTTCATTCATGTATGTTGCAGATGGAAGAAATGATAAGTAGCTCGAGGCGGGGAGGAATATGTGACAGTCAGTGGGACGCCAAGATGGAAGTAGAGTGTGAAATGGAGGTTAGGTTAGTTCTTGAACCTCTACCCAAGATCCAAGAAGAATTGTTAAAATAACAATTGAGATACGTGAGATGTTGATCGAGGAACAAGTTGTCGTGATAGAAGTAAAGAATGAAGAGAAATTCGGGTTGGGGCTCAACTTGTTATCGAATATTCAAAAGGAGCTAGCTGGAGAAATGTCCTCTATTTCCAGGATCCCATTCAAATCCAGCTCACACCACAGTTTGCCCACCATTGAATATGATCCCAATCTGTACATTTCAGATGCAAGTGGGATGATACATCACCAGCTCTGACCTCCTGATGAAGTAGTGGATGATATACAAGAATTCCTACCCGAGGATGAATACCACTAGGTTATCTCTTTCCTTGCTCTTGAATTTGAAAGTTATGAATTTGATTATGAAAATTTGTTAAGAAGAACATTTTTATGGATTGATCATGGTCTCGATGAGTTGCCACAGTTGTTAATCTTTCCTGAAGTTTTGCTTGAGTTTGAGATTTGCATTATGAAAGATTATTTCTTTGATTTTGAAGATGAATTTGCAAGGCTTCGAACCATGACTAATGCCATGTTGCTCCTGCACATCCTGAGAAATCATGTTAGGCGTTGTATATATTTAGGTCTTGTGAGTACTTTCCATTCAAAATTTTTGTTAGACTAGGTTTCCCTTTTGTGGTTTTGGTTTATTTTGTTGTGGGTTTTCCCTTTCCCTTTCGGTTCTTTTTTTTTCTTTTGCTTTTCTTTGGGTTTTGGTTTTATGCCTTTGGTGTTGGTTTCCCTTGAGCTTGCTTGCTCAAGTGGTTTTTCTTAGGTTTAGGTTTCTACAGTGGCCTGAATTGTTCGCAGTTCTCATTTGCGAGTAGGGTGGTGATGTTTTCCCTTTGCACAAGCCTGGTTACATTCCACCAATGCTATATCTTGACACCTAAATCTTGAGATTGCCATGCTTTACATGGCTAATGAATTTCTCTAGGTCATTTAGATTTCTTGGGATAAGTTATGGCTGGTGAAAATCTCGCATCTTGCTTTAGCGCCACTAAAATTTTCAAACCCTTATTAAGATTCATTGCTTGCGAGCCAAAGGAATTGATGGAAATAAACTGAAATATCAAAAGAAAGAAAAGAAAAGATTAAAAAATGAAAAGAAATGTCAAAATATTGGCTTTGGGAATATGCGGATAACTCCATCGGGGCTACGAATGTCTGGCTAGCAGTGGAGCAATATTCTTGGAATTCTAGAGACAACCATGTTGGAGCTATGGATGCTTGACTGGAAACAAGGCAATCTCTCAGATGCTATTGAAGTATGGATACCTTTTAGCTTGCCATGACTAATATTAGGAGATGTGGATGGTCTTCTAAGATGGATTTAATGCATGTGCACACACTTAAGCAAATGTGCTTTAATCTAGGTTCTAGCCCTAAGTGTTTTTCAAAACTTCACCCATGGATTGGATTTTGTCTTTAAAATGTTCACGAACATTTATTCGGGTGGGGGGCTAGATGTTGTGACATTTTCACACCTCGCCCCATTACAAATGGGGACCCCCTACTTTTTAGTCCCTTTCGGTCTTTTGGTTTTATGTTGTTGGGTCTTTTCATGGGAGTGTCCTCAATTTCCTCACTTTGCAAGTGTTTGGGGGTCATATTGATTGAGTTTTCTTTTAGTTTGAGCAAATTTGGCTAAGTCTAGGGCATGTTTTGTCAATTTTAGGGTTTCTACCTTTAGTCCTATGTTTTAGGGGTTTCTATTAGGGTTTTGGAAAAAACTGAACATATCACTTGAATTTGGACACTTCAAGGAACCTCCTTGTAAAATTTGATCGAAAACAAAGCAACTTTCTATTTTGAGAAAGTTCCTATTTTTTAGGGATTTTACCGAGTCCTAAAATGTCATCATTTTGCCAAAAATCAGACTTACTATTTTTAGTATTTTATATTTTTAGTAAGTTTCTATTTATAGTAAGTCATTTTGTTTCTTGTTTTAGGGTCTAACACTGACATTTTGAAAAGTTTCTATTGTTGGAAAGATTCTTTCTGCCAGGACTATTCAGGCAAGCTGTGAAGATCAAGCATTCATGACTACTTCTAAATTTGGAAGGTTTGAAAACAATATAGAATCAGTAAAAAAATGGATAAGTGTTGGAAGCCCATTCTTGAAGTGGAAAGCTAGAGAAATTTATCTAAGTCTGAGAAATCACATCAAATCCATATATGGTAGCCTAATCCAGAAGAAGCATGGAAATCATGAATTCCTTCTTCATGGTCAAAATCTGCCCAAAGCCAGAGGAGGGCGCCATAATGACATATTCATTGAGAAAGCATACAAATCAAAGATTCCTCCTTCATAGCCAAAATCTTCCCAAGCACTTAGGAAGGTGCCAAATTTGAAGTGTCACAGAAGAAAGGAAAAATAGTGAATTCCTCCTCACCATAAAAAATCCACCCAACACTCAAGGAGGGC
Source organism: Cryptomeria japonica (assembly GCF_030272615.1). Taxonomy (NCBI): domain Eukaryota; kingdom Viridiplantae; phylum Streptophyta; class Pinopsida; order Cupressales; family Cupressaceae; genus Cryptomeria; species Cryptomeria japonica. The sequence continues at coordinate 64,975,833 of NC_081408.1, read as the reverse complement.
AATAAAGAGGGGTAGTGAAGGAAAATATTCTAAATCATGAATTCCTCCCCTATGAAGAAATTTCGCCATGAGATAAGGAAGGATGCCAAAATGAGTTGTGCATGAAGAGATGGAAAAAGAGTGAATTCCATGCTTAGGGTGAAATAGTGCCCTAGGTTGGAGGAAGGCACCAAACTCAAGGTGCCTTGGAAAATGGAGAAAGTTTGAAATTCCATGACATGGAAGAATAAACGCCCTAATCAAGGAAAGACATTAAAATGGCTAATGCAAGGATGAAATGATGAATTCCACCATGAAGAGTGAATTATACACCTAAGTTGGAAAAGGTGAAAATTTGGCTAAGTGTTGGAAATTCCTTCCTTCGGGACAAAATTCCAAGCAAGGAAGAAATCACACCCCAGGATGAAATGAAGATAAAATTTCTAAGGCAAGGAAGGAATCAGGGATAAACTCCATTCTTGGGCATCAAATCACATCCAAATTTCAATTTTTTTATAGATTTGAATTCATAGGAGAATTCTCTCCCTCCTGGACTTGAAACCCTAATTTGAGGAAAATTGCTAAAAAATAGAAGATGGTGAAAATTGATGAAAACCTTCTCCGAGCAAGGAAAGTTGATGAGACTTCAAGAAAATTCTACTTGAATCAAATTTTCTCTCTCCAATGATTCTAGATGTGCAGGAGCAGATATACGATGGCGGTGTCCACTTGCATAGCGAGGCTCTATTGAACGAATGGCAGTATGGTTGCATATTCATTGCAAGAATATTTGACCAAATGGCGACCTGATCATTACATGTTGAAATTATGGTAGATTCTTTTTGCATGCACCTACCACATGTGGAAATAATGGAACATTTATGAAATAATGGGGTGATTTTTACATGGATGAATATTCAAAGCATGTTGGATGAATTTGAAAGAGGGGGTGCATTTAATGCGCAATTGATGCCATTTTTGACAGGATTGTAATTAATTGAATATGGGCTTAGTGGGCATTTATAGTCGATTCCCACCTTGTTGCATCTTGAGTGGGGAATCTTTAGAGTTTGCATGTAATCAATGCCAGGAGCCTATATAATGGGGTGACCCCCATCATTTGTAAGGATGAGAGATTATTGTCTGAGATTATTGCCAGGAGTTTTTGAAGCAAACATTTAATACATTGTTCTATTGTTGGTGTGTTCTTGTGTTGTTTTGGAGCTCACATGGTCTCACTCTCTTCATAGGTTAGATTTCCTTTAATGTTATTAGATGGACTGGATTTGATAGGATTGCTTGTTGCAAGATTCATGCTAATACTTTTGGTGTGCAACTGATTGTTGCATATTGTGTAAAGTTAGCCTGAGCGTCCATTATTTGCGTATGTTTAACTTTGATTATCAGTAGAGATTATTCAATTTGATGGTTTCTATTGGCAATTTGAAAATCTTTAACATGCCCTTTGAAGATTGCACTGCCTTCGTGTAGTTGTGCATTGTTAGCAAAGCAAAGTGTGGTTGGATTTTGCATAAGTAATCATGTCTCCATGTTAATAGGATTAGATTAGCCTTAGGTTAGTCCTCTAAACCTTTCCTCGTTTATTTTTTTGCATCTTTAAAATAAAAAAATCTAAAAAATTGAGCTTTCAGTGAGAATCATTCACATAGAAATCCTTGAACTCGCATAAGTTCGTTATCCTCTTCAAGTGAATATGTAAGGCCCCTTGGGTTAACAACAAACCCATCAATCAACTAAGTCACTTCCACACATTGAAGGAACCTTGGAGTTAGCCGTTTGAACTTTTCGACGTGCAATCTTAGCATACGAACTAATTTTATTCAAGAGAGAGTAAGGTGACCATTGGTAACTTTATTATGTGTTCGACACTGTCATTAAAAACACGTCAATAGATTGATCATCCACGATGAATACATCGTTATTGTGAGTTGTTACTACCTTTTGGAGGGCAAACATCAATGTTTCTATTCCAATTATCAGCCATCTTTCTTCAAAAGAAATAAAGAATTGTTTATTACTTCATGGCAGCATTAATCAATGCATCTATCAACTATGATGAGCTGAGTTGCATGATATTTGAAAGGTTTTTCATACATGATGTTGTGCTATATTATTACTCTCATAATTGATTATTTATATTTACTGTCTTATACAAATATCTGTATATGTATGTTCATCATACACATACAGATATGTATACGATATTGCAATAAATTATTTCCAATTGAATATAAAACAAACATTCATATGACAAAATTCTTATATGATTTACACAATTATATATGTGCCCATGTTATTTTATGTATATGTAATACATATGCATTTGGGTTGAGATGACTATTGTTCACCCACGTGTATACATATTAAGTGTAAACCTATAACAATGTAGGTACCTATATAGTGTTTGCTACAGAAATGCATTCATACTTTCAAACAATATCAAGATGTTATCCAAAAGCATAAGATGATCATTCACCTGTTATGGAAGTAGAATATCCAAGTATGAATATAGTAATCATAAACAAGGTAAGCATTATTTCATTAATATATTTCTAAATAATTAAAGATTTATACACATGACTAAACAGCATAAAGGTAGTCCAGCAAATCAAAAACATCATAGTCAAGCAACATGATATCAATTATAATCTCTCGAACGAGGAAAGAAGTGATCTATCTCTTTCACTTCCTTGAAAATAGTACTTTGCTTAGAGTATTGGTCCCATTGGATATTGAGCAATATCTATACTTTACAACCTAAGGTTTCACCTATCAATTTTGCAGATGGTCTTCACTAGCACCACCCCCAAATCGTGTATTTGTAAAGTCTGTTAATGAACTATATGAGAAGCATCAAGATGCTAAGACTTATGTAAAGGAACATGAAAAACATTATGAATTCGGTCAAGAGTAGAAGGTAGAACCAATTTATAAGCAACTGGATTGATCACTTCTGGAACATTGAACGGGCCTACAAATCTAAGAATCAATTTAGATGCTTTGCCAAAAGTTATAGAGATCTTGTGTGGTTTGACTCTCAAGAAAACCTTAACACCAACTACAAATTGATAAAATGTTCTATTCCTATCTGCATAAATTTTCTGTCGATCAGCTACCTGCTTAAGTTTCTCTTTGATCACTATCATCTAATAATCCATCTCCTTAACCATGTTAGGGCCAATGGCTATCCTATCTTCCAATCAATCCCAACTAATAGAAATACGACATTTCCATCCATAAATAGCCTCAAAAGGGGTCATTCCTAGAGGTGCATGATATGTGTTTTTGTAAGCAAATTCAACTACTGACATTAAATAAAAGAAAACATTGTTGTCCCAAAATAAAATTGGTGTAGGAGCAGCCAAGTGGACAAGCAATTCGCACAAGCAAAAATATTTATCGGTTTGTTTTCTTCAGTTTTGTTTACGGTTTGTTTGGCCTCTCTATATGCCGTCGACTTTAGTTTTCTATTCAGTTAGATATGATAAGCAAGTTAAATGTGGTCTCTACTCTTTAATAGTTAGCTGATTAAGGTCAAAGCTTTGGTTCGGGACATGAATATCCATCAAAAAAAATAATAATAAAAAAATTGTCACATGTTATAATTGCAACTGCTTGGGTATACATGTATGCAAAATATAGAAGCATAGGCTGGTCACATGCACTGCTTGACAGAGTGCCTTGAAAAAATGGTTGCAGGACGTGCACAAAATGGACTTGATTATAAAGGCTACAAAATATATAACTGATGTAAAGATAAAATATTTGCCAATCCCATGCAGCTGTGTGGGAGCTTTGGAATAGGGAACTATAATATTGAAGTGAATTGGATCCTCTCTTGCCACAATGCTCCTTGCTCCTATATGAGCCTCCGTTTTGCTAAAATTTGGGTATTATGAGCAGTTACAGAGCTCAACATGGTCAACTATTCATATCCCCTACTTCCTCTTCGACAATCTTGTTGTTTCGTGGGAAATGAGACTTCTATGGATGAGGGACATACTAATCGTTGTATCCACTGTCCAGTCTATTGAGATTCCATAGCTTTCATTGGTAAATAAGACATACCACGGAAAATATTCAGAAGCTCCCGGATCTCAGATACTTGAACTTATGCTAATATCCATACTTGCAAAACTTGAAATTGTTGTGATAAATTTGGAATGTCTATTGAAAGGATCAGCTGGAGGTTAGTTTCTGTTTGAACATACTCTTGTTTCAACATTGGATGGTTACTTGCAATAGAGAGATAATGTTATCCAAGACTATTATATTATCCTTAGAATGACCACTTAGCTTCTTACAATGAGAGGTCGCATGAGTAGAGAGGCAGAAAAGTGAAGTGATTAGATGAAGGGGCGAGACGGGTAAGAAAGAAAACAAGGTTAAGTCAGCCCCACCAGCAGAATAAGAAAGGTCAAAAGTCTGCAACATTAAGCTTTGGCACATCCATCAAATAGAAAGAGGAGAAACCAGTAATGTGAAAAGGCAACGATATGATAGGAAATCTGGAGCAGGGATAGGCTTTTGAGCGGACCGCCTCTGCCCTGCTTCCGAATCTCGGGCAACAGAATCTACTACGGACTCTCTGCTATCTCTGGAACAACAATAATTCCCCCCCCCCACTATAGAAAGTCTAGCAGGCTTATTAATCATCCCTTCTATCTCCCCCCACCCACCCCGCCTATAGAATGGTAGGGGGGTGGGGGGTAGGCCCCACCCGGGATAGGTAGATAGTGTGGGGAAAAGTGTGGGCATCGACCAGAGAGGGCCTTGAAAACATAGAGCTGGGTGCAGAATGAGGAAAAGCCAGTGAGGCCAATGAGAAGACAAAAAAGCAAATGATCTTTTCATGATGAAACTATGTAGAGGTTTGGTTCAAATTGAACAAGATGCTGAGAGAGGAAGATCATAGAAAGACATCAACGCAACTTTTATATTTGCAAGAATTTTATGTGAATATATATATATTTTTTTTTTTGCAATGCAGGTAGGCAGGGAGTCTCTACATAATCTTTGTTAGGCAAGAGTGAGAACCTATCTTGCATCAAACACCTATGGCACTATTCCTTTCATTTTATGACTTTTGAAATGGATGCAATAAATAAAATAAATAATAAATATGTTTGGAGTCTAAAATTGGGACATCTTAATTTCAACACTGTTATTCTTCCAAATAAATCTAAATAGAAATCTCAAAGACTTTCTTCATTCCTATGCAGAAAAAAATAATGTCTGGAAAACAAAAAAAAGTACACGTAAGAATGGAACTGAACCTTTATTTTACAATACGCCTCTTCAAAGTCTACTGCCATGTCTTTCTTTTTCTGGGGTTTCTCCATGCAGCAAATAAAAAATTAATAATCCTTATTTGGATACCTCTACCCTGCACCCTAATCAACATTGTGGTTTCAATGTCACTCCCCCACCAACTCTATACCATATGATATCTTGAAATTGAAATACCTAAAATATAATTTCAGATATCAAATTTGTATTGAGTCATATTCAATATAATGATTTGTTATTATTATTTCTTATTGAAAATATTTATAAGAATAAGTTTGCAAAAACTAACCTATCGAATCTACTCTATTTAAATTATAAACTACTTTGATTATCTATTAACTAACATAGTAACTAAAAGAAACTTACACCAAGAAAACTAGTATCCAAACATGTTCCCTTAGGGCTAGTGTCTATAGATAGAATTTTTTAAAAAAAATTCTTTTATACTCTAAAATTTATCATTTATACTATAAATTTAACCAATTTTAAATATAATTTTCCTAAAACCTAAAATAGATTTATAAAAAATCTTATTTTTCCCTCCAGTCAATAAAATCATGGGTGAATTGTAAAACCTTCATTACAGAACAAATGATCCAAAATTTGATAAATATGTTTAAATTTTGAAGATATCCAAGCACAATGTACAAATACACTTATAGAAAAGGGAAGATTACTTTCTAGAATATTGCAATTGTAGGTTTAACTATTGTAAGTGTTCCATAACATGTTGTAGGAAGTTTCCTAGCTTCTAAATAGTACAAGATCATTCATGGTTTGAATACTAGTATAGTGTAAGTCCTTGGTAAAAAATAAGCAATTCTTATTTCTTTTGAAAAACATTAATGCTTATGAGGAGTATGTTTTCTAAAATTAGTTATGTGGGCAACATAGTGGTAGTCTAGATATGGAATAAATTATGTAGGTCTACTTATTTTAGGTTAATTTTGGGAGGAAAGTGGTATTTATAAATTTAGTAATGTTGAATAATACTAAGAAAAGAGGCAATATGATTTTATCTTGTTACATTTTTTCTTTACTATTAGATTACATTATATAGAGTAACGACTTAAGTATATATCTATTGGGTTTCTAATCTCCTAATAAGTGATGATAGATAAAAAATTATTATATAATTTTATTGTCAAGATATATTTTTTTCGAATCTTGAACAATTTATTTTCATTCTAATGTACTTTTTTTGGATTCGATTGAGTGTATTTTTTTTTTTTTAATTATTATTATTATTATTATTTTTTATCCAATCCAGCAAAAATACATTAGAATACAAAATGGATTGTGGAAATCTCATAGCTTTAATTTATTTTCAATTTAACAACTTGTAAAAATCCAAATAAATTGTCATAAATAAGAATCTTTTTTAAAAAATAAAAAGAAAAATTATTAATAATCTTAAATTTAGAAAAAAATAATAAAAATCTCTCTATTAATATTAAAAAAAACAAAAAAAATAAATCCTTTAATTCCGTTACTTAATCAAAGTCTTGTTTTCATGTTGTACCACACTTTTCTCTTGTAAATACTCTTTTTAAATAAAAAATACATAATTTATTGAAAATTAATTATTTTTCATTATTTTACTCTTCACATGAGACTTGGTAATGATACCAAAAAATAAGTAACTTGTGATAGTCAATTGTATTTTTTCATTGGGTTTTTTTTTTAAATTGGATATAAAAAACTATTGTAATATTGTTAAAACAATGTCTTTTAATGAATATTTTCCATTTAACTTTACTAAACAAAGTAAAGTATAATATTAACAACAAAAGAAAGGGTAATAGAGAGGCCCATACATACAATCTAACTATACTAAGTTTAATATAAAGACGAACTAACAAAGAGGTCATGAACAAACCAAGTCTAAGTAGGTAAGCAAAACTAGAAGAAAGATATTTATCATTTTTTATTTTTCATAAATTAAAAAGGAATTTTTATTCATTTTCTAACAAGTGAGAGTACCTTGTAGATTATTTAAATATTTATCTTGATGTATGGTTGAGAGATAGATAGCTCCAAGTGACTAAATTTACATAAATCAAGAAAACTAGGAGGATGTCCCTCCTTAAATAGAAATAGAAGGCTAACCATGAGCACCTCCTTATACATGAGTAGAGATAGAGGGAATCTAGTCCCTCTCATAAAATAATATAATTTATAAGTTCTAAAACTCTTGAAGTGGAGGTTTTTTCTATCTATTTGTACATATTAGTTTATATATATAGTGAATATACAAAAGTTATAACCATATTGTTAAGAGAATTGGCTATTTTAATTGCCTATTTTTATTTCCATATAGATTAATTTTATAAACATATTGTTACATTTAAGATCATAATTCATATAAAATATTTAGAATTGTTATGACCTTATTGTTACATTTAAAATTTCATCTAAATTATTATTCAGTATTTATCTCTAAATATTAGAGATGAATGTAGGGATCATTAAGTGGGGGATAATTTAAAAAATAAACATTGAACTAAATTGTTTAATGTAACTAAAAATTAAGGAACTTCTAACAAAGAGTAGAGAGCATTAAATAGGGAAGTACTTACAGAAAAGAAATCATTGGACTTGGCAAAATAAAATTCATATAGATTCGAATGCAATTGTAATATTATAACCAAAATTTTGAATGTAATCAGAAAATAGAAAATAATTTGGATGTAGTTCACAAGATGGAAGAGATATATCCAAACTAAAATAAAAACTAACACATGACTCAATAAAGGTGGTAGTAGAACACAATTCTTTCATGAGTTTCTTTATGCAGTTACAAATAATAAATAATAGCATTTGTAGACAAAATTGACAAATATTTGTAGCATGTAAACTTATTTCAAACATATTTTTTCGAAGGGCATAAAGTTATAAAAAATTATAATCATACCTCATAACTAAAACCCTTTCTCTCAGCAAAAAAGATTAAATTATCATCTTACAAGTTATATACTTAGAGGAAGATTCAAAAACATATTTTCCTTTTAAAGGAAATATAATTTTGGATTTAGATATTTTATTATAGACTTCTACAAAAGGATTATACTTTTTATTAAAAAAATCTAAGTTATAATAATATAATTGTTTTTTTTTAAATGTGTAATTAATGTTGTATATATATATATAAATAATTTAGCAAAAAATGGTGATTTTTTAAAATTAAAGATAATTAATGACAAAATTTCCTTGAAATCTAATAATAAATAACAATGTATTTTGTCTAGGTTTAATTGGTAGTCTACAACAACTCCTGTCCTTAAAATTTAAATTTTCATCTCTTGCTCGTGATTGGTAGAAATGTCTCTCCTATTTTGAATGCTCCTAGCATGGACTCTCTTGTCTTAAATCTTGCAGTAGATATTTCTAACCCAGATCTTCCTTCCTTTCAAAAAAACCCATCCTATTGCCTAGATGTATAATACGTTTGCAACCTCACCATTAAAGAAATTGTTCATATATGTTCTCCATAATTCCACAAGGGGCTCTTTGACTTAACCTTAAAAATGCTTCCTTTATTTCATAGGTGCTTTTAAGTAAGGAATTTTTGGACTACATTTCTTATTATGAAAAAATGGCTCTCATCAACACATTGAAATAGTTGTTGTGTTCTCTTTTAGCTTTACATTATTGGATTTATACACATTGAAACCCATTGGTGTTAGGTAAGTTGGATATTTACCCTTGTGATAAAGGTTTTTTTCTTATTTTATTTGATTGCCTAGAAGATCAAAATGTTGTTCTTTGTTTTGGCCCTTGGAAATTAGACTCGCATTCCCTTTCCCTCCACCCCTGGACTTCCTCCTTGAATCCCCTTATGGATACTATTGAGATATCCTTCACCTTGGTCAAGCTCCCTCACTTCCCTCTTCATTTTTTGTGGTCTTCTTCCTATGAATCCATTGGAAACAAGCTAGGCTGATTTTTCAAAGATGACCTTAGTACCAAATTTTTCTCCCATACCTCCACTACAAGGATCCTAGTGGTTTTAGACCTTTCTAAACCTCTACCTACTAAGATCTCTATTAAATTTGGTGAGCTTTAGTGGAATTACAACTTGGAATTTGGATGTCTCCATTCATATGTAGATGCTACTTTGCAAATAGGTACCTATCATTTTCCTATCCACATGGTTCTTGGCTCTACTCATCTTTTATCTAGTGGAAAGATGTTGATTGGATTCATCTTAATGTCTTTCTAGTGGCTTTAAACTTAGATTGTTATTTTTCTTTTAATCCCACCTCCTTGTTGGTTGCCCCAACTTTTGTAGCTCATGGTTGATCAATCTCTATGGCCCCTTCCCACTCTTATTTTTATGGTTGGAGTTGCTTGTGCCATGACTCCTTCTACTCCTACTGGTCCCTCCTTTAATACTACAGACACTCCTCTGAATCCTTCTAGGGTTCTCTCAAGCATGAAACCTATTCCCTCCTTGGTCCTAGATTCCTTGATGTAGGAGCATCCCCGGTCGATGAGAAATCTTGCATCATCCAAAAATATTTCCTTTCAGTTTTGTTCTTGTTGAGTTCTTTGTGCAGTTTTATGTGTTCTTACTGATTGGTACCAGTAGTTGCTCATTCTTCATGGCAGATCTTATTTTTAGTTTCCTGGCAGTTTTATGTGCTTGATTCTAGATTTTCAGTTCAATTGGGTACTTATCAGGTCAATTATCGCTTCTGGTTGACTGTTTCTAAGTTCCCATACATTTCTTGTGCTTACCAAATGGTTTTCCTTCCGTTTCGACATGATTCTTGGCACATGGATCTATCTTGGGTCTTGTCTGATGCTCTTTGGTATGTGACCGACCTTCTCATTGAACCACATTTCTTGGTTATTATTTTCTAGAAATATTTATCTTAATTCTTAGGACCGACCTAATTACGCGTTTCATTTCCTGCATTGGTAAATGTAATCTTATGAGGCAGACCCAAATATGTTCCGGTTGGTATAAATATGTTATTATGTAATAATTGGTAAGGGCAGAGGAAGTAGAATGGAGAATAAGGATTCAAATTTGCATTTTGTGGTCTGGTTGATTCTTAGAGTCCCTGATTCGATTGTATCTGGCTGATAATCCACATGTAACCGGTTAATTACCGAATGTTCTTTGATGATTATGTGATGATGACAGGATGATTTCTGAAAGTTATGGGGCATAAATATGATCTATTTATGTGATTTTGTTATGTTTTCTTGTTGCTTTCATTGTGTTTTTCTTGCTACATAAGTCATTTGATTCTCTTTGAGGGTTTACCAGTTATGGCTGCATCGAGTGGTATTAGAGCTGGTTATGGACTAGTTGGTGGAAGAATTGTTTGAGAATATCGAGGCATTCCTTTGGCTGGATAGATCGCCGATTGGAGGCAGGTTGCATGTGTGTTCAATAGATCATCAAGGGGAGGCAATTGAAACTAGCAGTCAGATTATCGAGTTCAGGCAGTTCATCGAAGTGGAAGAGGAGATGTTGTTGAGAAGGAAAAACCCCCAAAGGGTACAAAAGATGATGGAAGACTTCAGGAAAGAAGTGAGGAATGAAATCCAAAACGCTTTGGCTGGTTTTTGAAGGAACCCTAATTCTAAGGATGAATATGAAGAAGCTGATGAAGAGCTTGAGGAAGTTGAAGGATCGGAAGATGAAAGGGAAGAAAGATTCTTGAGAGAAGTGGGGCAAGTGAGTAAAGTACATAAAGTTGAGTTTTCCAACATTTCTGAAACGCTGAACCCGGAGGATCTGATCGATTGGCTCAGAGAGTTGGAGGACTACTTTGAGTTTGAAGATGTCAAGGACCCATAGAGAGTCCAGTTGGCACAAACTAATTTGAAAGGGCATGTTGCCTTATGGTGTAAATAATTGCAGAAAGAGTAGTGATTTGAAGATCACCTGGTGGAGATAGATGTTTGCAAGATTGAAGGCAAAGTTCATACTAGGAGACTATGAATTGTAGTTGTTCAAAAAGTTGCAGAACCTGAAATAGAGGAACATGACTATGAAGGAATATACTGAGGAATTCTACAAGGTGGTGATTAGATCTGGACATAGAGAGATGGATAGATAAAAGGTGGCAAGATACATCAATGGGCTTGCTTTTAACATTCAAGATGAGATGAGTATGTTGAAGGTTTCCACACTTGAATAAGCTTACCAATATGCTTTGAAGGCTAAGGAGATGATGAGAAGAAGACAACCAAATAGGGGAAATGAGAAATTCAAGATGAGTGACAGTATGAAGAAACTGGTTGAAGAAGATGAGTCAAAACCTAAGTGGAGTAAAGAACCTCGAACAAAAGGCATTGAGGAAAGGTAGCAGAAGTACCAGTAAATAATTTCCTAGTAAATGTTTCAAGTATGGAGAAACCAGACATAGATTCTATGAATGTAAGCAGAGAATGGAAAGAAGTTGTGTGGCAAATGAGGAACCGAAAGGGGATGGTACTGGATCTGACTATGCACCAGAGAAAGGAGAATCCCTTATGTTTAGAAGAAAGGATACCAGATCTACTCAGACGAAGAGTCTTTTCTAGACTGTGTGTAAATCAAGTGGTAAGTGTTGCAAGGGATATTGTAGATAGTGGAAGTAGTAACAATTTGGTATCTGAGGAGATGGTTGTGAATCTTGGATGGAAGAGGCTTAAGGATCCTTGTCCTTATGAGGTGAGTTGGCTACAAGATGATCAAAAGATAGAGATAAAGAGCAGTGTTTGGTGAATTTCAACATTGGGCCTTTTAGAGATGAAGTTTTTTGTGATGTTGTATCTATGAGTGCTTGTCATGTCTTGTTAGGAAAACCTTCGTAGTATGATAGAAGAGATATTTATGATTGTAGAAGAAACCTAGTCACCATTGAGAAGGATGGGAAGAAGTTCACATTGATTTCTTTGAAGGAGAAAGAGAAGGAGGTGAAGAATCTGAGTCCTGAGAAAATTTGCAATACTAAGGAGCCGGTGGAAGAGGTTATACCAGAAGGTTTGATAGAACCGGTTGTAGAGGTTGTACCAAAGGATTTGAAGAAAGATCTGGTAGAACCAGTTGAAGAGGTTATACCGGAAGGTGACATGAGTTTGCAGAAGGATCTGACAGTTGAGCATGATGGACAAATGGAATGGGATGATATAAAGCTTATGGTGACAAACCAGATGAACTCTTGTGGCAGAACCTAATTCTTTCCCGGCCAATTATGGCTTCCGGTTGACTGTTTCTGGGTTCCTAGATAGTTCTTTTTCTTACCTGTTGGTTTTCTTTCATTTCCAACACGATTCTTGGCATGTGGATCTATCTTGGGTCTTGTTTGATGTTCTTTGGCATGTGGCTAACCTTTCTGTTGAACTGCATCGTTTGGTTGTTATTATCTGGAAAGATTTATGTAAATTCTTAGGGCCGACCTAATTACACGTTATGTAATCTTATGAGGCCTATCTAGATATGTTCCGGTGGGCATAAATATGTTATTATGTAATCATTGGCAGGGGCAGAGGAGGTAGAATGTAGAATAAGGATTGAGATTCGCATTTTGTGATCTGGTTGATTCTTAGAGTTCTGGATTGGATTGTATCTAGCTCATAGCCCGCATATAACCGGTTAATCACCGGATGTTCTTTGATGATTATGTGATGACTACTAGATGATTGCCATAAGTTTTGGGGCATAAATATGATTTGTTTATGTTTTCTTGTTGCATAAGCCGGTTGATTCTCTTTGAGGGTTTTACTGATTATGGTTGCATCAGCCCCTCTCATCTAACTGTCAGGTGCCTTTTGGGATCAATGACTCATCTTTTAGACTCTACTGCCACTTGTAAAGGTTCTCCAACACTGCCCCCCATGTTTCTTCTAATATGGACTCTTCATGGACTTTGGTAAGCTGAAAGAAAAATAATCATTTTCTTTGACCCATAACTCTCAGATTGTTCCATTGGGTCCACTCCTATGTCCCAATTCAATTTTACATTTGCGATCTTGTCTTGTTTTAATCCAGCTATCTAGTTTTGCTTTTGTCTAATTTGTAACAACTTGGGGCCCTTCCCCACTTACATTAATAAAAAAACAATGTGTAATAAAAGGTGATGAACAATGAAAAAATTTATAAGGTCACATTATATAATAAAGTGAACTGCCTTCTTTCGAAGAATAATCATAGAATATTTTTTCTTACGATATAATTATGTAAATAGATCCCTATTTGTGTCTTTTAAGATAAATTACCCACTATATAAAGTCACTTACATTGAATGACTTGTTTGTGGGACCCTATTTGTTTTCAATTTGGGCACCCATTTATCTTTCACAAAATGATTTAAGTCCTGTGATATAGAGGACTAGATATAGTAGAAAATGTGTCAAAATTAAAATCATCAATTGTCCTTTGCGAAAAGATATAAGTTTCATCTAATTAAGATTTTTTACATTACACTCAAATGATTATATAAGCATAGCAACTAAATCTCTCAATTAAAATTTTTTTAAAAAGTTATTCTTGTCCCAAAAGTTTAAGTTTTTATAGGTAAGAGAAAAGTTAGAGCTAACTTTTTGAAAATTGAAGCTACTCATTCTCATCTAAAAAATTCCACGATACATTTAAGAATCTTAGCAGAAAAAATAATTCTTAAGACATATGTGGTTTGTTCATTAATGTGACAAGAAGAGACATCTAAAATAAGAATTGTTATGAGGAAGGTCTTCTTTAATATGTGAATTCCTTGCTAAAGGATAAAAATATGTAGAAAATAAAAGATAAATAGAAAGGCCATCCTTTATCATTTACATTTTTTTATGAATAATGTATATCTAAAATATTGTGTCGTACTTGAATTTTCAAAACATACATTTGTCTTTTTTTTGACAATTTAATCAGAATTATGATTTTCTGACACAATAATAAAATCAACACAAGGGACCCAGTATATTTTTAAAGATGCGATTTGATTGTTGAGGCCTTTGAAAGGACATGGTTTGGTTTATGAATCTTAGGTCTGTCTTGTGTCCTTATATACAAACAAAAGGCAATTGAAACGCATGAAGCAAAGCAAAAATAGAATCAACGCTGACTAGATGCCTACTCAAACGCACAATGCGTTCATAAGGAACAAAGATAATGCTGAGGAATTCAAAAAGCATTGACGAATAAAGGGTCCAGAAGTAATGAGTGTGTGTATAAGACTGTAGATATTGGAATCATGAAATGCATTAGTTGGGAATTGGAATTGCAATAGTAAATGGTATTATCAAACATCAACATTGACAGTCAAGACTTTTATTGATCTTCTATCTTACCAAAAATTGATCCCAACTCAAACCAATGGAAAGAAAGTATAAAAAAAATTCCCCCATGCGTATGGAGGTTGTCTAAAACAAAATCAGTAACAGGAAGCCATGAATTTAATCTTAAATATATGAAAAGATGGTTTTTGTTAACGTACATATCTTATGTGATATTAGATAGGTTACCGTATGATAATCGTTTTGGCTTCTTGTGCTTGCTTAGTACAATGACAAAGGGGAGTTGCTGATCCACAAGCTATTACTATATTCTTAGACTGTAATCTTCGTGCTGATCTTAGCTTTCTCTGGTTAGTTTCCTTAAAACCTGGTATTCTTTTTGAAAATTGAAGGTACTCATTCTCATCTAAAAAATTTCAAGATACATTTAAGAATCTTAGTACAAATAATAATTCTTAAGACATATGTGGTTTGTTCATTAATGTGACAAGAAGAGACATCTAAAATAAGAATTGTTATGAGGAAGATCTTCTTTAATATGTGATTCCTTGCAAAAGGATAAAAATATGTAGAAAATAAAAGATAAATAGAAAAGCCATCCTTTATCATTTACATTTTTTATGAATAATGTATATCTAAAATATTGTGTCGTACTTGAATTTTCAAAACATACATTTGTCTTTTTTTTGACAATTTAATCAGAATTATGATTTTCTGACACAATAATAAAATCAACACAAGGGACCCAGTATATTTTTAAAGATGCGATTTGATTGTTGAGGCCTTTGAAAGGACATGGTTTGGTTTATGAATCTTAGGTCTGTCTTGTGTCCTTATATACAAACAAAAGGCAATTGAAACGCATGAAGCAAAGCAAAAATAGAATCAACGCTGACTAGATGCCTACTCAAACGCACGATGCGTTCATAAGCAACAAAGATAATGCTGAGGAATTCAAACAGCACTGACGAATAAAGGGTCCAGAAATAGTGAGTGTGTGTATAAGACTGTACATATTGGAATCATGAAATGCATTGGTTGGGAATTGGGATTGCAATAGTAAATGGTATTATCAAACACCAACATTGACAGCCAAGACTTTTATTGATCTTCTATCGTACCAAACATTGATCCCAACTCAAACCAATGGAAAGAAAGTATAAAAAAAATTCCCCCATGCGTATGGAGGTTGTCTCAAACAAAATCAGTAACAGAAAGCCATGAATTTAATCTTAAATATATGGAAAGATGGTTCTTGTTAACGTACATATCTTATGTGATATTAGATAGGTTACCGTATGATAATATTTTTGGCTTCTTGTGCTTGCTTAGTACAATGACAAAGGGGAGTTGCTGATCCACAAGCTAGTACTATATTCTTAGACTGTAATCTTCGTGCTGATCTTAGCTTTCTCTGCTTAGTTTCCTTAAAACTTGGTATTCTTTATGGTTTGCATAGTGTAAAAGATGTGTTAGGATCACATTTCAATATTTATATTTGTCCCAATCAACAATAGATTGCTGCCAATCACTGCGAATTAAATAAGTTTCTGTTCCTGCAACTGTGCATCATTTCTGAATAGTGGAACTCGCGATCTATGGTTGGAATCTCACATTTCTCTTTCACAACTTCACGTGCCCATTAAAATAATTGTTCGCATTTAGATACCGGGTTTTATCAGTCAACGACAATAAACCTTGCGTGTGGGACATTCAAATAATTTTTTTAATTTTGCAGGGTCGCAAATTGTTGAATCCAAAAGTAGATTCCCCGTGCTTGTTTTAAAGCATATTATTTCCCAACATTTTTTGGTCGAAGAGAAAATATCTATCTCTTTTATTCATGCCGACCTAACGCACTCAACAAAGATTGATTCGTTGTAGAGTTATTTAAAACTTTACTGAAAGAAGTTTATTAATTAGTAAATACGCTATATATAATATAAAGGATTGTAATCCAGGTTGTTGAACACATTTTATTAAAAATGATAAAATAACTTTTAAGCTCATCAAAGTTTCTAGAAGAGAGATTAGGATCATGTTTCAAATGATTTTGACAAAATGAATATTACTTGATCTTTAATTTTGGTTTAAAAGATATCAGTGCAGACTCATTACCAACAATAAATTCAAAAATAGTCTAAATTTTATTATACACAGAATTCTAAATGATAATAATAATAATGAAAAATCATAATAATTTTTTACCATAATAGGATGGAGGCGTTATGGAGGATGTGGAGGCTAAGGTTTGGGTGTGGCATGGAGATGCAGGATTCGTGCAAAGTGGTAGGCAAGATTGGGTGTGTGTGGTGCGGACTAGTTCTCAACAGAAGTGGTTGTTGTGTTGGATTCTTCCCTTTATCTCCTATTAAGGTGGAGATCCTGTATGGTAAGTTGTTCTTTGTGGTGTTTAGCTTAAAGTATAAGGTTAGGGAAGCCTTGACAAATCCCATAGTTATGGTTGAGGAAGCTTTGCCTTTCGAGGTGGAGATTTGGTTTGGGGATGGTGTTGGAATTAACCTTTCTCCTATTGAGGTGGAGTTGGGGGCTATGGTTTATGTTGGGAGGTGCTTGTGGGGGGCTTTTGGTGACCTATTTCTTGCCTTTATGGGAATAGCCGATGGTCTTTTAGTTGGTTTCCCTCCTTTTTCACCTATTGACGTGGTGATCTTGGAGGCTATAATGTGGTTAGCTTTGTTCATTCTCAAGATCAAGGTTAGGGGAGCCTATAAAAAACCCATTGCTTTAGGTTGTGTGAGCCTTGTAAATCCCACTCTCATGGTTGAGGGAGCTTGGAAAAATCTATTTGTCTTGTTTCTCTCAGGGACAAGCTAGATGCTAGCAGTTTTGAAGGGCTTTATTTGGTCAGTGTTTGGTTTTGGTTAGGATTTGGCTTTGTAGATTTTGGTGGCCCAGAGATTCTATTATAGGTTATGGGAGCCTAGGAAAACACTTCATGTTGGCTGAGGGTGCCTGAAATACCCTTGTTCTTTGTTTTTTGTGGTCTATTGTTTGCTAACTTAGACTCTTGGTTTGGGCCAACCTGTTTGTAATGTTATTCTCTTAATGCCTAGATGGTATTTGGTTGGTTTTGGCTACTCTGATTTGTTGTTTATGTTTTATGCAGCCTTTGTTTTGGGGCTTCAAATTCCCATAAGTCTAGAAGGTTTCAAGTCCTTTCTTAAACCTATTGTTCACTGCCAAGTTTTCTAGTCCATTATTTGATGGCAATTCTCTAGTTGTAAAGGTTTCATTGCCCCTTCAAAACTTGTTTTATCCTAATAAAAAAAAATTGTATGCTTATGGGGCAACCAAGGGTAACCTTGGCCCAGATGGTTGTGGGGGAGTTGCTCAAAACCACAATGGTAAGCTTGTCTCGGTGGTGGTGCTCCCTTTGGATACCCAGACAAACCACTTCGCTAAGGAAAATTCCACTTACATTGGATTACACATTTCAATCAAGGAAGGGTTCAAGAAATTTTTGCTAGAAAGTGACTCCATGAATATCATTAAATTTATTACTAAGCAATCTGAACCTAGCTGGATGATCAAATGCTTAATTGAGGAGTGTCGAATCATGATTGATAAACTAGATGATTTCAAGGTCTCCCACGCATATAGGGAAGGCAATATGTTGGTAGACCACATGGCAAATATTGGTGTGGACTGTGTGGAGGTACAATGGTGGATGAAAAGGGGAACTTTCGTAAAGCACTTGTGTGATATAACGAGAAAAAACGATGCTTGTATCAGCTATTCATTACTCATTAATGAGGACAGGTTGTCTTTTGAATGGTGATTTTTGGTGGGATTTGTTTTTGGATCCCAATATCAGAGTGTCTAGACCCTTCCTTAGCTCCTGGTTTTGCATTTTGTGGGTCTAGTTTGTTGTGTATACCTGGAATTGTAGAGGTGGAGACTGTATGGGTAGCTAAAACACAAAATGGAGCTCATATCTTATGAGAAATGGAAGAAGAATACGAACCTCTAGAATGAAATCTTTGATGGGGGTCTTGTTCCCTATCTTGAGAGACCCCATGGGAATGATCCCAAAAGACTGAAGATTTTGTTAAAGGATGGTATAAGGGCTATCTCAGTGTGTTTGGGGTGAAGTTCAGAATTGATGAGGCTTTCATTGCAAATATCACAAGCATACAGATGGAAGGAAATAAATTCTATCATGAGAGGAAGTCGATGAAGGAGGCTATCTCCATATTCTTTGACAAACAAAGTGAAAGAGACAGGGTTTGCAAGATGGCAAATGGTGGGTATAACATGAAAGATTTGGAAACCCTATGGGCGGACATGGCGAAGGTGATAATGAGGTACATTACCCTTGAAGAACGCTTTGCTAGTATCTTTTCCTATCATTTAATGATTCTTAACCATTTTAGACATCGTAAAAGGATTTTCATTCCCTTTTATTTGCTTTCTTCCCTTGCACAAAGTCTAGCGAACCATGCCAAGAATCTTGTTAATCTTGTTTTACATGAAGGATTAATTATTATTATCAAGGACTTTGCTAAGGCTTATGAGGTTAAGCCTTCCCTAATTAACAATACCCCCATTTCATCTATCAATCTTGAGGTGCAGGTGGTGTCAGATATAGAAATGCAGGGACAAGAGAGTGGGATAGGAGAGGAGGGTCCCGCCCACATGACCCATGGGATTAGCACTAGTAGGAGGAACAAACACCCCAGATTGGCGACTAGTAAGCATAAGGCTCTTGGAGCCAAACTGTAGGATTTAGACCCTCCAAAACCAAAAAATACTAAGTCGGGGAAGTTTGGTGACAACAAGGGAAAGGAACGGGAAATTAAGCTTGACATCCATCTTAATGTTGACCAAGGGAAACATGGGATGGCCAATATCGACTTGGTGTCAGAGAAGCTAATTAAAAATTCTGTTAGTGGGCAAGAGAATTGTTTCCTTTGGGTTGGTAAGGAAATTAACATGTTGAAAGATGGTATCAAGGGTATGATTTATACATTTACTGATAACCCCAAGTCAAGTAAAACTGATAAGCTGCTCCAGATGACACAAAAATTATTGGAAGATGTGGAGACTATGAAGACTGACTTGGAGAGCAGAATTGGTCATCTAGAGTCAAGCTTGGAGGAAATAAAAGGGAGCTTGAGGAATTTAGTGGACATTAGTAAGGAAACAATGAATAGCAAGGTGAAAGGTCTCAAGAAGGTAAATGTGATGATTGATGATCACAATGCTCGACCTTTATCCAACATCCCGCCATTGGATACTAAACAAAAGAAGAAATTACAGGATTCAAGTGTGCAAGGAACATGTTCTTAGACTATGACTAGCCTGTATAGTAGAACCAGAAGTGGGAGTCAGAAGCAGGGTACCTCTAGGTTCATTTTGGAAGAGCTTGAAGACATAAATCAGAAGATGATCTAGAAGAACTCAGAATTGGTGCACTCTTTCAAGTAGGGTGTTGTTGTTGTGTTTTGCGTTTAGTTTTATTTTTGTAGCTTTTTTACTTGTGAGTTTGTCCCCTGTTTCATTTGCTATTTAGCTATTGGTTCTAGTCTATTTTGTGACTATCTTTTGGTTGTAAAACTTTGGGTTTCAGGTCTCTATAGAACTATTTACTTTGTTGGTAAACGGATTTGTCAGTATGAATTCTCCTTCAAAACTAACCCTATTAGCCCAAAGAGTAGTGAGAATTGTTCTAATAGTTGGAGAGATTGCAATCAAACTACAATCTTCCTTTGCATTTGAGAGCGGTAGCTCCCTTGTATGATGGGGGGCTTTTTAGGATTTTTGTGTACTTTTGACCTAAAAGTAGAAATAGGAAGGAAAACACCATACTAAAGAAAGTAGATAACATAAACCCCAATGGAAGACACACGAATACATAATGAGATTCCACAATAGATAACCATTACAAGGGGGTTTAAGCATAATATGGGTTTAAAATATGCAATGATGATGAAAGAAGCACAACTCTCAACATACGAAGAGATAGGCTATACTAGCATAGACAAGTCAAGATACCAAGAAATGGCATGTTTCATCAAGTTAGTTACATAGATTATTAAACTGAAAACCAATAGATTCTATCGATACATAAAGGAATTACTAATTTAACATACGAGAAATTAGTAACAATAAATCATGAATACATTGAATGCATATGAACTCAATCCATTCTTCATTATTATTTTGAAAATATACAAGTCCAAAAGCTTTGTGTACAAAATGGGAAAACCAAAGTTCTCAAAGAGTTTCTCTACAAAATTCTCCATAATTTCACCTCTGTAAGAGTCCCCCCTATACATTACAAATAGCCTTGTATTTATAGGCTTCTTTAGATAATCACCTTCTAACTACTAAATAACTACTTTCTCATTACCTTTTTTAAAATACAATTGTTTTTAACGTAATAAACCTTTTGGTTATGACTTTGCTATCTTTTCACAAAATAAGATTTATTTTATAAGTCCTAGTTACATTAAGTAACATAAGTCACATTTACAAAAAGGTAACTAGTAACCCATAACTTTGAAGAAAGATCAAATTATTGACTTCTCTGAGGTAACTTTCCATCTTTGTCAGCTTCATTCTAATAATTTCTGAAGTCGATCCGTGCACTAAATATTTCCTATCTTATCTTCTTCATTGCATAATGATGAGGTGAAAAAATGTTTGAACATATGAATTGGGATGTCGACACCCATCATTATCATATCATAAATTAAAAATAGAACTTTGAAGGTTTTAACAAGCTTTAAATTTTTTTTACCAATTAACTCTAAACCTTTGTCTTGAACATAATTGGCGAAATATCATCTCCAATTGACATGAGCATGAAGTGTTCTCTTTAGCCTTATATTGAAGAGGTGGTTTGTACATGTTCAACATGATGAATGCACAATATTTAACAAAATTGTCGGTTCCTTTAAACTTCCATGAATATCCATATGTTGTTTCAAAGATTCCATAACATTCTTGAGATATCATATCCTCGAGGTAATGTGTAAAATAGTTGGGGTGCAATGTCTATGAATTCACACCTCGAGCTCCTGCATCCTTCTAAACAACTCAAATGCATTGTTGCTTGCAAATTTTACACTCATGCCTACCACAACACTTAGAATTAAAGTGTCCAAAACTCATTCCAAATCCTCCCATTTTAGCACAGGCACAGAGGATGTTGAAAAACATTGTGAAATCTGGTTTTACAACTGTCAATTGCATTTGCTTGAATTTTCTAAAGCTTTGTCAAGAAAATCTTTTTGCGCATACAATAAATGACATTGTTTGAAGCATGCTATCAAATAATACTCATGCCTTGTTTATGATTCAACATTTTGTATGTATGTTTATAGATCATTTCCAACTGTAATATTGACAAAAATCCCCACTTCATTATGTTGTGATTAATGTTCATAACTTGATCAAGGGGCTTTCTTTTCATGCATGCGGGGAGGACGTTAGCAGAGATTTCTAGATTCATCTTTATGCTTGCCAGTTGCATTTGTTTGAAAGTTTCTAAAGCCTTTCACTAAATCTATGTTGTGCACATTCTGGAATCATTTCAATTTATGATATTGTATTTTCTACGAGGCACACTATATCAAATAGCTCATAAGGCTTGTTTAAGCTTGCAGATTTTGCAAGCATATGTTGGTAAAAAGTTTAGAGTTTGGCTTTAATCCTACCAATTGAATTTTGCTTGATAACTTATGAATCCTTTTTGACAAATCAATTTCCTTCAAATATTGCAATCATTGTGCTCGATGAGACTACATTTCTTTGAGGCATTCTATTAAATAGTCCATGTGTTATGTATGATTCCACATTTGCCATGCGTGTCTACCAGGACACTTGCAACCATAAAATTCTATAAACTTCTCCCTCTCATGATGCTTTGATGGATGATCAAGGTCATTAGCATGGGATATGTGATCAAATGCACATTTTTATAGTGCAAGATTAATTTTGCAGATTGTTTCATTTAACATCACCAGCAATTATAACATTTTATTCGACTTTGTTTCTTTGATTCACTCCACCGAGTAGCTCACAATTCTTATATATTTTTCGCACTTTGGAATACACCTTGAGACTCAAGGATGACTCTTTATCTTTCCTCGGTCACTCTTTCAATCATGACATTCCATGAGATGAGATCTCTTTGAAGCATTCTATCAAATAGTTCGCGTGTGTTGTCTATGCTACCACATTCTGCATGAATATCGACCAATATAATTGCTGCCACATCTAAGACCATATATTAAAGGAGATGATTTAGTCGGCGTGGTTAATCTACGGAGAAAATAATCAATTCAGGAGGGATTCGAATAGCACATTCAACTAGATCCACTGACTGATAGTCTTGAGAGTTTTTAGTGACTTTGAACAGGCACATCTGAAGTATCTCCTCAATCCAATTCAATCTCAAGCTATTTTTCTCCTCGATCCTCATGATTAAAAAAACTCGAGTGTAGCACGAACCCAAGCCACCTCCATCAAATTTTCATTGTCTTATAAAAAAGGTTAAGAATGCTCCAAAACGGAGCATTTCTAACCTTTTCATGTAACTCATAAAGCGGGCCCACACAAGGTTAGAAAGGAAGGTTAGAGATGCTCCTTTTTGGAGTAATTATAACCTCTTCTTTTTTGAGGTTATAAATTTAGGTTTGGAATGCTCGAAAATGGAGCATTCCTAACCTTAATCTCTCAAAGGTTATGATTTTGACTTTTAGGAACTGTTGACAGAAAGTGGGAGAAAGGAAAATGAAAATAATGGTATTTTTAAATAAATTTTCCCCCAAAATTATCACAATAGGAAATATATAGAAACCAATTTTAAATATTAAATTATTTTTGAAAAATAATTTAAATATTTCCCATTAAAATTTAATACCCAAATTTAGGAAAAATGGCCATAACTTTTAAATGGTAAGTAGTTTGGTTTTGAAATTTGAAATATGCTTTGAAAGTGAGAAAATGAGCATATAACATCATTTTTTCCTCATGAAATAACCTAGGGCAAGCGATTTTAATTAATTTGAGATGAGGGACATCAAAATTCGAAAATTTAAATTATTGCAAACTGTGAACTAGGTTCAGACAAAAAATGGTCATATGGCACAAAATGATGTTTAGGACATGTTCACAAATAAATTTCCCTCAATTAATTTTAATTTTCAAAAATCATCCACTTTTCACATTTTGACTGACATATTTATGATTGAGCACAATGTAGATTAAAAATGACAACCTTGGATCACATGCTCACTCATTTTGTAGAGACACATATTTGATCCTTCATACAACATTACGACCAATTCAAAGTTCAAATTTTGGGTATTTCAAATGCGAGGCAACATACCTTAATAAAAAATAAATTGTATACTAGAATTCTTTGCTCCTTGATTGTAGATATATCCTCAATTGCTTGATTGGAATTAGAGTTGATAGTTTAGAGTTGGTATGAATGAATATAATTTTGAAATGAAAAAGGGAGTTGTAATTATATGTAACACAAACCTTTTCTAATTTAATTTTAAATTTTGGGTCCAAATTTGGAGGACAACAACACCCCTAGTCCTGGCAATTTGATTTGGGGAAATGATAACGAATAGGGGAATACACCAAGATTATAAAAAAGTTCCCAAAATTTAGGAAAATTAGACATGAATTAGGCATGACCACAAAAGTGGGTCCAAACCTAGTGTCAGATTGTAAAGGGATACAAACTTTTGTACTATAATATTATAAATAAAGAGTTACATAAATCATTAGAGATGATCATATAATATTATGTAACTATGATACTTAAATCAAAATTCTATTTCAATGCATTCAATATTTTTACGCTCTACACATTTTCCTTTTGATGATATTTTCAAAGTCATCAAAATTATCTTGAATGACCCTCATACATAATGATGAATTTGACTATGATATTCTTTTGTAATTCTATTTGCAATAATATTTATAAATAATAATAATAACCCTTGAATTTCAATTGATTGATTCTTCAATGTGTGAAGGACTCTTTTAAATCCTTTTTTGATATTTTTACTAGTTATGATATTTATAGAGATTTATTTATGTATTTTTAGAATCAAGCTCATTAAACCATATTTCATCGGTAATATATCTCACACAAACTTATCATTCATAAGTATGAATGGTTCCACATATAATCTTTACATCTTAGTCATCCTCATAGACCAGAGCATCAAGAATTTTTGAGAGGTCACCAATCTTGATACTACTCTAACTCAAACATACTTAGCCATAAGATTTATTCCAAAATGAAACACACTTAAATAGTCACCCCACACTGTATTACATTTTTAATTGTCTAATATGAATCACATTTTATAAAAAACATTAAAATAGCTTTCAGAAATAATATGCTATGTATGTAAGAGTATTGTTATATTTAACCAATATATTTTTTGACATGGACTAATATAATACTAAAATTAATATATGATTATTCCATTTAAAAATCTATGACTAGGGGAGATGACTCCATTGTAAAATACTATTTAATAGTGGGGATAGTAATTGAGAAAAACAAACACTTTAGCAAATCATTAAAAGAGTCATGACAAAACTTATCTCCAAAAAGATTTTATTAAATCTAAAAAGGTAACAAATTATGTGGATCCGATTGATTTTGATGGCATGAGGAATAACCCTACTATCTAGTGTCTATTGGTGAGGGGTGGGATTTCTCCCTACATTGAAAACCTTCATGGATGGGACCCAAAAGCCATGAATATTTACGCTGAACGAAGGAACAAAGGGAAAATTTCTGTTTTTGGGAGGAATGTGCCCATGTCTATGGAGGGCCTCAAGTTTTACAGAGATAGGAAATACTCTGATGTTGCTATCTTAAAATTCCCCAAAACTGAAAAGGAAAGAGAGGACTTTGTTAGGGTTTTGAAGAGTAGCAATGAAGCATCGAAGATGAAGTTGGTGTAGGTAGAGGTTTTAAAGGTCACTATGGAGTCGATGACCTTGGACATGTGGTTTACCAAAGCCTTTAGCTACCCTTTTGTCCTCGTCAACCATTTAAGGCACTAGGTGAGGGTCTCTTTTCTGTTTTACTTGTTGTCCTCCCTTAATTCTAGCATTAAGGACCATAGGAAAAAACCCTGTTCTCCTTGAGGGTCTTCTTGTTTTGATTTTTGAGCATTTTTGAACCAAGCCTACTCCATCCAAACCCATTTCTACCTCAATGGAGGATGAATTGAATACTATCTATTTTGAGGAGGAAGAGTGGAATATAGAGATGAAAGATTAGGATTATGTTCCTCCCAAAAAGAGGATCAAGAACAAGATATACAACACAAAACCCTTGTCAAGGGCCAAAACTAAATTCAAGGGAATTGAGTTTTCTACTTCCCCTATAATTGGTTCTAGAAAGATGAAGACTATAGCTAATCCCCCATCCCCTAAAGAGGGCATTACTAGAGATAAAGGAAAGAAAAAAGTAGCTTAGACTCACCTGGCAATCATTGAGAATGTCCTGGAGATGGATGATCCTCCTTATGAGTCGGGACAAGATGATTCCCCTACCTCGGTAGACTCTTTCTTCTCGGACCTTATGACTGATAGGAAGGATAGACATAGCTATCCTTGTGATGTGAAAATTGATTCTCATCATTTAAAGGTTGATTGTGAATTCCCAGATGATATCCTAGCTATTGCTAGAAATGTGGCAATTGATTTTTCCAGACACATCAAATGAGCTTTTCATGAAATCAAAGAAATCAAAATAAAACAGAGGGTGACTAATAACAAAATGTAGGTGATTGAGGCAAGCAACAATGATAATAGGAAGGGAAATAATGAGGAGTTGTGGACTGAAGAAGAGAAAAAAATCTCTGGTGGAGTGCCTTAATAAAACTGTGGAGACTATGGAGAAGCTAAAGAAAGACCATTAAGGCCAGGTCTCTAGTTTTGAGGAAAAATTAAACAATATCAAGGACTCCCTTCAGAATATTATGAACTTGAGTCATGGGGTCATTAATATGACTTCTGAAAGTATGCATACAATGGTGGACAATCTAGAGAAAGTGTGTCCTGACAAGTTGGTGGTGGACCTAGATACTTAGAAAAACAAAGACCAAGAGGAGTCGATTGGGTCGAGAAGGAGAACAAGAGAAAATATGAAGACAAAGGTAGATAATTCCTCTTTGTATTTACAGAAGCTAAAGAAGGTAGCACGTAATATGAGTCAGGTTGAGGCAGAAGCTACAAACACTCAAGAATTTGGTTTTGTCTTCCGTGTCTCTTCCTAGTTGTTGGAGTGCTTTTTGTTGGGCTTTTGCTATCTTTTTGCTACCGGTTTCAATGTTTATTCTTTGGGCAGCTTACTCGTCTTGTTGTGTAATGCTTATTTCTTCTATGGTTTAGTCTCTTTGTCACAAGGTTTCGGGTCCCTTTAAAACCTGTTTTTATTGTAGTCAGAAACAAATTATGTAATGCCACATCAGCACACCAATAAACACGACTTAGTATACAACCATCTATCTTAATCAAATATTATAAGTAAAGGACTTGCCAAGTAAACTGGTGTACAAAATTGAGACCGATTTGAAATATCTACAAAAGATTTTGAAAGATGTGAAATTAGAGTGCTCTACTATAAGACCCTCTCCCCTATCTAATGTTCTTTGAATTTTCATCCCAAAATTTCAAAATTCACCTTCACTTAACCCATCATTTTATTATAAATTATATACTACTTTTCTTTAATTTAATAAAATATTGAATCAAAAATTATTTTAAAAAAGCCAGACTATATATGTGCTAACAAGCAGCCAACTACAATCAATGGGAAACAAATTCACACCCTTAATAACCCAAATCATATAACTGGAAAATTTCTATAGCGTTAATTGCAATTAACCGTAACCCACTAGTTTGTAGTTAATGTTGCAAAGTTTGCAAGTGTGCCTCACATTGGAATTAATAAGTGACCTGTGAAGATAAAGTCCAATATACATAGCTAAAAACAATTACCTTACATTATGCGATGCTATAAAATCTAAGATTTGTAAACAAAGCAAAACTTACCAACTTTTGTTTCCCTTAAAAGAAAGATAGTTATGCATGAATGGTGCCCTTGATCTCATTGCATACAATGAGACAAACAAGCAAACAAAATGAAATACACCCAATCAAGAACAGGAAAGAGGGGGAAACACAACACCTCAAATAAAAGTTGGTCATGCTGGCTACCTCTGTCTTTTTTTGGACAATATCGGCTACAAATTTTCAGATTAGACTTGCAAAACTGACCTATGGTGGAAATTTTTGGGCAAGTGTTTGCGTGAACAAAATGTCTACATAAAATTGCGAATTGGGGTGGCAGATCCTTTTCTTTTTAATATAACATACAAAATAGCTACATTAATGTAAGAAACACTGTTGATCGTATGGAATCTAGGTGTACTTGAGTGAATGATCTAGTGGGAAGTAAAGATGGTACTGTAGACACCCAAAATTGTCATGTCTAATTAAATAAATATTTTATTTATTTAATTACTTTAGCCCAATTCTTCTATTAATTAAATAAATCTTTATTTATTTAATTAATTCATTTATCCTCTTCTAGCCTTATTTCTCATTTAAATAAATACATTTATTTATTTAAATTATCCTTTTCCTAAATTAAATAAATATTTATTTATTTAATTATCCCACTTCTTCTATTAATTAAATAAATCTTTATTTATTTAATTAATTCATTAGCCCTTACTACCCATGACACATGCCATTCATCTCTTATTTCATACACTACCTACCCCTCTCATTATTTTATTATTTCCTCTACCTACCCTCTAATAATAGCCGACCTCCTTTTACATCTCTCAATCTTATCCCTCCATTTCATATAGTGTCTTCTATATAAGGAGATGCTTCCTTCATTATCAAACCCTAATCATTCTATGCATTCTAATCAAGCACCCTAATGAGCTAAGGAGCTAACTACTTGATCAATTGACTACACTACGGTCCTACTTGCAACCACATTCCGTTCTTTGTTGAGCTCTTGTGCATATAAAATCTGAGAGCAAATATATCAAGCAAGATCAATGGAGATAGGAAGAATGGAGATCAAAACCCTATTGGACATGTGATGGTATAATCTTTGTGATTTCATGTGATTTGCATTGTCTTAGGTAATCTTCATATGTTATGGTGGATCTTTGTTGTTGTTAGGCTAGGGTTTTGTGGTTGAATTCATTTAGCCTTTCAATCTTGTTGTTATTGTTATCCATTTTCACCATATACATTTTGGCACGCCCGGTGGGACTCTTGTCCCTTTGCATTTAACCTCCTTGTTGCAGATCTTGTGTTTTTGAAGTTGCAGATCAGACATTTTCGGCAGCATTTTTGGTATTTTCATGTCTGCGCACTTTTGGATCGCATTTTTTATTTTCAGGCGCGTCTGAGACAACTGGATCCGCATATGTGTTTTGGCAATATTTCATTTTGCAGGTTCCAGGGAGACGCGTCTGTATTACAGAAGCACGTTTGTGTTATAGAAGCGCGTCTGTGTCATTTTTACCCGCGTCTGTGTTTGGAAAGGGCGTCTGTGATTTTTACTCGCGTCTGTGTCTCACAGAACCGCGTTTGTGTCGCAGAGTCGCGTCTGCGTCGGGGGTAATCGCGTCTGTGTATGGCCTGTTTCAAAATTTTGAAATTTTATTGACTCAGTTTTCGGATTTTGCATTTAGGGTTTCAGATCTGGTTTATTTTGAGCTAACATTTTCAGATCTAGCTAACAAAATTGGTTCAGCTTGTCTTGGAAGCAAAATCATTTGGTTGAAGGCCCCTATTTTCACAAAGTCTTTTGGGTTTTAAAATTTACCTAACTTGTGTGCTTGCAGGAAGGGGTGATCATTTCAAACAACCCAAACTACTAACAACTCTTTGTTGCAGGTCCTTGGCAAGGTTTTTTTTTTTTTGATTTTTATTGTGTGCCTTATTTTCATAGACTAGCAAACACTTCCATTGGTGCACTAAAATTGAATCATTGTCTTTTGTGTCTTGAGCAATAGGCTCTTTTTGTTTAATTCTTTAGAGGGCCTGTCTTCCTGTGTGGTCATTAGGACTACTAGTGAGAAGAGAACGACCCAAGTGGTAGCAAAAGAAAAGCCATCTTCTTCCGAACCACTATAAATAAATGTATTCATGGTGAAAACTATGAATAACGTGTGCTGATTAGTTCATACCGACACTATGTCTCCCCATAAACCCGTTTGATCAAATTTATTTGATCAGTTGTAGGGCATAACCCCTACCGGCTGGGAGCCTTCTGTATTTACAGAGCTGAAAGTGCCGCATGTATGGCCACACGAGCAGATGCCCTTACTAGCACCATTTTGTTTTAGAGGCCCAAATCCTTCTAGTTGTTGGGGCAGGAGGTCGGACCTCTGGTAGCGGCCCACACACATACGATTCTTAGTAGAGATACAAAGTTCGCCATGGGGAGTTTTCATGGGGACTGATGCTTGGCTGACCCGAGAAGTGAGTGTCGAGGGTGGAGCCAGTGAGGTCAAGCGTCTAAGTATCCGCTCTGAATAGCGTAGCCTCGGGGGTAAAACCCTATGTGGGATCAACAACTATTGTCTTGGCCAGCCATAAGAATTGTGCTTGACTTATTTTAAACATTCAAACATTCAAGACCAAACAACAAAACATTGTGTCTTTTGTGTCTTCAAGTGTATGCAAAACAATTTTACATCAAACAACACACCTTTTTTGGAGTCATTTTGAGTCTAGACACTTGCAAACATTGGTTCTTCATCAACACTGTGTCCTCTTGTCACGAAAATCAGTCAAACTGTCAGATTGAGTCACAACAAAATGACTTCACAGATTGGAAAAAATTGCACAAATTTTATAGAAACGCATCTGTGTCTATTTTAACCGCGTTTGTGTTGTCTAGGTGCGTTTGTGAAGGGCAGAATAGCGTCTGTGTTGAATATAAACACGTCCGTGTTGGGTAACCGCGTCTATGAAGTATACAGGCGCGTCTGTGTCCAAAATTGAAAAAACTGTTACAGTCCAGCAAACATAAACAAGAAAATCTTAGAAGCGCGTCTGTGTTAAACAGAGCATCGTCTATGTCAGGAAACCGCGTCTGTGAAGTATACAGTCGCATCTGTGTCTAGAATTGAAAAACTGTTACAGTCCAGCAAACAAATACAGTCAATTTCGGAAATCTTGAGCTTCCTAGGTCATCTCTCTAAGGTTTCATTTAGCATTCAACCTGTCCTTGGGTCTCACAAAGTCCATCATTGCTTTACATCTCTCATTACATTCACAATTGTCTAAACTTGAGTCAAAACGTCACTTGCTTGTCCTCACTATACTTTGTCAACACATTACATACAACAACACTTTTCTAGGTGGTCCCTCATCAAGGTTTCTTACCTTTGGGTCTCATTTGGTCTTACTTAGGGTCAAGGTCAGCTTACCTCATCAAGAGAAACTATCCTCTCTTTGGAAGTCACACCTACTCTACTACATACATACTTGGTCTTACACTTTGGGTATTGCAAGTACACCTCAGATTCATTTACACTCCATACAACTCTTGGTCTTCCATACTTTTTACATTTTCATCTAGTCTCTCACATCTTGGTCAATACCTAGTTCATGGTTGAAACCCGTCTTCAAAAATCTAGGAGAGAAACTAAAGAGGCTCAAGAGTCCGCAAACATGAGTTCTTATGAGTATGACAATGATATCTTTTTCAATTCTGATCATACTACATTACCTGACATGGATACCTATAGAAACAATCCAAATGTTGAGAACATGGACACTATAAACAACAATGCTACACAAAATGACAATGTGGACAACTTTTCAGTACATTCAGCAGATGTGGAAGAATCCATTATGAATCCCCATTTCAATCGATTGGTTGAGGAAATAATGAGGAGAGATAGACAATACTTCTTACACATGATGGCACAAAGTGGAGCCAAGATACCTCATGATTTTGACATGTCTCAAATAATGGAACATAGACCTTTGCAACAACCTCACTCCAACATGGATCAAAGGAGACCTAATAGTGGAGGAAATAGAGGACCACACATGGTACCTGAATCACCATCAGCTTTGCTTCAAAAACCAAAGGTCCCACATACACATGGTCAAACATATGATACTCACCTTCGCAGACCATTATGGAAGTCTTATGGAGAAAAATATGCTCAATCACATATCAATGCTAAGGATCAACCACCAAAGCAATGGGATATTCCAAGGCATGCTCAAAATTTGGACACAAGGAAACCTCATGTCAAATTTGGGGGCAATACAATAGAACATGACATGCCTGTAGAGTATGGTATACATGCACAAAATAGATATGGTGTTCCTCAACATGAATCTATACCAAGTGGTCCATATACGCAGCATCACTATAGACCTCCTCCATATGAACATGTGTATGATCAATATCATCCATATATGCAACATGCACCTCCTCCAATTGGTGCCTCAAGCATGGGGTATGGTCCAAGAAGTCGATCTCCACCTAAGAGCAATTTGGAGCAACAAATCAGGGACTTACAAAAGAAAATGGAGGACATAAATACACCGAAGCCAACATACACAATGAGAGACATATGTCCTTATCCATTTGACAAGAGCATTCCAATGCCTCCTTTTCCTACACACTTTGTGATGCCTAAATTTGATAAGTATAGAGGAAAAGGGGATCCTAAGGCACACATAAGATAGTTTTTCACAGCTTGCCTTGAGGTAGCAGCAGAAGAGACATATTTGATGAGATTATTCCCACAAAGCTTAGGCGATCAAGCTATGGAATGGTTCTCCCAACTTCCACCTGGAATTAAGTCATGGGGTGACTTAGCAGAGGCATTTATTCAACATTTCTCCTACAACATAGAGACAGACATATCAGTCACTACTTTGTGCAATACTAAGCAAAAAGAGGGAGAATCTTTTGCATCATTTTTACAAAGATGGAGAAATCTAGCCAGCAGATGCTCTTGTGAAATTCCACAAAAGCAAATGGTAGAAATGTTCACCCAAAATGTTAACAAAGATATTGGCTATGATCTAAGGAAATCTTGTTTGTCTACCTTCAAGGACGTTATCAAAAAAGGCTTAGCAATAGAAAAGGTCCTAATTGAACAAGGAATCATTAAAATATTTAAGGAAAACAAAGATGACTTTAAAGGAAAAGACAAGCCAAGATTTTGGAATAAAAACAAGAACACAGTCAATGATGGTGTTGTTGATGCCAACACAGTGCGACCCAAATTCATCTTTTCAGGATCAAGTTCTACAAACAATCAAGTGAATACTCAAACAACTTCCAGGTCACGAAGGAAGTACACTCCATTGGGAGAACCACTTGAGTCAATTTTCAAGAAGCTAGTGGCAAACAAAGTAATCACAGTTCCATATTTCCCTCCGTATGAACCAAAGGTCAAATCAAATTGGTGGAATGATGATGAGTATTGTGAATTTCATAAGAGCAAGGGTCATAAGACAGAAAATTGTCATCGACTGAAGAACATCATACAAGATCTCATTGATAGAGGTGACATTGAGATTGAGGGACATTTGTCTAATCAAGAACATGAGATGTTTAAGGAACCATTCCCAAAACATGACAAGGGAAAAGCTAAAGCCACAGATGACCAAGCCAACTATACTAGAGCACCTTACAACTATGATTCAACTATCAATAATATCTCGATGGACAATTACGTCTCTACTATTATCATCAAGGACAAAGCATCTGAGAATTCTACTCAGAGACCCAAGATTGTCCTAAAAGGTGTTGGATCTTCTTCTGAACCTACCTCTGAATGTCATGTTACAACCCGTCGAGGTAAAATTACTTTGCAAGGTGCTCCAGCTAAAAACACCGCCTCTTCATCAACCAAACCTGAGTATGACCTTGTAGAACAGTTAGGGAAGACACCCGCGCTCATTTCAATCCTTGAACTATTACGCATATCTCCCGCACATAAAGCCATTCTTGATAAAATCTTGAGAGATACTACTGTTCCTACTAATCTAAACGTGGACCAATTTCAAGCCATGGTGGGATACCTTTCCATTGCACACTCCATTACATTCACAGAAGCCGATGATGCCTCCGTAAGTCAGCCACATAATGCACCATTACACATTGAAGCCTTCATACACAAACATCGAATAAAACAAGTCCTGATAGATGGAGGAGCAGGTCTAAACATTTGCACATTAAGCACTATCACACAATTGGGATATTCTGATAAAGCTGTAAATTCTACAAACAAGATCACCATTAAGGCATATGATGATGAAGAGCATTCATCCAAGGGTACAATCATCTTACCTCTCAGAGTTGGGCCAGTTACAAAGGATGTGGTCTGTCAAATCCTGGATTTAAATCTCACTTATAACATATTGCTAGGACGTCCTTGGATTCATGAAATGAGGGCAGTCCCATCTACATATCACCAATGCATTAAGTTTCCTCATAATGGAGTGGAAGTAACAGTTAATGGCGATCCTAATCCATTCAAATATTGCAATAACCTGAAATCAAAGACTGAGACCATCATTCCTAGTAATCGGGAGGCTGTTCCTTCGTCGGCATACATTGATCCTGAGTCATTAAAACCTTCGACATCCAAACAAGGTGAGCTTAGAGGCAAGTTTCAGGACAAAGGCATGGGGGAATATACTTTCAATCAGACCATGTACTTAAGACAAGTCATGAGTTCCCCAAAAGAATATGGAAGACCACATCCTAACAAGCAAACCTCCATCATGACGCTCAAATGGGGCCCTACTACCTTTCAAAGATGGGGTGAACTAGAAGAGGAAGGTTTATACCAAATGCTTTTTAGAGATAATGAAGAGGAAACACAAGATCATGTCAATCTACCATGTGAGAAATATGGCAAAGGCTTCAAAATTCTACGAAAATTCGGGTATGATGGAAAAAGCCCTCTGGGGTTACGAAAGGAAGGCATCATTGAACCTTTACAATCTGAATTGACTTTCAAGAAGGAACGCTCGAAAGGACTTGGTTTCTTAACTTCCAAGGTCCACACCCAAAGGACAGAAGAAGCCTTACAAATCAAAGCTGCCAAAATTCAACAAGAGAATTGCTATTCCACAGATTCCAACGAATGGGAATGGGGTTCCGACAAGTCTGCCAGTGACTACGAGCTCACCGAAACATTCAGAGAGCCAGGTGAACCCACAGAAGAGGAGGAGTTTTATAAAAAATTCAGAGTTGGTCAAGAAACAACCCATGAGGAGTCTACACAGTCCTTGTCTCAAGGTTCTAGGTTGAAATCACATAGGATGAGAACACCTGTCCTAGAATGCGCTACTAGTGAGGATAATTTGGATTCGCTCGTGATCGAGACTGATGAGGAGAGTGCCATCGATGACCTCGATAATTACCTTGACATACCCGAATATAACCACATCTTCACTCTTAGCCCCGCTAACTTTGAAGGCATTAACGACCTTCCCCTTGTCCACCACCAACTCATTGACTGGGATCATGAAGGACCTGCACAGTTGGATACATTTCAAAACGATGAAGCTTTTATTGACTATCTAGGCATATGAGAGGATCTTCCCCGTAGAGACCATAAAGCGGGATACACTATAGAACTCAATAGCGTGGCATATTTTGGTGAGGGTGTCGGACCTTCCAGTCGCAAAATTGTGAAAATCAGAACAAATCAAGGGTCTTATGGCGAAAACCACATTGTGACGCTATCTGACCCCAAAAAAGTAA
The DNA here is from genome assembly GCF_030272615.1 of Cryptomeria japonica. Lineage (NCBI taxonomy): Eukaryota > Viridiplantae > Streptophyta > Pinopsida > Cupressales > Cupressaceae > Cryptomeria > Cryptomeria japonica. The sequence goes on along the minus strand of NC_081408.1, from coordinate 64,940,507 downwards.
AAAGAAAGGACGTATCTGAGGGTGAAAACCTCTCTGAGGTGCCCAAAGATGGAAGGCTCAACATTCTCCCATCATCATATGAGGAAAAATCATCCATGTTGGTAGAGGAGACTATCAAAACAAACATCAGTACAGAAGAGGTTCCACACAACATATTCCTAGCCCAATCATTGACTGAATCTGAAAGGTCAAAATTCATAAATTTCTTCAAAGAGCGATAAATCAACTTCACCTGGTCATACGCTAATATGCTTGGATTGGATCCGGATTTGGTAATGCATCATCTGACAGTCAAACCGGGGGCAAAACCAGTAAAATAGAAATTAAGAAAAATGCATCCACAAGTGGCATTAATAGTCAAAGCAGAACTTGAGAAATTACTCGATGTCGGATTCATACGCCCAATTGATTATCCTGAATGGATCTCCAACTTGGTACCTATCAGTAAACCAGATCGCAGCATCAGAATATGTACAGATTTCAGAGACATCAACAAAGCTTGTCCAAAAGATGACTTCCCATTACCAAATATTGACTTGATTGTTGATCTCATAGCAGGTCATGAAATGCTATCATTTATGGATGGATTCTCTGGCTATAATCAGATAAGAATCGCACCCAAGGATCAACACAAAACATCATTTACTTGTCCATGGGGAACTTTCTGCTGGAATGTCATGCCTTTCGGGTTAAAGAATGCAGGTGCTACATATCAAAGAGCCATGACTACTATCTTTCATGATCTCATGCATGTAACTGTGGAAGATTATGTTGACGACCTCTTGGTCAAATCAATAGACAGAAATACACATTTGGACATACTTTCAGTTGCCTTTGATCGGTTGGAAAAATACAAAGTAAGATTAAACCCTAAGAAATGTGTCTTTGGAGTAACCTCTGAGAAGCTCCTAGGATTCATTGTATCTAAAAGAGGAATTGAAGCGGATCCAGCAAAAGTCAAAGCTATCTTGGAAATGCAACCACCAAGAAATATCAGTCAACTTCGATCCTTACAAGGCAGACTCCAGTCCATTCGAAGATTCATAGCACAACTGGCAGATAAGTGTAATCCTTTTCAGCACCTACTACATAAAAACATCAAATTCAAATGGGATGACAACTGTCAACAGGCTTTCCAGACGCTCAAAGATTATCTTCTAAATCCTCCAGTTCTGATGCCACTAGTTCTAGATCAACCACTATTACTGTACATATCAGCTACTCCAATAGCACTGGGGGCACTCTTAGTGCAACAAATCGCTGAAGGCAAGGAAAAAGCAGTATACTATATCAGTCACACATTGGTGGGATACGAGCTAAGCTACACACCAATCGAGCGCGCATGTCTTGCTGTGGTCTTTGCTTCACAGAAATTACGACATTACATGCTCACTCATAAGACTAAGTTGGTTGCAAGAATTGATCCATTAAAATACCTTCTCAATAAAGCAACACTTACTAGGCGACTGGCCAAATGGGTAATGATCCTGAGTGAATTCGACATCGAGTATATGGACAGAAAAGCAATAAAAGGACAAGCCATCGTAGATCAGTTAGCAGATGCCCCCATGATTGATGATGTTCCTTTAAATTCAGAATTTCCAGATGAATCCATTTTAACAGTATCACATGCAAAGCCATGACAACTATACTTTGACGGCTCATACACACAGCATGGGGCAGGAGTTGGTATTCTCTTTATAACTCCTCAAGGGGATTCTATACCAAAATCATACCGCTTATCATTTCCTTGCACTAACAATATAGCGGAATATGAGGCATTAACAACTAGATTACGGATTGCAGTTCAGTGGAAGATCCAGGAACTTCGTGTTTTGGGGGATTCTCAACTTGTCATCCGTCAAGCAACTGATGATTACCAAACAAAAGATGAAAAATTAATGCCTTACAAACAAATGGTGGATGATCTGAAACAATACTTCACAAGGATAGATTTTGAGCAGATACTAAGAGAGCAGAATCGTGCCGCAGATGCCATGGCTACAATTGCTTCATTGATCGATTTACCTCCAATTGAGACCCGCTATGAGTTCTTGGTGGATAACCTTTTGGTTCCTTCATATGAGATCACTTCTACTGAAATGATATGTGTTGTTGGTCCTGAATCTCAGTTATATGGTTCCATCTTCACATACCTTCGCGACAATATCCTACCTCCTGATCTATCAAATAACCAACGCCGCACCTTCATTCGCCAATCCTCTCTATATGTCATTTTAGCTGATATCCTATACCGGCGAGGTCTAGATGGCACTCTTCTTAGATGTCTAGAAAGCGACGAAGCTCAGATTGCGTTACGTGAAGTGCATGAAGGGATATGTGGTCCACATGCTAGTGGTCCTACCTTGGCCAAGAAACTCATTAGGACTGGATATTACTGGCCCAATATGGAAAAAGACTCATATCAGTTTGTCAAGAAATGTAAGCAATGTCAAATTCATGGAGACCTCATACATGCGCCTGCACAACACAGAGGCGCCTGTATAACACAAACGTGCCTATGCCGGGCATAAACGCGACTAGACTACACAGACGCCCCTGCACATCGTAGACGCGCCCGCATTCGACGCAGATGCGGTTCCAGACACAGACGTGCCTGGCACCGACACAGACGCACCTGGCGGACACAGACGCGCCTGACACCGACGCAGACGCGGTTAGACGGTTTTTGACATTTTTCAACTCTACTTCTAAGCGCATTTATTGCCCTATTCGACATGCATTAATGACAAAAATTAAATGCGTCAAAGTACAAGGAGGTTTGGTGGTACTTATCGGCTCTCCTGCCTCTGCTGGCCTCTGGAATCGACAAACGCGGTCGAATCTATGCACGAAGGCCATCGCTGCTGACTGCTCCTGCTCTTTTCTCACTCTGCACTTTGATCTCGTGAAGGTGTAGATGACAATGAGGATGTATTTTCCCCCGTGGTCTATCTTATAGCCTACCCTAGCCCTCGCATTCATTTCCCAAGTCAGTCTTCATTATCCCGTGACTTTGTCACTTTATCTGGTCAATCAATTCTAGCCTTTCTTTCTTATCGAGAGATTGTCTGCAATCTTTTCAGACATTTTCATCCAATCTCTCGAGGGGGCATATCATTCCCATTCTGGGGCAACTCTGTATTAGTTCATCTTATCTTCTTTAAAACAACGCGACAAGCCGCATTGTCTCAAAGAGGGGCAAAATGTAGACACCCAAAATTGTTATGTCTAATTAAATAAATATTTTATTTATTTAATTACTTTAGCCCAATTCTTCTATTAATTAAATAAATTTTTATTTATTTAATTAATTCATTTATCCTCTTCTAGCCTTATTTCTCATTTAAATAAATACATTTATTTATTTAAATTATCCTTTTCTTAAATTAAATAAATATTTATTTATTTAATTATCCCACTTCTTCTATTAATTAAATAAATCTTTATTTATTTAATTAATTCATTAGCCTTTTCTACCCATGACACATGTCATTCATCTCTTATTTCATACACTACCTACCCCTCTCATTATTTTATTATTTCCTCTACCTACCCTCTAATCATAGCCGACCTCTTTTTACATCTCTCAATCTTATCCCTCCATTTCATATAGTGTCTTCTATATAAGGAGATGTTTCTTTCATTATCTAACCCTAATCATTCTATGCATTCTAATCAAGCACCCTAATGAGCTAAGGAGCTAACTACTTGATCAATTGACTACACTACGATCCTACTTGCAACCACATTCCGTTCTTTGTTGAGCTCTTGTGCATATAAAATCTGAGAGCAAATATATCAAACAAGATTAATGGAGATACGAAGAATGGAGATCAAAACCCTATTGGACATGTGATGGTATAATCTTTGTGATTTCATGTGATTTGCATTGTCTTAGGTAATCTTCATATGTTATGGTGGATCTTTGTTGTTGTTAGGCTAGGGTTTTGTGGTTGAATTCATTTAGCCTTTCAATCTTGTTGTTATTGTTATCCATTTTCACCATATACAGGTACTTCTAATAAAACTCTTATAGATGATATATATACATATAGATATTTTTTATGTTTAAAAAAAATAGTCAATGGTTTTTTCTCACAATCGTTCATAGTGATCTGTTCCCACACTCTGTATCTACTATAGAATGTGCCACTTTTCACCCGAAGTTGTATACTGATTTTGTACTGTTCTTCCAGGGTATTTGTACGTGTTGAAAAAGTCTCCTTAAAATATTATGAATTACTTATCTTGTGGTAGTGCATTTTGCTATGTACAGATATAGAAAAGGACTGTGACGGATGATAACCTGACAAGAACTTAGGAAAATGTATACCCATATCACATGGTGACTGTACAGCGTAAGCCTTGCGTTGAGCTGGTTCCCAATAACTCTGATCTGTAAAGCTTATCGCAATTTGATCATTAGTGCTTTGCCGGACATGAATTTAAAATACTAGTTATTCCTTCCTACATTTCACTGTAAATGATGATATCAAGTTGGCCTGTGGAGAGTGAAGGCTTATAAAAGGAGCTGAAAATTTTCGTGGTCTTCACAGCTTAATCTTCTTCTTGCAGTGATTTCAATTAGCATTAGATATTTTTCTTTTGATTAGTGCAAAGACAGTTTCTTATTTCTCTCAATGGCCTTTCCTCTGCTACTTGTGGTGGGAATCATTGGTATGTCATCATTAGATAAGTGCTTTATGAAATATAAGTTTCTGAACATTTTGATGTACTAATTCCAATTCAAGACTTTCTAAATGGAACCAGAATAGGACATATAGGCCTATGTAAGGCCCCAATAGAATTAGTAACTTTTTTTTGGTCCGTCTTAATTAAATGAGATGATCATGGTTCGAACGAAGTTAAGGTATAATAGATCGACTTTATGTATAGGACATATATGATTTGTACTCTCATTAATGGAGGTTATTGGATTTTGCATTAATATAGTTTCATTCTCAAAAGAGAGCGAAATGGTTATTTATAATTAAGATCTGGCTTTTAAAGAAGTCAGGTGATAATAACTAGAACACAATTTTGTATTGTGATGTTTCAATTATAAAATCTCCATAAATTGCGTTACATCATAACAAGCGTATCCTCTTGTTAATCCCAAGGGATTCTTTTGATTGCTTTGAATTCAGAGACTTTGGGTGACTAGATGTTTGTTTTTGTTGTTTACGTGATCCTCATTTTAATTTGCATGTGCAAATTTTGTATGTGCAAGTTTTATTTTTGTGTAATTGTTGGATTGTTGCTCATTTTTATGCGCAAGTTTTACTGTGTATTAGTTGATTTCATTACTTGTTTGGGTTTATAAGATTTGTGCCCTCGTTGTTGTATTTGTTACACATTTCTATGTAGATTGAGATTTGTCTGGGTGGCCAAGGGCTTTACCTTTAGTTGGAATTGTGTGAGAGTCCATGCTGATGTGAACTATAAACGGTTCTTCGTTATTGATTTCTCATGTTGGTCTATTATGCAGGAAACATTACTTCACTAGCACTTTTCTTGTCACCTATGTAAGTACTGTGTAGATCAGATTTCTCTGACTAAAGACTTGTGCAATGCAAATGTGCATGACTAACATGTGACCTTTCAATATTGATCAAGAGAACGAACTTATTTATAAATACAGTTGAAGTTGGAGATTGCAGGAAAACATTCTGGGGAATATACAAGCTCAAGACTACCCAAGCGTATTCAGGACTTCCATATGTGTGTACTTTGTTCAAGTGTTGTCTTTGGCTACTTTACGGAGCCCCATTTGTTAAATCCCACAGCACTTTGCTACTCACGATCAATGGTCCAGGCTTTGTTTTCGAGATGTTTTACCTGCTGTCATTTCTGGTATTTGCCCCGAAGAAGGAGAAGGTAACTCATTATGCCAGCTATATGTTTGTAATTGAAGGCCATTTGTCGGCTACTAGATTATATAAGCCTTGTAAACAGTGAATGCTTGACTAATTCCATGCAAGAAGCTAAATATATAGTTGTAATTTTTCTGACGCGGATTTCTTCAATTTATCTTGCAGGTGAAAACATTGCGGTTAGCCATTGCAATGATGGTTGCTTTTCTCATGGTTGTTGTAGTTACGATTTGTGCACTGCATACATACAATTTCAGGCAGTTACTGGTTGGCACTTTAGGTGTAATACTTGCCATTGTTATGTATGCCTCCCCATTATCTGTGGTAGTGAGTTTTCAATCTTATGTTCTTCTCAACTTTGATTGCTGTGAGAAGTGTACATAAGCAAAAATATATTCTCTCCCCATAAACAATAAAAAAATATGTAAAACTATACCCTACCGAAAGTTTAGAAATTAAAAGAATTCTGGTCCCTAGCCAAAGACAAAAAATGCCTAAATAATGAATTCATCCTTTTATGGATATCGATGAGTTTGTGTTTTTCTATTTCAGGGAGACGTTATCAGAACCAAGTGTGTCAAGTACATGCCTTTTTTAATCTCTCTATTCACCACCCTAAATGCTCTTGTATGGACTGCATACTCTGTAATAGCCAGGGATATCTTTATAGGTGTAAGTTTATCTCTTTTCCTAGTGCAATTTTCAAGTGTAATTTCCATGTAGTTTATGTCAAGGACTATGCACCGTTCTCCTGATTAAATTATTCTTTCTTTGCAGGTGCCTTGTGGCATCGGTTTCCTTTTAGGAGTAACTCAGCTCGTTGTTTACCTTATTTACAGAAGCTCAGAGCCCGTTTTACCTGTATCTACTGAGCTTCATAAGCTTCCTCAAATAAAAAATATAGATGATGCATTTGATCTGCCTATCCATATATTGGAGGTGGACGCCTCAAATGTTGTCAAAGAGGCTGCAGTGAATCAAGCCATTGCTGATAAAGTTTGATTTCATTCTCATTGATCAATAATTAACAAGATCTATACGGGGTACAGGCTCCTCAGATATTCAGACACTCTTCAATTGCATGAGAATCAGCATTAGCAGATGAAGAGGAGGAAGATGGCTATCTACTTATAATAGAGTGAAAATATGGAGAGAGATTATCCCTTGGGGAAATTGATTGTAAACTTTTAGTTCCTATTTTCCAAAAACGGGCAATTTCAAGTACGTCTAGGTTCAATGGTTGAATGTATATGCAATTCTGTACGTACTCTATATCTTGAGATATAATAGTCTACAAATCAGACTAATCAAATTGTACGAATTGTTAGTGCCTTAGGTATACAATGTGCAAACAAATAGTTGTAAAGCAGATCAAGATCGTCACAAACCAATCAACGCTGATTAGATGGTCAAACGAATGCGCGATGGATGCAGACAGCATTAATCATCAAAGACATCTAAAGGAATAGAGAAGGTATTAGTGATAAAAATAAAAATAAAAAGTACAGCAGCAATGAGCGACAAGGCGTATAAACTTTTCCTTTTCATTTTTGCGGGGGACAAAAGGCATAAATGTTGGCGTACGTGGACTCCAGCTGGACTCCACTAATCTTTTCTGCCTCCGTATCCTAACTACTCCAACCAGCGCATTCACTCCACCTTCTCGAGTCTTCTTCATCTCTTTTTTATGCATCTAGATGGTTCGAGTTTATGGCGCGCATTCTAGAAACCTTTGTTTTTGCTGTGAACAAGGCTCTGTTTTAAAGAGAGCAAAATGTAATACTCTGTTTTAGAAAAAATGAATGAATGATTGTATAGTGCAGGAAGTGAGCATGGGCAGCTCTTTTTCAGCAGGCAATAATATAAACTGTTTTGGCAAAAGGCATTAATATTATCAGTTCTGATATTACTTACTGTTTGTGTCATTTTTGTGTTCTTTCTCCCCTTCAAATTGGTATCAGAGCAGGGAAATCAGAGCAAGGTTTGTGGATTGTTGAAGAGTGCAAAAACCTGAACTGGAGTAGGTGATTGCTGGAAAAATCTTTTCTGCTATAGCAAGAAGACAAAGAAAAACAAAGAAAAGCAGAGGCAAAGTTTTATTCTGAAAAATTATGGCAGGAACAAGTGGAAGTATTTCACAACCACAGATTCCAATTTTTAATGGCAAAAATTATGACTATTGGAGTATTAAAATGAAAACTTTATTCTGCTCCCAGGGCATTTGGAACTTTGTTGAAAATGGGTTCCCTGAACCAACAAATCAACAAGCATATCAAGCACTTTCACAAGATGAGAAAGATTTGCTAGAGGAAAACAAGAAGAAAGATGCAAAGGCACTATTTTTCATTCAACAAGCAATGGAGGAATCAATCTTTCCAAAGGTTGCAGCTGCCACAAGATCAAAGCAAGCATGGGATAGTTTGCAAACAACATACCAAGGCACATGCAAGGTAATAATGGCAAAATTACAAATACTTAGAAGAGATTTTGAAAATCTGCAAATGAAGGACTCAGACTCAATAGAATCGTTTTTCACTCATGCAATGTCAATAGTAAATCAGCTAAGGTCCTATGGAGACACTATTGAAGATCAAAAGATTTTAGAGAAAATACTTAGAAGTCTGCCTGGCAAGTTTGATGCAGTTGTAATAGTCATTCAAGAGGCCAAAGATCTTTCTCAACTATCAGTAGATGAATTAATGGGGTCACTCTCAGTGCATGAGCAAAGAATAAATCAATCAGGGACATCATCATTGGAAAATGCATTCAAGACTCAACTTTCATTTGGGAAAACAAGAGGGAGATCAAATCATAGTAGAGTGGTGCAGGAGCACCTGAGCACCTAAATGCTCAAATCCTAGCAAGTATAACATTTTATTGCAAATTAAGCATGTGTATTTATTTTATGCTTCTAGTAGGTTTAATAGGTTTGTTTTGTGGTGTAATAAGGTTTGGAACTCATTTTGTTTAAGAGTTTCCAAGATTTTTGGTTTTTGCTCAGTAGGCCAAAAATTGTCAATTTTGGGTCCAAATGAGCATTTGTGAATTTTTGATGTTGTAAAGCCTTGAAAGACATTGGAGCATGTTTATTTAGTGTTTCTAATTTATGTTGAGTCATTGGTTTGAGTGCCAAGTCACCGGAAGTCAAAATGCAATTTTTGAGCAACAAAAAGTTGTCAAAAAGTTGTCAAAAGTTGTCAAAAAGTGGTTTTTGGTGGTTTTGGTTAGTTCCAGCCTGTACTTGTCCGTACAAGGGCTTCAATAAGTTGGCACATGTATAAAAACCATGTTCCCATCATTGTGTGGGTTGGTCATGTTGGAAAAGTAAAAGAAATACTTATTTTTCTCTCATTTTTGTGAGTTTTTAACTAGTTTTCTGCACTTTTGAGAGTACAGTCCGTACCATGGCTCCATGAGTCCGTACTACTCCTTTTTTTCATTGGTGTGATCTCTCTTGATGTTTGAGTAGTGATCTCTGATCTTTTCTTGGGGATTGGAACAAGTTTTGTTTGGAGTGCTCTTGAGAAAGGCATTGTTTTGTGGTTCCAATGGAAGATCATTCATGGTCCAACTAATTTCTTCAAAGTCTCTTCATCCATGGCTTTGAGGGAATTTGTTGGATCTGTACATACTGTACCATACATCTATTTTCCTTTTCTAGCAATGTACAAGTGTTTGTAAACCCATGGCAAGTATGTGAAGTGATCAACATGGCTTGGGTATTCTTAATGTTGTGTGCATGGTACTTTGCTGTTCATAGCACTGTACTTTGAAATTTTGAAGTAGACTTAAGTTGGCAAGAGTTATTATTGCACTTTACCATCCTTGTCTCTCTCATGACTTGGTTGGATGCAAGAAGAAAAGGTGTAAACAGACTGAAAGACAGTGTGTCACTATTTCACTGTTAAAACCCCAGTGCCAACCTCCCTCAAGGACAGCATGGAATGATGGATTCCTTTTTTTTGTGTATCATGGAATGTATTTAACAGTGTTTTCAATGTTAAGAAGATAAGATACACCAATGGATTGTAAAGGACCTAAATAAGGATCCTAGAACAGTTATATTTTTTGTCACAGTCTTGTAATGTTGTCATGCCTTGTGGCATCTTTTAAGTGTCCAAATTTACAAGATCTTTGAAGAGGATAAATGCATTATTCTATCACACCTTTAACACCTTCTTGCAGGCCAGGGACAGAGTAAAGAAGTGCATCAAAACAAAGAAAGGAAGATAAAACAGTTTTAATAGTGTCAAAATGCAGTGAGGCGGTGAATGAGTAACAGTCATCAAAATTCCCTTCTTATCTGCTTTGCAGGGTGTTCCAATGTGTATCAAGGCATTGTTGCATCCCTAATTGACATACTTTAATTGTGTTTGGTTTATCAATGCTCAAAATGTATGCAAAATCTTAAAACCATTGCTGTCCCAGTCCTTTAGACTGTTTTTCTGTGTAAGGGCAGCAGTGTGGCATTTGATTGATATAATGACAATATTAGAAGATGAGGTTTGAATCATTAGAAGTGTTTGGAATATGTTGTAGCAAGGTTTGAAGCATTTAAGTTGGCCTAGTATCATGAAGAAGACTTGTAAATTGCAAACCCTCACTAAAACTTTCAAAAACCCTTGAAAAATGCATATTTTGTGGGACAGTCCTCAAACAGTCCGTACAGTACTTGCCATAGAAAAAATCCTTGAGGTTTCATCATCACATGACCACATCTCCAAGGGTTTTTCATGAAGTTTAATAGGTTGAACAGGGTGAACAAATTTCACTAGAAACTAGGGCTAATTCTAGTAGCCTTTTTGGAGCAAATTTGACAATTTCATGAAATCGGTAAGGAAGGAGGAGTAAGTGATGGTTTCAAATCATCAGAACTGATAAGTTAAGACCTGAGACACCCTACTACAAGCTCCTTAGAATTGTATTAAGTCATGTGATCAAAATGACCATTTGAGCCTAGAAGTTGCCTTGAGTAAACCAACGCTCTTGCATCCAAATTGGATATTTTTCACTCTTGAAAGGTGAAGGACAGTCATCATAGAGGTAGAGGATGTTTTACACCAAGGGGAGGAAGAGAAAATACACAATTTGAAAGTACAAGACCAACATCGAGCCCACATGCCCATTGTACACCAATAAGAGGAAGGGGGAGCAATTATTCTCATAGCCATCATCAAGGAGAAAGGTATGCTAAATCAAACATCCAATGTTATTATTGCAATAAATTTGGGCATTTTGCATCAAAATGTAGAAAAAAAAAATTTGATATGAACAAGCAAAAGGCACACTTTACAAATGAAAACCAGACAAACACTAGTGAGCAAGACACCATATTGATAACATGCAATGTAGCACAAGAGAGTTCCAAAGAAGTATGGTTCCTAGATAGTGGTTGTAGTAATCATATGAGTTGTAATAAGGAGATGTTTGCAACAATGGATGACTCAGTAAAATCAGAAGTAAAATTGGGAAATGATCAACGAGTTTCAGTCATGGGCAAAGGGTCATTTAACATAAGAACTAAGCAAGGTGAAGAGAAGCATATTTCTGATGTATATTATGTTCCTGGATTGCAACACAACCTCATAAGCATTGGACAACTAGTGCAAAAAGGATATAGAATATACTTTGAAAATGGTGAATGTGTGATTCTAGACAAGAAACCAAGCAATAGGTTGATTGCAAAAGTAGAAATGACAAAAAACAGGATGTTTCCATTAAGAATTTAAAGTGAACTATTTGTAGAGCCACAAGGATTAGAAAAGGTTGCTGAATTAGCTTTCAAACCCTCATATAAAAATGAAACTTGGTTATGGCATTTAAGGCTTGGGTATTTAAAATTCAAAGGGTTAAAACTGTTATACAAGAAGAAAATGGTATATGGGCTACCACCAATAGAGCCACTTAAGACCACATGTGAGAGTTGCATATTGGCAAATTAACATAGAAAACAATTTCCAGTTGGAGAGTCTTATAGGGCAAAACATCCACTTGAGATAGTACATCCAGACCTTTGTGGACCTATGCAAACACCTTCCATAAGTGGAAAGCTTTATTTTTTGACATTCATTGATGATTTCAGCAGAAAAGTATGGGTTTATTTCTTGAAATATAAATCAGATGTATTTGCTGTTTTTAAGGAGTTCAAGGAAAAAGTTGAAAAAGAGAGTGGATACTATATTAAAACATTGAGAACTGATCAAGGTGGAGAGTACATATCAATTGATTTTCAGATTTTTTGCAAAGAAAATGGCATAAATAAACAATTTACAACAAGGTATACTCCTCAACAAAATGGAGTAGCTGAGAGAAAGAATAGAACAATTATGGAAATGGCACGAAGTATGATAAAAGCAAAACATCTACCAAATGAATATTGGGCGGAAGCAGTTGCATGCTCGGTATACATATTAAATAGGTGTCCAACAAAAGCAATGATAAATAAAACACCAGAAGAAGCCTGGAGCAATAGGAAGCATAACATATCACATTTAAGAGTTTTTGGTTGTGTGGCATACTTCTTGATACCTCAAGAGTTGAGAAAGAAACTAGATGATAGAGGAGAGAAGTGCATATTTGTGGGATATAGTGAACAATCCAAGGCATATAAGTTATACAATCCTATCACAAAGAAGTTGATTATAAGTTGTGATGTTGAGTTTGTTGAAGATGAAGCATGGGATGGCAACATAGACAAAACAACTACGGTTGCAGCTAGTGTTCCACAAGAGAATGAAGAGAATGAAACTCAAGTTGAGAATCCTACCATACAAGCAAATGTACCTACAACACCTTCTAGAGCACCTAGCACTCCAAATGCTAAAAACATGAGCAAGTAATAAGAGCAGTGAATCTTCTAATCCAACCCTTGCATCACTAAGATCAAGATCCATAAACACTTCAAAGAAGACACATAGTCTAAGGAAGATTTATGATGAAATCCAAGAGGCTGAAAATGATGATATATGCACTAATTTTGCATTCCTGATACAAGTTGATCCAATTTACTTTGAAGATGCTGTTAAAGATGACAAATGGATTGCAGCCATGGATGAAAAAATCCAATCCATTGAAAAGAATCAAACTTGGGATCTAGTTGAGCTTCCTAAAGACAAGGATGTGATTGGAGTTAAGTGGGTTTACAAAACAAAGTATAATGCTAATGGAAAAGTAGAGAAACACAAGGCAAGACTAGTGGCTAAAGGCTTTGCACAACAACCGAGCATAGACTACAATGAAAAATTTGCACCTGTGGTAAGATTGGATACAATAAGAATGGTCTTATCTGTAGCAGCTCAAAACAAATGGAAAGTTTTCCAAATGTACGTTAAATCAACATTCTTGAATGGTATTTTAGAAGAAGAAGTGTATGTAAATCAACCACCTGGTTATGAAATTTTGGGACGAGAACATAAGGTATACAAACTGAAAAAGGCTCTATATGGTTTGAAGCAAGCTCCTAGAGCTTGGTACAATAGGATAGATTCTTATTTTGTGAATAATGGTTTTGGCAAGTGTGGCAATGAACCAACTTTGTATGTCAAAGAGAATGATAAAAAGGAAATCTTGATAGTTTGTTTGTATGTAGATGATTTGATATTCACAGGTAATATGTCCATTGACTCATTCAAGGCAGCCATGAAAAAGGAATTTGATATGACTGATTTGGGGCTCATGAGATACTTTCTTGGCATGGAGGTAAGTCAAACTGATCAAGGCATTTTCATATGTCAAAGCAAGTATGCTAATGATTTGATGAAGAGATTTAAGATGACAAATATGAATCCAACACCTACACCTGTTGCTTTGGGTTTAAAACTTAGCAAGGATGACAAAAGTCCTAGTGTTGATGCAACTTTATTCAAAAGATTAGTCGGCAGCCTCATGTATCTAACCGCCACAAGACCGGATAGTATGTATGGGGTTAGTCTTATTTCTAGATTCATGGATAAACCAAAACAATCACATTGGAAAACCGAGAAAAGAATTTTAAGGTATATAGCTGGAACAAAGAGTTTTGGGATTTTATATACATCTTTAGATGACTACAAACTGATTGGATATACAGATAGTGATTGGGGAGGTAGCATAGATGATAGAAAAAGCACTTCCGGGTATATCTTTCATCTTGGTTTCGGTGCTATCTCTTGGGCATCAAAGAAACAACCAATTGTTACCCTCTCATCAGCTGAAACAGAATATGTTGCATCCACATCAGCAGTTTGCCAAGCAGTATGGATGAGGAGAGTACTTTCAGATTTGGGGCATCAACAAGAAGATCCTACAAAAATCTATTGTGATAACAATTCCACAATTGCTTTATCTAAAAATCATGTCTTTCATAAACGGAGCAAGCATATTGATACAAGATATCATTTTATTCAAGAATTGGTAAACAATGGTGACATATATCTTCAGTTTTGTAGGTCCAATGAACAACTAGCAGACATTTTCACAAAGCCACTTGCAAAGAATGTTTTTGAACACCTCCGAGAAGGAATTGGTATTGTAGACATATATGGCAGTGAAGATTAAGGGGGAGTGTTGGCGTACATGGACTCCAGCTGGACTCCACTAATCTTCTCTGCCTCCGTATCCTAACTACTCCAACCACTGCATTCACTCCACCTTCTGGAGTCTTCTTCATCTCTTTTTTTATGCATCTAGATGGTTCGAGTTTATGGCGCGCATTCTAGAAACCTCTATTTTTGCTGTGAACAAGGCTCTATTTTAAAGAGAGCAAAATGTAATACTCTGTTTTAGAAAAAATGAATGAATGATTGTATAGTGTAGGAAGTGAGCATGGGCAGCTCTTTTTTAGTAGGCATTAATATAAACTTTTTTGGCAAAGGGCATTAATATTATCAGTTTTGATATTACTTAATGTTTGTGTCATTTTTGTGGTCTTTCTCCCCTTCAATAAAAACTTCAAAAACCAGAGAATTGAGGAATGAAGTTCACAAAGTAAGCGGTAGATAGAAGAGGACTAAAGTAATTTTTTAAGTTATGGACATTGGCAACCCACTTCGTTTTCTTCCACAAAAAAATAAATATTATCTTCTTATGAATCAAAACATGAAAATACCTTTGACAAGCACTGGAGGTCTTGTAAAAATTACAGATATGCCAAATTAAAAATTAGTTTATATGAAAGAATGCTTCCGTTGAAATATGTGAGAGATTTGATGGTTTCACAACATAAGATTCTGTTGACTGGACTAGCATCTTATTCAGATTTTTTATGTTATCATATTCATTTAATAGTGGAATAAGATTAGAAGACAACATCATACCGAATAGCTATGGATTTATTTTTTAAGTATGCAAGAGTCATTGATAATATTTGACCGTATTTTTTAATCAAATAATATTTAAAATCATTTTATACACAATGATCATTTCACTAGTGCATATTTTTTTATTATCAAGGTATAAATTGTCACATTTCACTACTACATATTCTTATATTATCAAAGTATAAAATGTCACATATGCAACTGTAGTATGCTATTTCATAAATATAATTAGTTGATTCAAAATTTGAAAAATCAATATCATCTAAATTTTTTTTTAAATTATTATTTGATACAAAAATTTATTGGTGATAGAAATCTAATCATAAAATTGAACTGTAATGAAATTTAAAAAAAAATTAATCTTCATATCATTCAAATAATCTACCTCATTAAAAGAATATACAGTAAATTAATCATACCAACTTAATTATGTTTTTTAAACTTACATAACTATTAGTATTATGATACCTGATCACTCTAGATATTCCCTACAACACCTCGTGTATGGAATCTTCACTAAAATATCAGCCTCACAACATTTACCCCACCAATAGGATCTATATTGTTAATACTAGCCTCATTGGTTAGATATTTTTAAAGAACAATGTAATACACAGCTACATGCCTTGGGACATTGTTAATTTATTTTGTGACAATAGATGGGCCTTGTTTGTTGGATAACAATGCCAAGCATGCAGAAGTGATATTTTTTAGAAATTTAATCATTTTAAAAGTCATGCGTGAAAATGCAAGATTACCTTTGTTGTCAAGACTAAAAGTTTGATTTATG